>NC_091538.1:21517500-22142500 GCF_042242935.1 Bactrocera oleae
GACTACAACCACGCCTATTTCCCATATAACACCTTTTTCAATTCCATCTGATTCTTTCACTTTCCGTGAATAATGCAATTAAAGTATGCCACCCTGCGGCCAAAAATTGTCTAAATCGAACCAAAACTGTTCAAACCCCTAAGTACTAAATATGTGGACCCCAGTGCCTATAGTTGACCTTCTACCGAAAATATCAGTCAATCCACAAAGAAATCTCAAACGAGTATACCATTTGACTTTGCGAGAGTGTAAAATGTTCGGTTACATCCGAACTTAGCTCTTCCTTACTTGTTTATTTTAAGTTCGTTTTCTTAATTTACATATATACACAACCAAATTAAACCAACACACTTAAAATTTGGTGTTCATAAATCTTTGGTGTTTAAATGCGAATTATTGGAAATTAGATTTTGAAATTAAGTTTGAAAATAAGTAGCGTGCAAAGACAAACAGTTTATTTTGCATTGACATACACATAAGCAAACAGATATGTATGATTGGTATCTTTGAAGCTTCTGAGATTAGTTTTTAATAGGTATTATTTCGATTGAGTCCATGAATTAGAAGCTTGCTGTGATTAAAATAAAATTATCGTAATTACTTGTGATGGAACTTATAGGGTATTTTGTATATTGAAAAAACGCGAATAAATCTATTTGTAACTTATTTTTTATATTTTACTTTTATTTCAAATTAAACAAACATATCAGGTATATTTTGCGCTTCAATTCGATTAACTTTTTCAAAAACGAAATTAATTTTCTTTGAGTTCAGAGCATTTTAATGCGGGTCAATTCACAAAATATTTTGAAAGATTGAAGGACTATCAAACCAGCTGTTAAAGTAAAGACATGTGTTTGGAAAAGTTGGTTTTCTTGCTGAAGACATGATTACCAGTTGAAAACTTGCATTCGGCTAGTAGTTGTTGTTGTATAAACAGAAACCGAAACAGTCTTTGAACGGATAAAACTCTGTTTAGGCAGTCGTGAAAATAAGTGGGGTGTCATATATTCTGCTTGAACTTTGAATGCTATGGAATTCGAAGAATACATTAAGACCAGAAAGTTTCCGGAATTTGTTGGGCCGAAATTCCGGCTGTTTACGACGGATGTTTTCGCGCAAACGCCTTGAAATGTTCAAGTAATACTCTTTATTGACCGTCTGTCCCGTTGGAATGAATTCATGATCAAAAAAAACAATTCCCGGAAACTTTCTTCAACACCATCGATCAACCACCGTATTTACTGGACTTTGCTCTAATGCGACTTTTCTTGTTTCCAAAACTTAAGTTACCACTCCGTGGAACCCATTTCGTCTCGATTGAGGCCATATAAGAAAATTCGCAGAGAGAACTGAAGGTGATCCCGGACCCGGACCTACAAGGCATGTTTCGATGATTGAAAAAAAGGTTGCATATGTGTATCGGTATCGCTTCAGAAGATCAATAGATATAATAGAATAATATTAGATATTCGAATATTTTCAAACATTCATGAAAGGTATAAATCTGCAAATTATGTTTGTATTTTTCATAATATAACACAAGGAAGTTGACCTTCATTAATTGACTAATACACCTTTCATCATATCTCTAATTAGCTCACCAAATTGCATTAATTATTTTGCAAAGAAGCTCTGCTAATATAGGTTTTTTTTTAAATTTATCTCGAGGCTAAATTGGTATATTCGAGTAATAGTTTATAAATGCTGAAGAGGAGAGAGTGATAAAGACATTCCACCAAATTGTTTCTTCTAGTAAAGTACTGACTACCAATTGATCTTAATCGCTCAACGAGGTTGAGATGGATGCGAATTTCTTTGGATAATATTTGTCACTTTTCGAATTATCCGTGTTTCAGCAATACTCCTTCTTGTTTCCGCCAGATCCTAACTTGTATGGATATTTGCGATATTTTTCAAACGTTGTTTATTCCGTACAAATCAATGTTACGCTGTTATTCTAGCGCTAAATATCAGTTTGTATTTTCTAAGAAGCGGAAATATGAAAGTTTATTGATTTTTTAAATGCTTTATGCATACTTCGACCTCACATAAGTAGTTAGATGAGAGTATAGCGAGATGGAAGTGTAGCTTACCGCTGCTTCTGGTATTGAAAAACTTCACAAGATGTATTGAAAATATGAATTATTATATTTTACAATTTCATTCCCGTAAAACACACGGAAGTCAAAAGCACCGCAAATGGAACGGCGTGACACGTACGCGTAAACAATTCAGTTTATGGAAAAAAAATTATTATCTTTTTTATTTTTATTTTTAATACAAATTTCACACGAGCTGCCTCTTTTGTTTTCATTATTTTGTTGTAGAAAATGTTGTAACAGTTAGTTACACGAGCCGCATTTCTGCAAACGAAACCCCAAGAACGGGAGAACTACACGCATTAAATGTACATACAAGTATATACATTTATTTATTTATTTATTAATGCTATATTATACAAGTATATACACCCATTGACTCCATGCGTACGCTTGGTGGCAGTAAACATTATTTCCGGCCGTCAGCGCGTGCACAAAGGTCACAGCAAAGCGTTGCAAAAAGTACACACTAATACTAATGAATATATAGATACATTCGCGTATTTATCGGGTATACATACCAGAGCCAAATGAGCCAAATGTTGTATCTGTATGTGGCATGGGCAGCGGAAGTGATAAGGAACAGCAAAACGCAAACATATTTATATATACTTGTATATCTCGCTCTGCTTTTTATTGCCTTTTTTACATTTTATTTAAATTCAGTTTATATTTTCATGGATAAATTGCAATCGTCTCTGCTTCACACAATTGACAATTGATGATTTAGCATGGTTTTACCGTTGCCGTTCATCCGCTAATTCGGTTAATCTCAAAAAATTTACGATGAGTAAATGCAAATTAGTTCGTAAAATATATGAATCACGTAAGTATTTCCACTCCTTCTAGGAATATTCTAGAAATACTTATTTTGTAATATCAACATGAAACTTTGAAGTTAAAGGAGGCTTGGAATAAATAGTTATTACAGAAACCGTATTAATTTACGAAGTCTTAGAGGCAACTTCAAATGGCTTTGTAAGTCTATGCATTCACTGTGTGCTATGAACCAGATTGCCTGTGTAAAAGTTGGCTACAGATCTAAATGTTACGCATTCTACTTTTTACCGAATTGTGAGCTCGAGTTCTCTTTGGTGAAACTCTATGTTAATATCTGACCTATATAATGATCAAACGTCATAAAAAAATTAAATTTGACTCCTGTTGCACTTCGCGAAGTGTAGCCAGACTATTGGATCATTCCTCATATCATTGGAAATTATCTTATAATTTGCTTGAATTGTTCAAGGGGAACGATTTACATATTGATTTTCTTATGAAACAATTCTTATTAGCGTCAGGTGCATTAAGATTCAAGGAATTCAAAATTTTACGAAATGACTGACCGACAAGGGAGCAATAGATTCGATTATTCAAAAAAGGTAAGATTAAAATATTGCAACGGAATTTGATCAATATTGTACCCTTGACCTCCCAGTGCTCAAGATATAGAAATTTTGCTCAAGACAAAATTGTTTACCAAAATAAACAAAAAGTAGGAGTAAAAACATGTATCAAAGACCGCATAGTTGGACGTGTGTTCAAAAAGAAGACGTATATTGATATTTTGTTATAACTATAGTCTTCTTTAATAACTTTAGAGTAGATTACGGGTGGGAACATAACAGAGTTTCGAAAACAATTTATCACTATTTGGGAATCCTGTCTAATATAAACATATATGGATTATATTATATATATTTGAATAAATTTAGGTTCTGTCTCTCGAATTTAAACTTACGTTCCACCCTTTGGTCTACACCTTCGATATTTGTGGCAGAGATGAAAATAGATTTAGTAGTTTAGTTAAGACAAGCTTTTTATAGAATTTCTTTACACAAGTGTAATAAATCCAATCGAATGCAATTCGCTTATACAATTTCATTAATATTTTACATTAAACATTAAAATTGCACAAAAATACAACAACAAAGTTCTTTGTGTTGCTGCCCAAGCAAAGAAACGAACTTGAACCGCATATATTATTCAGAATGCATTCATTTCCTGCTTGGTATTGGTGCTGTGCAATTTTTTGCGGCCATAAATTTTGAATGAAGCCAAAAATACTTCACACAAAAAATTACAACGAGGGGAGAACAAAATTTGGACCGAGCGCCACACATTGATTCGCAAGTATCCGTAAAATATTCCTGTTAAATGCGATGATTTCTCAAGAATTCAAGCAACAAATGTTGGTATGACTGGAGGACGGTTGGGTACCCCAAGAATATGAATAAAAAAAGATTTTATAATTCAGTGTGAAGTATCACTCATTCAATCGGCCAAGAACTTACCTTGTGACTGCACGACAGCAAGCACCGAAATCACCAGTATCAGCAGCAGAAAGCCGTGGTCGCAAAGCGCTGGTATTCCCATGCTGTGTGTGAGTGCGCCGAATCCACGCTTAGTGTGTACAGTTCTTTATTGTTGTTGTTACTATTATTTCACTATTCACTCGCCGTTAAAGCAGTTCTTTAAACAACTTGTATTGTTTTGCTGTTGTTGCTAATTTTGAAAACCTTTTGTTAAGCCAAAAATGTATAAGTCATTTTTGTTACACAAAAACTCATTTATTTGTTTCATGCAATGCACTTCTTGTGGTGCGAAAACTGTGGCGATTTGTTGTTATTTGATTGATTTTTGTTTTTTTTCGGATTTTGTTTTAATTTGTTTCAATAAGTAATTATTTCTTTGATATTAACGCAGGGCGATATTTTTTATTTACTATTTACATATTTGAAACCCGTTCAACATGAAAATTAAAAATTTTCCGTTATTTTAGGCGATAAAAAAATTGCTATTGAACAAAGATTATCTGCGCAGTTAAAAATAAACTCGTTAAAAACAAAAAAAGGGAAATATAAAATATAATTGATTTAAAAAGTTAAACCAACAACAGAATTTCAGGCTGCTAGTATCTGTAAGTGACACGTAGATTATGAGCATAGCATATATGCACATATAATCTTGTGTCAGCGTTCTCAAGGTTATGCGCAAGCAAGTCATACACACCAATGAATATGTATGTATGTATGCGTGTGGGTTGATTTGTGAATGTGTGTGCATGCATATAAAAAATGCGGTACACAGTCTTTTTATTGTTGTTTAAACTGCCAATTGTAACTGATTTATAAGTGTTTGTGCTCACTATCGTAGTTGTTGTTGTTTTTGCTGGACAATGGCTTACAACACATTAGTAAGTTTTAAAAGCCTGTGAAAATTACAATATAATAAAACTATATACATTTTTGATCGGAATGAGTAAGAATTAAAATAAAGTTGAAGGAAGGTTTAAAATAAACTTTCTCGAAAGCTTTCAGAGGGAAAAACCTTTCAAAAAATTTTAAATTAAAAAACAATCACGAATAATTCTCAGAAGGCTTCAATTTTATAATCTTAATATAATATGTTTCGTTAGTTTCTAACTCTATTACAAAGTAAGCTTCAAATTAAAACTATCCGAAACGTTTACTTAGCGCATATTATTTGTCATAAATTTAATGGTATTTTGCTCAGCTTAAAAATTTCGTTAGGTGGTAACGATATTATTTTAAATGTAACTCAATTAATTAATAATTTATAAAAAACGTTTCATTTGAAATCCAACTCGTTTCTCTCTGTCTTGATTTAGACGGAATCTTAAAAATCGATGAAAGTTTCAAAATAAGGTATGCATATTCCTAAGTATTCTCTTTCTCTCTTTTTAAAGACGATACTTCTCTGTACAAAGTAGCAAACAATCGGCCAATTAGTCTATTGAATTATTTATAGTTATACGGTTATACGGGTATGCGGGTATATAGCTATTATAAATCAGAATTATAGGGCTCATATTATTCGGTTAGAAATGAATAAAATTAGTTTTCAATCTTTAATAAAAAGTCAACTATAATTTTTAATTAGGTGGATGAATATGAGTTTAATAGAATATACATCGAAGCGGTTCCAAAGCTTTTGAGCACAAAAAAAGAGCATCAAATCAAATAGTAAACAGACCAAAAGAACTGCCTAATATTTCTCTAACCCTTGAAAAACTGAATATTTTTTACACCAATAACTACTTATCCCACAATCGTTTTTTTTTGCTTGCATTTTCAGGCATTCATTTTTTCCGCTCATTCCAGCATCATTAATGTATTCAGTTTTGCTTTTAGCTTTGCTCACACGCTTGATTTTTAGTTATGCAATAGCTAATAAAATTGTTGTTGTTCTTATAGAGTAATACATGTCTGTTTGTGTATGCTCTGATATTTTTAAAGCGGATTCAACGTGTATTTTAATAGAAAATTTATCTTATTTGAGTGCTTGGATAGTGAGAAACATTACTTTCAATATATACAATATTTTAAAAAAAATTTGGGGGAGAATTATCAAACACTAAAAACAATGTATAAATTTAAAAACTAGAATAAATTGGATAATTACTATAATGAATTGAAAAAAGATATTAAATAATTAAAGTAAATTAATAAAATTGTATCAAATCAAAACAAAATAATATATAATAAAATAAATTTTTAGACTTCAAAAATCGATTTTAAATATTTTGAAAAGTATTTTGTAAAGACTTTAACTTTATGGATTCATAAACATCATAAGTAACACGAAAGCATGGCGCACAGTGAAATTAAGTATTAGATTGGACTACTATAATCATTTCATTTTATTAACTATTAATGCTTTTTAATGAACTTGAACTCATAAAATAGTAATTTTCGATTTTATCTCCCAGCTTATATGTAAGTAAATAAGTATACACAAATATAAAACGTTACCCAGCCAGCATAGCAAAGGTATTTTTCAGCTTTCGATTAGAGCAAAATTTCATTTCAGACTATCTGATATAATGATTTGTAAAAAGCTAAGAAATTCATACCCATATAAACCTGTATATAATATAAATAAATAGAGTATCAAATGAAAGCTATATACACTCTCTATGCCCGCATTGCTTAACGAAACTGTCAAGTAGCAGCAGCTGAGTGGCAAAAGAAAAGACTTGCGAAACCAACTTGCCTACAAAAGCAGCCGAATGAACAGTTGTTAAGCAAATAAACCGCTTAATGGGCGTGCAGCACATATATGGACTAGTTTGGTGACTTTATTATTTACATTTATGTCTATTTTGCATTTTTTTTTATTTAATCCGCCGTTGCGATTTGATGTGTGAGAAAATGTCATTGCAATGAGTAAACGGAACAGTTGGTCGGAAAGGAAAATTTTCAATATTCCTATTGAATCATATTTCTTAGGCTTTCCAAAAATAATGAATCACTGTTAGCATTATAACAGTATTTTTAAATATTTGCATAATTTCTTCGTTATATTTAATTATACAGTTTTTTTATGTTTTTTACTTTTATGCTTTTTCAATAGGTGCAGTCTTACTATTTCTTAACGATATTGAAAGTAATGTTATTGTTTTGCTCTTACAAACTTTTGACAGTTGCAATTGCCCACAGTAATATTTGTTATTTAAAGTAACACCATTTTTAATATGGAAAGTAAGTGGATTATAACAAAGAGGGAGAGTAATAACAGAAAAAAAAATTGTTAGAAAGGATTATAAAGAAATTAAATTATTAACAAAAAGAAGCTTAAGCTATTTTGATGAATTTTTTAATGGAATAATAAGCCAACAAAAAAGCATTTAAAAAATTTTTTATATCGAATTTTGATAAATTAAAAAAAAATTTATTAGTCATTTTTTAATTAATTTAAAATATTTTTAGCTATTTCAATTTTTTGCCAACAAGGACAGGAAATATTGAAACACGAGAATTAAAAAAAATTTTATTTTAAAGCACCAGATAAAAGTATTTAAACAAATTGCTGTTATAAAATTGTATATTTCGTTGTTTCAAGTTTACAAATTGGCTTATGATTACGATTTCTAGACTTAAGTTGATTTCTCAAATAACGAAATATTTGAAAATTAAAAAAAAATATTACAAATATGTTATGTCATTTACAAAAATATAATTTTTATATTTCCTGTACTTTAACAACTATTAAAACATATATAAACTTGTATTTTAGACCCTAAAAGGACCCTATGATTTAAAAAATATTATTTATTTCTGGAGTTGGCTAAAAAGGTTGTTATATTCTGTTAATTATTTCCATATATAATATATATATTTTATCAAACATGCATAAATCCTTTTATTCACTCATTACGTTTTTAATATTAATATTTCACTTATAACATTTGCTTTTGTTAATTTATTTTTTATAAAACATTTCACAGCTATCACTACACGCTTATCGTTGTTACATGCTCGCCCTGCACATTGCTGATTTTGACATGCAAAATTTGTAATTATTGCTTGCACACAAATTAATAAGCGAATGAAATTCAAGAAAATGTTGACGCCGTTAACTACTGTAGCTCTATTCGAAGAAATAGCAACAACACTGAGAATCACAGCAACATTGAAAAGCATTAAAAAGTAAGCGAAGAGAAAAATAAATTTGTTCAAACTTTTAAATATTTTATATCATATCTGTTTTAGTTATTTTATTATATTTGTTGTAAGCGTTTTGTCGTTGTGGTTTTTCTGTGCACAAACCCACATATGGACACTTGTATATATTTCATTTTTTCTAGCATACTCTCATTTGTATGCAAACTTTGTATATTTTTGGTGACTGTGCAATCAACAACAACAGAGACATAGTAATAATTTGATGTGAATACTATTCAAAAATCCCTTCACAAAATATTACTCATATATAACCGATTCGGACTAACGATTGCACTAGTTTGAAATACTCAAACACACTTTAAGTGGACATATACAGGTAAGTATGTACTAGTTGTTATTGTACTACATTATATTTGTTATTATTAGTTTTATTTTTGTAATTATTCGCACAATTGTTTCCCAATATTTCGTACCGCATACCAGCGTTAAACCGTCCATAAACGCGTTTCGACTCATACTAACCTCAGCTTTCGTGGTTGGCCAGCGTCAAGGTAGTCGAGTTGGTATAAAATGTGGCTTATGGTATGGGCTTGGCTCGCGGAGTGGTAGCGCAAGAATTGCTAGCTGTAAAAGAAGCGGTGGTAATGACAGAGTGCCAAAAGCATAAAACGAACTAAGTCAAAATACTAAAGCGAGCAAGAAACAAAAATGGAGGGAAATATGTGGGCTTTTAAGCGCCAATTGCGAGAGAAAAATGAGAAAACTGACTAGTTTTCACATAATAACTCCAACAGATCAGCGTTTAGTGGCCGGAGAGTATTTAAAAGGCAAAAGAGTGTCATTGTGAGTATGCGTTAGGCAGAGAGAAGTGCAAAGATTATTAGACTTTGAAGCTTAAGGTGGGCAACAGGTGTCGAAACGTAAGCGAGTTCTTTGCAAATCGAAAAAGTGTCTTATTTTAACTTTTTAGAAGTTAAATTAGTTAATAATCGAATAATATTGTGGATTCAAAATAAATTGTATACCCTTTTTCTCCCAAGCAACTGTCGAAATCGCCGATATCGGACCACTATAGGAAATAGCTGTCATACAAACTGACAAAGACGACTTTTGTATTTGTGAAGGGTATTATAGTTTCGGGGTAACCGAACTTAACGTACTTTGTTTTTTTTTTTAATACCCATATTGCACTAGAATTCACACTTTACGCTACATAAAAGAGGTTATATGTTTCTAGAAAAATTTAAATTAATAAGAATTGCATTTTACCCACCGGAAAGCGAAACGACAAACTCGCTTTTGGCGGAAACTGTCAATTTATCGCGAAAGAATGGAAATATAAAAAGAACTAATGGCTCTTAATTTTTTATATCCCTCCTAATTTTTCGGCTGTTTTCAATGTTACATTCTCCTTCTTATTTTCTTTGTTCGCTATTTCGTTTTCCGCGATAGTTTAAAATTTAGCAACGTAAAAATCACTTTAAAAATTGAATTTTTAATAGTTTTAGTTTTATTACTTTAACTGCTTCAGGTGATTCTTCTTCTTTTTATGTTTATATGCTACTTCCTTTTCCGCCATAATTTGACATTTCGGGCTTGCAGTAAAAGTGTACGTATTTTCATCGTATTTTCATCTGATAAGTGAATTTTGCTAATAGTTATAAATTTGGCTGAAAATAACAAAATTGTGCCAAAAAAAATTAATTCAAATAGTTATTGTGGTCTTAAAAACCCTGCAAATACAAAAAATTATTGTTGTTTATCATTAATCCGGATAAATTGTAAGTAATAAGCATGTTAGAAGCATTAGCGCCACGTAAATCCATTAGCATCATCCATTTGGCAACGAAATTGATATGCGATATATGAGCAGACTCGCAACAACAATAGCGCAAACGAGTACATTTATGCTTAAAATTAGTACAGGCATCTCATAGCCATAAGGAGTAAGTCCTATAACCCATTTTGTGAAAGATTTCGCAAGACAAACAATCAGACAAACATATAGCCAGTGGAAAAAAAGCCAAATAGAATTGAAATCTAAAATAATAGTAGTTATATAGTTCTCTTACAATCTTAAGATATGCATGTCAACGTGTTTATGTGTTATTTATGTGCTCTCAGTTAATCTTCCTCCAACAGCCAGACAGACATTTGAATGCGAAAATATAATTTTCGCGCATTCATATACAGTCATCTATCACAATTAGGAGCAGCAGCAAAGTGAGGATTACAAAGCTCAAAGCTACGCGATTGTTAGCTATAAAAGTCCGGTATAATGCAATACATATTTAACAAGTAAGGAAGGGCTAAGTTCGTATGTAACCGAACATTTTATACTCTCGCAAAGTCAAATGGTATACTCGTTTTAGATTTCTTTGTGGATCTTGCCGCCTTGTTCTATGTTGACCGATATTTTCGGTAAAAAGTCAACTATGGGCACTGGGGTGCACATATTCAGTACCTGGAAAGTGAAAAAATCAGAGGGAATTTAACATGATGTTATATGGGAAATAGGCGTGGTTGTAATCCGATTTCGCCCATTTTCGTACTATAACATAGAAATATGAGAAGAATATTATGTGCCGAACTTGGTTGAAATCGGTTAAGCAGGTCCCAAGATATGGGGTTTCACCTAAAAGTGGGCAGTGCCACGCCCACAATCTAATTTTGAACGTGGCTCCTATAAAGTCATCTTATACCATCCCAGAGATAAAATTTAATGTCTCTGGCTTGTTTAGTGCTTGATTTATCGCGCTTTTAGTAATTTTTAACAGTACCGTTATGTGGGGAGTGGGCGCGGTTGTCGCCCGATTTGACCCATTTTCACACCGTTGTTGTTGTTGTAACGGTTACCTAGTCCCCGTTTGGGTGATAAATTCCAGATTCGTTGTCGTCGAGGTCATCTAACGGGAGGCCCAGGAAACGAGCTGTTTCGACGGGGTCGGACCATAGGGAGAAGGGTGTTAGATGAGTGGGGTTTGTTGGGCACGCATAGAGGTGGTTAGTGTCATGTGGAGACTCATTGCACGCAGGACATGTGTTTGGTATGTCGGGGTCTATTCTGGCTAAGTAGGAGTTTAACCTGCTACAGTATCCAGAACGAAGTTGCGCGAGGGTCACTCTGGTTTTGCGAGGCAACTCGAGCTCTACGTCTGCTATAGGTGGTGGTTTGACTCGTATTACGCCATTCACTGAGAGGGAGTCTGTGAAGGTGTTGATGGCTTCACTGTGAATGGCGGTCAGTGCCTGTCTGAAGTTCGTTGCGTCCGAAGTCCGGTCGGCGTACTGTTTAATGTCGTCGACGTAATCAAGGAAAGACCTCTTGATGTTCCTAGGAGGCGGCTCCGATACAGGCAGGCGACTACAGGGGTGGTTTTCACGAAAACACCCCAGTAGAAACTGCTTGGAGAGGAGTTCGTTGTGTTCCTTAACCGGAAGCATACGGTCCTCACTATGTAGGTGTTCGATTGGAGACATCAAGAGGCATCCCGTGATAGTCCGGAGTGCAGAGTTCTGAAGCTTCTTCTTCTGCGTGTCACTGCATCCAGGCGACCATATTGGGGCTGCGTAATTTAGGACCGGCCGGCCGATTGCCTTGTATGGTGCCAACAACGTTTCTTTGTCTTTTCCCCAAGAGCTGCCGGCAAGCGACTTGAGGATTTTGTTGCGGCTCTGTACTTTGGCAGCTATCGCGGTCGTGTGAGGAGTTAAAGAGCACAGACTGTCCAAAGAGACGCCTAAAATTTTAGGGTTATTGACTGTCGGAATTTTTGTGCCATCGACTGAAATGTTCAGGTCCAGTCTGTACTCCTTCGTCCAATTTGTGAAGATAGTCACTGTGGATTTAGTGGGAGAGAGTGTTAGGTTCCTTGCTGAGAAGAAGCGAGAAAGATCGGAGAGGTAGCTGTTTACCTTTGAACACATGCCATCGATTCCATTTCCCGACGTCAATATCGT
The DNA here is from genome assembly GCF_042242935.1 of Bactrocera oleae. NCBI lineage: Eukaryota > Metazoa > Arthropoda > Insecta > Diptera > Tephritidae > Bactrocera > Bactrocera oleae. The sequence goes on from NC_091538.1 coordinate 21,529,991, forward strand.
ACAGTCATCGGCGTACGAGGTCACTGAAATTCCCGCTGATGGCTGGGGGAGTTTCGAAATATAACAATTAAATAGTAGTGGGAAGAGGACACCACTCTGCGGAACCCCCTGTTTAATTTTCCTAAGTTTGGAGTTTTGACCTCGAAACAGTACGGATGAATGCCGACCGCTCAGGTAGTTCATAGTCCACCGCTTCAGCCCTGGAGGGAGCGTTGATTGTTCTAGGTCCTCAAGTAGCGTTGTGCGATTAACTGTGTCAAAAGCTTTTGACAAGTCCAACGCTACGAGGATCGTCCTCTCGCAGGGTGGCTGGTTCAGGCCATGAACTATCTGGGCGTTTATGACGCTAAGTGCTGTGGTGGTACTGTGCACTTTTCGGAAGCCATGCTGATGATCTGCTAGGCTCAGGTGGTGAGTGAATGACGGGAGTAACAAGGCCTCAAGTGTCTTCACTACTGGGGAAAGGAGAGTTATCGGGCGATAAGACTCCCCTTTGTTGGCGGATTTTCACACCGTCGATAGAGATGCTAAAAACATTTGTTCCCAGTGAATTTTGTTATTATAGCTTCAGTGGTATAGAAGATATGCACATTAAACTTATTATAGCGAGACCACGCCCACTTTAAAAAAAATATTAACTGCAGATGCCTCTGCCTAATGTGATACTGTATACCAAATAAGAGTCTTGTATCTCGATGTGGAGCTTAGTTACGGCAATTTATTTGTTTTTGATTAATGGCGGTTTGTGGGCGTGGTAGTGATCCGATTACGCCCATCTACAATACCAACCGTCTTACGGTACCAAGAAACATGTGTACCAAGTTTCATAAAGATATCTCAATTTTTCTCAAGTTACAGCTTGCACAGACGGACGGACATACAGTCACCCGGATTTCAACTCGTATCTTCATCCTGATCATTTATATATATAACCCTATATCTAATTCGATTAGTTTTAGGTGATACAAACAACCGTTAGGTGAACAAAACTATTATACTCTATAGCAACAAGTTGCGAGAGTATAAAAATCTAGCTCATCGATAGCGAGTTGTCGATCGTCTACGATCCCACATAAATCGCAAGCTGAAAATACCAGCACCAACATCAATGCATAATAATATGAATGCCTATATATATGTGATTATGCTTATATGTATGTATATGTATGTACATATTTATATGTAAGTGCATCAATAACATCGATCGTGCAGTGAAGATGATGTTTGACGTGAGAGGAGTTGCACTATACCAAATCAGACATCACCGTCGCTGCAAATACAACGATCATGTTAACATAACAACAACGTTAGAGATGTACCCCATTGTACATTGTTAGTTGTTGTAGATTTACCAATTCTTAGTGCCAACAGATAAGAAGTTGGCGTAACGTGCATATTGTACTTGCAGCCATCAACCCTTTCACTGCAACGTTTCACGATTTGTTGCAATTGTTTTTTTTTTTATTTAATAAATATGCATGTTTATGCATTTCTACAGATGAAGGTAAATAGTTGTGGGCTTTCATATTACGATCGCTCGTAATTCGCTTAAGTCAGCACATACAAAACGCCGGAAATCAAACAGAATTTCCTGCCAAGCGCATGCTATTAAAAAATCACTAGCAACAACGAAGAGTATTGGTAATAATAATAAGTTTTAATTGCTTAAACAGCAACAACAATGCAGATAGCATTAGTAGGTGCTGCAATAAGTCATTGGCAAGTACCGTTATTCTAAAAGACTCAGCTGAGTAACAGGGTCGTTAAGCTGTAGCATTTTCTTCTTGTTGTAAATATATTTTTTAATTCTTTCTGTATTTTCTTTACAAATAACGACATTTTTTATAGTCAAATTATTTTCAGTGCGCATCGTAACTTCACACATTAATTTTATAAATTATGGAAACAGCTCTGATAGAAATCAATTTTTTAAAAAAAGGAAAACAATTCAACAATACTTAAAAATTGTATTAGGCCACACAAAAAAAAATTGGCAAACATTTAAGATCTACAATGTCGCGATAACAGTTACATAACTCGAACTTGCAGTTTCCAGAAAATTAAATATGGTTTGTTTTTTCGATTTGCACTTCATGTGATTAGTTCTTAAACTTTAAGCGTAAATTATATGTCACTTAGGTATGTAAAAACTGGCAATTAAACGCTGTGTAGCATTTATTGGCAGGGATACAGCATTTATTTGCCGGAAGTAAACTTCGAGAGGCTTTCCAACAAACCGATGTATGATGTGTGCTCAAAAGCAGTAGCCAAATCTGAGAGTTTTTCAACGAATTCATTGCTAACACCTTTTTCTTCCAAGAGATTCATCAGCAAGTCATATAGGTACTGTTAAGAAGCCAATATTAAGAATTGTTGGACATAAACAAGTTAATATCTACTTACGCCATCGAGTACATCACCGGCCACGGCATAAACCTTATCATTCCATTCACCTTGGTAGATACACATCTCATCAATGCCAAAAATGTCATCTGCAAAATACCCAGAAAATTTTAAACACCTTTGGTACTAAATAATTTCTTCACTCACTGTATTCGCCCTCTTGTGGGGTACCTTCTAAGAAGGAGCATGTGAATGAAAGAGTTATGTTGCCCTTAACGATGTCAATTTCAAAACGCGGTTTACTGCTCATCTCACCGATTTCAGCCTTTTCCGCATTGGGGTCCAACTCGGGTTCGTCTTCAGTATCCACAGTGTGGTTGACGTTGAAGTTAATGACAATTCTATACAACACATTTTATTTATAAATATAAAATTTAATTCAACTTTTATATCATTTACTTTTCCTTATCACTCATCTTGGTTAACTCAACATCGGCGCCATCCAGCTTAACATTGAATCCCTCTAAGGTGGTGGGAATGGATTTGATCTTTTGCGCTTTGCGTTCCGCCAATATTTCTTCAGTCAGGAATTCCACTAGTTCCCTTTCGCCTTTAATTTAAAAATTATATATTTTAATTCAAAAACTCTACGCTATAATTTCATCACGTTGATATAGGTTATGTAATGAACAATATTTCAACCGGCAACAGGATTTGAAACAATTTCTAACCTTTGGTGTGCAAGTGCTTTACTCCACCGCAACCGCAGCTGCAGCTTAAGCTGGGCTTGTGCACATTCAGAACATTGGTGGTTGCACCAGAAGTTTCTGGATTCTTGCACATGTGCCAGAGTGTGCGAGTGAAGTCACGTTTACCGAAAACATTTTTCAATGCGTTCTTTGAGTTGGCAGCAATCAAGCTGTTGCCGAAACGAAGTACGGATTTTGTTAAATTACTCATTACGAAAATTTTTAAATTTTGAAATTTTCACGGAGAAGTACAACTGCAGCGTTAATTTAACCTCACACGATTTCCAGATGGTAAATGTCAACTTCGGTTTTGCTTAGTGCATGTTCGCCGACTAAAGCTGTTGCCAATATGTTTTTTTTGTTTTGAAGTATTTTGGTAAATTGCCAAAGATCTTGAGATGTAAGGGTAGGAAAATATAATTGAAACAAAAATTAGGACAATGGAATGCAAGCTAAATAATAAAAATCAATAATTTTTCGACATATAATAATCACAAATGAGTCTATTGTTGTCATATTTAACAGAAATAAATAATTGGTAACTCACTTTGTACCTATCAGCTGATTAAATTATTATAATTGGCCCTTACATGACGTATGTTTCTTCAAGTATTTTCATTTCAAGCAAGGTTCAACAAATAATCACGAACGAATGTGGTTGCGTTAATTTATCACATTTTTAGTCATATATTTTAAATTGTTGCTACCATGAATAGTTTGGGCGATGATTGCACGGAACTAAAGAAGCAATACGACGCTTGCTTCAACTCTTGGTTTTCTGAACATTTTCTTAAAGGTCGCAATGACGATTCGTTGTGTGCACCGATCTTCAAAATTTATCAAGATTGTGTAAAGGTAAGTGATTTCCTATACGAAAAAAATTAAAGAAAAATCTGTTTTGATGAATTATAATGTTTGTAATGTTACAGCGAGCAATGCGTGAGCAAAAAATTGAACTTCGAGAAGTCGATTCCGAAATCAACACTAGCGAACATCAACAAGAGCAACAACAAAAGCCTGATAATACAAAAAGTTGACCGATACCGAATAGTAATCTCTTCACAACTACAAGGACTGGTTTGGCTGGTCACGATGTGTACCATATTAAGAAAGGGTCGTATAAAAGAGACAATTCTGTGCCGTAATTTCTAATGTTCGACTGAGCAATAATGAAGATAGAACGGAAAACATTTTATTTATTTCGCAATTTCGGATGCAGATAACTTAGAAAAACATAAAACCACTAGCTGTTTAATATTGTATGTAAACACTAAAGTTAAACTTAAGTGTTAAATAAAGTTAATTGTTCGTTGTAAAAGTATTTAAGAAAAAAAACAGTACTTAAACTTGAATATATTAAATTACTTTATTTTAACTTCTGTTACGCCCATAAAGGTTAATTCTTCGAGGTACTTGTTACGCCGCCTACAATTTCGTTCATTGTGACCCTTTCTTTTACACAACAGACACATGATTATTTGGTCACCTCTGTTAACAAACCCAACGTCCTTATGATGCTTACGCCACATGGCACACATCAATTCTGTATGGCCTTTCTGCAAACAGATCCAACAATGCTGATTTGCTTGATACATTTCACACTCATGTTCTTCCGCCTGCGTGCAGCGTCTGCAATTTATACAATGAACATAGTTGGGCTTGACACAACACCCACAAAGCTCACAGTGTCGATAAGTGCTGCCGTTTTTTGACGGACAATTGCCACACTTAGCACAATGACGGTTTTCTAATGCTGTGTAACGCTGGCATAAGGCACAATATTTGTACTCCTCTTCAACCGGCAAATGTAACAATTCCAAACGCACATTCGTGAAGACACGCACTGGCGAACCGAGCTTGCGACACTTCTCGCCTACATTAGTGTATGCGCCATGATTGGTGTAATTAACTTTGTATTCACACATGCGCATATGCGGCATTTCTTTTTGTATGTAATGTTCAGAAAAATAAGGAAATATCCAAAATATTGCCAACGGTTGATGAGGTAGGTTATTCAGTAAATTGAATGTATGCGTAAGCTGTCTCAAAGTGCCGGCTATCGGTTCTGTGCGACAACCAAAAGGTGGATCCGTAAATATTAACAACTTATCCTTGCTGGTAAAGAATGAATAAATAAATAACTTTGTTACATTATCCAAGGCACTTACGGTTTACACTTTAAAAACTTTTCGAATTTTAAACGCTGAAGTTTATCGAAAAAATGGTTGTTACACATATTATACCACGCAAAATTATTATCGTCATAGAAAAAAAACATGCGATGATCAAAATCCAATAAAAAGCTTTGCATATCGGAGAAGTTATTACGAAAAAAAGCGTGCAAACGCGGAGCACCCATGCAGACCACCTTACTACAATTTAACATAAAATCATAAATTATCATAATTTTGTCATCAGTTTGTCTGTCGAAATATATCTATACTCACGTTACACCCAAGTCCTGAAAACAGTTTCCAAAAAATTTTAACGCCTTGTTATCGAAGAAGTATTGCGCCTGAGACTTATCATCATCCAGTGGGCGTAGGAACCGAGTTGGATCGCAAAGTAGTTCATGTGTTAAATTCCAAATCATTTCATGAGCGGCATGTTCTGTATGATTATCACGTAATAATGGTACATTGCAATGTAGACAGTAGTGAAGTCCACCATCGTTGTAGCCTGCTAACAACTAGACAACATTATTAGATTTACAAAAATATAATTCAATTATTTCAGGCATACCTTTCGCCGCTGCTTCTTGTAAGAATTAATGTGACTTTCTAAATCATAACGTTTTGTCAATTTCTGTGGCGTTATTTGTTCTGCCGGAAATTGAAAGTTGCACAAACTTTTATCCCGATGCGCTGCACATGCATAATAAGCAGAGGTTGGTTTATCTGCCAATTGATTGAATGTTTGGAACAGCAGTGTTGGTCCATGTGGGCAGTGTGGATGCCGCACACCATGCTCTTCATCGGGATACACTATTTGTAGTTTATTGGCGTTTTTCATTTTAAAATATAGTATATTCACTAATCTTCCTATATTATTATTGTTCTTGACATCGCCTAAATATTATTCTACATCTGTCCCTTCAAACTGTGAACTCAAAACCCCGCTTTGTTAACTTTCTAATGGCTTCTGACAGCTCACAGCTGTTTACCGCAAAAGCTTTTGTTTTTAGTTGCTGCAGAGAACGTATATCAGAGAACGTAAATTCAGAGAAAGTAAATGAATAGACAGAGAACGTAAATGAATAGAGAAGGAGCAAATGTTAACTGAAATCTTTTTGAGTATTAACAGAGAATGTTGATGAGTTCTCTGGAATAGAGAAGGAGCAAATGTTAGCAGTACTAAAATCAGAGAACGTAAATGAATAGAGAAGGAGCAAATGTTAAATGAAAACTTTTTGAGTACTAATTTGTAATTCCACATGAAGGAACATCGAAAAATATAACTTCGAAAAAGAAAAATACACCACGCAATGTGCGAAATGCTATAAATAGACACAACGATTATTCCTATATGAAAAAACGTTGCGCATACCTATTTAGATTTATGTTTTCAATTTCTATGATATGACAAATTTATAATTATGAAAAGCCTTCTGAATTACAAATCTGTATTATCGGTAAAAACCCCAGATTTCATAATAAAATAAACATTTAATAGGCTATTTTTCCAACTTATGTATGTGCGTTATGTGAGCAATTGCTTATTAAACAAAGGATAACAATAAAACGGTGGCTAAGCGGCCACATTTCCACTTTTGTGGTGGCTGAGGTCGTAAGCGGGAAGGGATTAAGCACAATCCGAATACGAGCCTATACGTTCGAATCCTAAAACGAATTTTATTTAATTTTTTTATTTTATTAATTGGAGTCTAAGCATATCATAATTCAATTTCTTTAATAGCATATTTTACTTCCTGAGATAGTTAAAATATATCAGGAAAATATAATATGTTCATATGTTTAGGTTTATTGAATATTTCCTTATTATGCGTATTTACACAAATGTGATAATCACACATACATTCTTAAATACACGTACGCTGAAGCTTGCTTCTTCTTGCTCCGCACAAGCAATGACTTTTGTCTACACTTTTTGCTTTTTGCGAGAAACAAGTTGAACGTACATAAGCAAGAAGGGGTCAGGGGCGCACTGCCACATAATTATATCAGATATATATTTTATTTATCGAATTCAGTTTGAAAACGATTATAGGTATGAATTTATTGGTATATATATATATATATATATATATATATATATTATATTACGAAAATAATTCATAAATGCATCAGTATTTTTCAATACAAATTAAGCAACATATCAACATATTATGAGCCCTCACTTGACACGCCTATGTGCATGGTGGCAAGCCAACGAAATAACGGCGAGTTCGCGCGGACATTGTGTTGTTGAAAAAAACCAAATGACGACTTTGCCGACAAACATACATATTTATATACATACATACAAACGAGCTCGCATACATATTGACGCCAAATTTTGCGCATCGTCGCGGAGTTGACAAAATTTGTTTCAATGGACAATTTTGCGACAATGTCGATCGGCTATGTTGTCTCGTTTGTCCTTTTTGCAGTGGTTTGCTATTGAAAGTTGACTTATGCTCTTTTGAAATATTGCGATTACCAATTGGGCTGCATTTTCATAGCGTCGTATTTAGATAAAATGGGCTAAATCGAAAAACTATGAAACAATGATAATAAGTAAACATATAAAAGTACTATATGGACTGTGCTTAGAATATATAGAAGTAGTTAATGATTTCATATGAATGGCAATTTAATATAAATTTTGTAATTTAATGCCATAAATAGTGCATAATATGCAAAAATATAAATATTATTTAAACTCGCTAAGAGGTCATGTTGCCAATTCTCCTTTTTGAAGTGAACATCAGACAAATTCTTCAATTTCTGATTTTTAGCAAATGTTGTGAGGAAGCAGCTTGTGGGCAACATACAAATGCGAGGGGGATGGTAGGATTTTCAGTGGTGGCTGTCAAATTGTAAAATTGAATTTTTCTCGTTTTACTCAATTTCATTCATTTATTTCGCATATGCGTAGGAATTCTATATGAAAACCAAATGTGGCTTACCAGGCGCACAGAAAAAATAGCGCGGCGCAGAGTTATGAACGAGCGCACTTTGCTTTGAAGCAGACGCACGTTCCTTATGAATGAATTTGTTGTCGTTGTAATATGAAATACTTAGAAAATAAGCCGCGAGTTCGCTTGAATATTATTGGCCGATGATGGTGCGTCTACGTTTTTTTGTCACTTGCGCGAATGTTTGATTTTTTGCGAAAGACATATTGAGGGACATACATATGTACATATGTGTACATATATGCAAATATATTTGGACATGCGAATGAAGGAAGGCAATTTCAAGAATATTCACATATAGACATATGAACATTGAAGCAAGTAAACAACAATAGCTGTTTCAGTTTACAGATTAGACAAAATCACTCGAATATCGTCTGCGGTGCTGCTTGTATAGCACACTTCTTTATGGCAATGTAAAATATTTTGCCTAAGTTCATATCCTATCACATATTTTTATATACTCTTTTTTTATTTTTATAACTCTTTTTTATTAAATGATATTTGAATTCTATTTTAGTATTATTTCCTTCATTATTTATATTTTCTTTTCATAAGTCAATTATTTTCCTTTTTATTATTTCAATTTTTGTTTATGCGCATATCAAAGAACATCTGTGCATATGTATGTATATACATTTTGCTTATAGAGTGGTGTAGTTCGTTGCGTAAATTGACAGCTGTGGTGACATTTTATTTTCGAACTTGCGCGTTTTCGATGTTCCTTCTTAGCAATTAACATTTTAGTACTGCTAACATTTGCTCCTTCTCTACTCATCAACATTCTCTGCTAAAATGTTAATTGCTAAGAAGGAACATCGAAAACGCGCAAGTTCGAAAATAAAATGTCACCACAGCTGTCAATTTACGCAACGAACTACACCACTCTATAAGCAAAATGTATATACATACATATGCACAGATGTTCTTTGATATGCGCATAAACAAAAATTGAAATAATAAAAAGGAAAATAATTGACTTATGAAAAGAAAATATAAATAATGAAGGAAATAATACTAAAATAGAATTCAAATATCATTTAATAAAAAAGAGTTATAAAAATAAAAAAAGAGTATATAAAAATATGTGATAGGATATGAACTTAGGCAAAATATTTTACATTGCCATAAAGAAGTGTTCTATACAAGCAGCACCGCAGACGATATTCGAGTGATTTTGTCTAATCTGTAAACTGAAACAGCTATTGTTGTTTACTTGCTTCAATGTTCATATGTCTATATGTGAATATTCTTGAAATTGCCTTCCTTCATTCGCATGTCCAAATATATTTGCATATATGTACACATATGTACATATGTATGTCCCTCAATATGTCTTTCGCAAAAAATCAAACATTCGCGCAAGTGACAAAAAAACGTAGACGCACCATCATCGGCCAATAATATTCAAGCGAACTCGCGGCTTATTTTCTAAGTATTTCATATTACAACGACAACAAATTCATTCATAAGGAACGTGCGTCTGCTTCAAAGCAAAGTGCGCTCGTTCATAACTCTGCGCCGCGCTATTTTTTCTGTGCGCCTGGTAAGCCACATTTGGTTTTCATATAGAATTCCTACGCATATGCGAAATAAATGAATGAAATTGAGTAAAACGAGAAAAATTCAATTTTACAATTTGACAGCCACCACTGAAAATCCTACCATCCCCCTCGCATTTGTATGTTGCCCACAAGCTGCTTCCTCACAACATTTGCTAAAAATCAGAAATTGAAGAATTTGTCTGATGTTCACTTCAAAAAGGAGAATTGGCAACATGACCTCTTAGCGAGTTTAAATAATATTTATATTTTTGCATATTATGCACTATTTATGGCATTAAATTACAAAATTTATATTAAATTGCCATTCATATGAAATCATTAACTACTTCTATATATTCTAAGCACAGTCCATATAGTACTTTTATATGTTTACTTATTATCATTGTTTCATAGTTTTTCGATTTAGCCCATTTTATCTAAATACGACGCTATGAAAATGCAGCCCAATTGGTAATCGCAATATTTCAAAAGAGCATAAGTCAACTTTCAATAGCAAACCACTGCAAAAAGGACAAACGAGACAACATAGCCGATCGACATTGTCGCAAAATTGTCCATTGAAACAAATTTTGTCAACTCCGCGACGATGCGCAAAATTTGGCGTCAATATGTATGCGAGCTCGTTTGTATGTATGTATATAAATATGTATGTTTGTCGGCAAAGTCGTCATTTGGTTTTTTTCAACAACACAATGTCCGCGCGAACTCGCCGTTATTTCGTTGGCTTGCCACCATGCACATAGGCGTGTCAAGTGAGGGCTCATAATATGTTGATATGTTGCTTAATTTGTATTGAAAAATACTGATGCATTTATGAATTATTTTCGTAATATAATATATATATATATATATATATATATATATACCAATAAATTCATACCTATAATCGTTTTCAAACTGAATTCGATAAATAAAATATATATCTGATATAATTATGTGGCAGTGCGCCCCTGACCCCTTCTTGCTTATGTACGTTCAACTTGTTTCTCGCAAAAAGCAAAAAGTGTAGACAAAAGTCATTGCTTGTGCGGAGCAAGAAGAAGCAAGCTTCAGCGTACGTGTATTTAAGAATGTATGTGTGATTATCACATTTGTGTAAATACGCATAATAAGGAAATATTCAATAAACCTAAACATATGAACATATTATATTTTCCTGATATATTTTAACTATCTCAGGAAGTAAAATATGCTATTAAAGAAATTGAATTATGATATGCTTAGACTCCAATTAATAAAATAAAAAAATTAAATAAAATTCGTTTTAGGATTCGAACGTATAGGCTCGTATTCGGATTGTGCTTAATCCCTTCCCGCTTACGACCTCAGCCACCACAAAAGTGGAAATGTGGCCGCTTAGCCACCGTTTTATTGTTATCCTTTGTTTAATAAGCAATTGCTCACATAACGCACATACATAAGTTGGAAAAATAGCCTATTAAATGTTTATTTTATTATGAAATCTGGGGTTTTTACCGATAATACAGATTTGTAATTCAGAAGGCTTTTCATAATTATAAATTTGTCATATCATAGAAATTGAAAACATAAATCTAAATAGGTATGCGCAACGTTTTTTCATATAGGAATAATCGTTGTGTCTATTTATAGCATTTCGCACATTGCGTGGTGTATTTTTCTTTTTCGAAGTTATATTTTTCGATGTTCCTTCATGTGGAATTACAAATTAGTACTCAAAAAGTTTTCATTTAACATTTGCTCCTTCTCTATTCATTTACGTTCTCTGATTTTAGTACTGCTAACATTTGCTCCTTCTCTACTCATCAACATTCTCTGTTAATACTCAAAAAGATTTCAGTTAACATTTGCTCCTTCTCTATTCATTTACGTTCTCTGTCTATTCATTTACTTTCTCTGAATTTACGTTCTCTGATATACGTTCTCTGCAGCAACTAAAAACAAAAGCTTTTGCGGTAAACAGCTGTGAGCTGTCAGAAGCCATTAGAAAGTTAACAAAGCGGGGTTTTGAGTTCACAGTTTGAAGGGACAGATGTAGAATAATATTTAGGCGATGTCAAGAACAATAATAATATAGGAAGATTAGTGAATATACTATATTTTAAAATGAAAAACGCCAATAAACTACAAATAGTGTATCCCGATGAAGAGCATGGTGTGCGGCATCCACACTGCCCACATGGTTGTCACTTTTCCCTTCTAGAGGGAATATCAGAAATTTGTTCAATTTATGATTTTTAGCTTTTGCCATCGTCGCGAAAAGACGCTTGTAGGCAAACGCATGCTCGGGGAGATGTGTAAGGCGTTTGCTTTTAAGAATGAAACGACTTAGCTTATTGCTTGTGCGCCAGCGTTCATGAATGAAAATGTTGTTGGTGTGTGATTTACTACAAATTTAGGATTTGTCAATTTGGCTGCCATATTGATTTCTGGTGCTGATGCTATTTGAGACAATTGTTGTTTTTGTACTACAATGTTTGTATTTTTCCTATTGGCTGACGTACTTACATTTGTACGCTTAAATGTATGTAGATTTGTGTATGCATTACTTATTTTGCGCGGTCATATGCATATTTGTACATACATACTTACATATAGAGCAGTGCGCTCACATGTATTTATTGATAATTGATAATATATTATTATATTATATAATATAACATATTGATGTACATACATAAATTATTAATTCTGTAAAAATTGAAATTAGAAAATTATGAAAATAGTAAAATATCATTTTTTGCATAATCTTTCACATTTTATCAATGTAGCATTTGTGCAAAAAAATAATAATTTATCAATTTTTCATCATAAAAATCGTTTATATGGCAAAAAATAATCATGCATATGTGAAGTGGCATTTGTATTTCTTGTTTTCTCATTCATTTCATTTCATATTTCTCTTTATATTGGTAGATACGTATTTTGTCAGAGAACGTTGTTAAAAATTCTCATTTCTGTTAAATAACAACAAAACTATACAGAAAGTGGTGAACTCCTTGATCTCAAATTTTCAGCCAACCAATCGAGCATCATACAAAATTTAATTTGCACCTTCTCATTGTTTTAAGTTCTCTGGTTAAATACCGTTTGTTTACACATGTATTAGCAGCTATTTCTTCAGAATTCTCAGTTTCTTACGCTTGCTATTTCTGCTCTCTTCTGCTAGTTTTTTCTTAAGTTAAGAAACTCTTTTCGAGCAGAAACTTGACCTCTAGTGATATTTTGCAGTTAAGAAACAAACTATTCATCACGTGAAAACATATGATCGGACATCACCTGAAAGACATTTGGTTTAACTACAAGGTGATCGCCTCATTTCGTATTTTCATGAACGTTAAAATCGATTATGCACACTGGGTATTGGGCCGTAAGTAAAAAAAAACGATATTATAGGATTGTCATTTCAAAATTTACCGATTCAAACAGGGTTGACCACCGAAATAACAGCGATAACTTAGAACCTTCACCCAGCGGAGATTAGATAACCGATACAACAACATCAAATAAGAAGATAGTTCGTATTAATATTTTGGATGGAATTAAAACTCTATATTAAAATTGCTTGTATATTTCAAAACAATCTTAAGGTTGTCAAAAGTATTCATTGATGCAACTCATTGAAATATTTTACTGTATATAATATAAAACAAATATTTATTTATTTAAAAAAGCACTAATTTATTCAAATTAAAAAACGGAAAAAAAATTTCACTTCCAACAACGAGCAAATCGAAATCGTTTTACGCTTGCGTTTTGGTTTTAAAAACGTTAGGATGACCCCGCCGATAATATGTTCTTGTTTTAAAACCATTAAAAATCATACAATCGATTGGATTTAATTTGCATGTTGAAAAACAAATTTAACAAAAAACAAATCTATCACAACATTTTTTTTTCTTTTAACACTAAACACTAATTTAGAGACGAGTATAAAATCATAAATCGACGCGTCATTCATACGACAATGTACGCATATGTATGGGCGTGTTTGTATAAAACATTTAAAATTATAATTCCAAATAATTATGCTATAGAAAAATATATGTATACTTATATAGTATTTCCACAATCGACATATGTATATCTTCGAAAGTATTCTTAAGCTTACGCACTTCTTTAATCACTTACAAACTAACTTATGACTTTATTTATGTATAGTTGTATAAAATATATTGTAAATATTCATCATAGATACATATTTATTACTAAAAGATTCCTTAAACGGACGGACTAACTTTTTAACTAGTACGTCTATACAAGAAAATATATAAGTATATATTTAATATTTATCATAGTTTTTAAGGCTTTAAATTTTAAAATCCCTTCAATTTGTATGTACTTTAGATTATGTAGGGTGTGGAAAAGCTTTACTTGAGAAATAATGTTAATTTATGTGCATTTCGTCGATCTAAAAGAATTTTTTTTAACATTTGATTTTTATTTTTTAAATTTTAGTTTGCATATATTGTTGCTATTGTCAATTGACATTAAATTTCGAAGGCAGTAATTTTCCAATGGCATTTGGGATTTCATCTTAATATACAAGTATATACTATACAAAAATTTTGTTCCTATACCTTTTGTTACCAATTTATAAACCCCATTTTTTATTTTAATTACTTCTATTGCATATTCCAATTCAATTCGTAACTTATTGAGCTTCTTTTACGATTTTGTTTGTAATTAGATTAGTATATTACTAGCTAGCTATTAGTTAATGTATGAGTCATCGTGAAAATTTAAAGTTATTTAAACAAAAAAGCAAACTATGAAGTATTAATGGGTGGGCGACTATTTCTTTGTTATAAAAATGAAATATGTGAATTTTTTTAGAGCTTTTGGTACACTGCAGGAAATATGCGATTTTTTTATTTAACTCGCAATTTTTTTACCTCTATGCTAACGCACTTAGTTATTTTTATTAATGTTTTTAGTTTAACTTTTATAATTTATATAAAAATGCGAGAAAAATTTGCAATTAAAAAATTTCCAGCAAAATGTTTTTTATAAAAATAATGTTTTAAAGCAAATTTCAATTACATAAATAATTTATTTCAACACAAAACATAGAGAATATACTACTTTCACTCATGACGTTTACTATTCTTCCCATTTCGCTATTTCCTGCAGTGTAATGACCTTCAATGTGTTATTAGCGATTTAATAGAATACAATTATACAATTGTCTCAAGTGTTGTCTATGCATCAAATGAACTCACACGCACGACAGACAAACAGCTGGGAATGTATGTAGACAAGAAAAATAAAAAAAATGTGGCGTTTGCGTGAAAGTGGTAAAAGTACAATGGAAGGGTACTCGAGCAAATGAATGCTGACAAAAGTTGCTGTTTACATGCATGAATATCAAGCGTTATCAAAAGTGTGCGTGTGAGCGTTGAAGATGGCAGTGGTGATGGTACAATTATGATGATGATGCATGGTGTAGCTTAAAAAGAATGCGCAACGATCGAAAAAGACGCAAAACTAGTCAAGCGCTTAACTGCGATGAAAAAACCACAGACTAGTCACACAATTGTCAACTGTTTTTCGCGGGTTGCTTTCTACCGTATAGACTCAGAGTCTGCCAACTAAATATAGATATATCATTTGACAATGTATTGCTTTTGTTCGTCAACCGTTCAGTCTAATTACATTAATACTTGTTTGCTTTTGCAATATTATTAAGTTATTACTAATAATTATTATTATGCTTTATAGCAATTGTTCACGTATTGTGCGTATAACGTATTGTCGTCATTCGTAGTGTTAATTGGTGTGCAGTGAAGAGGCGAAAATCAACACATCAATCATAGCCAAAAGGAAATCGAAATCACCTTAAACCACAAACACTGACCCTACTATAGCCAATTTGCTTGGATTAAACGAAAAAATTTTGCAAAAATTTCATTAGAGCTGTATAAATTGTAAAGATATTCGATATGTTTGTACTCAAACGAGGTGAATTTTGTGTTGCATGCGTTTGCGGGTACATGTATTATGAGTTTGCGGTGGCATGTATTATGAGTACATGATTCGTTTGTCATTCAACTCTCCGCAACACTAAACACATGTCTTCACTCCCGCACGCCGGAGTTGTAATTACATTTGTACTTAATTTTCAATGTTCTTGCAAAGAAAAAAACAAAAACTCCCTCTAACCTCACTTCTTCGCTCAATAAACTCGCATTAATTAAATAAACTTAAAACAAAACTAAGCGATTAAAACTATATTTACTTAATATGAAAAATTATATATAAAAATTAAGACTCGCAATGACTATGCACATGGCGTGCGCTTGTGTGCAAATCAACACGGCTAGTGGGCGCCGTTGAAAGATCGCATTACAATTTAAAAAAAAAAAAAATCACCTAATTTCATTATAGCTTAACTGCGCTTGTTCACGTATTTGCATTTGCACACATAACGCATAACATTTCGCTTAAATTAAGTGCATAGCCGTTAGATGCATGCATTTAGACGGTTTAAGTTAACCTCTTTCGTAAATTGTAATTTTGTCTACACTAATTTGCAAGTCATACAACACTCTTCGCATTTCACACTACTTCCATACAAGCAAATTTCTTTAACAAACTTGTTTCCCAAAAAAAAAAAAATATATATATATATAAACTATTCTAAAAAAAATTCCACTAGTTTTCTAAATGCAACTCAATGCCTCGCAATGAATTGCAAATAAGCTATAGATTATATATATGTGCGTTTAACCTTCGTTAACGTAGACGTCTTGCAGGGTATCTCCTTTTCAAGGTTTTCTGTAGAATTCTTACATTCATGGCTGCGATCCTTCTCTAAGTCGAGATTTGGTTTTTTAAGACTGGAAAAATGATGCGGATTCATTAGCAGATTGACATCTTTACCGGTATTATGATGTTTCACGGCGAATTGACTGTGTGGCGAGTAATAAGGATTAAAATAATTCAGTAAGGAGACTTGAAGATAATTATTGTTTGATATTAAAGAAACTTACGAATTCGAGGTGAATTGATTGCGGTGATTTGCATGTAGCGACGTTGCTTTGCACAAACGTTTTGAGGTATAATAACCAACAATAATGCCCACAACGAAAGCGATGAGAGAGAGCGCCCAACATAAGCTCTTGCCAGCGACCTTTAATTGTTTGTCTTTTCTGTCATCTTGAGAGTGAAATGGACCTGTCAATTTAATGATTTCATTTAAAATTTAATTTGTTACTTATTAAAAACTTGAGTTTGCACACTTACCACTCAGCGTGTTCATGAGCTCATTAGGATCCACCGACTGTAGTGTTATTTTATTTCCATCACTAAAACTGTTCATCAAATAATCATTGCCAGCGCCTGTGCTTGCACCCATATCAGTTGCTTTATCGGTGGGTACTTCGTCGACAGCGGAAACGCCACTTTCCGCTAAGGTTGTACTCGCGCCAACTGTGGCGATATTAACCGCGCTTACTTTTGTGTAGTGAAACTTCTTGCTGTTCAAATCTTCAACAGCTTGTGGTTGTGCTGTAACCAAATCAATGCCCGGACTTGCCACAATGCCGCCACTAACTATTGGACCATCAGCCATGAGCGTGCCACGTGTATATTTTGGACAAAGCGATGCCGCTGCTTTTTTGGTGGTATTCAAGCTCTGTAAGAAGGCTTTTGTGCCGAATTTGATGTTGTTTGGTGTTATACTTTTGCACTCATGATTCTGCTGATCCCAAGCACAATTTGGATCTTGTAGGCTGAGACACCCCAAACAGTCTACAATATGCGCACAATGATGCAACGGTACTGTAATCAAACTGCCATCACTAACTACTAATAGACGATTACTTTTCGAGGAAACGACTAGTTCACGCACTGGCACACCCAAAGGCAGTACTTGCATCTCAGAGATCAAAACTGTTTTTAACTTGTCTACACCTGCTGTAGCGCTTGCCTGAGTGGGTGTTGGTATGTTAATAAATTTTGTTACTCTGCCATCATCAGTGCCGGAATAGATAACATCATAGTATTCACCATTTAAGGTCATTATTTGTGCGTCAATGGCGATTGTGGTGAGTCGATGATGTAAATTTACTTTCGTGAGTAGTGGACGTCCGTAAACAGCGGGGACAGCAGTCTCCATTAACGGATGTGTTTTAGCGAAATTCACCGCAATACTGGATAGCATTCGCGAATCTTCGACACACTTACCCGGACGTGGTTCCGGCACTTGTTCATCCTGTATGGGTAGCCATTGGGATTGACTATCTTTTTGCGATTTAAAACTGCCCTCAAAAGCGTCCATGATATCATTTACATTGAACGCGCACACCGCTGAACCGGGTATGGCGTTCACAGAGGTTGTAAAGACAGCATAGATAAGTGAATTCGGCCCACTTTCGACAATGGATGTGATTGCCTCTGCGAGAAAAAATGTGAAAGATAGTTAGGTTAAGCTAACAAATAAAAATCTTAGATAAAATCTTAAAGACTTACGTATTTCATCGAAGTAGAATGGAAATTCGCCGGGTACAGAGCAATTCAGACGCGCTTTCAAAAATGAAGTCCAACTTTTGGAGAGTGAATACGGTCCCCCACGATCGTTCTTGCATACGCGAGCAACTCGTGAGTAAATTGTCTGAAAAAAAGATGAGAAATTAAATTTAAATTTTATTTTATACTATTAAATTAATACAACCGAAAACTCGACTATTTTTCTATGAGCCAGCTTTATATTATATTTATTTTAATGTCATATTTTCTTTTTTCTAAGACAATATAATCTTTTTAATCTTCGCATCAAAAATTTCAAAATTCAAAATTATCATTACAAATTAAATACACACTCACTGTCATTGACCCTTCTCACTCACCTTGCCGAAGTTCATATACTCCATTGAAATTTCGCGAAAGAAGAACATTACATAACGATCACGCTCCACAGCACCCACAAAGTCTGGCTGATTTAACTGTTTCAAGTCATACTGTTCGGTGCGTAAATTTTCGCGATATATCAATGGATCACTGCCCGAGAAGTCAGCAACTGTGGCACTATAAAGTTGACCCTCCGCATAGGCATAGGTGCTGTTATGTGCCGGACTATATGGACAAAGACCTTGCGCTTCCACATCGCGTACAATCTCATACCGTTTGCCGGAACCACCGGCTGCGCTCAGTTCACTTGTGGCGGGGGCATAATGGCGGCAGCGGGGCTTATAAGAATTGGTGCCACACAACAAAATTTGCCCACCATCGAGGCGTGCAAAAACGCGTATGTAGTTGTGGCAATCAGTTTCACGTTTACCCTTCAGTGCGCACAATTCGCGATCGGCATCGGATGAAAACCATTCCAGACGGCTGAGTTCTCGTAAGCCATCCATGCTGATGTTGTACATTATGTCTCTATAGAAAGATGGGAATGAGGTGAACCGAAACAAAAAAAAATGTTGATTGTGGGTAAGTAATTGTCGGCGACAAAATAGGTTGATATTAGGACTGTGTGGCTTGAGAACTTACTTAGCGCCCACCAGTATGGTGGCATCGTCGTAGGCCAAAATTTTAAAATAATCCGTGCTGTTGCCCAGGAACTTGGCAATGATTTTATCTTGCTCTGCAGTGGTGGTAGGAGATAAGAATAATATACAAAATGCAAATTATAAAATGAATGCATATAATTATACATCTAAATGTGTATGTGTAATTAAAATTGAGTTTAAAGAACGGAAATGTTAATCAACTGCACCATCACACTTACTTGGTTGCAAATCTGGGCGCACATCGGGCATCCAAGCGTGTACGGCATGCGGCAATAACAGCAGCAGGCATAACGTGCCGCTGCTAATTAGCGTTTTAATGGCAAACACGCTTTTAGTTGTAGGCTTCTGTTGCAGCTTTTGCATTGTATCCATTATAATTATATTGTTATTGTTATATAGATGAATGTATGCACTGTTTCTTGTTATATGGTATGACGGTAGCGATACTTTCGATTGCTTACTATTGCTGGCTCAGCAGACAAAACTTCGTAGATGTACGTATGTATTGTGCACAGTTAATCGTAATATGTAATTAGTTTATTGTTAAGCTTAAAATTCAGCTCAATGTGTGTATAGGAGTCGGTGGGCGTTAAACGCTTTGCCGGCACTGCTATTTACTGCAGCTATTATTGCTTGAGAATTGACACATATTTCCCGGTTAACATCATACACTGAAAACGAGCACAGCAAACTTTTTTGCATACGTACGCCACAAGCAAGAAAAACTAAATGGCAAAGGCACACGGCCTGTGTTGTGACGGTGGTCTGGACCTGTGCTCCAGGCTTACACACACGCTCACGACGGCTGATTGTTAAGCAGCAGCACTAATTGTGCGCTTCTAGTACGCTCAACACAATGGAAATTAAATACCTGCAAGACAGAAAAGAAATAAAACGCATTAATAAATAAAACAATGTGTAGCTATAGAATAAGCAACTATGTTATAGTATGAGCTGCGCTGAAAGATATTATGCATTAGATATTAGGTTCGGTGCAAAATTCATATGTAGAGCGTACGTGCGGAAATCAAAAAAAATTTCGCAAGCCCGAAATAAAGCATACATGTTCGCAGCAGTTAACCAGGTTGTCAAATTGGTGATTGTCGTTGTCCAGTAGAACAGGTATTATAAGGCGCGTGCACAGATGGTGCATATATGCGCTCATGCGCACACAAGGAAATGTGTCCTTTGAATGCCCTTTCTACCTTATACTTTGCAACCTCTCACTCGCCACACACATGTGATGACAGATTTCGTAGAAAATTGGAAAAAATTATTGGAAAGCACGTACCGTGTTTTCCTTCAAATCGTGTATATTACGATTCGCTTTTTGCACCCTAACTAATAAAATAATAAATCGTCCTATTCAATTGTTGTTCCATTTTTTCCTAAGAAAAACGTGACTTTGACAGCGTTGACAAGCGGTGTATGTAAATATTCGAAAATGCTATGCAAAGGACACTAATTACACAAACAACAACACTATACAGTACTGTATGTACACAAATGCTTAGTAAAAATTAGAATACAAACAAAACAGTCGGCTTTAGTCGTCAATCGTTGCCATTTTCCCACACTTAAACTGCTGATTATTAGCGAGAAAAGGAATGAAAAAGAAATGAATGTGAATTTGCTTGTCTGTTGACTGCACCAAAATAACCAAGCAGACTGCCACTCGGTGTGGCAGCTAGATAGAATTGATATACTAACCCGGCAGCGGTAGTGACAACAATAATCAGTCGAGTTGACTTTTTCTTTGCTTTCCAAATGCAACAACAACAACAGTAGCAGTAAATATTTTCGCCCCTAACATAAGTCAATAAGAGAAATGCCAATGTGCCCGTATACATTGTTGTTGATGACATCAAGCATGTTTACTTTGAGATTTGAATGGTTCGCATGTGACGATTACATGGCGGTATTTTCCACTTTTCACAATAAAAATGCAATGTTATCCGATGATTTGTGGTATTCCGAAAAATGCCAAGCGGATGCATGAAAAAGGCTTACGAACAGTGGGTAATAGGAAATAATAGTATATTTTATGTACTAAAGTAAAGATTATATGTATATGTTTGTATGTATATAAAGTATATTTTATAAAATAATATTATATGCATTGGCTATACAATATGACTTTTGACTTAACCCAAGACGTTCAAGCAAGTTTACCAATAATTAAAGTAAGTTTTGGATCTTCGAACATAATAAAATAATTATACAAAAATACAATTCGAAACTATTTTAAAAATAAAAACATTAATTTTTCACTAATTCCTGATAAAATATTTAAAAGTGTAATTACTAAATGTGTAGGTGCCAAAAAATTGGCTTAACTCTCACTAGTTCAGTTTCTTAGCACTTAACTTCTCAACACAAATATTTGCTTTTTAATGTGGCCGATATAAAATCTATACAAATAAAATATATACATATACATACGAGTACATATATACAATAGAACCAAATACCTATTATGTTTACTTGATTGCCATATGAAACAGCTCAAACAGAAAAAGAAATGTACTGCACATATATGTTGTATACAAAGTATTTATTTAAAACGTGTGTGAAAATATGGATAATTAAGCTTGGCGGATGAGTATATGTACTTTTCTCTACAAATCAATGCAATGTAAATGTCTGGGGGAATGCGTTTATACATAATTTTTATCTCTACACTTCCTTCTTTTTTGTTCTCCTATCAAACTACTCCACTTGTGCGTTTATTTTTATTTATTTTTGTATGTACATATATACATAACATACATATGTATGTAGATACCATGCTCCACTTATGGACCCTTCTGGTAATAGATGCATATGCTGCATAATTTATAGAGGCCTAATTTTTACTCACACCTGTTTTAAAAAAAATTTTTTAATGTAGATTTGATTATTTTATTTTCCAATGAAATTGAAACAAATCACTGTACACTCTTTGCGCATACGTCGAAAATGAGTTTAAAGAAAATATTCTAACATAGCACTAACTGAAAGTTAATTACAATACATAATAAATAATAGTAATGATTTTCAATGTCAAAACTCTCAAAAGTGTCAATTGCACAAACTTTTGTATTGTCACGGTTTAGGCTATTGTTTCGCACTCGAACGTCGACAATTATTATTGCCATCGATAGCAAATGCTTCGTACCAAAATTCGTTTTACAACGCCAACACTCTAACAATAGTCAACCCAAGGAAAATAAAACAACCACAAATGAAGAAAAGTTACATATTCCATACCACAATGAACTGGGGCATGACTCATACACTTTTACGCTTTTAGGTGGTAGATAAATTGTAAAAGAAAAAAATTATAATGTAATAGTAATATTAAATGTTATGGCTTTTCATCGGTGTTTGAAGATGTTTAGCGCTGTGGAAAGAAGCGTGATAACGTTATTCTTACTTTCCTTTAAGGAAATGAAAATTCATCTCTTTGTATCGGTTGCTGTTTTAAAATATTTTTATATCTTTTTTCTATATAGAAAAATAGACGAAGTATCTTCTCTGATTTAGTTTCCCGCGTTAACGTTACATTTAATTTACCCGGTATATACTAGTGAGTTTCCATTTATTTTCCAGCTAATTTATATAGCACAAATGTTTGTGTTAGCAAAAGTTTAATGTAAATAAATTGCAAATGCTTATGGAAAATTTCAATGCCAAATTTTTTTATTTTATTCACAAACATATAGAAAAATACTTTGGCTAAATTCGCAAAAAATTAGTTTTTCTCGAAAAATTATTTAATTATGATTATTATTAATTTTATATTTTATTGTACATATATATTATACTCTCGCAAAATGCTGCAACAGAGAGTAAAATAGTTTTGTTCACCTACCGTTTGTTGGTAACGTCTAAAACTGGGAATAGATTCACGAGTTATACTTATATACACATATAAATGTTCTGAAAATGACGAGAAGAGTTCCAATTCCCCTAATTATCGGTTCCATATTACTGGAATTGATACCGGATTTTATCCATTCCTTAGCATCCAAGAGATGTTGGTATTGCAGATGCTACGACCACAAAATGAACTTTGAACAAACAGTGATTTTAAAATAGGCCATCTCTGCTAAAAAATTGCCAGAATCGGAAGATCATCTATCAAGCCCCCAGATACCGAATATCCGAACATTCGTGTCTGTAGCTGATCTTTACCGAACAAAAATTTGCATTCTGAATTTGAAATTGGGATAGAAATTTTTTTCGATAATAGTGTCATTGTGCCAAAAATGGTCAAATCGCATGAGTACTTCCTTGGCCGAGATCATCTTTTTTGGTAATAAATTGCCGTTCTGCTAAAAATTATTAAAAATGTGTCTAATACTACCCCCCGGGACCATATACCTAGTATAAAGAATTTCACACTTCCAGGGGGGTTATACCGAATATATTGATCAATCCGTAAGTAGTCTTAGCAAGCTTAAGTGAACGTATAATATTGGCTACACTACAATTTAATTCCGAAAATATGTGAAATTTGTCCAGCAATTACCCCAACTCTCATATACTATATATATAAAAGTAAATTTCTTTATTCCAGCAGAATTTATGTCGAATATGTCGGAAAGAGTATAACATATAGTCATAAAATTGCTTAGAAGATAGATAGATAGATTAATTTTGAGGTATGCACCGCGACCTATGGTCTATTGTGCCCTCCCCTAAGTCATATCGAATCATCTAGGCCCAGCATGTTGATAAACTCCAAAATTCTGCTGGGTGCTAGTGTGGCGATACAATCCCTGTGTGGAAATTGCTTAGAAACACATTATCGAGTATACATGAGTAATGGGAAAAGTTAATGCAAACAGGCCAGATCTAACCCTAGCACCAATATACGCGATATATTGATTTAAATCCATCTGACTTTAAATGATTTTCATGTTCTTTAATTCAAATGTGAGATAATGTAATGAAATTAGGTGGATTTTATGAACATAATGTGGTTTAATATAAAGGTAATTGGTCTAGGCCTTACTCTAAACTTCATATTCCTAATAAAATTACTTTCGATTGGTTGAGTATTTTTATCATATATTAAATGTAGCCTCTTTTTTGCCAACATCTGAAAATATACACCAGCTTGGATCTTTGAAAATTGCGATAGTATTCCTACTTATTGGTGGCTTATTTCGGATCGATTTCTGTACATACAAAGATATGTTTATGAAGGATTAATAAGAACAATATGAACATAAATTTGCGCAGTAACGCCTAATGCGATTAACATACACACAATGATACAATGTGTCAATAATGATTGCCTTTATAAATGCGCGTGCTCCATGTGAATCACTCAATTAATAGTTAACTAATTATTGAATTATTAACCAAAATTTTTTCAAATACACAGGTGTTTTCAATGCATCATATATAACTACATATAGAATGCGCAAACGTCACTTAATAGAATACTGATGATCACAAAATTCCTGTATCCATTTTAATTGACTTACATTTGTATACGTGAGCACATATAAAAGTTTGCCCGTATATATGTTAACATATTTTCAAGATAGTAAGATCATGCTTTGATGATGCACATACTTTGTATAGCTCATTCATATTTGCCAGCGCCCACACATAATATTCTGACTAGATAAGGTACCGACAAGATGCTGTGCTCTGCTTCTTCCCCACACCATGAAAGAAATATGTAAATTTGTATCATAGTATGTAAATTTCAAGACCTAAATTCGGGCTCAACGTTCTGCATATGTAGTTATTGTGTACTTGAAATACGCTACATGACACGTTCGCGCATCCGCTAATTGATAAAAATGCTAATCACAAAAATTACAGCACAAAGAGCAGCATGAAAGTTGACGATCTGCAGCAAGTGTGTGAATAAGTAATGTAAGTACACATTATTTACATACATAGGTATATTGTGTGAATAATATCTAGAGCAAAAAAAACGTAGACTGAAGAGTTACTGTCTGGTCAATATGAGTAATTTTCTCATAATTTAAAACACCAACTAATGCAACTGTTTATACAATATCATTATAGATAGTATCTATAAACCATTATAACTTGATATGTATAAAATTGTACTCTAATTAGCAACGTGTGCAGTTAATAAATTATATAAGTTTGCCAACCACACATTTCGTAGTTACTTTGATAGACAAAACGTCGCAACTACCCTTGAAACGTAGAAAATGGTTATAACAGTAAAATGCAAACACGATAAGTTTAAAGCACCAGTCACTAGTTTTTTATACACACAGTGGTTATTGCCACTTTTAGAGTTGCTCCAATATTACCGCGGCTGCGGTATCTCAACACTACCGCCAACACAGAACCCAATAAACTTGGCTCCTTCTATACCTTTTGTCTTCGATACTAGTTTATTCAATAGTTTCATTAATTGTTTTTTGTTCAACTCTTCTATTTTTTTCTTTGTAAGTTCTGTATGCTGCTGTTCAATAGATGCCACAGCTAGTGAGCCAGTCAACAATTTCATAAGTAAGCGACGAGAAAACACGCTCTCATATGAGTTATCGAACGAGAAGAGCGTGTGGGTCCCGCCTTAAACCAATCCACTCCAATTCACCTGTGGCCCCACTTATGACAAGTTTTGTTTTTCTTTGGTTTGTCACTTCACATCGCTTTGCCCCCCTCTGTTCAATATACACAAAAGTAATACCAACACCACAAACATTGTCAACTGGTCGTAGCTGTCGTCAATAATATCGTTGTAGCTACGGTGTTGACGTTATTTTTTCTCTTCTTGTTTCTTGTTGCTTCTTTTAAGCATACATTAACTCCGCTGGTTGTTTCTGTTGCCCCACACTACACCATGCTTGATTGTTGTTTTTGGTTTTTATGTTTGCCAGTAGCGTACTCCAGCAAAACCTGTTTGAATTACAACAAGAAGTATATACACAAACTGACACTCACACAAATAAAAACGACGACACTATAGCGAAAACACACACATATGCACTTCTATATACGTTTTATTGCAGCGTCCAGTACAAGCAGCTCGAAGAAAATAGGAAAACGGGTAATGAGTCCCAATTTCCTGCGATTTTAACTGGTTTTTTTCCACTAATTAGCACAGTTACAATTGGTATTTTGCTTTCTCAAAGCTTTAATTGCACTTTAAACTCACCAAAAATCAGAGAAAATTGTAAAATATTAATTAATTTAAAACAACAAATAAACAAAACACAAATCTTTAGCACAATTTAATTCACTTGAGTGCGTCGGTGGCCATAGCTGAAATCGCTCTCTGTGCCTTCTGTATGTATACATAAAGTGGATGAATTTGCCCAGCCGCCAGGGTGAGCATAAATATCACACAGAGCTGCATGTGCAGTAAAAATATTTACACATTGCGACAATTGGTATATTTTGTGAACTCAATAAATCATCATTAGTTAATAAGTATTTCTTCTATGATTAAGTTTGTTATGTAATGGAGTTGTATAACTTTATTTCTTTTAAGTGTTTTTTATATAATAAAGTTCATTATATTTTATATTATACCAGTTAATTCGCCACAACTGTGAACTATTCGCAACAGCTTTTAATTTACTGTTGCATTACAACAGTGGTACTCAACTTGTAACTTAAAAATCGATAAATTATGAATTTTGACATTTCGGATAAGTAGAAGTGGCACTGATAAGGAAAATTCCAACTTCTTTAATATCGTCCAGTCGTGCAGTGGAATTTAGAATTAAAAATTCCTGTAGTACTAAAAATATTCTGCAATTTTAAATATGTTAAATTTAAATTAATGTATTTGCATTAAAAGTGCAGTAGGCAAAGATTTGCTAATTGTGAAGAGTTGTGGAGATCCATATCTATAAGTATGGCCAAGTAAGTGATTATGTATGTTATGTGTTATTAATAACGACGGTACCATAGTGATGGGATGGTGACCTGCCATACACACACCTTGTTAAAGATGATTTTTTGATTGGAAAATTATCAAACGACTATATCAATACTAAAAGTGGTTGTTTAAACAAATAGGCTTGCATATATTTATGTACATAGGTCCAATAGGTTTTTTTCTTTTGTGGAAAAATATACTTATGTCTTCTCTTACATCCAGATAAGGTTACTATACATTTATGTACACCATATACGCTAGGTACCATATAGCAAAATGATAAATGTTTAGAACCGCGACTTTTCTGAAAAAATGATAAAACTTTTTTGAAAAATGTCTTTAAATGTGTGTTTTTAAATGTTATTGACCGATAAATAGGGTGCATGCAGTTTTTTTAAGGTAAGGTCCGGCTAAAATAAAAAAATAGGTAAGGATATTTTCCAAAATAATTGGACAATTTTTTCAGAAAAGCCGTTGTTCTGAAGAATTACCAGCGAAATATTTTCTCAAATATATGCACTGCGATTGTCCCACCTATTTTTCACCATTTCCTTTTTATAATGCTTCGCTTTGATGTTTATTATACACCCACATTATAATTGTGTTTACATATTTAAGTGCATCCATACTGACAGCTGCAATAACAACGTTCAAATATCCGATTCCACAGTGGATTTCTAGTATAATACACACTCAACCGCAATAACAATAACAACTTAAACGAACAAACATTTTATTCATTCAATTTTACTCACATGTCTTCTCATATTTCAATCGGCTAATTGCTATTTGTTTACCTCGCCCACCCCACAATAATGCGAACACGCCTTACTATTTCCCATGACTCTTCAAATACGCTCAATTAGCTGAAGACTCTCCGTCTGGTAGTAGCAATACAGTTTTGTAAATGGTGATTTAATGTACTTTATATTTACTACTGTGTTACTGATTATATGTCAAGAATGCGTTTGGAGACAAACATAATTGTATTTCAGCCATCGTGATACTAGTTGCTATGACATGAGAGGTAGCTATGGGACTAACAGTAGTGACAGTGTTATCAGTTTCACTTTGGTGACGTGCTGTAGCGTTGTAAATAGCAAGTATGCTTTATCACTACTATGTTGATAAATGCCCATTTAGTAGCGATTGTGCTAATATGCCAACGCCACAAATCCGGGAAAGCTATTAAAGTCTATCAAACTCTGTTGTTTTTAACGCCTTTATAAAACTGTTGGCTTAACACAGTTTTCGAAAACAATAATATAAATATGTTCAGTGGTTTCCGTAAGCCTAAACGGTTTCGTTGGCCTAAACTGGAGCGTACCAAAAGAAGTAGCAAGGAGGAAAGGTGCTTTTGTCGGTTTAAAAGTCGATGGCTAAAAGCAATTGTTTTATTAGTTGTTTAAAGAGATGAAACTAAATATTTTGAAATATTTACAGGGAGACGATGATTGTCTTCGTCTACGACACAGAGTGTCTCAAGGACGAAGCAGATGATCCAGTAAAAGCAGTGCTCTATTTTCACCCGAGTTGGGTATCGGACACACAGAAAGTCGCGCTTTGTGGGCAACTAATGGGTACATCGTACTTCCTTAAGGACTGTTTCTGTAAGCCAAAAATGATGGCTTTACAAAACGGTAAATTTGTACTGAAGGAATTTGGGAGATTTACTTTGGTTAGTGGCTTTTTCAGCAAATTGAAATTTATTTACCTTAATTACTAAATTTATGGATATCTAGGCTGTTGGCACGGACCGCAACATCTCAGATTATTTGTTAGAAAAACGTGCTGATTTGCTTGCCTCACTTGTGAAATTCTTCCATCGCGATCTGCAAAGTCTCTTCGATCAGTTTCCTCAACAAGCGCAGTATAAGAATCTCTCCGAAAAGCTATATCACATTTTCGAAACATATCTGCCGATTTTACAACGTAACGGACATATTTTCCAAAACGTACCCAAACTGCGTATGCCGAAGGTTTGTAATTTTGCCATAACATTTGTAATTTGATTAATTAACCCTTCTAATTTGCTTGAAGACGGCCAGCAATATATTTTTGGATGCCATACAAACATTACAGTGCTGTCAGCAGACCAAGGGCATATTGGGCGGCGCCGTACTTTACCATAACAAGTGTGTAGTGTTATATTCATATTGCAGATTTTTTGGTTAAACTGTCATACATCAATCTTATTCATTTCCAGAGTGGTTGCCTCCCAACTCGGCAATACCATTACTAAGCAGCTTGTTTTAACGGATCCGCTGCACATACGCACCACCGCCGAACAGATACACTTCACTGATTTTCACATACCTAACGGTGTACAAATGTTAGTTGTTTATGTGGATGTGCCACAATATAATCATTTAGCAGCAGACGCGCAGCGCGCACAAACTCTACAGACCACACAACTGTCACAGAATTTGTTTCCGTTTCAGTATGCGAAGCGTAAACTGAAACGCGATAAATCGTTAATTTTTACCCACATACCAGAGGAGAGCAGCACCGGCGGCGGTATTGCAGGTGAACATGCGGAAGAAGTTGTCGGCGTTACAACGGTTGTTAACCAAACACTCACTGGAATACGTCCTAAATCATTGCTGATACGCCCCACACACTTACCTCTTCGTAGTCGCAACGGTATGAGCAGTTCAAAGGAGTTGCCTGAATCAGGTATTGCTTCGATAAATTTCGATGAGACCGATTCGTATCCGGAGTTTATTGGACGCACTAGTGTGTGCTCTACACCAATGACTGAGAATAAAGTGCTGCAAGTGGGGAACATTATGTCCATCTGTGCTAATCCAGAAGTGAGTATACAATTGCGTTAGAAAAAGAAAATTCTTTAAATATACATAATTATATTATTTGGCAGGACGAGAGTAACTCGAATAAGCAGAAAACACAAGCTACCAACCGACGCAGTTCGCTAAAATTCGACTTTGAGAAATTCTTTCAAAATTTCATTGCTAATCCCAATAAGCAAATGGAGCGCCGCAACTCTTTCACAGACCTGCAAGATTCACTCAAGAAGATCTCGAAGAAATTGTCACTCAAACAATTTTCGCATAGCTTTAAGACTGACGTCAATCGCAATGGCAGCACAAGCGGCATTGAGGCCCTGGAATCTCCTGATTTTATCGAGAATGACGATGATGTTGAAGCGGAGCAAAATTCCGACAACTCTGATGAGAACAATCACACATCCCGCACCATAACCGATCCCACCTATCCCGTTTTCAATGAGAATGGTCAGCCAATATCACGTAGCCTCTTCCAAGAGTTCATAGAAAAGTATTACCGCTTGTGGGCGGATAATGGCAGCAGTACTGGCAGCGCCAAAAAGGAGGTAGAAATCGCACAACTCATTGAGGAATTCAAGGAGTTCGACAAGGAACTTAAAAAACTAGACGAATCGCTGGGTCGTCAGGATCTCGGCGATAATTGCAATAGCACACAACTCAAAGTCGATCGCAACTTGAATACTGAACCAACCACTGTAGTGACAAAAGCGAAAACACCACTTGACAAGAAATCACTTAGTCTTCCACTGAAGCCACTCGCCGATGTAGCAGGCAGCAATGAGCGTGAACTGCCATTTGTTATAGCGAATCGTAAGCATACTGGTGGTGTTCCACTCACACCGCTCATGGCCAAACTCTCTGTGTTGGCGCTGAATGAGGAGCACAATGGCAGCGGCGTTTGGGATGCCAACGCTGTGGAAATACAAACACCCCTAAACACGTCTAAAGTATTCTCCCGTCGCAACTCTTTGATATGTGACGACGCAGTGGATGCCTTAGCGGCATTGCCTATAAGCACACAGTCTGCAAGAAATGGTCTAAAGCGGCTAGAGTTGTACATGTGTGGGCAGCAAAATATGACGCTGCTGTTGCTGATGGAGGAGGGGACGGCGCGCCAGCAGCCCGTTGTGCAGAAGATGGTAAGCTGAGGCGTTTTCGAAATATTTTGGAAATTATTAATAATATTTTATTGTAAGAAAATAATTTAATATTTAATCTAGCATCTGTATATATTTCTCTACTCCATTAAATTAATATTTTCTTATGCTTTTCCAGTTCGATATTTGCGTTGCGAAATTTCCGCATATGGAATCGCATTTAAATCAAACACTCAATGTCAATGTGGAAGGCGATAAGCGTGACGGCGCCTACAGTTTCATGAGCATCGATGCGAAATGGGACACGTTGGAGCGTAATGGACCATGGAATCCGATGGAATTGAATACGCTCGAATGTATGCATCATGATTTGCAACCGAACAATGAGATCTCTGACTTGATTTTAAGGTAAATAATGCCCAGTGCTTTTGAATTCAATTTCGATGAAGTTGAAATAGTTTAATTTCTTTAAAATCGCCAAGTGTCTGCTAAGTATGCACTAATTTGCTAACTTTTACTAATAACGGACTATAGAACCGTTATATGTCTATATTTAGTTTATTTTCTGTGGATTAGTGGACAGGGAGCTGTTACTCTTAACTTCTCATAGTTATTGTATTTTATGATACGAAAATTAAAAAATTTCAAATTTATAATTGTTTTAAACTTTTCATGTCTATATTTGTAAATAATAGCATCCTAGAAGTTATGTTACACAACGTCCGCCTACAACAGGTCAACGAAAAAAAATTTGTTTGAAACCATGGACTTGAAGTGATAACTTTTCAACTATGACAAATAAAAATTTGTCAATTTGAGTGCTTTTGAATATAGCTTTAATACTTTTCAAGTGATCTTTTGAGATAAATGTGACTCTAGTGGCCGACACCCCTTTCTTACTTTCTGCGCATTTTGTGCATGGTCCTATCACTTGATGTAAGGTTTACCTTCCGGTTCTACCGTGGTCGCGACATCAGTAAGATTTCGATTTCTACTTAATCTAAGCTTCATTTATTATAGCCAAAGGTTTCGGTGGCCACTAAATCCGAGGGGCGAAAGATAAGATGTTTAGCCTCTTCGAGTCATTGAGATAACACAGATATTTCCTAGCTGAACTCTAGTGTTATTAGTTAGTTGGTGTTTTGTGTTCTACCGAAAGGTCAAGAAAATAATCACTTGTTCCACAATTGGGAGTCGTTTTTGATCGCTTTGCTATGGTAGTTCTGCTGCGTGACCGTTATGAGGTCGCACAGGAAGTCTCTATGACGTACACTCACCATATTACCAAAAAAGAAGAACGCTTCGGATGTTTGTATGTATATATTTACGAGTATCATTATTAAAACAACAACAATAAATTTGCCCGACCCTCTAAGCTAAGATTTGAGAAAATCACTTTCGTCATTTGAAAGGGCATGGGTCTGCCGGCTCAGCCCACACATCTTCAGAATATAAAGAGCCTTTCTATAAACCTAATTAACCAAGATATGTGTAACTGTTTTTTAGATCACACGATGCGGTCTACTACGGCTACAAGTCCGGTCGTTCTGAATTCTTTTACAAAGAAGCCGCACATTCCACCAACGGCATACCGCCACCCTCCGATCCCATGGGCAATGTAGCGATGCGCGCCAAAACACATCTGGAACGTGATCATTCATACATTTTATTTTAAATTCGACAAACGTTTTTGCGAAAGTAAGATAGCAAAATATTGTGTGTATTCATGTAATATGTTTTCTAAATTTATTTTTATAGTAGTGATACTCAGAAACACTAGATTAGATTTACTATGTAATAGCAGTAAACTCAGCAACAACAAAAATATGTTTCACTTAAACTCATTAGTGGGCCACTATCCTAGCGCTGGGGATTCTAACTAGATACAAAATATTTTGTCTAAAATACTCACAGTTTAAAAGAATTATTTAAACATCATCAGAAAGACATACGCGCCAGCGCCTAAGGGTATACTTTCTTTATTAAAACTCTCCTCAGCCTTTTGTACTTATATTATTCTAATGTTATCTCCAATTAAGCGACAGCTGTACAATCGCTTTCTGAAAAATTTTACGCATTTTCTTTTAGTATACGTACTATATATTTATATGATTATTAAATATCTACACTTAAGTTTAATCTATATAGTTTAAAATTTTGTTAACTATAGACTAAGATTTTTAGCAATTTTTTTACTCCTTTACGCTAATAGAAACATACTTATAATATGTGTCGCTTTTTTCTGCAATGATTCTACAAATTTTTTCTTTTCTTATTGTATTATAAACTATTATGTGCAGTAGGGGTAGAGATGAGGAATCGAATGTTGTTTTTTAGCTTGAAATTTGTACCTTGAAATTGTCCATTAATGCTTTTTGCATAAAAAGAGGACTTACAACAAATATTGCGTCGCAATATACCGTTTGCATCTCAAGATATGATTTTGAGAGGTTTTTACTGCAAACACATACCCACATACATGCAAAAATATATATTTTATAAATAAGATATGACAATGCAGAAGATTTAACGTGCCAATTACACATTCCATTCCATTTCATTCAATTAATATTAAATAGTTATTGTATAAGTTTTATTGCATATGGAATCCAGTGGAGTATACAATAAACATAGTAAGGCATGTGGTAATACATATGTATATTTGGTGTGAAGCAAATTGCGGAACATTTCTTGTGTAATGGTTGCGCTGAAATTTAAATAAAAGAAAAGAATAAGTGCTGCGAGAACTTCTTCATATTTTTCTTATTTATCTTTTACAAATAAATAACTAATCTTTGCCAACAAATTATATAATGGATATTATGTAACAACTCATATCATAAACATGCTCATTATCATCATTAAAGCTCATTGCTTGTCCAAAATCCGTGCAATTAGTTGTAAGTACATAATTATTAACAGAAAGAAAAATTAAAATAAAAGATAGAAAAAATAAAATGCGTAAACTAAAAGATTAGACTATAGTTGTGATCAGTGGTGGTATAAAACTCATAAAATGTCAGTTTCAATCGTAAATTTTACGAAGAACCTATTTGTGGCTTTCCGCGAGAGAAATCTGAAGTAATTAATTTCAATTAGCGCCTTTTTTTTATACTCTCGCAACCTGTTGCTACAGAGTATAATAGTTTTGTTCACCTAACGGTTGTTTGTATCACCTAAAACTAATCGAGTTAGATATAGGGTTATATATATATAAATGATCAGGATGAAGAGACGAGTTGAAATCCGGGTGACTGTCTGTCCGTCCGTCCGTCTGTCCGTCCGTCTGTCCGTCCGTCCGTGCAAGCTCTAACTTGAGTAAAAATTGAGATATCTTTATGAAACTTGGTAGACATGTTTCATGGTACCGTGAGACGGTTCGTATTGCAGATGGGCGTAATCGGACCACTGCCACGCCCACAAAACGCCATTAATCAAAAACAAATAACTTGCCATAACTAAGCTCCGCAATAAGATACAAGACTGTTATTTGGTACACAGGATCACATTAGGGAGGGGCATCTGCAGTTAAAATTTTTTTTAAAAAAGTGGGCGTGGTCCCGCCTCTAATAGGTTTAATGTGCATATCTCCTAAACCGCTAATGCTATAATAACAAAATTCACTGGAAGCAAATATTTTTAGCACTTCTATTGACGGTGTGAAAATAGTTGAAATCGGGTGGCAACTCCGCCCACTCCCCATATAACGGTACTGTTAAAAACTACTAAAAGCGCGATAAATCAAGCACTAAACACGCCAGAGTCATTAAATTTTATCTCTGGGATGGTATGAGATGACTTTATAGGAACCGCGTTCAAAATTAGACAGTGGGCGTGGCACAGCCCACTTTTAGGTGAAACCCCATATCTTGAGATCTGCTCAACCGATTTCAACCAAATTCGGTGCATAACGTTCTTTTCATGTTTCTATGTCACAGTGCAAAAATGGGCGAAATCGGACTACAACCACGCCTACTTTCCATATAACACCATTTTAAATTCCATCTGATTATTTCACTTTCCACTATGCAAATCAGGCAACAATGACTGTATCGGGATAAAACTTTGCGTGAATAATGCGATTAAAGTATGCCACCTTGTGGCCAAAAATTGTCTAAATCGAACCAAAACTGTTTAAGCCCCTAAGTACTAAATATGTGGACCCCAGTGCCTATAATTGACCTTCTACCGAAAATATCAGCCAATTCACAAAGAAATCTCAAACGAGTATACTATTTGACTTTGCGAGAGTATAAAATGTTCGGTTACATCCGAACTTAGCCCTTCCTTACTTGTTATTATTGAAAATAACACGTTTCATTACTTTTATCACAAATCGCTTATTAGCCATATTTGGCTCTCAGTAAAAAAAAAAATAATTTTTTAAGTGTCGCTCTGAGGGCAACAATTAAAAATAATGGTAAACTATTGTAGCCAATGCCATTGTTTCTCTCTGCAAACAGTAAAGAATGACAAGTAACGGTAAATTTTTGTACAGAATCGCTAATGTGACATCACCAAAACAGTTGCTACAGTACAAAATTATGCTTGACATAGTTGAAAGATTTTTTTATTTCTTGGTAAAAATGTGAAAGCAAACTGTCGATGATTCAAGTTAAACGACTTAAAGAAACTGATTGTTCTTTCGTTATAACTAAATTGAATTTTATTATATTTTATATCAAGAGATAAAACTGCCAAAATGGCAGCTCCTTTCTTTCAAATAAGCCCAATTTTCTAACACAAGTTTGTTTAAATATACATATATGTGAGATTATATATATACAATTTATATGGTATATTATATAGGCCAAAATAGCTCTTCGTTTCAGCTATTGTCACGACATCAATAATCAGAGCATAGGCGAAAGTAGATAGTGAGGCAGAGAGAAGTAAACATCATTAAATAAATAAAAATTAAACAGGCGAAAAACTTATAAAATACACAAAAATAAATAGTTAGCAATAGTCCTTAGCAGCCAGCAAAAGCAGCCAACGCAATATTGAAGTGCAATGTTTTCGCTATAATTTTCTATACTTAAATGCTTGAACACTTATATGACTTCTTAAGAATACCAATTGTTGACTTAATTACAAACATATTTATGTAACAGCCCTATCGTTAATTATGTAATTTTAAATATATTTATGTATGTCTATTTTGGCTTTTTGCTTGCGTGTCTAATTTTATAAGTAACAAAACAATGTGTTTGTTCATAATAAAATAATCCAACATTGACGTAGTTAATAATGATATTTGATAAATAAAGCTAAAAACTCAACCCTATGGATTATACAAAAATTGTATTGAAGATTTATTGGATTAAAAATAAATGGATTAAATATAAATAATGTGAATTATTTAAAACAAAATTGTATAAGAAATTAAATGGGAACGGTAGGAATAATAATAAATAATACTGCAAGTAATATGTAATAATAAAAATAATATATTATTTATTATCTTATTATTTAAATAGATAGAATTCCATCTGATTTTTTCACTTTCCAGGTACTGAATATGTGGACCCCAGTGCCCATAGTTGACTTTTTACCGAAAATATCGGTCAACATAGAACAAGGCGGCAAAATCCACAAAGAAATCTAAAACGAGTATACCATTTGACTTTGCGAGAGTATAAAATGTTCGGTTACATCCGAACTTAGCCCTTTCTTACTTGTTTAGCTTTTATTTTATTGGAACAAAAAAGCAACGAAAAAATTGAAAGGAAGATATTAAAAGTGAAATTTGGACTAAATTTACTTGTATGTTATATAAATGCTTACTTTACAGATTTATATCGCATTATCGACTGAATAAAGACGCATTTGGGTGTGAAATTACGTTGATTACATTTTGTAAATCCTTTTTAAATATTTGGATTTTTTTCCATAAACTCAATAATTATGTTCTCCCAAATAGAAATAACGATAAATTAAATCGTAACAATAATATAAATTATTTTCTTAAATTACATTTCAAATCTGGCATAGTCGCTGCTCTTGCTTTGTTTCTGATAAAATTGGTTTTCGTGAGACCCAAAACCCAAAACCGATACAATTTCTATTTCTAACGTCAAACCAATAATATCTGAATTCATGACACCTATTTTATTATTGATTTCAATTCTGATTCTGACAACTATCAGATTACAACATCCCTGATAACCTCGACCACTTCCCATATAACGGTTCTTTTAAAAAGTACTAAAAGTGTGATTTATATATAATTTTTTATTAAACAAATGCGTCAGAAACATAAAATTTTACACCCTAGATCATAGGATAGAGCTTTATAGGAGCTGCTGTTCACGTTTATATATTATTTATTATCTTATTATTTAAATAGATAGGAATTGTAATAAATAATAAGAATAAATTGGCAAGACCTTAACATAAGCTGGATCTGGTATTTGTAAAGTTCTATATATTTTATGTCACCTCTGTATGACTAGTGTACTTTTATTTAGGACTTTCTCATCAGTACTACATAAAAAATTCTCAGCATTGCTCACCAAAATTGTTTTTCGATATAATGTTATAGACCACTGAGACTCGTAATTTGCAAAACCATCCACGCCCTGTCCAAAGCTTTCGCTGATATTGAAGTGGCCTCTGGCCAAATTGGTCTCAAAATCAATGAAGATAAAACTAAATATATGATCCAATGTATAAGGTCCAAAAAAAGGAAGCAAGCACCAATAGTGAAAAAGTGCCCTGAGGGCATGGCATCTTACGCCAAAAATTGTCGCCATCGAATGATAACTTTTTAAGCTTTCAGATGTGCTCTTTTACCCGCTTCCTAATAGGTTTAATGTACATATCTCCTAAACTAATTAAGCTAAATCAACCAAATTTCCTCAGGGCAAATCTTTTCAGCACCTTCTCCAAAAGTTTGAAAATACGAACGGTCTGCTTAACACCAAACCAGAAAAGAGTACAATCAGCACCGAATTACAATCAGAGAAAAGCTTCGTACACACATGTCCTCCGACATTTAAAGGAGTTCAACATGCATAAACAAAGATACTTATAAAAAGAAATACATGATAATAGAAATATTACAAATATAAAACTTAGATAAAACAGTATTGCCAGATCACACTTGACGTTATTAGAAAATAAACTTAAACTAATGTAAATAATCCTAAACATAATGCCCGGTCGAGTCGGTTGACTCGAAAACCTCCTTCTCTATCAATATAATCAATATACATAGTTTCTGGATGGCTCGTTTCATGTATCCTCTAGCGGTTCTCAACGTGACATTGCGGACCACTGCTTCAGCTCAGGGATCTATTGTTGTCACCCAGGCACCTGTGAGTGGGAGGCAGGTTCTCTTGTTTTACTAGAACGTTATCGTTCACCCTTATATTCCTCGTGCGTTGAAACTATTTGTTCGGTCTGCAGAATGGTTAGATACTCCTCACTCCATCCCTCCCAGAATCCTTGTTGAATTTGACGTATCCATTGCCATTGTTTCAGCCGGTTTCTAGGAATAAGTTTGATATCTGGTTCTGGGACCGCTAGGAGTGGCGACCCAATCAGGAAATCACCTGGCGTTAATGTAAGTTTCTCTTCAGGATCGTCGTAGAGTGGTTTAATAGAACGGCAATTGAGACAGGCCTCTATTCTTACGGCCAGTGTCTGCAGTTGACTATACCACATGACATGCGCACCCACACAGCGTGTCAAATTATGCTTAGCGGACTTCACAGCAGCCTCCCAGGGTGTAATGAAATGGCAATGCTTGCCCGAATCTGCTAACGATCGCTGATTACAAGTATTATCACCCTGCCATGCTGCAAGATCTTCCTTCAAGAGTCGGTTGACACCAAAAGGCTGTACTATTATTACTATATAAATTCCGACAGCGGCCGCGTCGGCTGACGAAACGAGTAAAGGTATCTAAAAAAGCCTGTGCCGATAGGTCATCAACCATCTCAATGTGTACGGCCTTGGTGACCATGCATACGAATATTGGGAGATACGTCTTTATGAGTGTTTCGTTCCGATTCGTAGTGTGAAAGGCCCACTGTAATCGATACCAGATGAGATGAAGGGCCTCGCTTCTCTGATCCTCTGCCCGGGTAAGGAAGCCATTTGTTGCTTCAGGACTTCTCTCAGGATTTTGACGGCGGCATATAGCGCAGTTAGGGATGAAACTCTTGACTGCATGCCTGGAACTCAGGATCCAGAATCATTGACGAAAAGTGTGCAGCATGAGTTGCGTGCCTCCATGCCGTGTAACCTCATACGCCTGCTTTAGTAAAAGCTTGATCAACGGCGTTGATTTAGGTCCTCCTTAGAATCATGCCACCAAAGGGGATGTACTAATAGCTCGGCGGGTGTGATGTCTCTACTGGCACAATCAGCTGGGTTCTGAGCCGAACGAATGTGATACCATCGGGCGAAGGATGTCAGCTCCTGTATTCTACGAACCCGATTTGATATGAATGATTTAAGTGTTGCTGGATCCTTCTTCAGCCAACACAATACGATCGCTGAGTCTGACCACTGATAGTAGGGAACGTCAACTAATCCCAAAGTATCTCGCACGTTCTGGCATGTCTCGGGAAGAAGGAGCGCTGCCGCAAGTTCTAGGCGTGGAATGTTAGCAGTTTTGAGTGGTGCCACCTTGGTGCGTGCTGTCAGAAGTGTGAAACGCACCAAACCGTTTGGGTCTTTGCTCAAATAAACATGTGAGCTATCATCGCTAAGCCCGTGAAATGATGTCTGAACGCGGGAAAATGAAAACGTTAAAATATAGTACTCAGCGAATCCTGAAGTTTTGGACCTATTAGTTGAACATCGTTCTGTGAGATTCCAGTGTTGGTAGGTGCCGAAGCGTTGAACACTACGCGGAACTTCGTTCTGACCACGTGATGAGGAATGTAGTAGCAATTGGTATGATAGTAAGGTGGTTGTACTCGTTCCATGTGTCCGAGTGCTGTATACTCCCTCATAAATGAAATGTAGTTTTCCTTAAGGACTGGATCCGCAACCATACGACGCCTATGAAATTACCGTAATGCGAGTACGTAAGAGTCACCTAGTTCCGTTTCCTTTCGTCGCAAGGGTAAGTGTACGATATAACAGCCGCCTAAGGTACGGCTTTGAGTGGTCTCGAAGATCTGCCCACATTCATTCTCTGGCAGATCGTGAATCACTGCTATTTCTTCCATTTGCCAAAAGTTGCATACCAGTTCCTCCAACCGGTGGTCCTCCCTGTCTAGCGCAGTGGTGATTGTGAACAATGATTCCTTTGCAGGAAGGGTCACCGCTGCTGGACCAAACACCCATCCAATGCGAATACGCTGGGCAAAAGGTTCGCCTGGTCCACCTTTTTTGTCAGAGAAGTAATGGACGATAAATCCAAGGCATTAATTCGCTTTCTACCCTCATATCACATTTTCGTCGATATAGCTGCAAATAGTTTGCTAAACGATCCGTCACAAAGCTTATCTGTGATCCAGGATCGCATAGAACTCGTGCCACCACTATTGGTATAGCTAGCGCATCCCACTGATTTGTGGGGATATCCATTACATGCAAAGCACGCAGCGACTAATGGACCGTGTCCACAATAACCAATAATGATTGTGATGACTCATGGATACCTTTTTTAAGGTTAAGAAAATGGGATACGTGTGTTTCCGCTAGCTGCTTCTTATTGTCGTAACGGTCCTTGAGAGCCTTCCACATCTCTTGATAGCCACCCGAGTATATTCCACCAATTAAAGGAACAGTAGCCGCATTGACTGCCTGACGAAGTTTTGAATGCTTATGGGTATGCCGAATTATTACCAGTGCTTCAAAGGAATCTTTGCACGCTAACCGTTTACACATGTCTCCATCAAATAACGGGATAGCTCCGTCAACAACATTAGATTCAACCCTTGACGATTCGATGAGACGATTAAGTCTGCTGCATGCCGCAGTATAAGGCTCCTCTACTGGTCATGCGGCCCAATCTCGGAGGACGTAACTCCTCCAACCAGACGATATGGTTCTCCATGAAGCGCTAAAAATGTGATTCAACTGACTTGAGCTCTTGTTGAAAGTGAAACACATCACGATCTTCCATGGCTCCTTCCGAGACACGTGCATGTATGCGTTTTATTGCTTTCACCGCTGATGAACGCCAATTGAGCTCCGCCATGCAACCCCACAACCGCAATTACAAAATGAAATTAAAAAATATTTGTTCTCACAGGAGGCACCAAAATGTGTTAAATAATTAATTTACCAGCGTTTAGAGTTCTCAATGCTTTTTTGGGATTTTTACGATTGTGAACGGTCTGCTTAACACCAAACCAGAAGAGAGTACAATCAGAACCGACTTACAATCAGAAAAGAGCTTTGTACACACATGTCCTCCGACATTTATAGGAGTTCAACGGAGCTCAACGGCATTACAAATACCGTAACTTTAAACATGCATAAACAAAGATACTTATAAAGAGAAATGAATGGTAAAAGAAAGATTACAAATATAAATCTTAGATAAAACAGTATTGCCACATCAGACTTGGCGTTATTCGAAAATAAACCTAAATTAATGTAAATAATCCTAAACAAATACTAAATTTGATTGTAACCCATTCATTACTTCATCGAACAATGAATGTTAAATTCTTCCGGAACATTTTTTATACTCTTGCAACATGTTGCTACAGAGTATTATAGTTTTATATAGTTGTTTATATCACCTAAAAATAATCGAGTTAGATATAGGGTTATATATATATAAATGATCAGGATAACGAGACAAGTTTAAATCCGGATGTCAGACGAACCGACTAAGGACGAGTTCGTAGATGGGCGTAATCGGACGATTGTCACGCCCACAAAACGCTATTAAACGAAAACATATAAAATGACATATGTATCTGCACTAAACAAAAATTATAAAACGTAATTTCGCACAGAGGATTGCAGTAGCAAGTGGCATCTGTGGGCTAAAAATTTTTTAATTTAAAAAATTGCAAAACGGGATGAAATCGGATTATCCAGGGGTGAAACTAATCGAGTTAGATATAGGGTTAAGTACGAGTATATATAAATGATCAGGATAAAGAGACGAGTTGAAATCTGGGTGACTGTCTGTCCGCCCGTCCGTCTGTTCGTCCGGCTGTGCAAGCTGCAACTTGAGTAAAAATCGAGATATCTTTATGAAACTTGGTATACATGTTTCTTGGTACCGTAAGACGGTTGGTATTGCAGATGGGCGTAATCGGACCACTGCCCACAAAATGCCATTACTCAAAAACAAATAAATTGCCATAACTAAGCTCCACAACAAGATACAAGACTCTTATTTATTTGGTATACAGGATCACATTAGGGATCTGCAGTTTAATTTTTTTTTTAAGTGAGCGTGGTCCCGCCCTCTTATGAATTTAATGTGCATATCTCCTATACCACTGAAGCTATAATAACAAAATTCACTGGGAACAAATTATTTTAGCATCTTTATCGACGGTGTGAAAATGGGTAAAATCGGGTGACAAACCCGCCCCCTACATATAACGGTACTGTTAAAAACTACTAAAAGTGCGATAAATCAAGCACTAAACAAGCCAGATACATTAAATTTTATCGCTGGGATGGTATAAGATGATTTTATAGGAACCACTTTTAGGTGAAAATCCATATCTTGGGATCTGCTTAACCGATTTCAACAAAATTGGGTATATAATATTCTTCTCATATTTCTATATTATAGTATCAAAATGGGCGAAATCGGAATACAACCACGCCTATTTCCCATATAACATCATTTTAAATTCCATCTGATTTTTTCACTTTCCAGGTACTGAATATGTGGACCCCAATGCCCATAGTTGACTTTTTACCGAAAATATCGCTCAACATAGAACAAGGCGGCAAAATCCACAAAGAAATCTAAAACGAGTATACCATTTGACTTTGCGAGAGTATAAAATGCTCGGTTACATCCGAACTTAGCCCTTTCTTACTTGTTTAGCTTTTATTTTATTGGAACAAAAAAGCAACGAAAAAATTGAAAGGAAGATATTAAAATATCACAGTAACCCACTTGATGGGTTACTTGGATGTGAAATTTGGACTCAATTTACTTGTATGTTATATAAATGCTTACTTTACAGATTTATATCGCATTATCGACTGAATAAAGACGCATTTGGGTGTGAAATTACGTTGATTACATTTTGTAAATCCTTTTTAAATATTTGGATTTTTTTCCATAAACTCAATAATTATGTTCTCCCAAATAGAAATAACGATAAATTAAATCGTAACAATAATATAAATTATTTTCTTAAATTACATTTCAAATCTGGCATAGTCGCTGCTCATGCTTTGTTTCTGATAACAAAACCGATAAAATTGGTTTTCGTGAGACCCAAAACCGATACAATTTCTATTTCTAACGTCAAACCAATAATATCTGAATTCATGACACCTATTTTATTATTGATTTCAATTCTGATTCTGACAACTATCGGATTACAACATCCCTGATAACCTCGACCACTTCCCATATAACGGTTCTTTTAAAAAGTACTAAAAGTGTGATTTATATATTTTTTTTTATTAAACAAATGCGTCAGAAACATAATATTTTACACCCTAGATCATAGGATAGAGCTTTATAGGAGCTGCTGTTCACGTTTAGGTGAAAACTCATATCTTGTTGCTGAACCGATTGCAACCAAATCAAGTACGTAGCATTATTCTGACATTTCTACGTTACAGTCAATCGGTCAATCTATGTTATATATATCATAGAAACTCAGAGAGTCCTCATCTGGTAATAATATGCCCGTGTGACAAACATGGATTGAATCGGATCAATAATTTTTTTAGTCCCCATATACCTAATAAACAATTTTTCGTACATCCGGCTGACTTTATACAAAAGC
The DNA here is from genome assembly GCF_042242935.1 of Bactrocera oleae. Classification (NCBI taxonomy): domain Eukaryota; kingdom Metazoa; phylum Arthropoda; class Insecta; order Diptera; family Tephritidae; genus Bactrocera; species Bactrocera oleae. The sequence goes on from NC_091538.1 coordinate 21,573,958, forward strand.
AAATATCGGCCAATATGTTAGTTATCTTAATGTAATTGAAAAAGCGTGTTTTTCTAATAACAATGTATCTTTGTGCATAAAATGGATAAAATCGGGTGAAGGCTTGCCCCAGCATATAACTAATATCAGGATATTCAAACATCCTTAATGAAACACAGAGAACGTCTTTTTCTGTAAATAATATGTCGTAATGCCAAAAATAGATAATCCCGCGTCAAAACTACATCTATCTTCCATGGTTTTATACCGTATATATTAGTCCATGAATAAGATATCTTATCAAACTTAACTGAACATATAATATTGGATATATTATAGTTTAATGCTGAAAATGTGTGAAATTGGTCCACGAATTACCCAAACTCCCATATACAACATAAATGATTTTCGTTATTTCGCCGGTATTGATCATTGCAAGCTGCGAGAGTATGAAATGCTCGGTTACACCTGAACTTAGCCCTTCCTTACTTGTTTTGTTTTATATTCGTTTTTAGTAAGCTTATAATTATTACAATCGGAAAATAAATTTTTGAGTGGATGTGTGTGTAATTAAGTGATAAGTACAAATTCAAATCGAAAATATGAGATGAATTAATTGAATTTAAACTAAATTTAAACTTAATATGTTATTTGAACTTTATTGATTTGTTTTTAATTTAAAAATTATTTTTCAATTGCTAGGCACTTAGTTCCTTTCATAATAAGGATGATTCTCACTTAAAACAGTTTTAATTTATATTTTAAACTTGTATTGCTACTCTAAGGCATTCTAATATGTTATTAAGTACATCACATAGAATATATTTAAAATAATCACATACGGGTTTCAAGTTCACATTTCAATAAGTACATATATATAATTTGTACTTAAAAACCTAAATTAATCACAAATTGGAGATTTTTTAACATATCAGAGGAATTGTACGTTCCCTCGAACAACACATTTATGGCAACTTCATTACAATCCATGGCACCCGCCCAAAATTCTTATAGTAATAGTAGTCATAAGCTAATTTACTCAGGATTAAGACTATAAGAAAGGCCAACACAGCATTAAGCATATCGAGCGGATATATTTTCGGTTCCTCTTCCGGTTTGCAGACATCTTCACGTGTGAGCGAGAGCACATTGGCGCGACGCACCGGATTGCTGTTTTTATAGGTGCACGTGATATTTATGGCATCACGCGTTATTTCATTGTACTTCAGGAGTATCTCGCGAAAACGCATTGTAAATATGCAAGTGCATTGCCAAGGATTGCCGCTGAGAAGTAAGAGGTTCGCGTCGAGATTGTCGTCCAACGCGTTATCGAGTGCATAGACGGGTAACTGTGGGGTGAGGAGAGTAATATTAAATGCTTATGTGAGTAATTTCCATTTAAATAATTTTTTTTTGTTTCTCTTTAGAACCAATTTTATTGAATTATTAACTTAACCTTTTGCATTCGATTACCGCGCAAACTGAGCAAGCGAAAGTGCTCAAACCAATAGCCACCTTCTAACACATCAATCGTCTCAATGCGGTTATTGTCCAAATGTATGTCCACTACATGGCGATAATATGGATTGTTGCGTAAAGGCAATATGTCCGTGATCTGTAAGCATTTATTTATAAAACATAACGATATCCTATAATTATAATAAATTTTCTATGTAATATACGCCTTCTAATAATATATTTTGTATTATTTCTATATGTTTGCAAACAATAATAATATGGTAATTATACTTGTATAGTCAGTCCTATAATTCAAATTACCTTTTTTGTTATTCAAATACAAATACTATTGCTATAATATTTAAATTTTTAACTCTCTTAGTCTATTTACTCACCTCATTATCATTGAGATACACTGTTGTTGTATTTGCTGGTATATAACTGGGCATTGTTCGAAATTGCAAATTACTGCAATTGATTGTATAGAGTGGTATGCGCGTCTTCGGAATGATGTGATGCATTGTGCAGGTGCAGTTCTGTAAATCTTCGTGCGTTTGACATTCCTTGCGCAGCATCTGAGAGAAGGATAAATGATGTGTATAAAATACAATGGGTAAAACATGTTCGTATTTTTAATAGTGTTCACACATATGTGTGTTAATGATTAGACATTGTAGTGGGTTTAAGTGGCACATCTATTGTGAACGTCTAAAATGGTAATTTTTTTTTAAATTCAAAAAAATCTATTGTTTTAAAATGTTAAGGGTATAATTATACATATTTTAAGAATACAGAATACCGTAGATGAAAACTAAAAAACATCTCCTAGATGATGTTGTTCATTTACGAACGATCGAAAAAAAATTATAAATTGATAAAATTCGATTTTTGATCAGATCGAAAAAAGTAGGTTATTGTATGGATATTGTAACTATATACAGAAATTCAGAAATCACTGCAGCAAATTCGGAAAATGTTCTTTCGCGTTTAAAGATAAAACTGATTGCCTTCATTGGCTATTGACGGCTACACTTTAAAAGACTGTAACTCAAAAAATATTTAAAATATTGATTTAAAACTTTAGTATACTATTTTTCAGGGCATAGACTATTGATACATATGTCACACTAGGTGTGCTCTTTAACTCTTTCTATTCAAGATTTGACTCCCGTTTATGTTTCGAAGGCAATTACTTTGTACATGGCATTAAAAACCTCTGTGTATGTCTTCTAAAATCTGCAGAATCAACCTTTTCTTCTTTTGACTATTCTTCCGAAACGACTCGTAGCCTAACTTGATTTCGATCAATATTAGTGTTCATTAAATAAAAAATCAATGTGTTCTCGTTAATTACAAGGTGCGTTCCAAAGTAAACAGTACAAAAGTAACAAAGTAAACTCTAGTGGCGCCATCTATATGTCGCCTAGTGCGTTAGAATCTGCTATTCTTTTTTGGCTTCCAGTAAAAATTTCATGACATTTCATCTATTGGAAGTGAAAATATTGTGTTTTAAGTGCCAGTATGTTTTTGTCATCGGTGCGAAAATGAGCTTCAAACAAAGAGCCAACATTAAATTTTGTTTTAAAATTGGTAAAACTTTTACCGAAACGTTTCAATTGATGAAATAAGTTTATGGCGATGATTGCCTATCAGAGCAGAGTGCACGAGTGGTTTCAACGTTTTCAAAATGATCGTGAGGACATAAATGAGAAATGAGCCGAGACCCAAAAAATCGCGCCTGGAGAAGTCAAAAGAGAAGACAATGGTGATTTGTTTTTATGATTCCAAGAGTATTGTCCACAAAGAATTTATTCCACCCGGCCAAAACGTTATTGCGGTATTCTATCTTGGAGTTTTGAAGCGTTTGGTGCGCCGTATTCGAGGTGTTCGGCCCGTATATCGCGAAGATGGAAGTTGGCGTTTGTTGCACGATAATGCGCCGTCTCAGCGATCGACGCTTGTGGCCGATTATTTGACCAAAAATCACATTTTAACAATCAACCACTCCCCGTATTCACCTGATATGGCACCGTGCGACTTCTACCTTTTCGGAAAAATGCATTTGCCGATGAAAGGAAAGCGTTATACAGACGTGGAGGCTATTCAGAAGGCTTGAACCGGCATACTGGCGGTCATACCGGTTCGACTTGCTTTTGGACCGTGCAAAAAGCTGTCTTTTTTTAAAAGTCCTGTTTACTTTGGAAAGCACCTTGTATATATGTTCTAAACTTTGAGAGCGATAATAAAATAAATATTTAAATAAATATTTTATTATGTTCAAATGTTCTGGTTTTCGCAGTAAATGCATGAAACTTTGGCCTGAGATCTCAAAAAATCTTCGAAATAATGATTTCATAAATTATTTATTAAATTTGCTCGTTAATGAGAGTAACTTTAAAGCGGAATCAGTTCAGCATTTTTAATACAATTAAAGGGCAGATAGTACGAATCAAAAGTTAGAGTGTTACCGTTCTGTGTTTTTGTATATAGATCGGAAGATAAGCGTGGTGAACTTTTTCACAAAAAAAAGTTAAACAATTTTAAGTTTTGTTGTGATCGGTCCCTAACGACTACAATTAATACTTCAAAGTCTTACTTACCACTTTAAAATTCATCACAGTCAACATATGACGATCTCTATACTTCTTATCCATGCAAATGATCTCATCACGATCAACAACCATGGCGCCCTTTTCTTGTATCAAGAGCCATTTAAAATTGCGCGTACAATTCCATGGATTGCCTATGAAAAAACTAATAGATATTAAAATATGATAAAACACTTCGGAAAGTGCACAAACAACTAGATACTTGCCAGCTAAGTAGAGTTTCTCGAAATAGCGGGGCAACAAGAGTGGCCCATCTAATTGCACCAACTTATTCCAACGTAGATCTACGACACGCAGGGCATGTACACGCTTGAAGGTGCGAGCATTTACTTGAGATAGATTCGTCCATGATATATTGATGCTCTAAGCGTTATAGAGTGGTAAGATAATATGCTAAAATAGTTTTGTTAAAATTTACTTGTAGATAAAACATTTCGGGAAAATCGAAAACGAACTCTTGCATCTCGCTGTATTCGATAGTGAGCGAACGTATTTTGGGAAATGCCTGCAAATCGGTGATGGGATTGAAGTCGTGATCCGGCCAGCCACAGAAAATGATATCCTCTAATCGGTGCACCTTTTGTTCGCTTTGGGTTGGAATTAAAAGAAAAGGCAGAAAAATATAAATGAATAAGAGAAATTAGTCATTTTTGCAAGATAATAACTAATTGGTACTAATCTCTAAATGGAATGTTGTGACTAAAGGCAGATATACGTAATCCAAGACAAACTAAAAAGTAGTCAAAAACTCAAATCATCTAGCGATATACTTATACTGTAGTAATTCAATAAATTATCCAAATAATTTTAGGGAAAGCTACTGAGGTTTCAGTCATTGGAGGAATATAAATTCGGACCGTCCAAAGTCCCAACAGGCATGATGGATGGCATAGTTTGGACCCAAACACCCGATTACATCGTAGCTTTGATGTTCCCTCAACTATTTACCTCTTTGGGGTCACTTTTTCCTGTTTATTCTAGTACGATATATATACGAACCAACGCATCGTCTAAAGACAAATGGGTTCAGATATTGCCACTGTAGTGCCATAAGTAATACGATATGTCTATAGAATGTCCCTCGACTGTCCTATTATTGCTGCTTTTTCCTAAGAATTTTTAAGCAACTTAGTCGATACAATATCAGATTTTTTTTTCACTGATATATCTACTTCAATTCGAAATCTCAACTTTAGTGATTTCAAGTGATTATATTTTTGCAAATGTCAAATCATGGACACAAAGAGCATTTAAAAAGCTGACAGTTAAAGTTTGGCAGCAGCCACAATCCTGCGATTTTGGGACCACAAGGTCAACTTACGGTATTGTGGGTAAATTACTTATGCCACCATAACAGCGCAGCGCACCATAGCGGCCATAGCGTGTGCAATTACCCGCTGCCGCCTCGGGAGCGCGCATCCAGTCCACACAGGTAAAGTTGTGCTGATGATAATGTGAGATATATTCTGCATTTGTAACGCTATAAAATAAAGAACAGAAGAGTTTTAAACGGATTAAAAAATATTTACAATATTTTGCTTATATTATATAATCGATTATCCGAGACGCAGTCAAAAAATTTTATGGGTGGAATATATGTGGCTTCTGCTAGTTAGACGTTAGTGACGACTTTACTAGTTAATGCGAATACACAAAGGTCAATATTTACTCGCGGAGAGTTTGCTAAATGTAATCTGTGGTGTTTGTACAACTAATAACTGGGTAAATTAATGTCAACAGCGATAAATTCGTAGTATATCTAAGTACATATTTGCATATAAATCTATGTACATATGTGGTATGAATATCGTCACGCGTACTTAACAAATAAAAATCGCTGTTTTCTGATGTGAAGTAGAAAATTATATGATCGGTTTATTTGCGCCGATGATAAGGTACGCGATTCTCCTGACTTACTTACGACTAGGAAGAAGCATTTAGCCCTGAGCTTAGAGATTTTTCATAAAATTTTCCTCTGACAAATTGTTAGCACAGAAGATCTTTATGTTATTTAGTAAAACTACTAGCTCTGTAGCACTTCTCGAGCATTATATAATCTTATAAATAAAATCGCGTTAAAGACGATCTCCTAACAAATAACTTATATCCGTTAAGTACTATTTTGGGATATACTTGGGTACTTTTAAAGTAATGGTTTAGACATTGCACGCATAGCATTACGCATAGGTGCTTTTAGAAAAGAGACCACCTTTTATATGCCTATTCTATTTTATATGTCTATTATCTATCTATACGCCAAGACTAAATATTTCCCATGTGTCTCTTTTGATTATCTAGACCATGGGGACAGCTTTTGTTAAAAAAAATTTAAAATAGCTATTAGAGTTTCTCTCAAATCTGAAAGTTGATATAGCAGAAGAAAAAGTTCCAAGGACGTACCAAAGAAATGTAGAAAATTCCTTTGTATATAAACTGTATATAGAAAGTCTTTATACTATTTACAAAGCGGTAGTGGTTGCGTATCATTCAATCTGGGATCAAGGCTAAAATTTGTAAGACAAATGTCAACAATGACTTGCTGAGTTAGTTTATGATATGAAAAACTTTGGTCTCTTTATTTTCTCTTTTTGGTTTTTTTTCTTTAATAAGCATTGACGTTTGATAATGAAAAACTCGTAAACGCTTAATTTAATCGAAAAACTATACAAGCAACTTTTGTAGAGCAATAAATTTTCTAGAAGACTTTGAGTTTTGCAATTTAAAATAATTTTTGTCATTGAGTTATAAAATTCTAATTAAAAAAACAAATTTGACTTAAAATTGTCAAATTTCAACCGTTAATATCTTTTAAACGGTTAGGTTTACGACAAAATCATTCTAAACCTTTTTGGGAGAGCATTTAATTTCCAACAAAATCCATAAAACGAAATATTTTTTTAAGTAGTTGAAAGCGATATATGATTTTTTCTCTGTGATGATAAGAAAAAAATAAAACAAACTGTAAAGCGGAGGACGTTCCCGTTACAATTAAGATCTCATAGAGCTTGGAGAGACTTGCTTTCAGAATACCAAGCGAAAAAAAATTCGGTTTTTTGACCCACCCTAATATATATATGATACATATGTATGTATATTGATATACAATAAGGTCATATTTAAAATTAAATTCATCTATTCGCTAATTCATTGCAAAATATTTAAGCAAATATTTATATAAGGAGTTATAGTAAGCGTGCTAAATTTGAAGTGAACAGTATTAACATACATATGCATTCACGGACCTAACTCTACCCTACAAGAACAGTGACAGTCATCTGACTGTTCATATGACAGTCACAGCTTAAAAAATTTTATCAGCGCGCAAAACATAGTTTCAGTCATAATTGACAATTTTCAGCTATAATGGATTTATGGTCAGCAATCACTCAGAAAAAGACATGAAAGTGAGCAGTATAGATACATATAAAATAAATTCCGAATGCATTAAAAAGAGATGCAAACTCACACACATACGTTTGTTTAGATCAGTTTTTGCCCAAGGCTCTTATGAAAATGATAGAAACTTTGTTCTGCGCGCAGACAAAATTTTTTCAGCTGTGACAGTCATATGACCAGATGACTGTCACTCACTGTTTTGTAGGGTAAGTATCAAAAAGTAATCAAAATATTAAAAAATTATTCAAATCTTGTTGGAGTTTACAACATTTTTCTTCACTATTTGTATAATATCAACCACTTATCGATTAATAACGATCTCTTAATATTAAATACCAATAAATACTTTTCATAAGTTAAGGTGTCTCATACCTCATTTGCTCCTTATTTTGAATTAATCCACAACTAATTGTAAAACTTTAACACAATTACAATCAATTGATTTGGGCGTATGTCAATTAATGAAACACAATATTCCTACAGGTATAAAATGATATTTTTTGAAGAATCAGTCAGTCAGTATCAGTACAAATAAATAATCAAGGAGCCAAAATTTGTTTATTCATAAGTGTTAAACACCCGGACTACTGTACCGAGTGTTGGTAACAACAAATAACTCACACTTCTACATTCGATTTCCAATAGCATGGAACTTGTGACAGTTAAATTAACACTTTAGTGCCAAATACACAAAAAAATATAAAAAAATGCATATTATATTTAAAAAATGTTAACAGGTATAAAATTAACTTTCAGATCAGCGACGCATGAATCCAATGGATGACCAACGGCAAAGTAGTAAAGTAAAATTTCAATGTTTACTGAAGGTGGGAAATGTATGTATTTATGTATATACATATTTTATACAGTATAGTCCCGGTTATTGGATTGCCTAAAGGTACCTTTGAGAATTTGAAGCCCTTTCTGTTTTAACAATTTTAATAACATGAGCTTACAGTATGATCGGCAGCCCTATGATCTGTGTCGTATTGAATTGAATACTGCTGGCAGCCATTGTTCTTAAGTTATCAACCGAAATGGACAGTGCAATCACCGCCAACGGAAGGGATTTTTGCATTAACTATTTGATATTATAGTTATCCTTTATTGATTTATAATTTACATTATTCAAATTAGTCCACGTATGTTAAACTTGTTTTGGTAAGATACCTCGATGTAACCATCTTCAAGATATATCAGTGCCAGAGTAAGAAATAGAGTTGGATATTTCAAATAAAGTATGGTTACAGGCATATTTAAATATTAATATTGAAATAAAAAATATAATATATCAGCGGGACGAGCTGAGTCGATTTAGACGTCTGCCTACCCGTCAGTTTGTCCGTCTGTCTGTATATACGCGAACTAGTCCCTCAGTTTTAGAGATATATGCCATACAAACTAATAAATAAAAAATTTAAATTTTAGTCCCAAAAATTTTCAGAATTAATAAAAGAAATTGTTTTAAAATTTACATTTTTTCGAGTTGGCATACCAAACGCTTTGAATTAAAAATAAATTTTCAACTTTATAATCTCCGAAGAAATTTTATACCCTTGCCGGATCAAAGCCGGCTAATACCTTCAGTTGTTGGCAAAACTTCATATCAAATAAGTAATGAAGAGCTAAGTTCGGGTGTAACCGAACATTTTATACTCCTACAACTTACAAGGGTCAAAGCAGGGAAAATACCTTCAGGTGTTAGGAAAACTTTATATTAAACAAAACAAGGAAGGGCTAGGTTTGGATGTAACCGAACATTTTACCTTTTTAGACTTTCATCAAATGGTATACTCTTTGGGAAAAAAAATTAATAGTCACTGACCGACATATTCGGCATAAAACTTGTTAGGATAACGAAAATCATTATAAGTAGTATTTGGAAGTTGAGGTTAGTATTCACCCCATTTTATCAATTCTTGCCAATACCTCATACTACTAACATGCCACAGACTAATAAAATGCTCCCACTGTTTCATTTAAGTACCTTACATACCATCACCAATCAAATGGATTCAAGTCAGACGAATGTTCGAAAATCCTGATATTAGTTACACGCTCTCTCACTCACATATTGGTCGATATATGCGGTATAAAGTCACGCGGAAGTTCAAAAATCTTTAGATTAGGTATATGAGGGCTATAGGAAGTAAAAAGTAAACTATAGGCACTGGGGTCCACATATTCAGTACCTAGGGGCTTGAAAAGTTTTGGTTCGATTTAGACAATGTTTTTTAAACGCATTATCCACGCAAAGTTTTACCCCGATACAATCATTATTGTTTGATTTGCATAGTGGAAAGTGAAAGAATCAGATGGAATTTAAAATGGTGTTATATGGGAAATAGACCTGGTTGTAATCCGATTTCGCCCATTTTCGCACTATAACATGGAAAATTTTACTCAAGTTACAGCTTGCAAAGACGGACGGACAGTCACCCGGATTTCGACTCGTCTCTTCATCCTAATCATTTATATATACATAACCCTATATCTAACTCAATTAGTTTTAGGTGTTGCGAGAGTATAAAAATGTTGCGAAACAATTCAACATTCATTATTTGACGAAATCGGTAATGGATTACAATCAAATTTGGTATTTTATTAAGTTATATTATAAATTATATGTTCATTTAATTTTTATTAAATACACAACATTTTGTCAGGTGGATAGTCGGAAGTTATTATACAGGCTATATTTGGGACAGAGAAAGGGATGAGCTGATTGAGTTAATTTTGACATTGCAGGTATTCTTGAGAGCATATTTTCAAGCAATTTTATAAATATACAATAACTCACAACTTGAGCGACATATTTGTTAGAATATGTTGTATATGGAAGTGGGGTAAATTCATCTATTTCGGCATTAAACTAGATCATATCCAATATTATACGTTCAGTTAGTTTTGATAAAATATCTCACATATTGACTGATATATTATATATGGCATAAGGCCAACCAGAAGTTTCAAAAGCTTATTGTATATTAGGTTATTAGGTATATGAGAGAGAGTGGTAGTATTGACCCGATTTTATCTAATTTTTGCAATACAACATACTATTAATTTTATAATATTAGTTTCATTAAGGTACCTCACATACCATCACTAACATATGGAGAAATTTTTCACCCGATTTTACTCGTTTTAGGGGCAAAATGGCACCATTATAAGAAAAATAGATCCACTCAATTTTATTAAGATAGCTGACTTAATGGCCGATAGCTGTTTAAAGTAAACCAGAAGTTCGAAAATATTTCGATAAGCTATATGGGGGCTAAGAGAAGTATTGACCCGATTCAATCCATTTTTGACATACAAGCATACTATTATCAGAAGGAGACTCTTTTCGAATCGCAATAATATATTTCACAGATTGGCCGTTATTTCCGGTAAAAAGTTAGCACCAGGCACTGTGGTCCTCATATTCGGTAACTGGGGATTTGAACAGTTATGGTCCGATTTTGAAAATTTTTGTACTTAAGATGGTATACCACAAACTGGAAATTGTAAGAATCATATGGAATTTAAAATTGTGCTATATGGAAAGTAGGCGTGGTTGTAGACAGATTTCGCCCATTTTTGTACTGTGATAAGGAAATGTTAACATAATCCTTTGTATCGAATTTAGTTAAAATTGGTCAACTAGTTCCAATAATATTTATTCTGTGCAAATTTAGGCCACAGAGCTATATACATTTCACTTATTAGAAGGCGGGCTCACGCCTTATTTTTCAACTATAGATGCCCATTCCTAAAGCAATTGCCTGTACCAAATTACAGTTTAACATCTTAATTTAGAGTTTAGTTATGGCATTTTATTGGTTTTCATGAATGGCGTTTTGTGAGCGTGGCAGTGGTCCGATTACGCCCATCTACAATACCAAACTTCTTATGGTGATAAGGAACATGTGTACCAAGTTGCAACAAGGTATCTCTCATCTCGTCTCGTCATCCGGATCATATATAACCCTATATCTATTTCGATTAGTTTTAGGTGATACATACAACCGTTAGGTGAAACAAAACTATTATACCCTGTAAAAACATGCTGCGAAATAATTTAACATTCATTATTCGGCGAAATCCTGAATGGATAACAATCAAATTTGGTATTTTATTAATTTATATTATAGGTCATAGACTCATTTAGTTTTATTGTTATATTTTACTTCGCGTCAGCTAAAATTATAACTAACTGTGATATAAACTGAACCAAAGAGACTAAATTTAATATATTGAGATGATGTAGAAAACGTCAACCAGATGATGGGAAATCAATATATTCGGGATATGAGGTTTATACCCAGGTTAACATCAGATCCTTACATATTCAGCGTTAAACCTTCAACTTTATAATTTTTAAGAAAATTTGTTTCCTTAATTTCATTAAAATATCACACATTTCGACCAACCTAAACGGTTCATAGTCAGCTGGAAAGAAGGAAATCACTGTACAGGGTATATTGGGTGCAGAGAAAGGTCTGGACTTGTTTCGTTAACCTTCGACATTGTTAAGGTATACTCGAGAACATATTTTCAAGCAATTTTATAAATAAAATAACTCACACACTGACCGACATATTCGGTATAAAAAATAACAAAAATAATTTTATGTAAATTTGGAGTTTATCTATTTTTGGCATTATTACACATTGCTAACGAAAAAAATTCTGTCTGTTTAATTCAGGTACCTCACATACCATCACCCATATATAAGGAGTAAAATCAAACGGATGTTTGAAAATCATGATATTAGTTATATGGGGGTGAGGGCAAGTTTTCACCCGATATCATTTTTGGCACACAGAAACACCGTTATTAGAATTACACGCCCTCTCAATTTTATTAAGATAACTTACTTATTGGCAGATAAATTGGGTATAAAGTCAGGCGGAAGTTCGAAAATCTTTCTATTAGGTATATGGGGGCTAAGAGATGTACAAATATATACATATGTAGAAATAATATTATCTCACCGATCTCTCATACATTGAACAAAAATTTCAGTAAAAAGTCAACCATGGACACTGGGGTTCACATCTTTAGTATAAGGGGCCTCGAACCGTTATGGCCTAATTTTGACAATTTTTGGATTCAAGATGGCATATCTTGAAGGCACTCTTTTTGCAACATTTTAGTTCAATATATTCATTACTTGTACTCCGATTTCGTCTACTTTTGCACTCTAACATGGGTTAATTACCAAATTTGGTTGAAATCGGTCAAGTATGTCCCGAGATATGGGTTTTCAGTTAAAGGTGCGCGGTGCCACGCCCATTGTTCAATTTTTGTATTGTCTCCTACAAAGCTTAATTGCATAACCCTACGTGTAAAATTCAAAGGCTCTGACTTGTTGGTGTACTACGCTATCGCACTTTTAGTAGTTTTAATCAAAACCGTTATATGGGGAGTAGGTGGAGCTAACACCCAATTTCACGCATTTTCATACTCTTTGTAGGGATGCTAAAAATATTTGTCCTGAGTGAATTTGGTTATTATAGCTTTAGTGGTTGAGGAGATGTGCACATTAAACCTATTAGATGTCGGGCCCACGTTCATTTTAAAAAATTTTTAACAACAGATGACCCTCCCTAATGCAAATAACAGTCTTGCATCTTATTATGGAGCTTAGTTATGTCAATTCATTGGTTTTCGATTAACGAAGTTATATGGGCGTGGCAGTGGTCCGATTATGCTCATACACAATACCAACCTTCTTATGGTGCCAAGCAACATGTGCACCAAGTTTCATCAAGATATCTCGATTTTTACTCAAGTTACAGCTTGCACAGACGGGTGGATGTACGGACGGACGGGCAGACAGTCACCTAGATTTCAACTCGTCTCTTTATCCTGGTAATTTATGTATATATGTATAATCCTATATCTAACTCGAATAGTTTGTGGTGATGAAAACAGCCGTTAGGTGAATAAAACTATTATACTCTGTTGCAAGAGTATAAAAATTACCGTTATTTTTTGAACACACCTCGTATATATGTACATACATATGTTGTTTCAAATGCGTTGATTATAAATTAATTAAATAGAACAAATATGTTATTCATAGAACACCATCAATGATTCTTGGTTTTTATACTCTCGCAACATGTCGCTACAGAGTATAATAGTTCTGTCCACCTAACGATTGTTTATATCAACTTAAACTAATCGAGTTAGATATAAGGTTATGTATATATAAACGATCAGGATGAAGAGACGAGTTGAAATCCGGGTGACTGTCCGTCCGTCTGTGCAAATTGTAACTTGAGTAAAAATTGAAATATCATTATGAAACTTGATACACAGGTTTTTTGCTACCGTAAAACGGTTGGTATTGCAAATGGGCGTAATCGGACCACTGCCACGCCCACAATACGCCATTAATCAAAACAATGAATTGCCATAACAAAGCTGCACAATAAGATACAAGACTGATATTTGGTATACAAGAACACATTAGGGAGGGACATCTGCAGTTAAAATTTTTTTTTCAATTGGGCGTGGTCCCGCCCCCTAATTGGTTTAAAGTGCATATCTCCTAAACCTCTAAAGATTTAATAGCAAAATTTACTGGGAGCAAATATTTTTAGCACCTCTATCGATAGTGTGAAAATAGGTGACAACCCCGCCCACTCCCCAAAAACGGTACTGTTAAAAACTACTAAGAGCGCGATAAATCAGGCACTAAACACGCCAGAGACATTCTACATTATACATACAAAAACAATGATTATATATAAAGTATGCCCCCTTGTGATTAAAAATTGTCTAAAACGAACTAAAACTGTTCAAGCCCCTAGGTACTTAATATGTGGATCCCAGTGCCTATGTTGACTTTTTACCGAAACCATCGGTCAATGTATAAGATATATAATTGAAATTCATATAATAAAATAAATAAATAAAACTCTCGATAATAGTATGTATTTGTGTCAAAAATGGGTTGAATCGCATCAATACTTCCTTTAATATAAAATTTTGCCAACGCCTGAAGTAATTTCCCGGGCTGACTGACATACTTTCAATGATCAACTCAATTACCGAATGTAGTGAACTTCCCTTTGATATTGATGATAAATATCGAAAGCTCAGATCACAAATGAAATAAATTGAATAAGTGGCTTAATATAAAATTTTTTCGATATTCAAATGTAGACTAATATAATTAATCTCTCGGTAGACATCATTAGACCTTGAAATGTAATTCTATCATGAAAAAGTTTGCAAACCACTCGTAATCGTTTTAAAATATGTAGGATTATCTATTTATGGTTTAACTTAAAGAAAGGAAGAAATACATACATGTAATATTGCCCCAATGGCAACAAAATATGGCACTGCTTCCAAATCATCATACTCGCCAAATTACTTTAAAACCGATCTAACTCGATATTTACTTTGCATAAGCTTTACCTGAATTGAATGATTAAAATGGATTGTAGAAAGAGCAGAGTGCATGGAAAAACATTGTTTGCTTATAGAGAGTTAGGGTATTGAAAGAACAAAACGTAGAGACAGGGATCTTCTCCTTTTTCTTTTTATTTGACGCATACGTCTAAAATCTTTCAGCTAAAAAGAATGATCCTCTCCTTTATCTTACCTTATCTTTCTCTCACTCTCTCTTTCTCTCTCGATTGAATCAACCTATTCGACAACTGTCTTTCAGCTAGAAATAGTGGAGATCGAGGAAACCTTAAGCGCCCTAAGATCCATAGAAATCTTGGATTTGACTACCAAAAAGTATAGGGATTGCAAGCAAATACAAATTAACACATACATATATCTCTCAAGAAGGTTACCGAGATAGATATTGGATTGGCAGAGCCGAAGGTTTTGCGCTTAGTAAGAAAACAATACCCACTACATTTATGAGTAATTGAAGACGATTGATACATATCTGCAAATTAAATTATGCAATTAAATTTGCGAACCACAGGCTCTCAAGGGAAATGATTCTATGATACATTTTCTCTATGCACTGCTTTTGTCTTGTGTTTTTACGCAGGCAGACAAGTAACCAACTACGCAAACAATTACTTGAGTAAGACCATTCATTTTTTTCTTTGCCATAAACCCCTTTTTCTTAGTTTTGTAGCAAGTTCAAGGAATTTTTATAATATTTACTGGATATTAAAGGCGGAGTTAAAACAATAATATTTTTTAATTTAAGATAATGCCAGTCAACTCATTTTTATACAAAAGTTTAATAGTGCTAAATTTTATTATCACAATACAAATTAGCATACTCACCATTGTTAGTATAACAGTACACATTTTCTAAAAATAAATTGCTTGAATTATTTATGCTGATAAATAGATATATATTTATAAATCAAACATTTGTTATATGGCGCACACTGAACTGCAGCAAAAAATAAATAAAATATAAAGATAAAATGGAAAGAAAAAATTTCTTTGATAAATATTGAACCAAAATAGAGTTGAGTAATCAGGTGGTGAGCTTGAGTGACCTTGCACCAATTATGTTTATAGCAATTTTATTAATACGTATTAGTGTTATCTAAGTAATGTGTGCATACAAATTAATTTATAACCAACTATATACCCACATAAGCATAAATTTCAGTTCATGATTCCTTAAGAAATTTTATTTACCGTAAGATACTCACTTTATTGCTAGTAGATCACCGTGAGATACTCACACCAGTTTAAGTAAAATACGATAGAAAGACAAGTCAGGAAGATTTTATATCCGAGTAATTTGCGGAGTTCAAAGGCAAGACAAAATTTTATATACTTTTCGGAAATTGAAAATTTTGCGTAAGAATTCAACCCTCATTTGAAGAGTTTGTGAATGGATTGCAATCATATTTGGTATCTTATTAACTTACAATATTTTGAAGGTTATCGCCCTTCTTAGTTTGTTTTCTTGCTATATTTTACTCAGTTAGCGAAAATTATACTGAAATCATTGGGGACAGAGAAACGGAACGGCTGATTACATTAGCTTTAGACATTGCTCAGGTATACTTGAGAACTTCTTTTCAAGCAAATTTATAAATATAAACATATACATATATGAAGTAAAGTCAGCCGGACGTTTCAAAATCGTGAATATCAGTTGTATGGGGGCTAAGACAAGTTTCCGCCCAATTTAGGCACAAGGGCATACTAATATTAGAAAAACACGCTCTCTATATTTCATTAAAATAACTTCCACATTGGCCGATATATGTGGAACTGAAAGTTCAAAAATCTTTCTATTAGGTATATGGAGGCTAAGGAAATTATTGACCCGATTTAACCCATTTTTGACACAAGGGTATATTATTATCAAAGCACATTTTCCCCGTCTGGTGTTCTTGAACAGTTATTGTCCGATTTTAACAATACCTTGAGGGCACTATTTGTACAAAGTTTATCCGGATAAATTTATTGGTTCTTGATTTGTGTACTGGAAAGTGAAAGAATAAGATGGAATTTAAAATTGTATTATATGTGAAGTATGCATGGTTTTTGGTTGATTTCGTCTATTTTCACACTGTAATGTAGGAATGTCAGGGTAAATTACATACCGAATTTGGTTGAATTCGGTCGAATAGGTCCCGAGATATGGATTGTCCACTGAAGGTAGACGGTGCCACGCCCATCATATAAATTTGACACCGGCTTCTATAAAGTCGTCTTGTACCATATCGGGTATAAAATTTTATGTTTCTGAAGCATTTAATTACCGATTTATTATTCGATAAATACGAAACGCAATACTCGAATATTATATGCATCATTTAGGTGCGAGTCGGCGGCGAAAAACGCTTCAAAACTGTTTTCTCGCATTGATCAGCATTACCCTCGCCTTCGGTCAGCTTCCACTCTGCGGTGCCTGTGCAATTTCGAAAAAAATGTAACCACATAGTTATGATGGTTATTTCTCGCAATTACTAACAATTTGTATCAGATATGTTATGAAGTAGTTTTGCATTTATAAAACTTATTTTATTCTTCAAAAATATTTCAACCTAAAATCAAGTTTTAATTTTTCACAAAAAATGTATACACATAGCAGCTCTAATTGCCTGATAGCAATTGAAAGAATAAAATGTTTAAATAAGTCATATCCGTTATAAAATTTGTAAATTCGTAGCGGGAGCGCATTGTTTATAAAAAACGAACGAAGAAAGTCGATTTCTACGCATTTTTTTATAAGAACAAGTGCGTTTCTGAAGTGGTAAACCCTTAAATTTTGCAAAAATTACTTATAAAAATTCGAAACGAGGATAAAGTGTACAGTGGGTTCTTGTTAACAAAGATGTGGACAAAATTCGTGTGAGTGATATGAAGAAATTCAAATATCAAATTTAAAAAATAAAAATAAAATTTAAATACCATAATGTAAAATTTTGGATAATAGGATATTAATGACACTGTTTTTGTATCAGTATATCACAAAACTACTTTTTCCTCTTAAGTTTCTTAAGCTTTCCCAAACATGAAAGTTTAAAAAAGCTTTGGGTTGTCTATTCCGACGCAGAGAGTAATCAAAATTCAAGATTTTGCTCCAATAATTTTAAAATTGATCATTTCAAAGAATACATCCTTACATCTGATTCTTTCACTTTCCACTATGCAAATTAAGCAACAATGTTTGTATCGGGGTAAAACTTTGCGTGAATAATGCGTTTAAGGTATGCCACCTTGTGACTAAAAATTGTCTAAATCGAACCAAAACTGATCAAGCCCCTAGGTACTGAATATGTGGACCCCAGTGCATATAGTTGACTTTTTACCGAAAATATCAGTCAATGTGTAAGATATATAATTGAAATTCATATAATAAAATAAATAAATGAAACTCTTGATAATAGTATGTCTTTGTGTCAAAAATGGGTTGAATCGGACAAAGACATCGTATAATATAAAATTTTGCCAACACCTGAAGTAATTTCCCGGGCTTTGATCCTTGGAAGTTGTGAGAGTATCAAATTTTCGGTTACACCCGAACTTATAACTTCCTTACTTGTTTATTGTTCTTTATGTGTTGTCGTGAATGTGAATACGATACAGGTAGCATGAAATGAACCATTCATTTATTTAAAATTATAGTATATACACATTTACTTGCTTGTACATATACATATACAAGTATGTAAATGTACGTAACGTCAAACAATAATTTTTTGAGTTTCTGTTGACCATCTGAGCTGAGTGGCGTTTAGCCAATTTGTAAAAGCATTCTGAAATGTTTCTATCTTAAAAAATAGGAGATGTTTTTCCCTTTCCACGGATGTTGACTCAGACGTAGCTGAGATACTGTCCGCATACACACATCAAGTTAAGATACTTATGTATATCGAATTAATGCTTGCTTTTGACTAACTTCAAGCATCAGTTATGACTCTTCAGCGCTAATTTGGATCGTAGTTCATGTCATTAAATTTTTTTTGGAATCTACTTCCAGTTTGAATAAAATTAGCAAAACGCACATTAAAACTACTTGAAATGAATCTAACGAGGACAGCTACTTTGGAGTGTAATCGAGAAAAAATGTTCATTTGGCAAATTTCGAATGAAACTTTATGCAACTTTAGGGCTTTTATACGCCGGAAAGGTTACGGACTGCGGACTAGACTTTATGCAGCGTAAGTGTAGTATTGCCCGTTTAGAATAGCAAATTAGAGTATTATTGGAACTATACTAGGGTAGTTATTTTAATACCTTACGTAAGTGTTTATTAAATTTAAAAAGGTCTATATTAAAAGTAAAATACTTTTCCTAGAAACATTAAAAAAAAAACCAGAGATATAAAACCAAACTCGAATTAACATAATCGTACTTGACCTTTATTTCAAAGAGACCACGGCAAATACTGACCCTTTTAAATTATTATTAGAATTATGACGATTCCACAGATTTCCGAGCGAGCGGCAGTTGTTATCGTAGCTGGAAATCTTGGGGTAGTATTAGACCCATATTATTTTGAGAGATATTATATTGATAACTACCTGATTACTACCTCCGATTGGTTGATTGATTATAAGTTTTCTTCTTGTCATTAATATATTCAAAACTAAGGAAATTTTAACTTACTAAAAACATCTGGTAGTACTGGACTACTTATGGAATATATGCAAGAATATATTGCATTAGTGTTTGCATGAAATTAGTTTCAAGTTTAAAGTAGTAGAGTATTTCGTGTACAGCATTTCTGTTTTTGTTGCTTTAGCATGAAAACACCTGGGTCGTTAAGTATATATTCAAACAAAGAGTATCAAATATTTGTACAAACATATGTATATTCATATTTATATAATCGACCACGTGTCATTTATTACTTGATGTCAGACACTCATCTCAGAATTCTTTCAATACATTATAAAAGCCAATGTTGTGTTTAATATTACTAGCATTATTAGATAAAGACTATAACCGTTGTGTCCTTACGGCGTTTCATTACTGAACATACACTTCAAAGTTTTACATTTATCAGTAGTTCCGTTGGAGCATATAATTGTGTTTGCTCTGATATCATTATAAGACCCCGAGTCCAAATGTAGTGTGCAGACTGCTTAAATTTTTAATGTGTTTTATTTTTGATTTAGGCACCGATTAAAAATGAATGAAAAAAGAATTATCAGAATTGAATTTGGTACTACGGAAAAGCCAATAATTATAGACCAACACAAATAAGCGCAACAATGCGCTAATCTTCAAACAAAAGGCTAAGAACTTTTAATTCGGCATCATTGCCCCAAATTATTTGGAGAATGTTTTCGGCTGTTAAATAACAACAGTTCATCAAATATTATTTCGGGATAAACTGCAACGAGTGTGGAGTCGATTTTAGAAATATATAATAACTAGTAGATCCTGCCACGCGTTACTGTGGCTATGGTATACATTAAATACGATTATAATCAATTATTTAATACACTGATAATATTTTTTACGAATTAGTGTGCTAAATTTTTATTAGAATCCGTTCAGTAGTTTAGGAGTTTACCCCGGAGAAAACGTGACACATAGTTTTTTTTATATATAAATATGTACATATATGTAGATATCTGACTGAAGTTTGATAGATATTTTTCATAATTATCCAGTTTAGTTTAGTTACAAAAAAACTTCTACTGAATACGCATTTACCATATAATGAACAGAAATATAGAAATGGAATACTAAAATATACGAAATAAGGTTATATTATCAATATTTTTGTCAGTTAAAATGAATTAGAAATATTATGATAAAATGAATTAGAAATATTATCGGGTTTTCAAGCAATTAAAATGCTTATGATTAAACCTGCATGATTTTCAATAACGAACATTTGTCCTGTATCACATTAGGGAAGGGCGTCTGCAGTTAACAAATGGGCGTGGTCCCGCCCCCTAATAGATTTAAAGTGCATATCTCCTAAACCGCTAAAACTATTCCTTCCTGAAGTAATTTCTCGGGCTTTGATCCTTGCAAATGCGAGAGTATAAAATGTTCGGTTACACCCGAACTTAGAACTTCCTTACTTGTTTTTTAGATATTTTTCCGTTGTCGCTGCTACACACAAAATTTTGGTTTGGAATACACACATTAAAAAACAATTCAAATAAAACAAAACAAAGTTGGCCCCCACCGTAAAGAAACACCGAAAAGCGCAAAAAACATGAGCGGCAGCAGCGGCCGGATTTGAAAGCAAATCACAAACAATGATGAGAGCCTAGACTCGGCTGAGGGCGCCTTTGGAGGCATTTCTTATTTTGAAATACTCAAGTTCTTACACTGACGGTATTGCGCGTTCCGCTAACAAGAAATATCTGGCAATTGGACCACTATTTTATTGACGAAATTCTCAGGCGGTGGAAATCATAGCAAACGGTAATAAATTAATCACAAATTGCACTCAACTATAAGCAAACGAAATTAATAAACGCGAGCGACGCGTCGAAGCAAAGAGATTTACCGTCAAAAATTTTGATAATTTCCCAATGAGTACTGAATTACAAAACCGACACGCGCCTTATGAACGCTGAAATATGAATGCGTAAAGTGTGCCAAAACAAGCGGCTAGCGCAGGCCGGCAGCTTGTTACCGTGTACGCTACGTACGCGCGGTCAAAATTTTACTGAAGCGGTAAGCTAAGCGTCATGGTGTTATTTCCGAACACTTTATCGCAGCGGAGCGTGTAGGCTGCCGCGCTGCTCACGTAACCGTAATGATAATGACATTGACGCCGACGCGTATGATTTTTGTGATTATCTGCTAGATATTACAGCACGGCACCGTGTACTAATTTGTAGGGAAGTGCATCGATAAATGACAGCGCTTTTACGAGTTTGTGCATTCAGAGCATACGATTATGTCTAAAAAAATGATAACTTCGGCTTGTTATTCAACAGCCAAAGACCTTATGACTGTTATTTCGGAAATTATAAGAATAAAGAAATTTTAGTGTAGATTTTCTGATTGTTTCTTAAATATATTTGTGACAAGCTTACAGTTTTGACTTTTTATTCAACAGTTTGTACGGAGTTTTGGAGAGATTTAATTGATATTTGTAGCTTAAAACCATAATTTTTTTATATTATTTATCACCGTTGAGAACGGTTCTTTTATTTCCTTTTTCGACGACCTGAGTTTTGGTAGTTTTTCTAAATGTTACCTTAAAATTCGAAGCCGTTGTGGAAGTGGTAGATTTTTTTGTAACAGTCATTTCTTTTTTGTTTGACAAGCGACAACAGAGATTTTTAGCTTTTTTACGAGTCAACGAAATTGTACTATATAATTATATTTAATGCCTCTCTTTGTACGTCCATTCTTGTACGCTCTTTATGTTTTTATGCGTATTTTTTCGCACAGTGTATCCTCGTTTTTTATTAACACCTTCTACATTTCACATTGAGTATTAATTCCGCAAAGTGAAGTTGCAAGTGAAATGCAGGTTAATAAATAACATTTGTATAATTTGTGTGAGTATATGCATTGTTTGTTCAATAGGCTCTGAGAAAAAATTCAACTGGAATCATAAATATTTATATGTAAAATAATTGGTATAACACAACAAGCAGCTTTGTACAAGTAAAAAAAAATACTAATAAATAATTAAAAAATTGAATCAAAAACAGTTTGAAAATTACACAATCATTAGAAAAATAAAGTATCTAAAGGTATTTTAAATGCATGAAATTAGATAAAACAACAAATAATAATTTAAAAAAATGAAAATTCGGAAAAAAATAGGGAAAAACAATATTAGATCAAAATTAAATAAATAAAACTGAAATATTATATTTTTTAAAAGTATATTTTTTTATATATCATTTTTTATATAGAAACATGAGATAAAATAAAAACAAATTTCTATTACATGTTGCGAAAATTGAAAAATAAAAACATAAAACTAGGATTTACTTAAACATTTTCCAAATGGTGTTAGGAAATCACGCGAGAGGACACCTCAGGTAGGATAACTGTAGACCTGAGTACAAGTACTTTTTGCCCAAATACTGCGGATGACCGGTAAAGGAATTCTCCTAAAACTAGCTTTACCAATATAAACTATTCATATTTATTCAATTCTTAGTAGCATGAGGCTTTTAGATCATCACGACAGTATATATAATATTTGTAAGAATATATAACACTAAAAAGACGATATTTCGGAGATTGAAATCCCAATTTTCTTCAAAATTATCACATATCGGCTAAGAGTATGCAAAAGCATTTTGTATTTATCAAATTTGTATGAAACAGTTAGAATCTTAGACCAGACAACTTAGAAGAAAGCAAAAGGTGGCTTTAATCTCCTTATGTAGGTACATGAGATTAATTTTAAAGATATGGAAACATAAATTTCTCACGAAAATTATACTACCAATTTGGTTTTTTTTTATCATAAATAATAAATTTGGAAAACCGAAAATTTTAACCATGAGAAAATTTTTTGACGCCCATAGCATTATATTCTTTTTTTTTAACGTGTAACTTATGATAGAATTTTAATTTTAAAGTAAAAGTTAAATTTTCTTTATATGTATTTATATTTGTTGCTTTTACTAAAAATAATATATGGACATATATGGACATACATTTATTTTGCTAGTACATAATATTCAAACTAACTAACATTTTGGTTTTGTTTATTTCAGTAATGGCTCAAAATAATTCAACAATTCATTTTGTTTGATCACTAATTTCAAAACTGAAGTTATTTCTGCGCTAAGCATGTACTTACATAACATATTTTCAAAATAATCCTATATTTCGGAAAGTTTATGTATTTAAAGAGCAAAAATAATTTTAAAAAAATTGTCTCACTTTCGAAACTAATATTGGAAAAAATATCGCGAAGTTAAATGCGTGTGTGACAGTAACGAAATATACTATTATCTGATTTGATATATGTGATTAAATAATGAATTTTTATATAATATGGAAGATATCAGTAATATTTTGTTTTATTTTCAAATTTCCTGAGTAATTATGTGTTTTATGTCTTTCGAGCTCCATAAGCAAAAATTTGCACTATCTAGCATTATCTTGTGATAACTCCGAGGTTATATTAACCGCCTTACATTTTTTATCTTTTCTGCTTTCACTTCTTAAACTCTAATTTGTTTTGTTTTAAGCGCTTTCTTAGGAAACTAAACCACATTAGTATAGACACGTGTTGCTTTTACATATCAATTTTAGCCGGTTGCTTTTAATTTCTCATTTGTTTCAGCCTGCTTTTGTCTTTCAAATGAACGCACATCAGCCAAAGTCATGCCATACCACTCGTCAATCCATGTAAATGCCTGCCTATGACCCAACAACAGAACATCGCGTATGCTACGCTGTATAAAGTCTTCTACCTTGGTTTGTAAACCCCAAACTTCGAAGGAGGCATTTACCAGTTTGTAGGAACACATAATAGGCTCATCAATGCTGCGCCAGCCCTCGATGAGTGGACCGCGACCTGGTTAGTATTTGTACAATAACAAATATTTATATAAATATATTTAGTACTAACATACCTGTTTTCTCAGATTTGAAAAATTTGGGATCTTCCTCTTTTTTATAGTGATTCTGATTGGAAAGCTCATCGAATGCAATATCGACTTCCTCCAATAAGCGTGCTTGTAACTCCTCTTCGCTGAGTGCGAGACACTATAAAAACATGTTTTAGGAATGAATATACTTATTCATACATATAGCTTTATTTTAAACATATTTACGTTTTCTGAGCAGCCATTATTATTCTCGTATTTAGTTTTGATTGTTATGCTTAATTTGGGTACGAAGGAGCACTATAAATATAACAAAATCAATTTATTTGTGTACTAATTTGCTTGTAGCAAATAATATGTTTGTACTTACGGTATATTCTACGGTTTGCATGAGCGAATACAACCGGTGCACGTACATGAAATGAACAAAAGCGTTTGATTCAAGGAGAGATATTCAAATTTATAGAACAAGAGAGAGGTGGGATTAATTAAAATAAACAATTTTAAATGTTGTAAATAACATTATTTATAAACCAGATAACCATAAATAAATTAAGTTTGCAATAAATTCTTAATAAATTTCCGCATATTTTGGGTATAAGTAATATAATAAAATAAATGATACTAAAATTAAAAAATAAAACATATAATAAATAAATTAAATATAAACAAAATTGAAACGAATTCAAACTAAATAACATTTAATAAGATCTATATGTAAATTAAATTAAATAATTAGCAAATATTTCAAAAAAAATGCACAAAATAAGAAGAAGAAAAAACAAGAAAAAACGTTAACTTCGGTTGCACCAAAGCTATATATACAAAAGATTTCATACAAGAACTTGATTTTGATAGGTCAGTTTGTATGGCAGCTATATGCTATAGTGGTCCGACCAATTTTTTTGAAGATTGTACCGTTGCCTTAGACAATAATCCATGCCGAATTTCATGAAGATATCTTGTCAAATAAAAAAATGTTTCCTGCAAAAACTAGAGTTTGATCGTTCAGTTTGTATGCCAGCTATATGTCGCAGTGGTCCGACATCGGCGGATCCCATGCTTCTTGGGGGGAAAAGGACGTGTGCATAATTTCAGATCGATATCTTAAAAACTGCGATGCTAGTTCTCATAAATATTCAGATAGACGGACATAGTTAAATCGACTCAGCTCGTCATGTTGATCATTTATACATATACAAGTATATTTTTTAGAGTTGAACAACCACATTTTTGATGTCAATAAATTTCAATGTGCGACGAAATTAAACTCTAAAAATAATTATATAGCACATCTATGAAAAACAAAATACCAATTTCAGTCCTGGACGAACCTGCAATTGAGGTATTTATATTTATGATCAACATGAGCGTATATAACATATGTACCCCTTTAAACTCACTTCTGCTGAATCAGGCTATCATTGGCAATTATTTACAGAGAATGATGTTAGTTACTCAGCGTCAGCGTAGTTGAATTGGGGCTAACAAGCAACTGATATACATATTTACATAGACTTAATCGACTCAATTACAATGTGCTGCATCAAGTACCTAGACCTTTTATTCAACAATCAATTATTTAGTACTACTCATGCAAAACCTTCGATACATACATACATATCATACAATATCTTTGCTGAAAGTTTTTTGACATACACTGCACATCAACATATATTTATAAAAGGTTTGACGAAAAGCTGCGTATCGGACAAAAACCATGTTCAAAAGATTATTAGAGTGAGATAAGCCCTTGGCTACATGCACTTGGCAGAGCACCTACGCGCTAAGAGATACATACAAGTATGTATAGACAAGCGTCAGACGGTATTATCTATCAATGGACACATATCAACAATACAGTATATTAAGATTCACGCTTATGTAAAAATTCACACAGATTAGCAGGTGGCAGGAAAAAGTGTAAGAGTGGCGCCAGCGCTGTAATATAATATCGGTCAATATTAAGGGGTAAATCATGAAGGTATAATTTATGAAGTAAAAAAAATTAACCATGAATGTCTATTAGGCAATATTAAGTGTAACACGTGCATATATATTCTTTATATATAAAAATTATGTGTCATGTTTTGCCCAGGATAAACACCCAAACTACTGAACCGATTTTAGAAAATTTGGCACACTGTGTCCACTTTGATCCTACTTAATTGATAGGATAGTTTATATCTCAGTTATGTTAGAAGTAAAAACAATTAATAAATAAAAATATATATTTCTAAACAAAATAATGTATTCAAAATTAAAAAAATAATATAGAAATTATTATAATTTTCAGTAAAATGCCAAACGCCGAGAAAAAACCAAACATCAACAATCACTCAAAGCATTGCACAAAACAATGGAACTTTGCCTAGGGGCTGGTGGAAAAACCCCTTTTTAACTGGGAAGTTTAATAGAGAAGTAGTCCTATTGCAGCAGAAGGCTACAGTTTATAATTGGTTGTTCATCTTTATCTATAAATAATATATAGAAAATTGCTAGTGTGTAAAGGTCGGTAGTTGTTATCCTGCTCAAATTTCAAAACTAAATTGTTTTGCATAACATTAAATTAAAATAAAAAAAAGTTTAAAGTCGCACACATTTAGTCAAGCTACATTAGCACAGTAAGTGGGTGGGCGAATGTAATTTTAAACTTCATCTATAAATAACTTACTGGAAGGTAAAATCTTTTGTAAGTCCATGGCAAATGACTAGCGCTAATGCTGTTCATTAATATTAAGTTGTGTGTAAAAACAAACGTTGAAATATGAGAATAATGAATGAGTCTTAACTAAAATAATGAATGAGTCTTAACTAAAATGTAACAGAAGCGGAAGGTACTTTAAAAATACAAACTAAATGTATGAAATACATGAGCATGAATGAGGATAGACTTTAATACTTATGTAACATTACCTGTTATTGTGAAAGGATAGTAATTCCAAGATTTTTCTGTGACATAAAATACACGCGGACAAACGGCTTGTATCCAATATGGTAAACGACTGTGAATAGAAAGGAAACACATAAATTAAAACAATTATTTAACTCATTATTTAATACTTTTAAATAAAGAACTGTTTACAAACTCTAACCACACACTAAACTCCATCACCTTGATAGGTATATGCGCTTTTCTGTGTAATGTCCCTTTTCATGCACGGGATCTTCACATTCATAACTCTCCACCACTTCAACTCCTTCACCATCTCCAGATTGTTCCAAACTGTGGCGAGCAATCATATACAGCTGTCCAATGCGATACTATAGAAGTTACTAATTTATTAAAAAAAAAACCTTGGTACTAAAAAATGGAGCATATTATTTACCTCCTCCACTGTAAGCGGCATGCAAATGCGATATTCCTTACATAAGACCATTTTGTCACTCACAGCTTTATATGGATAAGCTGTTTACTAATCAATGTGCTTTACAACTCCGTTACAAAATAGGTTTATGTTTCCTTTCTTCAGTGTAACATTCATACACAGCAGTTTCTCTAACTAGGAAGAATTTCCGCATTTGTTCATTTGCGATTTCACAGCGCTATTTTATAACCAACGTCAAACAGCTGTTGGGGTTGCTTGCTATGAAGTCGATTAATAAGCATGCGCAACCCAACTATCGGTTAAATAATGGGTTAATTGCACATCGCTACAAGAGATTCCTGTTGTGAATAATGCTTCAAACAGTCACCGATTCCTCCCTACCGTACTTACCGCCCTTATCAAACCAAATTTGTCAAAAGTTATGCCCGTAGTTGCAACGTAGAAATCAGTTGTTTTCATTTTACCAATGTTGCCATTGTTCTATTTGTATACACGACTTTTCACACATTTAGTTTTCTAGTTAAAATTTTTCATAATGTAAAAGCTCAAAACTAAAATCCAACTATTAAAAATAGTCTACCTATTTATAAATAAATGCATTCGACTGTTATTTTTAATTATTTTAAGAATATTTCAAATATATTCATGTTTATATTTTAATTACTACAAAATCTCGAGATTGATGCCAGTCTGCTAAATTTCTGAAATTTAAAACAGGAATTGTAAGTAATTCAAGGTTGTTTTATAATAAATAGAAAACAATACGGAGTCAAAAAAGTATGAATTTTTAATACTTCCAAAAAAATTAGGAAATTCCTGTTAAAAATTTGGCCTTGAAAATATTAGTAGCGGGTATTCAATATATTCTGGTGGATTAGGGAATTCCTGACTTAAGTATTTCTTTGAAACTATTAAGCCGGTATTATGAACATTGTTCTACCACATTCCCTGCAAGCAAAATTAGAGGCCACCATCCCAACATTAAAATTAAATATGTAATACACTCTAAATAGCGCGTAGCCGAACCGCACAAATATTTGCCCAAAATTTATGAAAAGGAATAATAGAAAAACTCGATTTGAGTTGCTGGACTCTTTTAGCTCATGTGAACGCACAAAGCTACACCAAAAGAGAATTTTCCGATAATGAACGTATTTCAGACGTTTGTTTTGATGAATACGAAGTTCGATGAATACTGTTGTATGAGTACGTTCACATCGAAGCGAAATCCAGCAAAGCGAAGCAAAATTTTGGACAACTCTCATCTTTTTTTCTTTGCACAGCAACATTTGCCATTTTTATTAGATATAAGCACAGAAACCAAACCATTTGCAGAGAATGTAGAAATGTAGTATTTACATTCTGTGCCATTTGTTCTAACATACCCTTTGCTTTCTTCGCTTTGTTATGAAAGTATGAATGAATTGTCAAGCAAAGCGAGGAAATTTCTATGTGAGTCGGTCATTAAAGTTGCTATGAGGTTTTTAATGGCCATTGTCAGTTCTAAACGAAACTCTTGTGCACAGTGATCCTTTATCTATTTAATACGCAAAGGTCTTATGAGATGCACGATGTGTATGTGAAAACGTTGTTGTTTTACTGTAGGGCTTTTTCTCAACCAAGACCCCTTCTTTCGGCTGAGTTAACCGACAGACATTAAGAAAACGGCCCTTAATGCTAATTTATCGATAATTTTAAATTTTGTTTAAAACCCCTAAATTTTTAAAATTGAATTCGCCATTTAAAAAAAGGAATAAAAGATAAACAATATATAAAGCCTGTTGCATTGAAAATAACTATCTTATATTAATTCTGTACTAACTGCAAAAGTAAAGAAGCGTAAATTTTTTAGCATTTATAACTGAGTGGCAACGTATGAAATTTGATTTTGGTGGCATCGTATGGTCTATGCAACACTGTAAAATTTTTTGAGAGTGGGTATATTTTTCTGTATTGCGTTTTTTTTGCTTTGCTGGTGAAAATTAGTGATCATTCACTGCTGCTGTTACTTGAAAATAATAAATATTATAGTAATTATTTGTAGTTGTGTAAACTAAAATCGTAGAGGTAATTGAAGTGTCAAAAGTATATAAGTTAGTGCGCCTTGACGACATGTAATTGAAATTGGTTTTTGTACCTATGTATGTAGTTGCCCTTTCAATGGCAAATAAGAGTAATAACATTGATATAAATTTGCCTTTGTGTGTGTGTTTTTTTTATTTCATCAGTGCACCATTATAGAAGGAGCTGAAGTGGTTACTCACTAAATAGCAGCAAAAACTCACCAATACAGGCATTTCGATGCTAAGGATCCGCATCAAAATGGGTCCACAACAGCGTAATAAGGAATGGACGTGTTGCTTTGGTTTGCATGTCCACACCGCCACTATTATGATTGGCCTCTGGCATTTGGTAAGTTTGATAAATACACATATATAGATATAGCTGAATGAATTTAATTTTATCTGAACGCTGCGTGGTTCGTGTGGGTGCAGAATTTGTTTTCTTTGGGCAACAATTTTCTCGCCGGTGGCAAATGTACTTTCGTGCAAATGTTGTAGGCAGGTGGGCAAACAAAAATGCGTAGGTATCTAAAAAAAGGAAATTGCGGTTCATACTGGTTGAGATATGAAGCGAAGTTAGGCGAGATCTGCAACCGACATTCATTGACTAGTTTCTTAATCACCTAGCAAGAATAAGTAACATCTCCGAAGTTAGCACTCATTAAAAACAGCCAACTACTTAATATTTGTCGGAAAAATTATAATTGATTATTTCCTTATTTTACGTATAGTAAAGATTTGCATTTAAAAGATGTATGCCTGCACAACACATCTATACAAATTTGTTATTTGTCATTTAACATGCAATTAAATATTTTTATTATGATGACTCACAAAATTATAGTAGTCTAGGGAAAGTCGTCATACTTACTCAGAGTTAAGCCAACTGCAATGAAAATGTATCATGGTACACATACATATATATAAAGCTACTTGATAGAATTGTAGGCATGTACATATATTCATAAAAATTGCCAAGGTAGCACTTGAAATCGAAGTTTAAATGAAATTTACGGTTTCAACGATAACCTCTTGTATAGCTCTATTTATGTGGTAATTTTATTGTCAACACTGTAGAATTGACAAAAATCTGTTTTTCAGTTTAAAGTCTTTGGAGACACTAGTCACTTGTTTGTTACCTTTTTACATTTTATTTTAGAAATGTTTCATTTAGAGGTTGGTGTGTATTGCTCTCATATAGTATATGAAGATTATAAATACTAAGACAACGTTTGGTGAATCTCTTTTATTATATTTAGTGATAAGTATGTATTTATTTGATATACAAGAATGATTTCTAATATTTTTGCTTGATATACATGTAAGATCAGTTAAACGCCATGAGTTCTTAATTACAATACTTACTATGCATTCTAGTGATTACCATACACAGCTGAGTGGCTGCTTATTGACTAAATTTTTTGTTGGTTTTTTAATGTGATTTAGGCTATGTGCATCTGTATATATGTATGTGTATATTAAAAAATATTGTATTGTAGGGGTAATATGATAGGCATTGTTCAAATTACGATACTAATTTTTAACATCTGTAAAGTGTGATTTAATGCTGAACAAGTAATGAATGTACTCATATTTGCAATTGCTTGTTGTTGTTGTTGTAGCGGTTATTTAATACCCGCTTGGACGTTAAGCTTCATCGAATTCATCTAACGGTAGCCTCAGGAAACGTGCAGTTTTTACGGGGTCGGATCATAAGGAGAGGGGTGTTAGATGAGTGAGGTTTGCTGGGCATGCAAAGTGCTAGTTAGAGTCATGCGTGGAATCGTTGCACGCTGGATATATATTTGGTATGAAGAAGTAGGACTTTAACCTGCTACGGTATCCAGAAGGAAGTAGGGCAAGGGTCACACTAGATTCTCGTAGCAACTCGAGCTCTTCGTCTGCAATGGGTGGTGGTTTGACTCTGATGTAATCAAGGAAAGTCCTCTTGATGTTCCGCTTCAAGCAGACGACTGCAAGGATGGTTTCTGCGAAAACATTCCATGCAGGAACTGCTTGGATAGAAGCTCATTATGTTCCTTGACCGAAAGCATCCAGGCAACATATCGGTGCAGCGTAGTTTATAATCGGCCGGCCGATTGCCTTGTATGTTGCCAACAACATTCTTCATCTTGTCCCCATGAGCTGCCGGCTAGCTTTCTCGAGGATATTGTGGTGGCTCTGTACTTTGGCTGTTATCGCGGTCGTATAAGGAGTAAAGGAGCACATGCAATCGAATGCAACGCCAAAATTCTTAGGGTTGTTGACAGTCAGAATTTTATGAGGCAGAGTGTCAAGCACCTTGCAGAGAAGAAGTGAGAAAGCTCGGACAGATATCTGTTTACTTTTAAACACATACAATCGACTCCATTGCCCGACGTCAATATCGTACAATCATCAGCGTACGAGATGATGGAAATTCCCTCTGGTGGTTGAGGGAGCCTCGAAATATAGAATTTAAACAGAAGTGGGGAGAGGATACCACCCTGCGGAACTCTGTTTAATTTCTGCTTATTTATAGTTTTGACCTCGAAACAGTACAGATGATTGCCGACCGCTCAGGTAGTTCACCGTCCACCTCTTCAGCCCTGGAGGGAGCATGGATTGTTCTATGTCCTCAAGTAGCATTGTATGATTGACTGTGTCAAAAGCTTTTAACATGTCCAACGATACGAGGATCGTCCTCACCGTCCGAAACACATCGTTTGGCCTTGTCTGTTGTTGTTGTTGTTGTAGCGGCAGAATTTTGCCGAGTTGACAGTCCTTGGCCGGAATAAATCCGGGTCCGTTCCGGTTACGTAGACCCGACTGTCGTGGGAACGGTGGCCTTGTCTGTCGAAGGGTGCAGTGTGAACTGTCGGCTAAAATTGCTCGCGCATTCCTTCGTGTCCGAGGAGGCATGGCCATCAAATTGAATTTCTACCCGATGGTTATGTCTTTACAAGGCCTCGACAGTAGACCAAAGCTTACTCACACCGATGAAGAAGTTACAAGACTTCAGGTGATCTACCCATTTCGTCCGTTTATGCGTATGGTGTCGCGCTCGTTTGTAAAGCGTAAGCTGCTTTGGCTGGGAAATTGGGGAGGAGGTCCGCGATTCTTCCAGCCGGGATGAAGCGAGCGGTTGCGGAATTGACTTTCGCCAACGATTACGTCTGTAGGAATGGGTAGTGTGGCGAAGGTGTTCTCAGTAAATTATGTGAAGCTGACCCAGTTAGCTTTGTTAAAGTTGGCGAAGGTGCAGAGGAATAAAGTCGAGAGGTTTCTCGATGAAAACTTGTGTGCAGATGGTATAATGTGAGTATTAGCATTGGTCGCTAGGTTATGTAATTTATCAGACCACCACTAGCAATGGTAATATCCGGCGAGCTAAAACAAGTGCTCATAATTCGTCATAGTCGAATCGTCTATCTGTTCCGCCAGCTCAACCCCCCAACGATCATTTGATAGCCAGGAGTGCCAAGATCGTGGTGCGCTTTAAAGTCGCCAAGTACCACACGGTTTTCACCACGAAGTAGCGCACCTATGTTCCGCGTGATATCCTGTTGGGCAACATGTAACTGGTGGGATGTATATATTAAATATTTCGGGCTCGACATCGCCTGACAGCCATATCCTGACATTCAAGGGTAGTGTCCCTGCGGTCGATGTTCACATCGATTAGACGATATTGCACGGTGTCGTGCAGTATGAAGGCTAGGCCACTACCACTATATCGCTTCGGTTCTTTACGTATTACGTTGAAACCTGCACGACTTGGAAGATCTGAGCGGCTGTTTAACTTAATTTCTTAGATACGCGTTCCCGGCTCATAAAATTGATTATCTCCTCGATCTTTTTCTAGAGGCCATTGCAGTTGAATTGTAGTAGACGTGTCGAGGTAAATTACGCCTGTAGAACCCACAAGGCGAAGCAAGCGCACACGAACTGGGTGCTGGTTCCACAGCCATAGACGTTAATGACGCTTTTGTGCGTTGGCAGTATGGAGTCACGTAACTTGTGGTCCACTCCCTATCCACCTCCCTATGGTCCGGGTCAATTCCGGTAACGTACTGTTATGGGAAAAGTTATTCATTTTTTTAAGTATGAACTGTGATTTTACAAAATGATTAACTGTAAAAATTGATCTCCTTACACTAATTATTTTAAAGATTTCTTGGTGCGTTCAATCTTGATACTTTTTAAAAGTCTATTGGATTTGGTGTAATAAAATTGATGCTTTTCAGCGAATATTTTAAAATTTTCAACGGGTTATACCTATAAAAATAACATACTAAAATTGGAAAATCAAATAGAGTTACATCCTAGTAACTGCTCAGTTCAACAAACTCTATCAGTTTATCTTTAAGCGCGTTTTTCTCAAAACTTCATTTTTCAAATTTGCTTGAGTGTTTACTAGGAGAAAGCCACACCTGTGGGATAAAATTTTTTGGAAAGTAATAAGTTTAATGTATATATCTCCCAAACCATTGAAGCTATATCACCTAAATTCGTTTAGGACGAACACCTTAATAACTTCAATCGACAGTGTGAAAATCGATAAAATCGGGCCCTCTCCCCATATAACTTTTTTTTAAACTACTAAAATTTACGATAGATCAATAACTAAATGCTTAGAGACATACATTTTACACCCATCTGAGATGGTACAGGAGAAATTTATAGGAGCCGGTCTCAAATTTGGACGATGGGTGTGGCACCGCCCACATTTAGGGAAAATCTATATCTCAGGACCTACACGATCGATTTAAATCAAATTCGATACATGAATGACATTATTCTAAAGGTCCTCTATTACGTTGTACCGAAAATATCTGTAAATCAGTGCGGTATATTATTAAAAATGGGGAAAAATGTATCTTTGATGATATTATACCCTTGTGAATGGGTTGAATCGGGTTAGCTCCCATATACCTAATATAAAGATTTTCGAACTACCAGTTGACTTTATACGACATATATCTGCCAATGTGGGAGTTATTTTAATGAAATATGGAGAGCCTTTTTTTCTAATATTAGTATGTTTTTGTGCCTAAAATGGGCGGAAATTTGTTTTAGCCCCCATACAACTTCACGATTTTGAAACGTCGGGCTGGCCGTACTTCATATGTGTATGTATATGTTTATATTTATAAAATTGCTTGAAAAGAAGTTCTCAAGTATACCCGAGCAATGTCGAAAAGTAATGCAATCAGCCGTTACGTTTCGATGTCACCAATGATTTAAGTATAATTTTCGCTGACCTTCAAAATAAGTTAATATTATACTAGATTTGATTGTAATCCATTAACGATTTTGGCAAACAATGAAATTGAACCCTTTCGCCTCATTTTTGCAAGAGTATGAACTGTTCGGTTACACCTTAACTGAAGCCTTCCTTACTTGTGTTGATTAATTTTATAATAAATTAAACCTGAACTAAATTCTTTCTTTAATTACAAAACGACAAACAATACACATTTTGATCTAAAAGTGAGTTTTGTTTTGAGCAAAATAAAAAATAAAAATAATGATTATATGCGATTTTTATTTTTTTCCTCAAAAATAATTATTATCTATGATTTATTATAAAATTAATACTTGTCGGTGAAGAAAATCATAAAGATTCGAAAATAATCAATTGTCTTAGATGGTTGAAAAAAGGATTGACATGACATCTCTTATTTTGTATGTCGATTCTAAGTTATTGAGTTTTTCATTTAAAAATCGCGACAATATCCCTGAAATATACCTTAAACATTTTAAAACAATTATTACACTAGTTCCCCTTTTTTAGACTGTCACATTATAATTATAAAATCAAATATTATTTGAGTTAAAAATATATTAGGTCAAGTAAAAAGTTCGTTCGGTTTTTATCTAAGAGATGGCGTTATTATCCATAGTACCAATGTTACGTGTCGCATCATGTCATACTATACGGCGCTGAAAACGTGTTTATTCGCGCTAAAAGTTTGTCCTTGACAGTTTTTCGATTGATTGACTCAGTACGTTGTGAACGCTCGTCAAAGATGGACACCAGCAAAGAGAAAATTCGCTATATTTTACAATTTTTCTTCGATCAAAGGGAAAAGGCAGCTAAAGCGGCTGAAAAAATTAATTAAGTTATGGGCCCGATACTGTAAACGAACGTGTAGCACAAAAGTGATTTGCTAGGTTCCGTTCCGGTAATTTCGATGTCAAAGATGCACCACGCGTCGGGAGGCCTGTCGTCGAAAATTGCGATAAAATCATGGAAATAGTGGAAACAGACCGTCACGTGAGCACCTATTTAATTGCTGAGGAACTAAAGATAAGCCAGAAAACCGTTTGGAACCATTTGCATAACCTTGGATTCAAAAAGGAGCTCGATGTTTGGGTGTCACACGAACTAACGCAAAAAACATGATGGACCGGAATGGAATTTCCATCTGCAAATCGCTGCAGAATCGCAACAAAATCGACCAGTTTCTAAAGCGGATCGTGACTGGCGATGAAAAATGGGTCACTTATGACAACATCGAGCGCAAACGGTCGTGGTCAAAGCTCGGGGAAGCGGCCCAGATGGTGACCAAGACCTGATTGACGGCCAGGAAGGTTTTGCTGTGTGTTTGGTGGGATGGGCAAGGAATCATCTACTGCGAGCTGCTCCCCTATGGCCAAATGCTCAATTCGGCCCTCTACTGCCAACAACTGGACCGCTTGAAGGCAGCACTCATCCAGAAGAGGCCACCTTTGATCAACAGAGGCCGAATTGTGTTCCATCAGGACAACGCCAGGCCACACACGTCTTTGGTGACTCGCCTGAAGCTTGGATGGGAGGTTCTAATGCACCCACCTTATAGTCCGGACCTGGCACCAAGTGATTACCATCTTTTCCTGTCCATGGTGAACGCCCTTAATGGTGAGAAGTTGGCCTCAAGAGAGGCCTGTGAAAATTGGCTCTCCGAGTTTTTTTGGCAATAGGGACGCAGTCTTCTACGAGAGGGGTATAATGAAGTTCGCATCTCGTTGGCAACAAGTTTACGAACAAAACGGCGCATATTTGGCTTAAATCGGACAAATGTACACAAAGTTATCGTCTTTTGAAAAATCAATAAAAAACCGAACGAACTTTTTACTTTACCTAATACTTTATATAAAACAGATAAGAGTAGAGTTTAGAGTTTTATTGAGAGCGGATCTGGCTTCAACATTACTTGTGTACATTTTTTCTTCAAAAACATAATTGTTTAATGTTTTTTATTTATTATTTAAAATCGCTGACCTTCAAAATAAGTTAATATTATACTAGATTTGATTGTAATCCATTAACGATTTTGGCAAACAATGAAATTGAACCCTTTCGCCTGATTTTTGCAAGAGTATGAACTGTTCGGTTACACCTTAACTGAAGCCTTCCTTACTTGTGTTGATTAATTTTATAATAAATTAAACCTGACCTAAATTCTTTCTTTAATTACAAAACGACAAACAATACACATTTTGATCTAAAAGTGAGTTTTGTTTTGAGCAAAATAAAAAATAAAAATAATGATTATATGCGATTTTTATTTTTTTCCTCAAAAATAATTATTATCTATGATTTATTATAAAATTAATACTTGTCGGTGAAGAAAATCATAAAGATTCGAAAATAATCAATTGTCTTAGATGGTTGAAAAAAGGATTGACATGACATCTCTTATTTTGTATGTCGATTCTAAGTTATTGAGTTTTTCATTTAAAAATCGCGACAATATCCCTGAAATATACCTTAAACATTTTAAAACAATTATTACACTAGTTCCCCTTTTTTAGACTGTCACATTATAATTATAAAATCAAATATTATTTGAGTTAAAAATATATTAGGTCAAGTAAAAAGTTCGTTCGGTTTTTATCTAAGAGATGGCGTTATTGTCCATAGTACCAATGTTACGTGTCGCATCATGTCATACTATACGGCGCTGAAAACGTGTTTATTCGCGCTAAAAGTTTGTCCTTGACAGTTTTTCGATTGATTGACTCAGTACGTTGTGAACGCTCGTCAAAGATGGACACCAGCAAAGAGAAAATTCGCTATATTTTACAATTTTTCTTCGATCAAAAAGAAAAGGCAGCCAAAGCGGCTGAAAAAATTAATTAAGTTATGGGCCCGATACTGTAAACGAACGTGTAGCACAAAAGTGATTTGCTAGGTTCCGTTCCGGTAATTTCGATGTCAAAGATGCACCACGCGTCGGGAGGCCTGTCGTCGAAAATTGCGATAAAATTATGGAAATAGTGGAAACAGACCGTCACGTGAGCACCTATTTAATTGCTGAGGAACTAAAGATAAGCCAGAAAACCGTTTGGAACCATTTGCATAACCTTGGATTCAAAAAGGAGCTCGATGTTTGGGTGTCACACGAACTAACGCAAAAAACATGATGGACCGGAATGGAATTTCCATCTGCAAATCGCTGCAGAATCGCAACAAAATCGACCAGTTTCTAAAGCGGATCGTGACTGGCGATGAAAAATGGGTCACTTATGACAACATCGAGCGCAAACGGTCGTGGTCAAAGCTCGGGGAAGCGGCCCAGATGGTGACCAAGACCTGATTGACGGCCAGGAAGGTTTTGCTGTGTGTTTGGTGGGATGGGCAAGGAATCATCTACTGCGAGCTGCTCCCCTATGGCCAAATGCTCAATTCGGCCCTCTACTGCCAACAACTGGACCGCTTGAAGGCAGCACTCATCCAGAAGAGGCCACCTTTGATCAACAGAGGCCGAATTGTGTTCCATCAGGACAACGCCAGGCCACACACGTCTTTGGTGACTCGCCTGAAGCTTGGATGGGAGGTTCTAATGCACCCACCTTATAGTCCGGACCTGGCACCAAGTGATTACCATCTTTTCCTGTCCATGGTGAACGCCCTTAATGGTGAGAAGTTGGCCTCAAGAGAGGCCTGTGAAAATTGGCTCTCCGAGTTTTTTTGGCAATAGGGACGCAGTCTTCTACGAGAGGGGTATAATGAAGTTCGCATCTCGTTGGCAACAAGTTTACGAACAAAACGGCGCATATTTGACTTAAATCGGACAAATGTACACAAAGTTATCGTCTTTTGAAAAATCAATAAAAAACCGAACGAACTTTTTACTTTACCTAATACTTTATATAAAACAGATAAGAGTAGAGTTTAGAGTTTTATTGAGAGCGGATCTGGCTTCAACATTACTTGTGTACATTTTTTCTTCAAAAACATAATTGTTTAATGTTTTTTATTTATTATTTAAAAGTTTTTAATCAAGATCAACGATTACGAGGGCTGCTATATATATTTCTCTAATAATGAAAATACGAATATTTATCAACGAAAATGGTTTTTTATTTTTCGGTCGATTGCTGTTTGGTTTCGGGCTCATACTCATATTTCCATGATTCGTCACCTGTGACGATCTTATAAACGTCTTTTGCAGCACCGCGATCGTATTTTTTCAGCATTTCTTTACACCAATCCACACGAGCGATTGTCAAATTGTGCAGGATTCAACGAGTACAAACCTTTTTTACGGCCAGGTGTTCATGCAATATCGAATGTATGCTGGTGGGAGAAATGCTGCGGAATTCGTCTTTGAGCGAGCGTCGGCCACGATTGAATTCGTTGTACCAGTTTTTCAGAGTGCTATAGGATGGTGCTTCATAGCCATACAAAGATTTTAGTTCATCGATGTACTCTTATCGTGATAATCCACGTCGAAAGTTGTGAAAAATGATCGCACGAAAATGTTCAGAAGTTAATTCCATTTTTTGGCCGAGATGAATTTTTTAAATCCCTGTAAATAAATTCACGATTAAATGACAAAACGTTCTGAGTGATGTTAAAAAATGTCAAACTTTCCAATGGAAATGTCAGATTGCACCTGGCAACACTTAGTGTTGCCTAGGCCAGCCAGCTAAATAGCAGCCCTCGTATTCAGATGTACATAAATCGTTGAGGTTCAAACGTCATAGCATTGTGCGATTGGTAACAATTGGATTTATATTTTTAAGAAGTTTAGCGCCGATTCTCGTAATATTTTTGAATTCAACATTCTTTACCAGAAAACATGCTAATTTTATGATAATTAATTTTAAAAAGAATTCTGGGGTTGATAACATATACAAATACTAATATATGTGTAAAAAATTTAGATTATTTGTCCAGATGCATGCATTTAAAACAAAACATTTTGCACTTTACGTCAATGTAAATATAATACATTAAAAAAGCTTATATTCATTTTAATTTCCATATGTCTACAAATACACATTTATAGAACAAGCACTTTTCTCTTCGTGTTAAAAGCGCGAAGGCGTGCTTACAAACTGCGGATAAGTCGAATTTAATATATGCGCAGGCACAAACACAAAAACATACTTGCAACTGATGACACCAAAATCTATAAAAGCTATTGTTATTGAAATTGTTACTACCGTTTCCTTTATATTTAAAATGTTTTGTTATTTACTTTTAGTACAGAGTTTTTATGCTTATCGAAAACGTAGCGTCGTCTGCGTAGCTGTTTGAAAGCGCATGCCGCTGACTGACGTGCTGAAAGATTGTATTGTAGTAAAACAAATAGCGTAGGGAAATATAAATATTTTGTGAAAATAAGCAGTACCGATAAACGATATTCAACACTATGCAGAGATAAGATTGCCAACGGAATGGTAAAACAAACAGTAAAATGTTTATGTTGTTGTTATTATTCTAGCCTATGTATGTACATATGTATATGCAGAGGAGACCTACCAAAAAACGCTTGATAGTTTGGGGCCTCGCACTGCCTTACCAAACCCACAGCGATCATATTTACTTCAACAACAAACAAAAAAGTCTAAAAACAAGTAAGGAAGAGCTAAGTTCGAGTGTAACCGAACATTTTAAACTTGCAACTTGCAAGGATCAAAGCAGGGAAAATACCTTCAGATTTTAAGAAAACTTGATATTACAAAATGTTGCGAAACAATTCAACATTCATTATTCGACGAAACGGTAAATGGATTACAGTCAAATTTGGTATTTTGTTAAGTTATATTATAGGTCAAAGACTCACTTAGTTTATTACTATATTTTACTTCGCGTCAACTAAAATTGTATTAAAATCATCTTCAAGTGAGATATATGGGATATAAACTGAAGAAGCTGAACTTAATATTATATAATAAGTTGATGTGAACACGTCATTGATCGCAATTGATTATTTAAGATATACTTGTATAAGGTTTGGACCAAAGTCTAGGCATATTTCATTCATATTCCTGCACAATTTTTAAGAAAACTTGTTCATTTAATTTTATTAAATTATCACACATTTTGCAAGGTGGAAAGTCAGAAATTATTATATGGTACAGGCTATTTTGGAGGACAGAGTAAGGGATAGGCTGATAGAGTTAATTTTGACATTGCTAAGGTATACTTGAGATCATATTTTAAAGCAATTTTATAAATATATAACTTACACATTAAACGACATGTTCGGCATAAGGTTTGTTAGAATAACGAAAATAAATGTATGTAGTATTAGGTACTTGGGGTAATTCGTAGACTAAATTCCCGTATTTTTGGCATTAAACTATAGTATATCCAATATTATACGTACTCAGTGTTCACATCTTGAAGTGAGGCGACTATCGTACCAGTAGCGTAGAATTATCGTACATGAAACGAAGTTATCGTACTTTTAAAAAGAATGACTATAATTATTAAATAAATCTTATTAAACGTAAAATTAATATTCTTACATATGCTCTCTAGTTAATTACTTAAAAACTATTGCTCTGAAATAAAATAATATTTTTTAACTATATTTTTTGCATATGGGACAGGCCTGACTGCTCCCAGCCTTTGGCAGTTATCGCGGTCGTGTGAGGAGGAAAAGAGCACAGCCTGTCTAATGTAACGGTGGTGGACTGTCGGAATTCTAATGCCATCGACTGAAATGTCTAGATCCAGTCTGTACTCCTTCGTCCAGTTTGTAAAAATGGTCGCTGTGTATTTAGTGTGGGAGAGTGTCAGGCTCTTTGCAGAGAAGAAAGATCGGAGAGATAGCCATTTACTTTCGAGCACCATGCCATGCCATCGATTGCATTGCTCGACATCAATATCGTGCAGTCATCAACGTACGAGGTCATGGAAATTCCCTCTGGTGGTTGTGGGAGTTTCAAGATGTAGAAATTAAACAGTAGACACCACCCTGCGGAACCCCCTGTTTAATTCTTCTAAGTTTGGAGTTTTGACCTCGAAACAGTACGGATGAATGCCAACCGCTCAGGTAGTTCATAGTCCACCGCTTCAGCCCTGGAGGGAGCGTGGATTGTTCTATGTCAAGTTGGTTGACTGCGTCAAAAACTTTTGATAAGTCCAACGCTACGAGGATCGTCCTCTCGCAGGGTGGCTTTTAATTTACGCCATGAACTATCTGGGCGTTTATGCCGCTAGGTGCTGTAGTGGGGCTGTGCACTTTTCGGAAGCCATGCTGATGGTCTGCTAGACTCAGGTGGTGAGTGAATGTTGGGAGTAGCAAGACCTCACGTGTTTTTACTACTGGGGAAAGTAAAGTTATCGGACTCCCCTTTGTTGGCGGGTTTCCCAGGTTTCAGTAGTGGGACTACTCTTCCGACTTTCCACACATCGGGTATTTGAAGAGTAGTCATCGACAAGTTGACGACCTGGTGAGGTAGCTTACTCCCGTCGAGCTTAGGTGTTTTAGCATCAGCATGCTTATTCCGTCAGGGCCAATGGATTTGCACGACTTGGCCTTGTTGATGGCACTCTGAACCTCCCCATTGGTGAAAGTAAGTGCCGCGCGGTCTTTTGGCATTTTGCGCAACCGTCAGGTAACACATCGTTTGGCCTTGTCAACTGAAGGGTGCAGTGTAAATTGCCGGCTAAAATAGATCGCGCACTTCTTCGGGTCCGAGGGGGCATGGCCATTGAATTTCAACCTGGTCGTCATGTTTCCTCGGATTAGACAAGGCCTTGACAGTAGCCCAAACCTTACTCACATCGGTGGAGAGGTTGCAGGACTTCAGATGCGCCATCCATTTTGTCCGCTTATGCTGGTTTACCATTTGCCAAATCTCCAAATTGAGATCCCTTATTCGGGGATCACAGGGATCGGCATGGCGTAAGGTGTCGCGCTCGTTTGCTAATACAGCGGCTTCGGCTGGGAAATTAGGGCGAAATTCCGCAATTCTTCCAGCCGGTATGACGCGAGCAGTAGCAGCAACAATGACGTCCGTAGGTATGAGTAATGCGGTGAGGGTGCTTTCGGTAAATTCTGTGAAGCCGACCCAGTTAGCTTTGTTAAAGTTAACGAAGATGCGGTTGTCCACAGAAATAAAGTCGGGAGGTTTCTCGATCGAGATAATTTTGGGCAGATGGTTCGATGCGAGAGTTAGCATAGGTCGCCAAGTTATGCTATTTATCAGACCACCGCTGGCGATGGTAATATCTGGCGAGCTATTACAGGCGCCCATAAATCTGGTGCGGACATCGTCATGTCGAATCGTCAATATGTTCCACCAGCTCTATCCCCCTACGATCGTTTGACAGGCAGGAGTGCCAAAGATCGTGGTGCGCGTTAAAGTCGCCTAGCACCAAACGGTATATCCTGTTGGGCAACATGTAACTGGGGGGATGTATATATTAAATCGACATCGCATGACCGGACAGCCATACCCTGACATTCAAGGGTAATGTCCCTGCATTCGATGTCCACATCGATTAGACGATATTGCACGGTGTCGTTCAGTATAAAGGCTAGGCCCCAAACTAATGTTGCTCGCTCGCGATCCTTACGTAAAACGTTGAAACCTGCACAACTCAGAAGATCTGAGCGTCTGTTTCGCAGCTATCGATACGCGTTCCCGGCTCATAAATGCAAGTATCTACTCGTCCTGACTCTGGAGTTTGTTGCAGTTAAATTGTAGAAGTCACGTTTGTGTCGGGTGTCCGGTGATGATCCTAGGGGTGAGAGAGATACGTGTAGGTGGTGGTTGTTGCAGCTGTACTATCCGCATGGGCGGTTGTCGCACTGTGGTGTTGTTTGGCGACGCCACTATACGAGATTGCGGGGGCAGACTCCTACAGCACTGGGCAACATACGACGCACTCCACACACGTATGGTGCGCAGGTCGGAACACGACAGAAAGTGACACCAGCCAGCACACGAATTGCACTGGACTCATGTGACATTCCGGTATTACGGTCTGCCACACGGAACAGAACGTGCGAGGAACCAGAAGTTGCCGAGTGGTTCTCGCACGAGGATTGGAGCGGGATGAATGTTAGGGAGGGCATTGGTCAGACTGGGAGTCGTGCTGCCTGTGTGAGCTCCTTAGGGCCGTGGAGGTCCTTTCTTGGTGCGCGGACATGGTGCAGGTTGCACATCCGTTGAGGCAGGTGTCGCAGTATTGCGTTGGCAGCATGGGGCCACGTAGCTTGTGATCCCCTCCCTATGGATTTGAAGGCCTGAGCAGGTCTTACGACGGCTCCATCTATTGCATGTGTTACATTTAACCGAGGTGGAGTTTGGATGGAGCCTTTTTGCGCAAATGCAGGGTGTTGCTCTAATGACGACAAACTTATACTAAAACTTACCGATCCAAACAGGCTGTTGTGGGGATTTGACATCGGCTCCTACATAACCCCCTTGTACCATATCGGATGTAAAATGTCTCTGACGCATTTAGTTATTGATTAATCGGACTTTTAATAGTTCCTAACAAAACCGTTATATAGGGAGTAGAAGTTTATTCTGTGCAAATTTGGGTCATATAGCTCAAATGGTTTAAGGGATATATACATTAAACTCCCGTCTAGAGACGGGGCATGCACACTTTTTAACATTTTTTTCAACCATAGGGGCATTCCAATGCAATTCTCTGTACGTAGTAACAGGTTTATATCTTAATTTAGTGCTTAGTTATGGCATTTTATAATGAAATTATTAATGAAGTTTTGTGGGCTTGGCAGTGGTCCGATTACGCCCATTTCCAATACCAA
Organism: Bactrocera oleae; assembly: GCF_042242935.1. NCBI lineage: Eukaryota > Metazoa > Arthropoda > Insecta > Diptera > Tephritidae > Bactrocera > Bactrocera oleae. Next base: position 21,618,734 of record NC_091538.1, read on the forward strand.
ACTTCTTAGGGGGCCAAGGAACATGTGTACCAGTTCATTATGATATCTTAATTTTTACTCAAGTTACAGTTTGCATGGTCGGACAGACGGACGGACAGACAGTCACCCGGATTTCAACTCGTCTCGTCATCCTGATCATTTATATAAACATATATAATCCTATATCTAACTCGATTATTTTTTGGTGATACAAACAACCGTTAGATAAACAAAAATATTATACTCTATAGCAACATGTTGGAAGAGTATAAAAATATAAAAGAATAAAGGATAAATAATGACAAACAAAATGTAATATGCGTATATAATGAAATATTAAGTAAAAATCGAAAAATAAATATATCAACAATATCACACCCAAAAATAATTTATGGTTTTTCGCAGCATTGTTAATCTAAGCGATGTTGATTTTTGGTTTTATGCAGTTATTATTTTGCAAATAAGCATTATATATTATTTGCTTAAATACAATAAGTTATTCATTATTCTTTTGTGTGCACGCTTTTTAGTAACCGCTTACAATGATACTGGTTGTATTTAAACGTGAAGCACAAAGTATTTCTGACTTTATAAAACAGGAGAGTTTTTTTTTGAATTTGTGTTGAGGTTTTATAAGCACATTCTAAATATTTCTAATAAAAAATATAACGTTATAATGAATTAAAAACTTGAAACCGAATGTAGGGCTTTCGGAAATACATTTTTAAAGTATAGATCACCGGGTTCCCGATATTATTAGTAAATTTAAACATACATGTAGTTTTTTGGAATAAAATAGTTTCAGTATATTTTGACTAACTTTGCTTCATTAGCGACATACATATTTCATTTTTTGTTTACTAACAAAATAAGAGTACGTTCGAGTTTTATGAACACACCCATTTTGATTTTCGGAGTGAAGCTCTTTATTCATAAAGCCGTCACAATTGGAGAGTTGGCTAATTTACCAAATTTAATGTACAACTTCGTTAATTTGTACGTATTTCAAATCTTTAGAAACAATCTTTGAATACTCCGAAAAGTGTAGAGTTCTTAAAACAATCCTCGGATTTTTAGGAACCTAAAAAAAATTATACTTGTAATTGCTTCTTATACTATTTTAACATACTCTTATTTATGTATATATTTTACATGCTCTTTTCTTCATAGTTTTTAAATGTATTAGCACTCAGCCTACTAGCTGTTATATGGCGCAATCCGCACATGATGGAGGAGCTAGAGGTCTACGATTATACTGTGGATTTGAGCGCACCGCCATTACCCACTCCGCTGAGCAAGGTGGATCCTCCATACCCATATCGTGATCATTCGCTCAGTTATCGCAAGCAGTACCGTAAGTGATAATAAAATATATTTTATCTGCTATAATGCATGCCAAATGATTCATTGATATTCATATGAGAAAAATAATTTGCAGATAACTTTGATATGGGGGGCCTGGTTTGTACGTGTATGATTGCCATTACAATGATGATGATTTATGGTACACTAAAGGGTAAACCCTCACATCTTTTGCCATTTTTCTGCCTACAGCTGTTTGATTTTGCCATCACAACGTAAGTTTGTGACATGATTTTGTCATGTTTGACCTATCACTCTTACTCTCTACACAGTCTAACCGCTGCCGGCTACATCTGTTACCTGCAAGCCATACACCGTCTGATTGCCGAATCTCATCGCCTGCCATGGCGCGAGAAGTTGCTCGAGATGTCACAAGAGGAACTAATGGTTATTGTTTTGGTGGTTTTTTTTTGCATTGTATTCTTGAAAGCCTATGCCATTGGCATAGTTTGGCGTTGCTATAAATATCTTACGCTGCGACAACAAAATCTACGCACCTTGCTACCGTGTGTATTACCGGAATTGGGTGGCGCCGGTTTGGGCGAAGAACGCGCTTATACCACACTCTTGCCAAATTATGATGAAGCTATTGCACAGTATATGAAGCAAGCGCCACCGCCATCTTATCAGGTGGCTATGTCCAATTATCAAAGTGTCGATGCTCAGCTGGATAATACCAATAATGTGCCGGATGCCGCCGGTGCAGCAGTGGTCACCATTGACGATACATTTGACAACAATAATGATTCGCCGAACAACAACAACACAGTTCATGTAAATGCCAATACACCGCCAATGCGACGTACTGACGCTAGCGCTGAGAGAGCTGATTCGGAAAATGCCGATGTTGATGCTGAGACTGCTCCATCCGCTGCATGTGTTGCCGCAACTGGTGAATTGACACCACCACCATCCTACTTAGATGCTGCTGCTAGTATTACGGCTCCTTCTGCACAAAAACTCGATGTACCAGCTGACAAGCGTCAAGCAGACAATAGAAATGAGAGCCAAGCTTAAGGTAGTAGGCGGTTGGTGTAAGGTCGTGCGTATATGGGGAGTTTCCAAGTGTCGTTGGGTGCAGTAGAGCGTGATTATGGTTTCTCAAACGTAACCGCTGATGAAAATTTCGGGTTTTTTGTAGGAACGGGTAGGCTATTTAACGAGTAACTTGTTTTGAATAGTAATTCTGAGATAAACTTTCAAAATTGACATGGGTTCTATAGGTGATTTTGATAAAACTAAGCGCATGCTAATGCATTGGAGAGATCGTAAATACTTTGTTTAGGTTCGGTTTTTTTTTAAGCAAAGGCTTTTTTCTATTTTACATTTGAAATATTTTTGTTTACTACAATTAATAAAATATGTTTGTACCTTTGTTGGTTATTAATATAACTAAATAACAAAAAAAATAAAATTAACAATATCTGTGCAAAAATATTATAAAACTGCAGATTGAGAAAGGTTAAGAAAAAAACCCTAAGGCGATCCTTAAAAATCAGCTAAATATGTTAAAAAGTTGTTGAAAAATACACAAATTATTAAAATTTTCAACCTTTTTGCTCTAAATGTACACTCAATATCATTATAGTACAGTAACAAAAACAAAAATTAATAAAATTATAAACAAATATGTATGAATGCAAAAGGGTGTTGCAAGTGAAAGTGAATTTAAGAACAACAGTGATTTTAAAATTATATGCCTACTGGATGAAAATAAAATTTATACAGAAACTACTTAACCAAAAACAAAAATAGTGCAAGTGTAGACACTTGAAATGCATACGATGGCTACAGCGTATACAATACATGCAAATATACGCATATTTGAAGAAAAAATATGTGAACATTTACAATAAAATGTCTAAAGGCCGAGAGAACGCGGGCATATGGCCGCAAATATTGGCGTTTTTAATATGTAAAAAAATAAATGTCGAAGTCATATACTAAAAGTAGCGCAAATATAACCAACAAAACCAGAAACAAAAAACAAGAAAAGAAAAAAATGTATTTAATTTTATGATTTGCACCTTATCTATCGCACAATTAATAAATAATCAATGTTTACGGTTAGTTTCTATACATAGCTACATACACACAAGCATGCATGCAAGTGTGCATATTTATACTAACTTTGTCAATTAATTTTTGTATTTGTCTTATTCAAAAGCTACTAGTTTTCGTATTCCAAACTTTACACTCCTTTCTTTTCGTAATATTATATAAGATTTCCTTCAAGTAAATATTATTATTAAATTGTTTATTAATACCATTGAACTAAATAATAATTATAATGCACATACAAACATACATACATATATTTTAAATATTATATTACATAATATATAGAAATATACATACATACATATAAATATTACGTATACAACGTAAATGTTAAGTGAACAATATTCATATTCGAATATGGTAGTTAACGATACGATGGTGCAGTCTGCCGCTTGTGAAAGAATAAAGGAATAAAATAAAAACAAGGAAAAGTAAAACATACGTATATTCTATGATAAATATAGAAAATATATGTAAAATATATATTCAAATAGTCCTGAATAAATTGTTAGGCATTATTGTAAACAAATGTCATTGATATAATCTCGAATCTCTCTTTTTCCCCAAAAGCATTAAAAACCAGTAAATTTAATTATTTATATTCATTTATTTTATCAAAATAATATTTCATTATATAACATAGGCAACTTAACCGCGGAAGTGGCCAAGAACGGATTTCAGCGAACAAGTTATTATCGGGGCACTCGGTAGCACCTACTTGACGCTTACCGTACAGAATGTACCCAGAGCTGATTTGACCACAAGCCCTGGCATCAGCGAGAATACCGTTGGCGACGACGATTTGGGCAACAGTTGGGCCATCGTCTGTAAATACAAACAAAGACACATTGTGCACTAAGAATTCTGGAAATTAAATTCACACAAAACTTACTTGTAATTGCCCATAAAGGATATATCAATGAAGATATCGTTCCAATTGGAGGCATGAGCACCCATCGAATTTCAGCCACGACCCTCGCACACATGATCGTCACCACTAATCAAGAAGTTGTAGCCAATATCGGGCCAACCCAAGGAGTCCATATGGTAGCGTAGTAACAAGAGGTTTGGATGGAGTAGCAAGCGCCACCAAACACGATTACTGTTTTGACAGGAGCAAAAGCGTCAATCTTATTATCTTTAACTCAAAGTATAGTCAGAGAATGTTAATAGATAGAGAAGGCGCAAATGTTAAAAAGTACTAAATTGAGCTTTTCACAAGAGGGAACATCGAAAAATACAACTTCGACTCATTTGAAATACACCACGCAATGATCGAAACGGGGAAAAGGCTATAAATAGACACAACGAATGTTCTTAAATGAATTATGTGCTTGCTGATTTACATTTGCATATTACCAAAAATCATAGATTTAATTTAAAATAATCCTTCAAATTATATAAGAGGATTATTGGTTAAAGCCGCAGAATTAACAACAAAATAAGTAATTAATAGATAAATTCGTCAACACATTTGCATGAAAAATATCTAATGGGCAAAGGATAACAATAAAACAACGGCTAATTTATATGAAATCTTTAACTACTTCTATATATTCTAAGCACACTGCATATAGTACTTTTATATGTTTACTTATTATCATTATTTCATAGTTTGTCGATTTAGCCCATTTTACCTAAAAACGACGTTATGGAAATGCATAAGTCAACTTTCAATAGCAAACCACTGCAAAAAGGACAAACGAGAAAACATAGCCGACCGACATTGTCGCAAAATTGTCGATTCAAACAAATTTTGTCAACTCCGCCACGATGCGCAAAATTCGGCGTCAATATGTATGCGAGCTCGTATGCAAGTATGTTTGTCGGCAAAGTTCTCATTTGGTTTTTTTTTCAACGTTTTGTCAGAAGTCAATTTTGGGCTCCGCCCCGTCTCCGCGCGAACTCGCCGTTACTTCCATGGCGTGCCATCATGGTCAGAGGCGTTTCAACGGAGGATTTGTATCATATTATTATATTGCTTAATTTGTATAGAAAAATACTGATAACTTAGGGCTTAGTTACGCAATATTATAACATTTACGTAGATCATTCAACTTGCTTCTCGCAAAAAGCAAAAAGTGTAGACAAAAGTCATTGCTTGTGCGGGCAAGAAGAAGCAAGTATCAGCGTGCGTGTATTTATGAATGTAGGTGTGATTTTCACATTTGTATAAATACACATAAATAAAGGAATATGCAATAAACCCAAACATATGAACATATTTTCCTGAAATATTCTAATTATTTATATTTTCTTGTCAGAACTAAATTGCTTTCTTTTTTATTATTTAAATTTTTGTTTATGCGCTTACCAAAAAACATCTGTGCATATGTATGTATATACATTTTGCTTATAGAGTGGTGTAGTTCGTTGCGTAAATTGAGAGGTGTGGTGACATTTTATTTTCGTACTTGCACGTTTTCGATGTTCCCTCATCGTAATTAACATTTTAGAACAGCTAACATTTGCTCCTTCTCTATTCATTTACATTCTCTGGTTTTATGACAATGCGAAAATTGTACAGTTATCGAGTGAACAAAATGCCCGGTCGTATAAAATTTCGGTAGATATCCACATTGTAAGGAATTTGCACGTGCAGCAAAAATCTTATCGTGAAATTGGTAATATAAAGCAGAGCCTTATTTAAATGTGCGGAATATTATAAAACGCTACATAAACACCGGAATATTAGAGCGTAGGGCACATCTGGACGCCCAAAAAAATTCACATCACAGCTGGAACACTGCAGTGACTCAGAGTCTGAAGATTTTGGCAGTAAAGCTGAGACAAAAGATGCAACAAAGCTTTAAAAAAAAATGAGATCTAGCTCTGAGATAGTTATCATAGCCGAGTTCCACGACGCAAGGCATTTATTTCGAGTAGACATAATTAAATAGGTTGAAGTTCTCCAAACTTAATGCTAATTCTTTAAAAAACAAGTCAGTGAAGTATATAATTTTTTATTGTGAAGGGAAAGGTATCAATCCGTAAATCCAAATCCATGTCTTTAAGGAAGCTAATGGCAAATTAATTAATTTTGAGTACAATGAGTTGACCCAAGCACACTTAAAGTAAACTGGAAGGAAGCACAATAAATATAAAATGTTAGTACAATAAATAGAAGTTAAAATAATTGCAATATTAAGTACTCGTATTGAAAACTTCATCATGATCTCGAAGAAGATTTCCGTAACTAACTAGGATGACTTCATCTCCATAGAAGTTTAATCATTATGACTCCGTCTCCAAAGTACTCAGTGAGCTTTTCAAACTTCCATTCTTAATCAAAACTCGCCTTTGCGAGAACCCATTGTTTTCATAATTCGGTTGAAATAATACCATATGTATATGAATGTGAAAATAATAACATTTGTATAACAAGTTAGAAATAATTCTCTTTTAACTAAAAGGCTGGAACGGTAGGTTAATGCATTAATGGAATTAAAGAAGTGAACTAAAAAACTAAATACTACTAAATTGATAGTTATTTAAAAAAAAGAGATAGTGGAACGCATTTATTTTTATTCACAGTTAAAGGTTCGAGATGATCGAAGAACTCTCTTAATTATAATGCGAGTAATTTCCGATTCGCTCTTCCTTCGTTCCAGTATTCACACTAGATGGCGCTGTAACCAAGCCAAAGCAGAGAATATTAATAAATAGCAGAGAATGTTAATAACAGAGAATGTAAATGAATAAAGAAGGAGCAAATGTTAGCTGTTCTAAAATAAAATGTCACCACACCTTTCAGGGTACGCAACGAACTACACCACTCTATAAGCAAAATGTATATACATACATATGCACAGATGTTCTTTGGTATGCGCATAAACAAAAATTTAAGTAATAACAAGTAAGGAAGGGCTAAGTTCGGATGTAACCGAACATTTTATACTCTCGCAAAGTCAAATGGTATACTCGTTTGAGATTTCTTTGTGGATTGACTGATATTTTCGGTAGAAGGTCAACTATAGGCACTGGGGTCCACATATTTAGTACTTAGGGGTTTGAACAGTTTTGGTTCGATTTAGACAATTTTTGGCCGCAAGGTGGCATACTTTAATTGCATTATTCACGCAAAGTTTTACCCCGATATAATCATTGTTACCTAATTTGCATAGTGGAAAGTGAAAGAATCAGATGGAATTTAAAATGGTGTTATATGGGAAATAGGCGTGGTTGTAGTCCGATTTCACCCATTTTCGCACTATGACATAGAAACATGATAAGAACGTTATGCACCAAATTTGGTTGAAATCGGTTGAGGAGATCTCAAGATATGGGTTTTCACCTAAAAGTGGGCTGTGCCACGCCCACTGACTAATTTTGAACGCGGTTCCTATAAAGCCAATTTATACCATCTCAGAGATAAAATTTAATGTCTCTGGCGTGTTTAGTGCTTGATTTATCGCGCTTTTAGTAGTTTTTAACAGTACCGTTATATGGGGAGTGGGCGAAATTGCCACCCGATTTCAACTATTTTCACACCGTCAATAGAAGTGCTAAAAACATTTGCTTCTAGTGAATTTTGTTATAGCATTAGGGGTTTAGGAGATATGCACATTAAACCTATTAGAGGCGGGACCACGCCCACTTTTTAAAAAAAAGTTTTAACTGCAGATGCCCCTCCTTAATGTGATCCTGTGTACCAAATAACAGTCTTGTATCTTATTGCGGAGCTTAGTTATGGCAAGTTATTTGTTTTTGATTAATGGCGTTTTGTGGGCGTGGCAGTGGTCCGATTACGCCCATCTGCAATACCAACCGTCTCACGGTACCAAGAAACATGTCTACCAAGTTTCATAAAGATATCTCAATTTTTACTCAAGTTAGAGCTTGCACGGACGGACGGACGGACGGACGGACGGACAGACAGTCACCCGGATTTCAACTTGTCTCTTCATCCTGATCATTTATATATACATAACCCTATATCTAACTCGATTAGTTTTGGGTGATACAAACAACCGTTAGGTGAACAAAACTATTATACTCTGTAGCAACAGGTTGCGAGAGTATAAAAACGAAAGAAATTGACTTCTGACAAGAAAATATAAATAATGAGGGAAATAATATAAAAATAGAATTAAAATATCATTTAATATAAAAGAGTTATAAAAATAAAAAAAGAGTATATAAAAATATATGATAGGATTTGAACTTAGGCAAAATACTTCACGTTGCAATAAGGAAGTGTGCTATACAACCAACATCATAGACAATATTCAAGTTAATTTGTCTAATCTGTGAACTCAAACAGCTATTGTTGTTTACTTGCTTCAAATGTTCTTATGTGATATGTGAATATTCTTGAAATTGCCTTCCTTCATTCGCATGTCCAAATATATTTGCATATATGTACACATATGTACATATGTATGTCCCTCAATATGTCTTTCGCAAAAAATTGAACATTCGCGCAAGTGACAAAGAAAACGTAGACGCACCATCATCGGCCAATAATATTCAAGGGAACTCGCGGCTTATTTTCTCAGTATTTCATATTACAACGACAACAAATTCATTCATAAGGAACGTGCGTCTGCTTCAAAGCAAAGTGCGTTCGTTCATAACTCTGCGCCGCGCTATTTTTTCTGTGCGCCTGGTAAACCACATTTGGTTTTCATATAGAATTCCTACCGCAAATGCGCGAATATAAAAATGAATGAAATTGAATTTGAATGTCTTCACTAAAATTGAAGAATCAGCAAAATTTCAATTTTACAATTTGTATAACTGAAAGTCCTACCATTCCCCTCGCATTTGTATGTTGCCCACAAGCTGCTGCCTCACAACATTTGCTAAAAATCAGAAATTGAAGAATTTGTCTGATGTTCCCTTCAGAAAGGAGAATTGGCAACATGACCTATTAGCGAGTTTAAATAATATTTATATTTTTGCATATTATGCACTATATATTTCATTCATAAGAAATCTTTAACTACTTCTATATATTCTATGCACAGTGCATATAGTACTTTTATATGTTTACTTATTATCATTGTTTCATAGTTTTTCGATTTAGCCCATTTTATCTAAATACGACGCTATGAAAATGCAGCCCAATTGGTAATCGCAATATTTCAAAAGAGAATAAGTCAACTTTCAATAGCAAACCACTGCAAAAAGGACAAACGAGACAACATAGCCGACCGACATTGTCGCAAAATTGTCGATTCAAACAAATTTTGTCAACTCCGCCACGATGCGCAAAATTCGGCGTCAATATGTATGCGAGCTCGTATGCAAGTATGTTTGTCGGCAAAGTTCTCATTTGGTTTTTTTTTCAACGTTTTGTCAGAAGTCAATTTTGGGCTCCGCCCCGTCTCCGCGCGAACTCGCCGTTACTTCCATGGCGTGCCGTCATGGTCAGAGGCGTTTCAACGGAGAATTTGTATCATATTATTATATTGCTTAATTTGTATAGAAAAATACTGATAACTTAGGGCTTAGTTACGCAATATTATAACATTTACGTAAATCATTCAACTTGCTTCTCGCAAAAAGCAAAAAGTGTAGACAAAAGTCATTGCTTGTGCGGGCAAGAAGAAGCAAGCATCAGCGTGCGTGTATTTATGAATGTAGGTGTGATTTTCACATTTGTATAAATACACATAAATAAAGGAATATGCAATAAACCCAAACATATCAACATATTTTCCTGAAATATTCTAATTATTTATATTTTCTTGTCAGAACTAAATTGCTTTCTTTTTTATTATTTAAATTTTTGTTTATGCGCTTACCAAAGAACATCTGTGCATATGTATGTATATACATTTTGCTTATAGAGTGGTGTAGTTCGTTGCGTAAATTGAGAGGTGTGGTGACATTTTATTTTCGTACTTGCACGTTTTCGATGTTCCCTCATCGTAATTAACATTTTAGAACAGCTAACATTTGCTCCTTCTCTATTCATTTACATTCTCTGGTTTTATGACAATGCGAAAATTGTACAGTTATCGAGTGAACAAAATGCCCGGTCGTATAAAATTTCGGTAGATATCCACATTGTAAGGAATTTTCACGTGCAGCAAAAATCTTATCGTGAAATTGGTAATATAAAGCAGAGCCTTATTTAAGTGTGCGGAATATTATAAAACGCTACATAAACACCGGAATATTAGAGCGTAGGGCACATCTGGACGCCCAAAAAAATTCACATCACAGCTGGAACACTGCAGTGACTCAGAGTCTGAAGATTTTGGCAGTAAAGCTGAGACAAAAGATGCAACAAAGCTTTAAAAAAAAATGAGATCTAGCTCTGAGATAGTTATCATAGCCGAGTTCCACGACGCAAGGCATTTATTTCGAGTAGACATAATTAAATAGGTTGAAGTTCTCCAAACCTAATGCTAATTCTTTAAAAAACAAGTCAGTGAAGTATATAATTTTTTATTGTGAAGGGAAAGGTATCAATCCGTTAATCCAAATCCATGTCTTTAAGGAAGCTAATGGCAAATTAATTAATTTTGAGTACAATGAGTTGACCCAAGCACACTTAAAGTAAACTGGAAGGAAGCACAATAAATATAAAATGTTAGTACAATAAATAGAAGTTAAAATAATTGCAATATTAAGTACTCGTATTGAAAACTTCATCATGATCTCGAAGAAGATTTCCGTAACTAACTAGGATGACTTCATCTCCATAGAAGTTTAATCATTATGACTCCGTCTCCAAAGTACTCAGTGAGCTTTTCAAACTTCCATTCTTAATCAAAACTCGCCTTTGCGAGAACCCATTGTTTTCATAATTCGGTTGAAATAATACCATATGTATATGAATGTGAAAATAATAACATTTGTATAACAAGTTAGAAATAATTCTCTTTTAACTAAAAGGCTGGAACGGTAGGTTAATGCATTAATGGAATTAAAGAAGTGAACTAAAAAACTAAATACTACTAAATTGATAGTTATTTAAAAAAAAGAGATAGTTTTACTTGGAACGCATTTATTTTTATTCACAGTTAAAAGTTCGAGATGATCGAAGAACTCTCTTAATTATAATGCGAGTAATTTCCGATTCGCTCTTCCTTCGTTCCAGTATTCACACTAGATGGCGCTGTAACCAAGCCAAAGCAGAGAATATTAATAAATAGCAGAGAATGTTAATAACAGAGAATGTAAATGAATAGAGAAGGAGCAAATGTTAGCTGTTCTAAAATGTTAATTACGATGAGGGAACAACGAAAACGTGCAAGTTCGAAAATAAAATGTCACCACACCTTTCAGGATACGCAACGAACTACACCACTCTATAAGCAAAATGTATATACATACATATGCACAGATGTTCTTTGGTATGCGCATAAACAAAAATTTAAGTAATAACAAGTAAGGAAGGGCTAAGTTCGGATGTAACCGAACATTTTATACTCTCGCAAAGTCAAATGGTATACTCGTTTGAGATTTCTTTGTGGATTGACTGATATTTTCGGTAGAAGGTCAACTATAGGCACTGGGGTCCACATATTTAGTACTTAGGGGTTTGAACAGTTTTGGTTCGATTTAGACAATTTTTGGCCGCAAGGTGGCATACTTTAATTGCATTATTCACGCAAAGTTTTACCCCGATATAATCATTGTTACCTAATTTGCATAGTGGAAAGTGAAAGAATCAGATGGAATTTAAAATGGTGTTATATGGGAAATAGGCGTGGTTGTAGTCCGATTTCACCCATTTTCGCACTATGACATAGAAACATGATAAGAACGTTATGCACCAAATTTGGTTGAAATCGGTTGAGGAGATCTCAAGATATGGGTTTTCACCTAAAAGTGGGCTGTGCCACGCCCACTGACTAATTTTGAACGCGGTTCCTATAAAGCCAATTTATACCATCTCAGAGATAAAATTTAATGTCTCTGGCGTGTTTAGTGCTTGATTTATCGCGCTTTTAGTAGTTTTTAACAGTACCGTTATATGGGGAGTGGGCGAAATTGCCACCCGATTTCAACTATTTTCACACCGTCAATAGAAGTGCTAAAAACATTTGCTTCTAGTGAATTTTGTTATTATAGCATTAGGGGTTTAGGAGATATGCACATTAAACCTATTAGAGGCGGGACCACGCCCACTTTTTAAAAAAAAGTTTTAACTGCAGATGCCCCTCCCTAATGTGATCCTGTGTACCAAATAACAGTCTTGTATCTTATTGCGGAGCTTAGTTATGGCAAAATATTTGTTTTTGATTAATGGCGTTTTGTGGGCGTGGCAGTGGTCCGATTACGCCCATCAGCTTACCAACCGTCTCACGGTACCAAGAAACATGTCTACCAAGTTTCATAAAGATATCTCAATTTTTACTCAAGTTAGAGCTTGCATGGACGGACGGACGGACGGACAGACAGTCACCCGGATTTCAACTCGTCTCTTCATCCTGATCATTTATATATATATAACCCTATATCTAACTCGATTAGTTTTGGGTGATACAAACAACCGTTAGGTGAACAAAACTATTATACTCTGTAGCAACAGGTTGCGAGAGTATAAAAACGAAAGAAATTGACTTCTGACAAGAAAATATAAATAATGAGGGAAATAATATAAAAATAGAATTAAAATATCATTTAATATAAAAGAGTTATAAAAATAAAAAAAGAGTATATAAAAATATATGATAGGATTTGAACTTAGGCAAAATACTTCACGTTGCAATAAGGAAGTGTGCTATACAACCAACATCATAGACAATATTCAAGTTAATTTGTCTAATCTGTGAACTCAAACAGCTATTGTTGTTTACTTGCTTCAAATGTTCTTATGTGATATGTGAATATTCTTGAAATTGCCTTCCTTCATTCGCATGTCCAAATATATTTGCATATATGTACACATATGTACATATGTATGTCCCTCAATATGTCTTTCGCAAAAAATTGAACATTCGCGCAAGTGACAAAGAAAACGTAGACGCACCATCATCGGCCAATAATATTCAAGGGAACTCGCGGCTTATTTTCTCAGTATTTCATATTACAACGACAACAAATTCATTCATAAGGAACGTGCGTCTGCTTCAAAGCAAAGTGCGTTCGTTCATAACTCTGCGCCGCGCTATTTTTTCTGTGCGCCTGGCAAACCACATTTGGTTTTCATATAGAATTCCTACCGCAAATGCGCGAATATAAAAATGAATGAAATTGAATTTGAATGTCTTCACTAAAATTGAAGAATCAGCAAAATTTCAATTTTACAATTTGTATAACTGAAAGTCCTACCATTCCCCTCGCATTTGTATGTTGCCCACAAGCTGCTGCCTCACAACATTTGCTAAAAATCAGAAATTGAAGAATTTGTCTGATGTTCCCTTCAGAAAGGAGAATTGCCAACATGACCTATTAGCGAGTTTAAATAATATTTATATTTTTGCATATTATGCACTATATATTTCATTCATAAGAAATCTTTAACTACTTCTATATATTCTATGCACAGTGCATATAGTACTTTTATATGTTTACTTATTATCATTGTTTCATAGTTTTTCGATTTAGCCCATTTTATCTAAATACGACGCTATGAAAATGCAGCCCAATTGGTAATCGCAATATTTCAAAAGAGAATAAGTCAACTTTCAATAGCAAACCACTGCAAAAAGGACAAACGAGACAACATAGCCGACCGACATTGTCGCAAAATTGTCGATTCAAACAAATTTTGTCAACTCCGCCACGATGCGCAAAATTCGGCGTCAATATGTATGCGAGCTCGTATGCAAGTATGTTTGTCGGCAAAGTTCTCATTTGGTTTTTTTTTCAACGTTTTGTCAGAAGTCAATTTTGGGCTCCGCCCCGTCTCCGCGCGAACTCGCCGTTACTTCCATGGCGTGCCGTCATGGTCAGAGGCGTTTCAACGGAGAATTTGTATCATATTATTATATTGCTTAATTTGTATAGAAAAATACTGATAACTTAGGGCTTAGTTACGCAATATTATAACATTTACGTAGATCATTCAACTTGCTTCTCGCAAAAAGCAAAAAGTGTAGACAAAAGTCATTGCTTGTGCGGGCAAGAAGAAGCAAGCATCAGCGTGCGTGTATTTATGAATGTAGGTGTGATTTTCACCTTTGTATAAATACACATAAATAAAGGAATATGCAATAAACCCAAACATATGAACATATTTTCCTGAAATATTCTAATTATTTATATTTTCTTGTCAGAACTAAATTGCTTTCTTTTTTATTATTTAAATTTTTGTTTATGCGCTTACCAAAGAACATCTGTGCATATGTATGTATATACATTTTGCTTATAGAGTGGTGTAGTTCGTTGCGTAAATTGAGAGGTGTGGTGACATTTTATTTTCGCACTTGCACGTTTTCGATGTTCCCTCATCGTAATTAACATTTTAGAACAGCTAACATTTGCTCCTTCTCTATTCATTTACATTCTCTGGTTTTATGACAATGCGAAAATTGTACAGTTATCGAGTGAACAAAATGCCCGGTCGTATAAAATTTCGGTAGATATCCACATTGTAAGGAATTTGCACGTGCAGCAAAAATCTTATCGTGAAATTGGTAATATAAAGCAGAGCCTTATTTAAGTGTGCGGAATATTATAAAACGCTACATAAACACCGGAATATTAGAGCGTAGGGCACATCTGGACGCCCAAAAAAATTCACATCACAGCTGGAACACTGCAGTGACTCAGAGTCTGAAGATTTTGGCAGTAAAGCTGAGACAAAAGATGCAACAAAGCTTTAAAAAAAAATGAGATCTAGCTCTGAGATAGTTATCATAGCCGAGTTCCACGACGCAAGGCATTTATTTCGAGTAGACATAATTAAATAGGTTGAAGTTCTCCAAACTTAATGCTAATTCTTTAAAAAACAAGTCAGTGAAGTATATAATTTTTTATTGTGAAGGGAAAGGTATCAATCCGTTAATCCAAATCCATGTCTTTAAGGAAGCTAATGGCAAATTAATTAATTTTGAGTACAATGAGTTGACCCAAGCACACTTAAAGTAAACTGGAAGGAAGCACAATAAATATAAAATGTTAGTACAATAAATAGAAGTTAAAATAATTGCAATATTAAGTACTCGTATTGAAAACTTCATCATGATCTCGAAGAAGATTTCCGTAACTAACTAGGATGACTTCATCTCCATAGAAGTTTAATCATTATGACTCCGTCTCCAAAGTACTCAGTGAGCTTTTCAAACTTCCATTCTTAATCAAAACTCGCCTTTGCGAGAACCCATTGTTTTCATAATTCGGTTGAAATAATACCATATGTATATGAATGTGAAAATAATAACATTTGTATAACAAGTTAGAAATAATTCTCTTTTAACTAAAAGGCTGGAACGGTAGGTTAATGCATTAATGGAATTAAAGAAGTGAACTAAAAAACTAAATACTACTAAATTGATAGTTATTTAAAAAAAAGAGATAGTGGAACGCATTTATTTTTATTCACAGTTAAAAGTTCGAGATGATCGAAGAACTCTCTTAATTATAATGCGAGTAATTTCCGATTCGCTCTTCCTTCGTTCCAGTATTCACACTAGATGGCGCTGTAACCAAGCCAAAGCAGAGAATATTAATAAATAGCAGAGAATGTTAATAACAGAGAATGTAAATGAATAAAGAAGGAGCAAATGTTAGCTGTTCTAAAATAAAATGTCACCACACCTTTCAGGGTACGCAACGAACTACACCACTCTATAAGCAAAATGTATATACATACATATGCACAGATGTTCTTTGGTATGCGCATAAACAAAAATTTAAGTAATAACAAGTAAGGAAGGGCTAAGTTCGGATGTAACCGAACATTTTATACTCTCGCAAAGTCAAATGGTATACTCGTTTGAGATTTCTTTGTGGATTGACTGATATTTTCGGTAGAAGGTCAACTATAGGCACTGGGGTCCACATATTTAGTACTTAGGGGTTTGAACAGTTTTGGTTCGATTTAGACAATTTTTGGCCGCAAGGTGGCATACTTTAATTGCATTATTCACGCAAAGTTTTACCCCGATATAATCATTGTTACCTAATTTGCATAGTGGAAAGTGAAAGAATCAGATGGAATTTAAAATGGTGTTATATGGGAAATAGGCGTGGTTGTAGTCCGATTTCACCCATTTTCCAAACATGATAAGAACGTTATGCACCAAATTTGGTTGAAATCGGTTGAGGAGATCTCAAGATATGGGTTTTCACCTAAAAGTGGGCTGTGCCACGCCCACTGACTAATTTTGAACGCGGTTCCTATAAAGCCAATTTATACCATCTCAGAGATAAAATTTAATGTCTCTGGCGTGTTTAGTGCTTGATTTATCGCGCTTTTAGTAGTTTTTAACAGTACCGTTATATGGGGAGTGGGCGAAATCGCCACCCGATTTCAACTATTTACACACCGTCAATAGAAGTGCTAAAAACATTTGCTTCTAGTGAATTTTGTTATTATAGCATTAGGGGTTTAGGAGATATGCACATTAAACCTATTAGAGGCGGGACCACGCCCACTTTTTAAAAAAAAGTTTTAACTGCAGATGCCCCTCCCTAATGTGATCCTGTGTACCAAATAACAGTCTTGTATCTTATTGCGGAGCTTAGTTATGGCAAAATATTTGTTTTTGATTAATGGCGTTTTGTGGGCGTGGCAGTGGTCCGATTACGCCCATCTGCAATACCAACCGTCTCACGGTACCAAGAAACATGTCTACCAAGTTTCATAAAGATATCTCAATTTTTACTCAAGTTAGAGCTTGCACGGACGGACGGACGGACGGACAGACAGTCACCCGGATTTCAACTCGTCTCTTTATCCTGATCATTTATATATATATAACCCTATATCTAACTCGATTAGTTTTGGGTGATACAAACAACCGTTAGGTGAACAAAACTATTATACTCTGTAGCAACAGGTTGCGAGAGTATAAAAACGAAAGAAATTGACTTCTGACAAGAAAATATAAATAATGAGGGAAATAATATAAAAATAGAATTAAAATATCATTTAATATAAAAGAGTTATAAAAATAAAAAAAGAGTATATAAAAATATATGATAGGATTTGAACTTAGGCAAAATACTTCACGTTGCAATAAGGAAGTGTGCTATACAACCAACATCATAGACAATATTCAAGTTAATTTGTCTAATCTGTGAACTCAAACAGCTATTGTTGTTTACTTGCTTCAAATGTTCTTATGTGATATGTGAATATTCTTGAAATTGCCTTCCTTCATTCGCATGTCCAAATATATTTGCATATATGTACACATATGTACATATGTATGTCCCTCAATATGTCTTTCGCAAAAAATTGAACATTCGCGCAAGTGACAAAGAAAACGTAGACGCACCATCATCGGCCAATAATATTCAAGGGAACTCGCGGCTTATTTTCTCAGTATTTCATATTACAAGGACAACAAATTCATTCATAAGGAACGTGCGTCTGCTTCAAAGCAAAGTGCGTTCGTTCATAACTCTGCGCCGCGCTATTTTTTCTGTGCGCCTGGTAAACCACATTTGGTTTTTATATAGAATTCCTACCGCAAATGCGCGAATATAAAAATGAATGAAATTGAATTTGAATGTCTTCACTAAAATTGAAGAATCAGCAAAATTTCAATTTTACAATTTGTATAACTGAAAGTCCTACCATTCCCCTCGCATTTGTATGTTGCCCACAAGCTGCTGCCTCACAACATTTGCTAAAAATCAGAAATTGAAGAATTTGTCTGATGTTCCCTTCAGAAAGGAGAATTGCCAACATGACCTATTAGCGAGTTTAAATAATATTTATATTTTTGCATATTATGCACTATATATTTCATTCATAAGAAATCTTTAACTACTTCTATATATTCTATGCACAGTGCATATAGTACTTTTATATGTTTACTTATTATCATTGTTTCATAGTTTTTCGATTTAGCCCATTTTATCTAAATACGACGCTATGAAAATGCAGCCCAATTGGTAATCGCAGTATTTCAAAAGAGAATAAGTCAACTTTCAATAGCAAACCACTGCAAAAAGGACAAACGAGACAACATAGCCGACCGACATTGTCGCAAAATTGTCGATTCAAACAAATTTTGTCAACTCCGCGACGATTCACACAATTTGGTGTCAATATGTATGCGAGCTCATATATGTATGTATGTATGTATATACATATGTATGTTTGTGGACAAAGTCATCATTTGGTTGTTTTCAACAACACAATGTCTGCGCGAACTCGCCGTTATTTTGTTGGCTTGCCACTATACACAGAGGCGTTCTAACTGAGGACTCTTAGTATATTATTATGTTGCTTAATTTGTATTGATAAATACTGATGCATTTATGAATTATTTTCGTTATATAATATATATTATATATATATATATATATACACATATATTCATACCTATAATCGTTTTTAAACTAAATTCGATTAATAAAAACTATCTGAAATAATTATGTGGCAGTGCGCCCCAATCCCTTCTCGCCTGCGATCGTTCAACTCGCAAAAAGCAAAAAGTGTTGACAAAAGTCATTGCTTGTGCGGGGCAAGAAGAAGCAAGCATCAGCGTACGTGTATTTAAGAATGAACGACCTAAGCCACTACATAAATGGAAACACGACCGCTTAGCCACAGTTTTATTATTATCATTTGTTTAATAAGTATATTGCTTACGCAACGCACATACAAAAGTTGGAAAAATTGCATATCAAAGGTTATTTTATTATGAATTCTGGGGTTTTTGCCAGTAATCCTCCTTTTCAATTCAAAAGGCTTTTCATAATTATAAATTTGTCATATCATAGAAATTGAAAACATAAATCTAAATAGGTATGAGCAACGATTTTTCATTCGTTGTGTCTATTTATAGCCTTTTCTCCGTTTCGCACACAGCGTGGGGTATTTTACTCTTTCGAAGTTATATTTTTCGATGTTCCCTCATGTGAAATTACAAATTACAAAAAGATTTCATTTAACATTTGCTCCTTCTCTATTCATTTACATTCTCTGATAAAACGATTGAAAATTTTACAATTTTAATATAATTATGTGTAATAAGCCGAATAGAGCAAAGAAATAAAAGAAAACCTTATATTATCAAAAACACGCTTGTGCCAAAACTTTTTTGATTCGCTGTATGTATATATTTCATTTCGCGTAGTCATTCTCATAAATCTTACATATGTAGGTATTCATACGTACTTGCATGAGACTATAGAAATATGATTAATTATACAATATATTTACAAGTATTTACTCGAATAATGAAATACTTCCTTTAACAATTTTGAAATAATAAATTATTTATGTTCGTTGTGAATATTAATAAATCATAAAATTTGAGTTGAAATAGTGTGGGGCACTGTATGGGTTTACATTGTTTTCATTGTTAAAATGTGCTTTATAAAGAGTGTGAGTTATCCAAACCATGGAATCCGTTACGTTTTCATACATAAAAGGTTCCGTAGTTAATTCACCACATTCCTTCCCGTAACCCAAAGAGACCAAACCAATTTGAGTGTAATGCTTTCTTATGAATCTACCACTTAGGTAAGCGGTTTTCCAAAATAGTGGACCTCCAGAATCTCCACGACAAGACACCGTTTGGTTAGTTCCAGCTTGAATACAAAGCTTCGAATTGTCAATCTTAAAACGTGGGTATAAGTTCTTGCAAATATCCAATGCTTTGAGTATCAACTGACCTTTTTGAAGTACGTCAACAGAGCGATCTAAATGCACACATGTATTTAGAAACAATTTAAGAATATGGTAGTAAATACAATTAATTTACCGTGTTCTTGTAGGCCCCAGCCAGCTAATACTAAATCATCGTGTGGCGAAATATTATAATCCGATGGCATCGTGGGCAAGCAAATGGGTGCTATGTGCTGGTAACCTTAAAAGGATATATGGTAGAAATATATTAATAACTTTGTACAATGGGTTAGATACAGTAAGTGACCAAAGTTCCTATGTATGTACACATTGTATTTATATCCTTAAAATATTTTATTTGTTAAGTGAATTCATTATGCAGCTCATCAAATGCGAGCTCATCGAGTCTTGACTGTAAGGTCCCAAATAATTTTAACAAACCGTATCGACCAATTTTTTTTTAAAGACTGCAACTATTATTTTTATCAGTTGTGAGAATAAAACAGAAAAAAACAAACCATTATTTGAACAACGCAGAATTTCCCCTTATCTGTTAATTCTATATATTAGTTGTTCTAGTATATAAATTTAGAAATTTAATTTCTAAAGATCTTAGATTTACTTACGTCTAAAATCTATGTCCATATTAAGCTTTATCAGAGCGATATCCTTATGGTAATTTAGCGACTTGTAATCGGGATGAATTATGGGTTTCTGGTGTGGATCGATTACAAAGTCTACGTGAGTTTGGCAAATGTGGAGTATACAGTCGTTTTTGGTGGAAATTCTGTGTTCGCCTAAGCGCACAGCTTGTCTGCATATATTGGAAAATAGATTTAAAGCGATCAGTATTCTCAGAGAATACACCATATATATACAAATATTTGATTTTGCGAATTTTTATATTTAATCACTTACAAATCGTTCGAAATGCAATGGGCCGCTGTGAGGACAAAGCGTTCTGTTATGACCGAAGCACCACACAATGGTTCCATCCGCGCATAAAGTAACATGGCCATCCATGGAAATTCGCCTTGTGTAGCGCTTATACCATTGGCCATACGATCATCATTAATTTTACCGCAATTGGGTTTGTTTAGTAGTGCCAATCCCTCCGGATGGAGCTTTTTCGAATTCCTAAGATTGGTTTCTTTATTAAGCGCAAAATGCATATACCGCTGATTTGGCCTTTCTGTTGTAGTTGTTGTTGTTGGCCTTCTAAAAGGCCGTTGTTGTCGTCTCCTTCGGGGGCAACATATAACAGGACCACTCTGCGGAAGAATATCTGATGTGAGACCAAACATTAACACAATATAAATTATTATTCCTTACTAGTCTAGAGTATTTACAATCCTTAGGATTCAGCATGTCCTTTGTTAATGGAGTATCCTGTAGGTTCGGGCAGTTTTCATATAACTTACAATGGCCAAAATAGTCATTTTCTTTGCACACATAATCACCTTTGGGAGTATTCGAATTAGTATTTCAAGGTTTCTCTATATACATATGTAATGTGTATGTGTCTGTATGTATGTATGTATGCATTTACTTTATCAACTCACCAGCTATAACGCTAAGATTGCAGTAGAAAGCCACAGAAAGGCAAGCAAATAATTTGAAGCGAAACTCGGGCATTGGAACAACCGCGCGATTAAAGCTCGTAAGAGAGACTGCTTGCTGTTTAGAAAAGCCAATTATGCTGTTCATTATAATATTGTATAATCAATTTGGATTAAAATGAAAAGCTAGAAATCCTTATCGCATTAACTTGAATTACAGAAGTACCTATGGGTAAAGTTAATCTTTCTGTACCCAACGTATATTTTAGTAAAGTGAAATTTATAATTTTTTCATAAGCGGTCTCTGTAGATCTGAGAATAGTAAAAGGCGCAATTTTGAGACATTGTTTTGATTATGAATTCGTATGGCACTCAACGATATTTTTAGAACCTTTAATATTTTTAGAGTGAAAACTATCCCGGATCTCAGTTTTTGAAATATCGATCTGAAATTTCGTTTCTCCCCGAGAGGCAGCTCATTTGTCAGATTCGGCGATATCATACAAATTGACCGATCAAAATCAAGTTCACGTATGGAATACTTTTTTATTTGACAAAAATCTTCACGAAATTTGCCATACATTATTGTTCAAGGCTACTCTACAATCTTCGAACAAATTGTTGAGAACTGATCACTATAGTAAATAGTTGCGATTTAAGCTTATCTATCAAAATCAAGAAATCTTGATTCGACTTGAAGATTCTTTATACCAAACAACCCAATTATCAAAACGTTTATTTACAGATTTAGTTGATATGCACGTGTGGAGGGTATTATAGATTCGGTGCAGCCGAAGTTATCGTTTTTTCTTCTTTACAACTATTATCAAATACTTTTGTAAACTTTCACTGAAGGACGTACATTGGGTTTCATAGAATTAGATAAGTTTATTATTTTCAAAGTATTATTACTATTGCTTTTAAAATTGCCAGTAATCACACGCCAAATAAAAAGTAAAAAATAACCCCATACTTACATACATATGTACACGTATATGAATATATTGAAACGAAGTTTAAATACGACCCGTTCCCCTCAAAATTGACATACAAATATTTTTTTCGCGCAAAACATTTTTTTTGTGTCCTTTGAGGCAAATTATTGATCACGTATTTTTTCCGTATTTTTTTTTAATTATGAAAAATTTTGGAATATGTTTGTGTATCTCCTGTAACAAATTACAATTTTTTTCTTAATTTGGCGCTTAAGTATAGCACTTCTGGACGTGGCATAGGTTCTACTTCGCTAATATTTAATACAAACCTCCCGAAAGTGACAACCGGCGAACGGGCTGATAGTCACTCGAAATTTAACTCGCGTCGTCATCCTGATATACCATCAAATGTATATAATATTATATATACATTCTATCTGGACTAGTTTTAATCTCTGTTGCAACATGTTGCGAGAGTATTAATTTATTACGAAAGAATTTAGTATGAATTATTCGCAAAAATTGAATGGAATCATATTTGGTATGAGGAAAAAGCCAACCCAATAATCGGAGGTCATTATGTTAGGAATATGATTTTCAGAGAAAGGTCTAGACAGACTTTATTCATTTACAGCGCTAAAACACAGTTTCGCGCATATTGGCTAGATCAGGAAATTTGATTAAATAAGAAAATGTTGTAACGGAAGAAAACCAACAGAAGAAATGTAAAATAGTTTGGATTCTGGGACTCATTTTATCGGCTAGATAATGGTATTTTTCTTGAAATTCTTATTTTATTCCAATTAGGTTTTTAAGTATACTCCTTTGTTTTATAAATTATACGTGTTCCCTCACACTTATGATATATATAATATATTGAATGAAGTTTACATTTGAACCTTGCCTTCGATAACTTTAAGTATAAAATTTTTGAAAGTGTATAAGAGTTCAATCAATTTGAGCTTTTTCGACATGTAGTGTGTTCATATAATATATGTAAGTAAATCCCCGTTTTACACCCTAAACACGTTATATTAAGTTTGTTACACCCGGAAGGAAACATCGGGCGTGCGGAAAAACATATTCTCTACAATAACAAATTCTCTACAATCGCAAAACACACTTAATTAGATATTTAGTAGGCATACGATAGTTTTACCTTAAAATATTCTTTTTATATTTGTACATTTTGCGAAAAGTGGTTGGTCTCAAAACTAAAATAAGAAAATTCCAATTCTTCCAATAAAAACAGATATATAAAGTAATTCGATTGAATAGAAAAATATTCTTAATTGTGAACATTTGGAAATTTTTAAACTTTTCAATTCAATTCGGAAATTTTAGGGCCAATTTGTGGATCAAATCAATTGGAACTTCCTAACACCAAGTAAGCCAAAGTTTTATTGACACCATTGACAATTATGGTACTTGACTTGTAGAACTCTCCATTTCCTTGCTGGCGGTATTTATCAAAAATGCAGTGGAAATCATTTTAACATTGGCCTAAAATATTATGGAATACCGTTTCTATGTTCGATGGATTAAACCACAAATGACTGAAGAGAACCAACGCTTAAAATTTTTTATTTTACTCAAAAAGTGAATTCATAGGAATAATATATTGTATGTTAAGATGTTATGTTGTATACTCTCGCAACATGTTGCTACAGAGTTATTAGTTTTATTCACCTAACGGTTGTTTGTATCACCTAAAACTAATCGAGTTAGATATAGGGTTATGTATATATTATATAAATGATCAGGATGAAGAGACGAGTTGAAATCCGGGTGACTGTCTGTCCGTCCGTATATCTGCAAGACAGGTCTGGTGTTGCCAATCTAAAAAATGAAGATTTGACAGATAATTAAACAGCTGAAAATTTTTAAATGAAAGTTAAAAATTTAATTTAGGGATTGCTCACAAAAACGGGGTGAAAAATTCTTAAAATGGAGAATAGTTTTGATTTATATTATGACGATAAAAATGTTGGGGCAAAACTGATGTGCTGCGCATAAGAAAAAGTCTTCGTGATCAGTCAAATCCTTTCGAACTTCCTAACTTTTGGCTAAATGGCTTTTAAATAATGTTTATTGCAGATTCATAAGTTATTTTCGTTTAAATAGGGAATCATTTGGTGTTTTATTAAATGTGCTGAAGGAACATTACCACAAACTCTCCTTTCCTTGCTGCCGCATTACATTTTAAATAATTTTAAGTTTGGACTGAAGAAACGATATCTATGGTTGTGGCTTTTAAATATTATAAACATCATGTTTGTGCGCTGTGGATAAAACACTAATGACTGAAAAGGAGTAAAACGCTTCAAAAATTTAGTTTTACTAAGTATATTTCTAGGAGTAGAAGATTGTATTGACTCTTTAAGTTCGAAACCACGGTCTCTTAATTTTATTTTAATGTTTCCAAATTGTAGCTTGTCTCGTTCAGTTTCGGGATTTTACTCCATGCGTTCAACAAATTTTTCACCCTTCTATGGATTTGTACATAATAGTTCTTTTTACCGATTATCTATTAATACTTCTTCTAAATAAATTTATTAATGTTAAACTGCTTGTTAGCAGTTGAAATTTTTTGAGAAGTTTGACTACACTCCAATCGAAATTTTTTTTTGACGGGTTGAGTTGAAAACCATAACACCGAATTTCAAAACTTCAACCAAAATGCAGTTGGGTTGAAAAACGTAAAAGCGCCATAATCTGATCTCTGATTTTCGTTTTTTTGGGTATAAGCTAAACCAATATTCGAATAAAAACATAGAAATTGCCATATGGCCACCAAACATTCTAAACTTTATCATCACTGCTAAGCGAATAATACTCGTAAAACAAGTAATGTATAATTTAGTTAAATTTATTTGAATAAGTTTTTGATTATTTTGCGAACAGACAAATTAATATAAATCAGAGAAAACTCTTAAATATTGCTAAGGATTTCGTGTTTAGTTATGTTTCGTGAATATGTTTGTTAAACTGGTACAATATCTTTCGTATTTGATAATTCTTTGTTTGCTTTTTTTTAAGTTATTAAATTCGGATACTTTTTCATATATATTTAGGAAAATGTATAATACCCCGAAACATAGTTTTATAGAAATTAATAATTGCTATGGTAACGAATTAAGGTTTTGTAAATTGCCCTTGTGAAGTCTTAATATAGTGAATACGAGTTTACATATATGAGTCCTTAGTCCTTGTTTTAAAGAATATTTTATTATTCATTACTAAAAAAGGTAGATATTTGAATTCATCGACGGAAATTATTTCGATTTAGGGATTTATAACTCGCAAGGATATAATATATGGGTATGCATGTACGTAATTAAAACGGAACTCCTTAAGGAGATTCCATACTATAGTAAGATGAGTTTTTATTAGCATATACACAAGAATATTCGAATTCCTCTTCGGTTAATACTAAAAATCCTAAATCCATATGAAATTTTGTTTAGAAAAATAGAAAATGTTAATATCGATTTATAAACTTATTAAAGATGGCAAGTGAATGAAATGCATGAAATGGTGTGTAAAATTCTGCATTTAACGATAAACTTAAACAAAAATTGATAGCATTATAGGTAGAAAGATTACGAGTATATGAATTGTAAACGATATTTCGATGGTTTCATGAAAAGCTCCATACCACTAGCAGAGAAATGCGATAGGCATGCCCTATATTTGTTGAATAATATGGTCGAATAAGAGTTACTAATAAATTTTTTCTAATTAAGACACACATATACATATGAATGTTTGCAAGTAAGCATGCCAATATTTTCCACTACATACGCGTTATAAAATAAACTAGATTGGAAATGGAACATTTATCTTGTACGTGCGAAATACTAATTTAAAATTGATTTTATCTCTTTGTATTGTAATTGTAACGTTTTCTGTTTTGGATGTATGGGCGGCGGAAAAGAGTACAAAATTATTTTTCTTCAGAACTCAGTCCCTCAAAGAATCTCACAGCTATCATATCTCTCCCGCCAAACGAAATGCATCCCCGATAGCCACAAGCGTTCTCGTAAAGTTAATGTTGTTATTCCCCTCCTTCCCGCCACATTACGCATGCTCCCCATTCCTCTGGTCTCTACATTAAATACAATCGCCCTCTACCTCCTCCTGATTCACATCCTGATCGAATTCATCGTCAGCGGTAGCCTCCTGGTATTGTTGGTATTCGGACACCAAATCGTTCATATTACTCTCCGCTTCGGTGAACTCCATCTCATCCATACCCTCGCCTGTGTACCAATGCAAGAAAGCTTTGCGCCTGAACATCGCCGAAAATTGCTCTGAAATACGTTTGAAGAGCTCTTGTATGGCGGTTGTATTACCAATAAAGGTTGAGGACATCTTCAATCCCTTGGGTGGGATATCACATACGGCCGTCTTCACATTATTCGGTATCCATTCAACAAAGTAGGAGCTATTCTTATTTTGCACTGCTAACATTTGTTCGTCAACCTCTTTCATGGACATACGACCGCGGAAAACGGCAGCGACAGTCAAGTATCGGCCGTGTCGAGGATCACAGGCGGCCATCATGTTTTTGGCGTCAAACATTTGTTGTGTCAACTCGGGTACGGTCAGAGCACGATATTGTTGAGAACCCCGCGAAGTGAGTGGCGCAAAACCGGGCATAAAGAAGTGCAGACGTGGGAAGGGTACCATGTTCACAGCTAATTTACGAAGATCGGCATTCAGTTGACCGGGGAAGCGTAAGCAAGTGGTCACACCGGACATGGTAAGCGATACGAGATGATTGAGATCGCCATAACTTGGGTTCGATACCTTCAATGTGCGGAAACAAATGTCGTAGAGTGCCTCGTTGTCAATGCAATAAGTTTCATCAGTATTTTCCACCAACTGATGTATGGAGAGAGTGGCATTATATGGCTCGACGACAGTGTCAGATACCTTGGGTGAAGGTACTACCGAGTAGGTATTCATTATACGATCTGGATACTCTTCGCGTATTTTTGAAATTAGTAACGTGCCCATACCAGAGCCAGTGCCGCCACCCAATGAGTGCGTCAATTGAAAGCCCTAAGGTGAAAAACAATAATGATTATAAATAGTACATACATTTTAAGTGCTAATAAAACTTACTTGCAAGCAGTCACAGTTCTCGCATTCTTTACGTACTACATCCAACACATTATCCACCAGTTCCGCACCTTCGGTGTAATGACCTTTAGCCCAATTATTACCGGCTCCCGACTGGCCGAATACGAAGTTGTCTGGACGGAAAAGTTGTCCATAGGGGCCGGAGCGCACCGATTCCATGGTACCTGGCTCGAGATCGAGAAGAATGGCACGGGGCACATATTTGCCGCCAGAGGAACGCGTCACAGCTAGAAAAGTACACAAACCATATCGTATGCAAGTAAATAAAAAAGAGTGTAATCGAACATTTCATAGTTTTGCAACTTGCAAGGAACAAAGCCGGGGGAACAACTTCAGGTTTTGGCAAAACTTTATATCAAACTAAGGAAAATATCGGCGTGATTTCATTCATTTAAAGAAAGGGGGTACACTGACTTTTTCTGAATTTCATTAAGATTTCTTACAAACAGCCGATAGATGCGGTATAAAGTAAATCGGAGGTTTGAAAATATTTATGTTAGGTATATGGGGGCTAAGGGAGTGCCGACCAGCTTTTACACATTTTTGGCATAAACACAAAGAGTTAGACGGAATTTTATAGTTTTTTATATGGGAATTATAATGTCTAATAGAAATGTTGGGAGTAGTTCCTGAGGTATAGGATTTCGCCTAAATGTGGTCGGTGCAATGTAAGGGACGTCCAATTTTCACACCAGAACCTAAAAGGCCCTTCTCTTCCATTTTGGTTGTAAAATCTAATGCTTGTGGCTCATTTATGCAGTGAGTTATAGTACTTTTAGTAGTAGTGGTTATTATCCGATTTTACCTATTTTCACAGAGTTTGAAGAGGTGATAAAATCACATCACAGAACGCAAGTTAGGTTGATATATTTTAAGCGGTTTGGAAGATATATAAATTTAGGGGGCGGAGCCACGCCCACTTAAAAAAAATTATTTTGCCCACAGGTGTCCCTGGCTACTGCGATCTCCTGTACCAAATTATGTGGGTGTGGCAATGGTCCCATTCCGCTCACCAAGTTTCATCAAGATATCTGAATTTTTACTCAAGTTATTGCTTGTATGGACACACAGACAGACTGTGAACCGGATTCCAACTCGTCTCGCCATCCTGATCATTTATATGTATATAACCCTATATATCTATCTCCATTAGTTTTAGGTGATACAAACAACCGTTAGGTAAACAAAACTATTATACTCTGTAGCAACATTTTGTAAGAGTATAAAAAAGTTAAGAAAACAAAAGAGTGAGAGTATGTACATCACTCGATAGTATTTGATTGGGTAGAAAATGAAAGGCGCATGTCTTAGACGTTACTTGGAATAGATGGGAGAGGTTTTTTATGGAATTATGTAGAAATATGTGCCAACGGCATTGGAAATTGTTAAACCCAGTTTATATACTACATAAAAGATAATTGTGATTGTCTTTACGAAAACATATAGTAGAAGTAGTTAATAATATTTATTTCCATATACACAAAAAAAAATTTCGAACATCAGCTATAAAATACCCTGTCTACAAGTACAATGCCATGGCACTCTATTTGGCGAACTTGCAAATGCAAATGTAATTCCCCCCTTTTCTAATTCTCTTACATCCGTTTCTGCGATGATATTACCGCAAATTATCTTTTTTTTAAATTGCACGTGTGACAATGACTACCGACTGAAACTTAAATGTACATCGTAGAACTCTTAAAACTTAGAAAAAGTTCGAAATGAAAAGTTTCGGGGTTGCTTTAAATATTTGCCATCTGGAACAAATCTCATTTTATAGATTTATTTAATTGGATTTTTTACCTGAAGCTTCATTGTAATAAACGCTAACCCGCTCCAATTGTAAATCGCTGTCGCCATTGTAAATTCCATTGCTGTCGATTCCATGCTCTTCCGAGATGATCTCCCAAAACTTAAAAGGACAGAGAAGGAAAAATTAGAATACGTAAGATCGTAATTGTATAAGCATCTTTAACAAAAAAACCAAATTTTTTAGCAAAATTCGAATATAATTTTTTAACATATTTTCTATTAAATAGGGATCTTTTCAAGACTTTTCAAATAGGTATGCAGACAGGCACATAGGGATGGGATCACTTCAAGTAAGTTGGAAAAATTAAAAAAGAGGTAATAAAAACGTGATGATAACTCATAAAGCTTGGATTGCTTTTTGTTGTGATTTCCAAACACTAACCAAATAGAAGCTGAGTAGCATACGCTTCTTCAACGGCTTCATTAACATATTTTATTTTATTTAATTCAATTCTAATCTGTCGTCGATATTGTCGCAATTAGCAAAAGCTTGTGTTTAATTCATTAAGTTGTGTTAGATGTATTTGGAATGACACTTTCGAGCTCAATGACTAGATTTAAAAGCGTGTGCGTGTCTTGGTTTGAGTGTAGAAACATATTTATATGTTTATATATATATATATGTACAATGCCATGGCACTCTACTTATTTACAGCCTGTGGTATGTTTTAGGCTGCCACTATATTTGGGCATAAATTACACACGTACCCTATTCAGAAAATTAATACGAGTAACATCATGTACATATACTTGCTTGATATAATTGTATAAAACGTAGTAGAATATTCTTTGAGTACTTAAATTTAAAATGAAAACCTGGCATTTCGAAGCTGAAAATTAACCAGGATTAATACACCCTGTTCAGTGTATAATTAGGATGTATTATTGTGGTGATAAATTGAAAATTTCATGTAATTCTAAATAATAAATTCATTCGAAGTCCAAAAATAAAGCATTGAAAGATTAATGATTTGTGACTCTCGAAAACACCTACAGATGTATGGAATATGTACACATGTATTTATAGTTGAAATGACAGTTTATCGACTACTTAAACCTCCACCACACAGCTATGTTCTTCACTCTGTGTTGCCCTGATTTAGAGCTAAATTTAAACTAACTGTATCTGCGCATAGAGTATACATAAAAATATACATATCGGTGTGTGCGGTGTCAGCTAAAAATGCTTTCCGGTTGCGATTGAGTGGAGCGGAGTGGAGTTTCCACAACTTAACACTTGGGCACAGCGGCGCCTTTTCCCCAAGACACTCTCAACTGGGAACGCGCCAACTTTCCTATGTGCCCACCATTGCCTTGCATGTGTGGTTTCTGAAAATAGCCCCGAAATGTGCAATAAATTTGTTGTCGCCTATTTTAAACTTCTGATGAGCGTTCGCATGCAACACCGCAGAAGAGATCTGTAAAAGGGGCTAAAGCATTCGGCTCCTGGGGAACAATTCTGGCTGACAAATGATATGTAGATACATAATTTCAAAAATATCTCAGGAAAGTGCATTGTAAGTCAACTCATGCAATGCGGCCTGGGAGTGCAACGCATAACTGCGACAAACACATTTAAGGAGATTTGGAATTAGGATACGGTGACTGACACATCATCGATGAAAATTTGTTAAAAGGCATTTTTAAATATGTATTCAAAAATGTGGTTTTGGGTTTATAATTGTTTGTGGTTGTGAGTCATGTATGCTCCACTGAGTAGCTATTTTCTTTAATCGAAACAAAATAAATGACAATGTTTATGTACTGTGCGTGGTTTCGTATACCTCATCTAACTTAATAATAAATACTGAAACTACTATTGTCAGAACTGTCGTGATTTCTAGAAAACAGGCTCTACAGACCTCCCTTTTCATAAAATGGATTAAGGAAATGACAACGCAAAGTACCCCTTGGCTTTAGTCGTCTATTTCTTTGCTCACTTTGCTTCAGACGGCTCTATTGTCAAAAAATGTAAGGCTGCAAGCAACAACAAAGTTATGCAAACGTTTTCAATACATCTGACTATAATCCAACTGAGGTATAATCTTCTTTTATTTGCCAATCTATTTGAGTTATGCCAGTTGTTTGTTTGATTCGTCCGTCTTTCAATTCAGACACATTAAAGCCAGTTTTATATCACTCGTTTAGAAGAGATTCAAATCTATCAGCAATTATTGTATGTAAGTGCTATTCAGCATATAAGGACAAAGTCATATATTTTAGGCTCTGAGTGAACGACCTTTTAGTTTCTCTGTGCGCTACTTTCGCTACCAATAACAGAAAAGTTGAAAACTACTCAAAGAATTACAATTTGTATGCTCTCACAATCCTGACACAGAGTTTGAGAAAATAGTCCAAAAGTATTATGGACAAAAGCACTATGACGTTAAAGTTAAATTGATCAAATCATATTATTTAATGTGGATCTCTTGTGACTTTTTTTATTGTTTGATGAATGTCATGATTGTTTATCCACAATTTGTAGTACTAATAGGTTTTAGAATAAATATTAAGCTTCCGCGAGACATACCATAGTACTGGATGACAGGTATAATTTCGGTCATTCGATATTATAGTATATATTGTAGTATAGCTATATCGGAAGTAAGTAATTAGCAAGCACGCTGATACCGCATCAACAAAAAGAAAAGTGATAATCATGGTGAATAATTTTTCCAAAACACATTTATCGCTACAGATAACAGTGCTTTTGGGTTAATAACCAATGGCAATTAAGAGATTTTAAAGTGTGCTATGGCTATGCCATTGCTAATGCATCTAAACTTATCACTTATGGCACAAACAGTCACCGACGCAAAACCGTGGACCGAGTCAGCTGACATGACCTACCTTATGAGAGCGCAATGTAAGTAAACGAGTGAGCTGAAAGTGAGAGAGCAATCTCTCTTGCAACGCAGGGTTGCCAATCTCGAAAGTTTGTAGTAATCAAAAAATGAACTTGAATATATTTGAAATATTCTTAAAATAACTCAAAATCACAGTCGAATACACTTATTTATAAAGAGGTAAACTATTTTTATACTCTCGCAACATGTTGCTACAGAGTATAATAGTTTTGTTCAATTCCTCCCTTCCGTACTTACCGCCCTCATCAAACGAAATTTGTCAAAAGTTATGCCCAATGTTGCCATTGCTCAATTTGTATAGATGGTTCTGCACACATCTAGGCTTTTCAGTTATAATTTTTCATAAATTAAAAGATCGAAACTAAAATCCAACTATTAAAAATAGTCTACCTATTTATAAATAATTGTATTCGACTGTGATTTCAATTATATTCAAGTTTATATTTTAATTACTACAAAATATAGATACTGTCAACCCTTAGTTGTAAGAGAGCAATCAACTGACTCGTTTTCACGAAAAAAATCCAGTAATATTCACGTACATGGATGGTAGAAGCGGAGGGCAGGAGCGGTGGTCTGTGTTCATTTATGCCACAATGCGCTCTCATAAGATTGCTCGTATCAGCTGATTCGGTCTACGGTTTTGCGTCGGTCAATAACTGAAGCATAAGTGAGATGAAGTACCACTTTACTTCATAGACACACACACACACATCGCGATCTTTAGAAATCAGTTATGAATCAGCAATTGAAGGATTTTTGAAGTAATTTGTTGCAGTTAAACGTTTTGCGCATTACACCATACAGATTATTATTTTACTTTGTGTTCTATTTGGTATTCTTTCATGTATAAAGGTATACATACTTGTATGTAAGCTTCTGAGACATCAGCTAGATGCCGCTGCAGCATCTCCTTTTCGATGCAACGCTTCGGAGAGTCTAAGTGCATTACAATTGAAATATTATTGTTCATTAAAATTGAGAGAAGAAAAACTAAATGCGGCAATTAGGAATACAAAGAAAATAAAGAAGTACTTCAAGTAATCCAGTAATCCTCTCTGTCATAATAAATTTATTTCTGTTCCGCAATTGAGTAAATAATAACGAAAATAAATTTTAAAGGGGGAGCCTCCAGTTACTAAATCTAATTTCTGTAGGTTTATACCTACAAAAATAGGCAATTTGTTTGAAAAATGTTTTTCCAGTCAATTGATTCGCAAACATGTAGAAATACCGTTTGTTTCGATTCCTTTATTAATTTTGCCATATAATTTCGAAATACATACATACACATGTATGTACATATTTATGTATGCATAAATTATGTAGAGATCTTAATGATCTGTTTAACTAGTATTATTGTAACAATTTATTATACACCATGTTTCACAGTATGTAGCAAGTTTTCCTTATCGAGTGTCGTACTCCTTTTTGCCATACAATCTTACTCGCCTTGATTCCAGAGATAAAAAACTCGCTCTAATCGGAAAAATTATCTTCTGCCCAAAACTCCCGGGGGTTGCTTAAAAGCTCTTTCGCAAAAGCATTACGCTTTTGCCTATTAACTAGATATATGAATTTTGCGAATGGTGGCAATGCAGAAGGTCTTCCTAAAATTTTCCTTAACTTTTTAAGCGATTTTTGATGCGGTAAGTCAAGAGTTTTCACATTTCGCAAAACGTTAGGAGTTTCACGCTGTGCTAGTATTTTTGGCCGTTAGTTAGTATGAGGTTTGCACCGCGACCTAGGGTCGATAGTGCTGAGCTCAGGTTACTACCGGGGTCACAGCTGGCGGATAGTGGACGGCCTACATTAAGTAGGTTAGCTGCGAATAGTAATACGCAGCCCCCGACCAAGAGCTGCTGGAGAGGAGGGCTTGACTCAAAAAGCCTCATGCGCCCAATGAACCTCCGGCGAAGAGGCGAATAGATGCCGCCTGTAAATAAGCGTCCACAACTCCCACCAGGGTTGCACCGAGGGAGAACCTACCCACGAGAGGGAGGCAACAAAGCAACGAGGGACCAATCCAGCGATCAGCACCCAAATGCGCATAGATGTCAAAGAAACTTCGGGCAAGCGCCGATCAGAATAGAGACCAGTAAGATTCTGATTATGGTATACTGGAAATCCGGAACGGACTAGGTAAACAAAGGGCTGGTGAGAGCAGCATTCTGTCACCTCAGTAGGTAAGAGTGAAATCTCACCGAAATGGTTGATAGGGTAATGTTGTAATCACCTCCGTCTCGTTAAAACCCTGGTAGGTCTCCAAGTACGTTCAATGCACGTCGCCATTAATTTGCTCGTACAGGTTCAGTTGAGACGAACTCCTGATTTGTGTCCGAACCTGGCTCTGAACACAAGCTCTTATAAGGACTTGTGTCAACCCTTGCGTGGCCTCACTGCTCACTATAGGGCAACTGCTGCAACGTGCGGAGATAGCGGCTTGAAGCGGAGACCCAATAGCAAAAATGAATACACCACAACAACAAAAATCACAAGAGAAAGAACAATACGGAAAAACACAACAAAACAAAGACATCCAAGACGAGGAATACGGAACAGCTTTCCGCAGGAGCAGCAGGATACTTAGGTCGCCTATACTAACGGTCACACCAAAACAACCGGACAAAGAAGGAAAGATAGACAGAAAGACGGACAGGGAAACTCCGTCTACACAAGCAGGAACCGTAAAGCCACCAGAAGCGGGGAGCACTCCAGCTGCCTTCACAGTAGAACCTCGGGCCATTCAAAATTCACCGAAGGAAGAGTATATTACCCAAATGAGACGCGCAGAAGAGGAGTCTCTAGAGAAGTGCAAGGGTATCGTACAAAAAATGAAGATGGCGATGGCAAAACAAAAGAATGTCAGCATGGACGTGAAGAATGGAACTCTTCGACGTAATCAAGAGTTACCGCAGAAACTGGCTTACCGCGGAAAAAGAATCAAGACGGGAGCATCTAAGCAGACGTATCGCAACCCCAGAGTCAACAACTTCCAAGCGACGCGAGACAAGCCGAAAACAGTGCGGCCCCGAAACGAAAAGGACGGCGAGTGGCAAAACGTTATGCCTAAATGAAAGAAGAAGCCCCAATCCGATGGAGGAAATGTTAAGGAAGTACCTAAACAGGCAGAAGTAAGACCACAACGGAAGAACACAGCTGCAAATCTGAAAACAAACAATAGGATCAAGCGGCAATCAGAGGCGGTGATCAATAAGCCAACAGAAGGTAATAGCAAGCCCATTTAATTGTCGCCGGAGACCTTAACTCGAAAGCCATAGAGTGGGGTATGCCAAACACCGACTCGAGAGGTAAGCGCATCCTAGATACTGCAGCGCGCCTCGGTCTAATAGTGCTAAATACAGGAGACGCAACTACGTTTAGAAGACCGGGGGGCGAGGAAACCACGCCAGACATCACGCTATCATGAAAACGTATGGCAGGGTTAGTAAAGGAATGGAGGGTACTAGAAGTATACACTGGCAGCGATCATCAGTACATCTCCTTCGCGATTGACACCGGCATCCACGATAAAAACCAGAGAAAAAATACCGCCAGCCGAAAGTGGAACGTTTCGAAATTAAACAATCCGAAATTAATCTCCGCAATAGACGAGCAGAACCCATCTAGCAGCTCTCCCAAAACTGCGAAGAAAATTGTCGAGCACACAATGCTTAACATAACAAGAGCCTGTAACAAATCAATGCCCAAAGCTTCCCACAGCAAACATAAAGCGGCAGTTTATTGGTGGACAGAAAATATCGCCCAACTTAAACGCAAATGTCTCCGCGCTCGCAGGTCATACACGAGGCCCAGGCGCAGAGGAGCCGCACCCCAGGAAGCCGAGCAATATCAAGCGGCGAAAAATGAACTTAAGAATGCTATCGATGAGAGTAGAAAGAAGAAATGGGAGGAACTACGCGAGGATGTTAACAAAAACCCCTGGGAACTCGGGTATAAAATAGTAATGAAAAAACTAAGAGTCTGAGCTAAGCCACCTAACTTAACTGCTGTCAAAATGGACCACATCGTAAGCGCGCTATTTCCCACACACGAAAAAAGGCCTAGCGATTCAGAACAGACCATAAGACCTTCCCAAATCCCCCAGTTCACACTCGAAGAGCTGCAACTAGCAGCAGGCAAGCTCAAGACTAAAAAATCACTCGGCCCGGATGGTATCCCAGCAGAAATTCTTAAAATATTCGCTGCAGAGCGACCGGCAGTACTTCTGAATATGTAAAACGTGCCTCAAAGCTAGAATATTCCCTTGGGAAAAGGAGATCCCAACTTGCCATCAGCATACCGCCCATTATGCATGCTCGACACAGCGGGAAAGCTTTATGAAAGGCTACTTAAGCCCAGACTTGAAGCGGCCATCAACGAAGCCGGAGGACTCTCCTCTAGACAACATGGATTTAGACCCGGCAGGTCAACTTTAGGAGCTATCAGATGCATCACTGAAAGTGTAGAATGTAGCGCAGATGTCATAAGTATAAAAGAATAGTTTTGCTGGCTACATTAGATGTCCGAAACGCCTTCAACAGCGCTAGATGGGTGGACATGAACGACGCTCTCGAAAAAATCTTCAGAATCCCCGACTACCTCAGGGCGGTGGTGCGGAGCTACCTCAGCAAGAGAAAATTGTCGTACCAAACTAGAGAGGAACCACGACAGATAGCGGTTACGTCAGGAGCAGCACAAGGATCCATTTTAGGCCCAGACTTATGAAACATCAGCTACGACGCCATACTAAAACTCGAAATGCCAGACGAATCCTACCTAATTGGGTACGCGGACGACATCGCAGCAGTAATTACAGCCCGAGACACAGAAGATACGCGAAGGAAGCTAAACCAAGTCATGATACGGACCCATGCATGGCTCGACTTACACAACCTACAGTGCTGTTGACAAACAAGCACATACCTCTCGAAATAAGTATGCAAACGACCACGGATATTCTAAAGACTCAAAAAGTAGTAAACTAACTAGGCGTCAGTCTGAACCCCAGATTAACTTTCTGGGTGCAAATCCAGCACGCTGCAGGAAAGTGTTAAAAAAGGAAAAGCAGCGTAAGGTATTAGCCAAAGTATACCGCACCGCAGCCCTTAGAGTTGCATCAGCGTACCGAACAGTGTCGGGCGATGCAATATTAGTTATCAGCGGTATCCCAATTGACCTCCGGGCATACGAAAGAAAAAAGCTGTGGGAGCTAAAGGAAACATCTGAGAATAATAAAAGGGCAATCGAACAAATAAAGAAAGACACGATGTCAGCATGGCAACGAAGATGGGAGAATTAAAGCCGCGGCAGATGGACGGCCAGATTTATAAAAGATGGACAAGCCGAAAATCTGGAGAAGTCGACTTCTACATGACACAACTGCTATCAGGTCACGGATACTTCAAAAAGTACCTTCACAGAATGGGAAAAGTCGAAGAGCCGTCATGCTCATACAACGACGCGAGAGAAGACGACGCTGAACACACAGTCTTTGAATGTGCGCGATAGCAACGGGAACGCAGCGCCGTAAAGGACCGGCTTGGTCCAATAAACACGGCCAACTTAATTAGCGTCATGCTGGAGAGCGAAATCAACTGGGGGATCATCCAGAAATTCGCAGCAATTTTACTACGCAGCAAAAAGCGGGACTTGGACGCAGGTGCGCAGATGTAAATCTCTCAATGAGAAAAATGGAACGCCACCCTGAAGTAATGCAAACGCGGTCCCAGGGTGGGCGACGGTTCCTTAGAGGGGGGGGTTTTTAGTGTCCACATAAATGTAACTGAGGGCCTTGAGCCTGCGTCTACAAATTGCGGTGCAATCTAGAATCAGGTGTTCTGGTGTTTCCGGCCCCATGTCGCAGAACCGGCAGTTACCACAAGAAGCTCTGCCCAAATTAGACAGATGTTTTGTTTGTCTCTGGGGAGGTTTATTATAGTTTTGAACCTGGCTAGATTGTAGTTTACCAGTGACTTTTTTGCCCACTCTCTCCTCCGTGCGGAGAAGCTCCTTTATTGTGTGAGACCCGCCTGCAATGCATAGTTCCGGTACCATCATGCCAGAGGCAGCAGAAGAGCGGGCGAGTTCATCTGCCAACTCGTTGCCGGCTACCCCTTTATGCCCCGGCACACAGATCAGGTGAAGCTTTAATATATTAGAGAAATAATAAATACCGCAGTAAAATGAATAAAAATGTGGTGACAACAATTACATAATAAGTATGAGAGTAAGGAAGCCCTCATAAAACAAAAATACGGATCTCCAGTTGACTGCCAATCCCGACTTTAAAACAAATATATTTACATACATTACATTTTTTTTTATGTAAGAGATTTACCCAATCTGGTCTGCTTTTTATACTCTCGCAACCTGTTGCTACAGAGTATAATAGTTTTGTTCACCTAACGGTTGTTTGTATCACCTAAAACTAATCGAGTTAGATATAGGGTTATATATACATATATAAATGATCAGGATGAAGAGACGAGTTGAAATCCGGGTGACTGTCTGTCCGTCCGTCCGTCCGTGCAAGCTGTAACTTGAGTAAAAATTGAGATATCTTTATGAAACTAGGTAGACATGTTTCTTGGTACCGTGAGACGGTTGGTATTGCAGATGGGCGTAATCGGACCACTGCTACGCCCACAAAATGCCATTAATCAAAAACAATTAAATTGCCATAACTAAGCTCCGCAATAAGATACAAGACTGTTACACAGGATCACATTTGGTACACAGGATCACATTAGGGAGGGGCATCTGCAGTTAAAATTATTTTTTTAAAGTTGGCGTGG
Source organism: Bactrocera oleae (assembly GCF_042242935.1). Lineage (NCBI taxonomy): Eukaryota > Metazoa > Arthropoda > Insecta > Diptera > Tephritidae > Bactrocera > Bactrocera oleae. The sequence goes on from NC_091538.1 coordinate 21,657,908, forward strand.
TCCCGCCTCTAATAGGTTTAATGTGCATATCTCCTAAACCGCTAATGCTATAATAACAAAATTCACTGGAAGCAATTTTTAGCACTTCTATTGACGGTGTGAAAATAGTTGAAATCGGGTGGCAACTCCGCCCACTCCCCATATAACGGTACTGTTAAAAACTACTAAAAGCGCGATAAATCAAGCACTATACACGCCAGAGACATAAAATTTTATCTCTGGGATGGTATGAGATGACTTTATAGGAACCGCGTTCAAAATTAGACAGTGGGCGTGGCACAGCCTACTTTTAGGTGAAAACCCATACCTGAGATCTGCTTAACCAATTTCAACAAAATTCGGTACATAACGTTAGTTTCATATTTCTATGTTATAGTGCGAAAATGGGCGAAATCAGACTACAACCACGCCTATTTCCCATATAATACCATTTTCAATTCCATCTGATTCTTTCACTTTCAACTATGCATATCAAGCAACAATGATTATATCGGGGTAAAACTTGGCGTGAATAATAGTTTAAAGTATGCCACCTTGTGACCAAAAATTGTCTAAATCGAACCAAAACTGTTCAAGCCCCTAAGTACTAAATATGTGGACCCCAGTGCCTATAGTTGACCTTCTACCGAAAATATCAGCCAATCCAAAAAGAAATGTCAAACGAGTATACCATTTGACTTTGCGAGAGTATAAAATGTTCGGTTATATACGAACCTTACTTGTTCAGATATGTGTTCTACTAGCCGGAATCATAAGGCACTTGTAAGATCACATGATTCGCACCTCGCTAACTGCTGATGTTTTGATGTTAACTCATAACGAGTCACTTTTTACTATTTTGAATTTGGTGGGTTTGAATAAAGGCTAATATGGTTTCTTGTAAATCAAAGATTGCATTTGCTTCAAGACACTTACTACTGCCATCTCTTTAGACAGCGCACTATTTACTACAATCTACTTGTATGTATTGTTAAACTGTTGTGTTAATAATGCGAGTATTTTTAGTTTATCTTACTTTTTACTTTATTTTACTCGACTTTTTGATTTGTTCCAACTTTTCGCTACTTGCACTAATTTACAATCACGTTGCATGCATGTTTGTATATACATACATACATGTGATATGTATGTATGTCGGCATATTCGTGGATAAAACTTCTTTCCATAGCCGGTCATTGGCCGTGCTCTTCGGTTGGTCGCTACTTCGCGATCTCTACAGTGTTGGTCTGGCCGCACCAGCGCCTGTCGCTGTGTTAATTTTAATTAGAGGGAACAGTGAAGCATAAAATAAAGAAAATGCGCGCATTGTACAATACTTTAGAAAGGCTCTGATATAATGTACCCACCCAAAATGATCGCACTAAAGTAGCGTTAAGTAGCGGAAAGAACGGCACTAGATACTATCAGCCGATTTCTTCTGTGCGATAGCCTCATACCATCCATATATACGATGTATGTAGGTAAGTATGGATCAGTACCAAACTGTGTTTTGAAACATTAAATAACGGGCGGTACTGCTTACTATTTTCCGAAAATAGTTTTTATTTTAATATTTGGTTATATGAAATTTGCCCCTTTTAAGAGGACAAGAAACTGCTTTGGAAGCTAAATGTTTTGGGAAGAATTGAAAGTTTTGAAATATTGCAGAAGAGTCATTATTCTTTCATCATTAATGATTATGGAAATATAAGGCTGGAAGTAGATAGTGCATCATCGTTTGTTTTCGAGTTAATGCTGAATGGAAAGTGCAATCATTGATGTAAACTGAGGTTAGTTGTATGCAAGGTATTCAAATGTGTTCCTGTCAACTAGGGTTACCGGCCTATCATGCTTCTGAGGTAAATAATATAAATGACCACAACTCAAAAGGACAAAATTTATGACTGTATATAGTAGTACTGATTTTGAGAACATATAACATTAATTTCAAATTTTAAAATTTAACCACAGTTATGGCGATCAAGAGTTGAGCCTAAAAACCAATGTAAGTCAATTGTTTAAGGATCCCACCGTTCACTTTTATGAATTAATATGATAGGATCACTCTTTAATGTTGTTAGAGCTCTCATTAGCAGACGTCTGGACAATTTACTCAACTTTGGAGTGGTAATACTTGAGATATGCAATAACAGTACATTCCACATGTATTTCTGAATAGGAGTGTGAGTATGTGCATATAGAAACACTATATATCATTAAATAGGATTTGTGACCTATTAACTCACAGCGGTAGAATGATTGGCCAGCAACAATAGGAAGAATTATTAATTTCAACTTAATAGTTTCATACTTGGTTGACTTAGGTTTCTGTGCTTATTATATTCTCGAGCGATGTTTTATGAAGTCTCTTTTCCCCCCTTATAAGCAACAGTTATTATACTTCTAATTGTGGTCTGATTAGATATGAATATATGGTATGTATAGATGTACATTTCTACATGTGCCCTTCTGACTTTGGTTTAATTTAACGATTTTAATTAGCCCTACTTTGCATTTATGTACATACATATCAACTTGTCTCCAACTACTTTCTCACCATACATTAGCAAAGGCAATCATTATCTGCATCAGTTTGAGATCGTACGCCTTTCATTTCAATCTTTTCTTTTAACAAAGACATGAAATATTTCCAAATCAGTGCACAATGTATGATAATTGCAGCGTGAACTTGTGCAAAAATATTGCACCCATACACGTAATGCACTTTTATCTGCACACAAACACAGCCACATACATACGTGTGCCTTTATGTTTGTATGTATTTGTGCCCATATGTGCCTTCGAATTGCTTTGGTAATGGAATTGCGCTAATATAAAAACTAAAGAAATAGCGCGCTCGACTGCAAGTAACCTCGAAAACTCCTCAGCTAGAAATATTCGCGCTAGATTAGAAATTCTTTAAAATGAAATTATAAAAACAATGCCGCGGCAATTAACTGCTGGTATTTGTAGTAGCGTAAAATTAATTTTAGTATATGTCATACTTATATCCAGTCATAAAATGCAGTTGGTCAAAACATGGTCGAACTTATGAAAGATTTTTTCTGTTTCTGTTCAGTAATCCATCATTCCATATTGAATATTTTATTATATGTATAGCTTACAAAAATGTCATTTAAAAGAGAGCCATTAAAAGTTGAACAACTGCTTTGGAATGAATTGTGGAACAACTAAGGGTATATGAGAGCTAACTCAGGTTGTGGTTGTAAAAGACTCATGTCAGTGGAAGAACGATCAAATTAAGTGAACAAAAAATCGCTAGCTTATGTTCGACATGTTTATAAATTTTAAAAGACAAAGGAATGCTAAACTAGTGCATTAGTTATAAGAGTTTACCTCACACACACAGACCAAATCCTTCGATATTTATGAGCTCATTGATGCTTTTCGATCAAAGAAGTACGTGAAAAATGGCTTATACGTCAAAATACACTTGTAATTATTACTTTGGCGATACATTTTCGAATTCGGCAATGCCATTTTTCACTTTAATATATAAAAAATGAATGAACCGTGGTCGTAAGTTTTACTATTGTGTGATTACTCTAAATATGTATTTATTTATGTTCACACATTGGTTTATGTTATCGTTTCGTTATAGCAGTTGAAGATAATTATTAACATGCAATGAATAAAATTCATATTCGTTACAGCCATAATTCACGACAGTGACAATGAACTCGTAAGAAACGCTCCGATCTGAAGCAGGGTTGACATTGATACACTAACAGACGTAAACGAATTTCTAAAATGTGAGTTTTTTTGAGAAAGAGAGCTTGTGTTTTAAATTAAACACATATGAACGGGTGAAACGGCCCATGTAGGTGGTTTTTAGTTCTCAACTCCTTGACCTCACATGAAAAGTAGTGAAAATCACTGTACTAAGATGACCAATTCTCATGTCTATATCTTGTTGGAACCATTTAGCACTTCAAAATATTTAATTATAACAATTCTTTAGCATTTAAATGATTGATATTGATGTGAGGGCTAAAAAAGGCACCATTTATTTACCTGTAACTTTTGAACTCGGTAACTTTTTTGAATGCCAAGTACCACTTACCCAAAATTTGTTTAAAAAGTTAGTACATTCGTAAGAGTGAGAAAAGTAAGTTTACGGCTAGAAATAGAGTTTTAGAAAATAAAATGTCTACGATTTTTAAACGTTTTTCTATCCGCACAGTAAAGTATACAGAGGGCAATCTTATGCGATCACTTTGATAGTCAGTTTGGCAGCTATCTTTTCAACATGTTGCTACAGAGCACACTAGTTTTGTTCACATAACGGTTGTTTGTATCACCTAAAACTAATCGAATCTGAAAGGAACTAGAAAATACTCGTTATATCGAGTTATCCGTTACAGTGAGGTTTGTTATATACAGGTATGTACTATTTGCATGTAGCCCGCTTTCTTCAGCAAATCTTTCTTTTGATTTCAAAATTGGAACTCATGTACTTGTTGGAATGTCAAACTTCCTGGCAATCTCTAATTTTTTTACTAAAGGATTTTCGTCTACAAACTTGATTATTTTTCGTTTCTCTGCAACACTTAACGAACACCTTTTACGCTTTTTAGCCACTGCAACTGAATTTACTGGATCAAAGGACGAAGTTTACAATTAGTTTTTAAAAAAACTGTTTTACGGAAGATTGTAGGTAGTGATCGTAGTTGCAGCGAAAGAGGAATTGAAAATTTGAGCTTTGCATTCTCAGCTTCTTGGAAAAGTCGCAAGTAGCAGCGAGCCAATCAAATCATCAGCTTTTTCCAGCTAGTGGAGGGAGTGAGCAAACTATAGTCGAACAGCTGACGAGAAAATCAGTCATTCGTTATATGAAGGTTGTGGATCAAAAAATAGATAATCAGGATGAAGAGACGAGTTAAAACGCGGGTGATTGTCTGGCCGTCCGTTCGTCTGAGTAAGCTATAACTTCAGTAAAAATTGAAATATCTTTATGAAACTTGGTAGACATGTTTCTTGGTACCGGAAGACGGTTGGTATTGCATATGGGCGTAATCGGACCACTGCCACGCCCACAAAACCCCATTAATCAAAAACAAATAAATTGTCATAACTAAGCTCCACAATACGATGCAAGACTGTTATTTCGTATATCGGATCACATTAGGGAGGGACATCTGCAGTTAAAATTTGTTTAAAGTGAGCGTGGTCGCGCCCCTATTTAGTTTAATGTGCATATCTCCTATACCACTGAAGCTATAATAACAAAATTCACTGAAAACAAATGTTTTTATCACCTCTATCGACAGTATGAAAATGGGTGAAATCGAGTGACAACCCCGCCCACTCCCCATATAACGTTATTGTTAAAAACTACTAAAAGAGATGACTTTATAGAAACCGGGTTCAACATTAGTGCGTGGCACCGCCTACTTTTATGTGAAAACCCATATTTTGGGATCTGCTTAACCGATTTCAACCAAATTCGGTACATAATATTTCTTGTATATTTCTATGTTATAGTGCGAAAATGGGCTAAATCGGATTAAAACCACGCCTATTTCCCATATAATCATTTTAAATTCCATCTGATTCTTTCACTTTCCACTATGCAAATCAAGCAAGAATGACTGTATCGGAGTAAAACTTTGCGTAAATAATGCGATTAAAGTATGCCATCTTCTGACCAAAAATTCTCTAAATCGAACCAAAATTGTTCAAGCCCTTAGATACTGAATATGTGGACTCCAATGCTTATAGTTAAATTTTTACCTCAAATATATATCGATCAATGTGTAAGACATATAGTTGAAATTCATATAATAAAATAAATAAATGAAACTCTCGAAAATAGTATGTTTTTGTGTCAAAAATGGGTTGAATCGGATAAATTTTCCTATAGCCCTCATATACATAAAATAAAGATTTTTGAACTTCCGGGTGGCTTTCTACGGCACATATCGGCCAATATGTGAGTTATCTCAATGAAAATGAGAGAGCGTGTAACTAATATCAGGATTTTCGAACATTCCTAGACTTTACTTCATTTGTGATGTTATATGCGGTAGCTTAATGAAACAGTGGGAGCATTTTATTAGTCTGTGGCATGTTAGTATTATGTGGTATTGGCAAAAATTGATAAAATTTGGTTAATACTACCGTCAATTTCCATATACTACTTATAATTTTTTTCGTTATCCTAACAAGTTTTATGCCGAACATGTCGGTCAGTGAGTATTAATATTTTTTTTATATATAAAATTGCATCAAAATATTCAATCAATATATAATCAAAATATATTCTCGGGTATAGCTGAGCAATGTCAAAATTAATATCTTTATCTATCCCCAATATATATATGATTTCCGTCTTTCCACGTGACTTAAAACCGTTCCGGTTGATCAAAATGTGATATTTTAATGAAATTAAGTGGATAAGTTTTATTAAAAATTATGAGGTTTGACGCTGAATAAGAATGAAATTAGTATATACCTAATAAATTTCGATTTTCTGGTTGACGTTTTCCATATGAGCAACACAAGAACGATTTCTCATAATTTGAGTAAATTTAGTTTACAAATTGCTCTAATTAATTTCACTGTGAATGTAAATAATTGAGGCAACAGTTCCTGCTTCTAATTATTAAAATATATAAAGAAATCTCAAACGAGTATACCATTTGACTTTGCGAGAGTATAAAATGTTCGGTTACATCCGAACTTGGCCCTTCTTTATTTGTTAAAACACTCTTTATTTACCTTTATGCTAGTGTACCTTGCAACTTCACGCAAATTGCTATTAGTACAAATTTTATTAATATAAAACATGAACAAAGTTTAATATTGATTTCGTTTTTAAAATATTAAACTTATAGTAAATGACTTCCTTCGTATATAATTTATTTTTATACTCTGAACAGGATATATTAAGTTTGTATGTCCGTCGGTCTGTCTGTCTGTATATACGCAAACCAGTCTATCAGTTTTTGAGATATCGATCTGAAATTTCGCAAACGTCCAAGAAGCTACTCATTTGTAACCGGCGATATCAGACCACTATATCATATAGCTGCCATACAAACTAAACGATCAAAATCTCGTTTTTATATGGAAAACGCTTTTATTTGGGAATATATTAGGTAAAGTAAAAAGTTCGTTCGGTTTTTTATTGATTTTTCAAAAGATGATAACTTTGTGTACATTTGTCCGATTTAAGTCAAATATGTGGGTGCATTAGAACCTCCCATCCGAGCTCCAGGAGCTTCTGGCGAGTCACCAAAGACGTGTGTGTCCTGATGGAACACAATTCGGCCTCTGTTGATCAAAGATGTCCTCTTCTGGATGAGTGCTGCCTTCAAGCGGTCCAGTTGTTGGCAGTAGAGGGCCGAATTGAGCATTTGGCCATAGGGGAGCAGCTCGCAGTAGATGATTCCTTGCCCATCCCACCAAACACACAGCAAAACCTTCCTGGCCGTCAATCAGGTCTTGGCCACCATCTGGGCCGCTTCCCCGAGCTTTGACCACGACCGTTTGCGCTCGATGTTGTCATAAGTGACCCATTTTTCATCTCCAGTCACAATCCGCTTCAGAAACGGGTCGATTTTGTTGCGATTTGCAGATGGAAATTCCATTCCGGTCCATCATGTTTTTTGCGTTAGTTCGTGTGACACCCAAACATCGAGCTCCTTTTTGAATCCAAGGTTATGCAAATGGTTTTTTAGCTTCTCTTTATTTCCTCAGCAATTAAATAAGTGCTCACGTGACGGTCTGTTTCCACTATTTCCATGATTTTATCGCAATTTTCGACGACAGGCCTCCCGACGCGTGGTGCATCTTTGACATCGAAATTACCGGAACGGAACCTAGCAAATCACTTTTGTGCTACACGTTCGTTTACAGAATCGGGCCCATAAACTAAATTAATGTTTTCAGCCGCTTTGGCTGCTTTTTCGCTTTGATCGAAATTGTAAAATATAGCGAATTTTCTCTTCGTTGGTGTCCATCTTTGACGAGTGCTCACAACGAACTGAGTAAATCAATCGAAAAACTGTCAAGGTCAAACTTTTAGCGCGAATAAACACGTTTTCAGCGCCGTATAGTATGACATGATGCGACACGTAACACTAGTACTATGGATAATAACGCCATCTCTTAGATAAAAACCGAACGAATTTTTTACTTGACCTAATATTTTCACGAAATTTGGAATAGAATATTTTAAAAGATAACGCTACAATCGTTGAAGAAGTTGCTCAGATTGGATCACTATAGCATATAGCTTTCTGAACGATCAAAAGCAACGATACAATATCCGAAGAAATTTTTCACATCAGACCCTTATCGCACTGGCACAGGCCACTATATCTTTTTTTTCTGCTCTAAAAAATGCATCTGTGAAGGGTATTATAGCTAAGGTGCAGCCAAAGTTAACGTTTTTTTTACATGTTAAGAATTGTTTGTCCTGATTTTTTTAGGGTTTCATAGACATCATTTAGTTCGGCTAAGTTCCAACTAAATCGTCGAAAAATAAGGTTTATTGATAAATTAGTAATTCATTAGCTAGATTACCTCAAATTTTTAAGGATATACGAGTTTACTATTATATTTGGATGATAGTTTACTTTTGGTATACTACTAATTAGTAATGTTTCCAGTATAAAAAGGGTAATTTTGTAAAGAAGACCTATAAATGGAAGCTTTAATTAAAAGCACTGGTATATCCACATTTATTTCCTACATACTTATATGGATGCGCATCATATTTATGTTTAAACTTCCTGTAATTTGAGCTCGTCCTGTGTCCCGAAGAATACGAGGTGATTGCGAGTGGACAGTACTTCCGCATGTCACCTCCGAGCGGATGTGTCATTCTGATACATTTGTATGTATGTATATAGTCAAATACTTTTATTGCACTTGCTTTGTCGTGTCTACTTGTGTCATTATTGTCTGCATTTTATTGTTCCAACGGAGTATTCTTATCTTTGCGTGTCATTGCACAAGGTTATTAAGAATTTGCATTTCCATATGTGTTCTTACGAAATGTTGTATATATACTTATGCATTACAAATGTGGTTAACTGCATATATGCATACATACATATGTACATATATATATGGTAAGTAATATTTAAAAAAGGCCAAAGAGTTAAGGTTCAAACTTGAGATACTTCGAACCCAAACTCGAATGTTCTTCGCACTGTTGTGGTAATTTGAAACTGAAGATTGAGTATGCGTATATATGTATGTATATGCATGCAAATGCACATGTGTTTAAGTACAAAGTATATTCTTAGTGCCAGTTCATACACAGACTCTTTTGTAACCAAAACCGGTTTATTGTGGGCGAGGGGACGACGAGGAAAGACGAAGGGACCGTGCTACTCGTGCTCGGGTGGCACGCTTTGTGTTCTTGTTCGTAACGGCTCGCTGCTATCCTTTTCAGCAATCCTTTTCATTTTGAAATTCTTTCCATGGTTGCAATTTCGCTCGGTTTCAAATGAATATATACGATATGTTAGGAAATTTGAATTTCGCTGTCAATTTTTTGTATGTAAATACAATTATGTATGCATATATTAATAGAAATATTTGAAAAAATTGTGAATAAGGAGAATTTTTAATAACATTTAGCGGTATTAAATGTAATAATATACGAGTATACAAAAAATAATTTTAATAAAAATGGTAACTTTACTTTTTTTCTTAAGATAAATATTAAGATACTTTTATATTTATTTATTTTAACCGCAAAAGATTTACTTCGAATACCATTTTATTTAAAACAAGAATTGTAATTAGTTCAAGGATGTTTTACAATAAATAAGCGTTAACTTCGGTTGCACCGAAGCTATAATACCCTTCACAGATATAAAGGTTCCTTCCAATAACTTGATCCGATCTAAACAATTTTTTCGGAGATTATATTCTTGCTTTAGAAAATAACTCATGCCAAATTTCGTCAAGATACCTCGTCAAATGAAAAAGTTTTTCATGCAAGCACTATACTCAGATCGTTCGGTTAATATGGCAGCTATATGCTATAGTCATCCGTTCTGTAAAATTTCTTCGGAGCTTGCAGTATTGCTTTAAATAATATTCTGTGCCAAACTTCATGAAGATACCTCGTCAAATAAAAGAGTTTTCCATAGAAGCACTTGATTCCGATCGTTCAATTTGTGTGGCAGCTATATGCTATAGTCATCCGATCAAAACAATTTCTTCAGGAATTTCATTGTTACCATTGTTACCTTACCTTATAACGCATGCCAAATTTCATGAAGATATTACGTCAAATAAAAAAGTTTCCCATACAAGGACTTGCTTCCGATTGTTCAGTTTGTATGGCAGTTATATGCTATAGTGGTCCGATATCGGCCGTTCCAACAAATGAGTAGCTTCTTAGTGAGAAAAGGACAGGTACAAAATTTCAGATCGATAGCTTAAAAACTGAGGGACTAGTTTGCATATATACAGACAGACGGACGGACGGACGGACAACGTCCGGTGTGTTTAACGTGAGTACCTGCCGTCGACGGCCTTATCTCACGGCGCTCAAAAGCACAGCGTATCAATACAATGCGTTGATCAGCGCCCCGAAAATGCTAGGCATTTTTCAGTAGCGATTGGTAGTGTGGAATGGACACACTACACACCTTGGTAAGGTTCGAGGCCTATCTAAAACCTCTGGCGTACTTTGGGTCCGGCACCCGGTTGCAATGCAACTCCACATTCAACTGACAAAACGTCAGTTCTTCCCGCATTTGGGTATAAACCACAACCACCACGATACTCCCCGAAGGGCCAGTCCGCACGAGCAGGTTGGAGCGAACTCCAAGGGCCCCTGCTCCCCGTGGTACGAGAATTAAGTCTCCGGTCAGACCTCGTAGCCGAAGCTACTACCAGTTGAGCCTCCATACAGCTCTGGACTGGTAACCAAGGGTTGAACCCCATACGCACATTACACTCACACACCTTTCACACAAGAAGCTAACCCTAACTCACAGTTAAACGCCTCCGCCGCCTAAACAATTCACGCGCAAACGACCCTAACTGTTCGGCATTCCGACTAGTGGAGATCACACCGCTAACATCTAACCGTCCATCAGTCCAGCTAATCCCCATACCCCCTAGATCCCTAATGTCCGAGTACATCGGGCACTCCGCGATCAAGTGAACCCAGTCTTCACATCGCGCCCCACACAAACACCCCGACCTATCAGAAAGGTGCCTCTGATGCAAAAATGCATTCAGAGGCCCATGCCCCGTTAACAAAAAACCCAGACTCAGACAAAATCTGAAGTCTGGGTTACCCTCAACGAACCTAACGTCCCGGATGTACTCATAAGTCACCCGACCGTTAGGACTGTTGTCCCAACGGTCTTGCCACCTACTCCTAACCCTATCATCTAGAAGCCTCTTGCTCCCTAGATACCCCTCCTTCTCCACATCATCATCGGAAATCCAGTCATTCCGCAGCAATGACACACTCAAGCCCCTTCTTAACCTGAAAGCAACAGCACGCTGTATGACAATCAGGTCAAGAGGGGGTGCACCTAGTAAAACCTGCATCGCATCCGTTGAAACGGTGCGACATACAGGCAAACATGCAAGCATCATGCAACGTTGCACCGAGAGGAGTTTTCGGCGACCAGAGACCGTCATCGCTGATTCCCACCATATTGCGGCTCCATAAGTGGCACAAGCCACAAATAGACCACGGTATATGGTGCGAACAGCACGGCGAAAATTTTATTAAAAGGAATAACAGAAACCCTTGATTTGAGTTGATACACTCTTTTTGCTCGTGTAAGCACACAGAGCGACAGCAAAAGAGAATTTGCCGATAACGAGCGTCAAAAGAGTCCCCATGTAAACGCAGTATTATATAAATAAATGCACATATCTCGTTTTGTTCTGCGATATGGTTTCTCAAATGCAAGGCGTTTCCGATTACTTTGCTGAATATCAAAATATGGTTTTTAGGCAACTTATTTTTAATATATGACAGCACGCACTTACATGCATACATACATTTTTGTGCATATGTATATGTTGGTGTTGTGTTGTGCTTGTTAGATATGAAATATAAGACAGTTTGCCAGACTAATATAAAGTCGTCGTAAGCGATATGCCGATGCATCTTGTCTTCAAAGAAAATAAATAATATTGAATTTACTTATATGAAAATATATGTATAAGTACATACTGGAACAGCGAAAAGTTCGTCGGTCTGGAAAAAACTTCAGGTCTTTGCCAAACGTTTTACTTTATTTTGGAAATAACCTATTGAAATAAATTTCTAAGTAATTGACTTCATTCGTTTATGTAGCAGTATAAGTTTTTAACATTTAAAGGGAAAATACTGGTTTGATATTGTGATAAAAAACAATAGCTGACTAAGGGATCTCATCTGAAACAAATCACACATCTTTAGAAAAAAACAAGAAAAAATGTTTATTTCGGTTGCACCGAAGCTTTAATACCCTTCACAAATACAAAGGTTCCTTACAAAAACTTGATTCCGATCGTTCAATTAGTATGGCAGCTATATGATATAGTGATCTGATCTGAACAATTTCTTCGGAGATAACATTGTTGTTATAGACAATAACTCGTGCCTACTGTTTTGAAGATAACTCGTCAAATGAAAGATTTTTCCATACAAGCACTTGATTCCGACCGTTCAGTTAATATGGCAGCTATATGATATAGTGATCCGATCTAAACAATTTCTTCGGAAATTGCATTATTGCCTCAAATAATAATCTATGCCAAATTTCGTGAAGATACCCTGTCAAATAAAAAAGTTTTCCATATAACAACTTGATTCCGATTGTTCAGTTTGTATGGCATCTATACGCTATAGTCATATCGGTCGTTCCGACAAATGAGCAGCTTCTTAGTGAGAAAAGGACAGGTGCAAAATTTCATATCGATAGCTTAAAAACTGGCGGACTAGTTCGGATATATACAGACAGACGGACAGACGGACATGACTAAATCAACTCAGCTCATCATGCTGATCATTTATGTATATATTTTATAGATTCTCCGACGTTTCCTTTTGGGTGTTACAAACTTCGTGGCAAACTTAATATACCCTGTTCAGGGTATAAAATGATGATGATGATATTCATATGTATGCATGTTCATAAACAGACCGTCGAGAGCCAACCGATTCCCAATTGTTGGGATATCTACAGACTCATGTACATGGCTATATTATAATATATCAGATACCAGTACAAACATTTTTAATTACGGCTCAAACATATGAAAAAATAATATATTAACCGCCCATAAGCAAAACTTGCGAATATACTACTTATCTTTTCTTATTTTTTTTTCCATTTATTCAACTTTTATTGTTCTCAACAATGAAAACGATTTCTATACAAGAACGTCATTTTGATCGGTCAGTTTGTACAGCAGCTATATGCTGGTCCGAATTCAGCGGTGCCGAATTTCAGATCGATATCTCAAAAACTGAGAGACTAACTCGCGTATATACAGACAGACCGACGGACATACAGACAGATATGGTTAAATCCGCTCAGCTCGTCACGCTATATATATTTTAAAGGGTATCCGACGTTTCCTTCAGCCTGTTACAAACTTCCAACTACTGATTAATGCAGTATTTATATAAATGCCCAAACACATAAGTATATGATCATTAAGTAACATTTTATGTTAATAAAGACTATTACATACTTGCAAACATATTATATACATATATATATTATAAAATAAAAGTAGAAATATGCATGGGGCCGATTGAAAGCATTTAAATGCATAAACATGACTATATCATTTACATACCTCCATACCTTTAAGCACATATATACCATAGCACTAAGATAAGCAATATCTTACCGAATATACGACTAATCATTTGAATATACATATATACCTAAGTGTATCTGATCTGAAAGTACTTGTATGTTTGACTTTCCAGGCAGACGCCACGGACATTGTGTGGGGTAAAGACACAATTCTTTAAAGATCGGACGAATTTCTTATATGAGTACGTATAAATATGTTTGTGTATCATTCAATGATGTGCCTGAAGATCAGTTTATTTATTTGTTGTTAGAGAAGCTGTTTATCGTAAGTAAGCAACAGTGAAATCCAATTTGAGGCCTTCAATTGTTAAACAAAATATTTGGCATTCGTTTGGACTTTAAAAGTCAAATGATGAGGCCTAATTAAATATTCTATTTAATAATATTCTTACAATTTTAATATTCCTTGATTGGATGTATGTCGTTCACGTTATTATAATTATTGGTAAAATTGTTATGATGTTGCGAATTAAATACAAAAAATTTTCTTTGGAATTTCAAAAATGTTGCATTGCGATTTTTCAATTATGTACAGGAATCCCTGACATTGATTTTCAGTAGTTGAGATCATCAATCCGCTTCTTTATCAACATTGCAAAGGCATTTACGCACGTTCAACTGAAAATGCAAAGCTCGCTACAAATGTGCGTTTGTATATAAGTATGTCCATATGCACATACACATGGCTACTTGGCTTGGCTACTGACAATTTAAAAAATTGCTAAGGAAACCCGCTGACAAAACTGGATTTTCTCCAAATTACCAAAAAGTGAGCAAACGCGGTTTTATCTCAGAAATTCTACGATTCGCGCCGCAAAAGCGCAATGCACCGAAAACTTGACGAAAATAAACAACACTCAAATAAAGCAACAATCAAAAGCAATAGTAACCAAAAAAAAAAAGAATCGCTGTATAAGTTGCAGCCTGCCACAAAGTGCGCGAGCCTAAATTACAGCGACAATTTGAGAAAAAAGCAAACAACGAAACTTTGCCTGACCGAAATTAAGAAGCAGTGCATTTTTCAACTTTTTTGTTGCTCGTATTTCGATCACCGCTGACAATACGAAAAATGGAAACTCGCTCAAGCATTTGCGAGCTGGCTGGAGTTGAGCTTGCATCAGTCGAACGAACGCCAAGAGATTGATGATCGAGTTTCGAGAAATTCCCACTTACCTTAGCACCGATTTGATTGCCACATTGACCGGCTTGCAAGTGCACGATTTCCCTCATTTTGTAAAAAAGTTGGATTTATTTAGCTTTTACAGGAAACTCGCGAATTCGCGTTTAAGTGCGGCTTTTATTGCTTTGTGTTCCTGCGCTCTGAGATTTTGAATCGCCTGTGAAAATCCTTCGAGAGATTTTCAGATAAATTTTACTCGATTTAATTTTTGGATCACACACCCGTTTGGTTTAATTTCAATTAGTATGAATATGTAGACACACTATTGTTAGTATATCCTGCACACAAAAAAAACTCCGGTAATACTTTGATATAAATGTTGGAAAGAGCACCGAAAAGTTGTGGACAAAGCACTTGGTGACAACTCGACGTACGAAACTGAACTGATCATGTGTGGAATGCGCTGAGCCAGCATGAAGCATACGCCGTTTGCCGGCAAAAGTAAATACACGCAGACGGAGTTCGCCGCACGCCGCACGCCACATGCGTCATATAATGGGTGAGTTCATTTCTACACACATACTACTTATTTGTGTATATTAATTTTTCTTTGTGTGCGTGCTATACTAATAAGCATTGGGTTGGGTGGTGGAGATGAGCACACTTTGTTGTGACTTTGCACCCATTGAGAGCTGAAGATTTGCCGCACCGTCATGAGAAATTGAAGTTGAGCAAATACTTGCAAGTAAAAGAATGAGTGAGAATATTGCACGAGATGCAATCAGCGATCGTACAATACTGACGATGACACTGAGAGAAATAAGTTGAGTAACAATTAAAGTTGTATAACACATCAGTGTCATGTGCACTGTTTCTATCATAAATTTAATAATTTTAAAGATGTATTAGTGTCTTAAAAAGTACCACCGGGACTAAAATCTCCTCACTAATGAGTTTCTATTTATGTTCATCAATACAAAATTTTTATATATGCAGCTTTCGAAACATCGTCAAGAAACCCTCAACCGGTTGTTGTTTTATATGTTCTATATTCTAATCTTCTTCTTCCTCTTGACAGCTTAGGGATTGACTCCACCGAGACTCAGCTAAATTTATAAAATGTTTGTCGACAAGAGGTTTTGCTTTCCTTGAAAAAGTTGACATGTTTTGGTAACTCGAACAATTTTGATGGATAGAGATCTCTAACCCTACAAAACTGAATTAAAATTATATTTTGATTGCAGCTCCACCATAATGCACTGACTTTTACTCTATACGTCATGTAAGTATATAAGAAACTTAATTTTTAAAAATAATTTTAGGCATCTACTAGTAAATATACCATATACTTATGGCTCCTTGTCCGTACTCACCCATATATAAGGTATTTGTGTGTGTAGTCACCAAAGTTACATAAATAGAAACTTTGCCTGTTTCTAATGAAAAAGATCAGTTTATCTTTTAAGAAAATAAAGTATCAAAATTGTCGCTGCACTCTAGCCAAAATTAGAAGCAACCCAAGTATATATATGTATGTGCGTCCCAAAACTTGAGGTAACTCCGAGTTCAAAGCATCAAAGGAATTTGTAAGACATTTCGTGTTAAGTCAAAGGTAAGTTAACTGTTTGGAGTTGAGATTTTAAAAATAAAAATAGATCTACATTAGTTCTATAGGAGCTTTGAAGAAAACTGAAAATTATTTTCGAAAAATATGTAAGACAGAGTTTAACATTTTATTGATGCTTAAGGGAAACGGTTATCTGATCTTCAAATTTTCTGAAATTAATTTCGTGCCTTCATCTTGCGGCTGTCTGGAGTAAGAATCAATGGCGTTTTATGTAAAAGAATAAGATAATTTTTAAAAATTAATCAATACTTGCTTTCCTTTAATATCCTATAAAAATAATAATCAAATTATGGCAAATTAGGATTTTGAATAGAATAGAAGAATGGATTCTTCTTATTCGATATAAGGATTCTTGGGGAAAGCATTTAAGAAATTCCTTCATTTTGGTACCGAGTTCAAAACTCACAATATGTTAAGCCTAATAACGGGCGTTTTTTTTTAGGCGTGTGGTTTTAAATCAGACAATACTTTTTTCGGAGTTAGTCTTTTTGGCAGCTGTTACTAGATTTATAGTCAGTTTCATTTGCAATTTCATATTGAACAGACTTACTCCTGAACAGCGTTTGAAAATCGTGCAAATTTATTACCAAAGTAATGAATGATTCAGTTCAATCAACGCATCGCGCGCTGTGTCCAATATTTGGTCGTAATAATCGCCCAGCCGAGTTGGTAATTCGAGCAGCCATGGATTGTTTGCGCACCACGTTTCTTCTAGTGGATAATACGCATCCTCAGATACGTCATACAGTGCGCATCGTAGCCTCTATTGCGCAAAATAATTCATGCGTCAACCCGTGCAACAACTGGAGCTGTTCCTGTCCACTTTATGGAAGAATTTGCGGAAGAATTTTGGCTTGCGGGTTTACAAAATCTAACACGTGCAAAAATTGAAGCCGAACGACCATCAAACGCGTCGCATGTTCGGTGAATGAGTCCAAACTTGAAGTCCAAAGGAAATTTTGTTTAGCGATGAAGCTCATTTTGGTTCAATATATATGTACGTTAATGAACAAAATTGCCACACTTGGAGTGATAATAATCCACAAGTCATTGTTCAGGCCCGTTACAACCTAAAAAAGTCAACATATAGCCAACGAAACAATCAATTTATTGAAGGAAAGTTTTGGTGAAGGATTGATGCCTGGGAAGAATATATTCGGCGCGTTATTGCTGGCATACGGATCCAATTGTTGAAAAAAGTGATCAAAAAACTTAATCGAGCCAGCCGCGGCGGTTGCCGGCACAATTTTATCTTTGTTATAAAGCTAAATTCTTGACCATAACATAAAATTATATGCGTTTTTTTTCTTCTTGCAAACCACATGCCTAAAAAAACACTCTTTACCGAAGTAGGTGAGGTCTGGGGTGAACGACTAGTTTAAAAATCCTTGGATTAGTATAGAGTCGCAGTCCGCTGCGTTGGACGAAAAACTATTAATATTTAGTGGTCCTAACATCGATGAAATTTTTATCTTCAGAAAAAAAGGCTATGTAACCAACTGTTGAGTTTAATGATTGTATTATTAGATAATTGTTACTGGATTTTTATATTTCCCATTTTAAAACAGTGCGGATATTAGGCTAAAACTTAACCTATTCCAGGTTTTAAACCTTATGAAGCTATACGTTTTGTACCGTTTCATGTGTAGGAATGCACACTAAATGATAAAATAACGAGTATGTTCAAATATGGTATTTTCTCTCTCACGGCAAATATTTATTTTAGCCTAAAAGTCTGCAAAATTTCCCACTAAAATTTCATTAAAAAGAGAAATCGACGTGCTTATACGAGGTATGTCAGAAAATAACGGGAATTTTAATATTTAAAATTTCGCGGTTTGGGAGAGTCCAATTGTCAACATTTTTTTTCATGTTGATATACAACTCCTGAAGTACGATAACATTTTTAGCTGTATTCATTGCTTACTTTGTCTGTAGCCGCTCAGGTTAGGCGTGTTTTTATTAGCTTGGCGATTTTCGTGTGTTAAAAGCTCACATTTCGTTGCTTGTTCTTAGCCAAAAACAATACTGTAATGCCCAGCCTTCATATTCGCAAGACATGGCTCCGTTTGACTTTTTCCTATTTCAAAAGCCCTTAAAGGGACGTTGTTTTACAAGCATACATGAAAATCGCTGATAGAACTAAAAGCTATTCCAAAAATCGTGTTTTAGAAGTGTGTCAATGATTAGAAGATTAGCTGGCATAAGTGCGACTCATTTGTCTACATTATCGATAATGGTAATATTGCACATAATTTTGAAACATTTGATGACTCTTTTTGTTTGAATGTGAAAATATCAGACAACAGCAAACTTTACTGCTTTGTTGATAATCAACGTATTGTGATTTCAATTCACATTTTAGTTGATATTTTTGGCAAAATAATCTCTATGATTGGCAATAGTATATCTCAAAGGTTGAACGTTATTTTCGGTAAAAAGTCAGCCATCGGCACTAGGGTCCATATATGTATTTGGTATCTGGGAGATGGCATAGCTTAAAGGTACTAATTGCGCAAAGTTTTATTCCGATAACCTTATTTGTGCTTGATTTATATACTGTAAAGTGAGAAAACAAATGGAATTTACAATTTATTTTAAAAAAATTTAAAATTTGAGCTGTTTTACACATTACCATTATATGGTGAGCACCGACCACTCTATCTCCATTTACTCACTGTTTGATGAGGTGGTAGCAGGACTAGTTCTCAGCAAGTCTGGTTGATATGATTTGATTTTACACCATAAATGTCACTCTCTATGGTGTACTCTGTCTAAAATTGTTTTATTCTTAATTTGTGGTTTTTTACAGTTCTGAAGAACGGTATGAACTCGTGGCAATGGTTTTAGAGTGTCAAGCACATGTGTACCAAGTTTTATCGAGATTACTAAATTTTTACTCAAGTTATTGGTAGCACGGACAGAAGGTGTTTTATTGAGTTGAAATAAATGGTTCAATGCCAAAAAATTAGATAGCAGATCAAATGAATTCCCTGGCCCATCCGATTTTATTCAAACCCGCACACTAATGGACATGTACGCCCACTCACACATGTATGCATTAATGTATGCAAGTATTGTAAGCCGACACATTTACACAGCCGCAAATGTACACTTTTAAGGCAAACATACTGACTGACGATATGCAAATGTGTATGGAAATGCAAACATTGGATTGTAATTTGCAAGTTTAAAAACAAAACACCTGCACACGTTGAAATCACAACCTCCATGCATTCATTGTTAGGAGGAAAAATTGTTTATCTGTTGTGATGTATTTTGAGAATTTGACCACTTGTGAAAATGTTATTCTGCAGAAAAATGTAACATTGTTTACCATACACACCCACACAGTACTACATATCCTTAGAGTTACGGCAGCACAAAAAGTTCTCTCTGCTACCAATCAGAGCATATGTAGACAGCGCGGACTGGGGCTTTATTATTTCATTTGCGACCGAAAATAATCCCCTTGGTTATTTGCGCCAATGTAAAATTTACTTTAAATCGCACGAAATTTTCACCAGCCGTGTTCGCAAACATATGTATATTCAAATGTATCACCTGACCAGTGTGCCGCAACTCAACTCAAATTGTTGTAGGCGACAGTCAGGTGGCTCAGAAATAAATCGTGTGGCTGTATTGAAATTTTTGATTTTCATTTAATCTTGTGTATGCTTAAAACTTTATGTGCGTGACATTTTAAAGTTGGCGCCTATCCTCGGGTTATTATACACTTTAATTGCCACTGATGCTGACGCTGATTGCTGATTGAAAAATAATATTTACACTTCTATGTATTTCATTTTCACGCTACGCTTAATTTTTGTTGAATTTGTTATTTTTGCAATGTTTTCATTTTTGCCATTTCTATGTGTGTCTGTGTCGATTTTGTAATTATAATTACGTAAACGCACGGCGTCGCTCACATACACACACCCCATCAGCGTATACCTTCAGATCATTTGTCGACATTAATTTGCAAATCCATCAGTGCAAAATAATTTTAGCGAAATATTAAAAAAAAATTGCATAAAAACATACTGGCATATTGCATTTATGACACAAAGCAGTTGCTAGTTTGCATATGTATTATTGTAATACTCGCATTTTGATCTGTGTCGAGCGTGATAAACGTTTATTGTTCATGTTTATTATTCATACTAAAAGTGCGACAAGATAGATATAGAGTAGAATAGTACTTTGTTGTATTATTTATGTTGTATATACATATATTTATAATATATCTATTAGAAATATTACGCGAATTTTGAGTAGGAATTAGGGTATTTCGATAATCTTTAAGAAACTGTTTAATTTAGGTCATGATTTAATATGTAGTTAATAAGGTCGTCTGAATTCTATACAGAATAAGCATACAGAAAAAGTGAGTTGGAATATTCAAATTTTGTTTTTAACAAAAGTAATATAAAACAAGTCGCTACGAAATCCCTTGTTCAATTTTCGAACTCCAGGATCAACAAATACTTGGTGATCTTTCGAACAAATTTCAGTTCACATATCTTCTTCCATTTATATAACAAGAAAACACGTTTACTTCGGTTGCACCTAAGCGGGAATACCCTTCACAAATAACGTAGTTTCCATACAATGACTTGATTTCGATCTTTCAGTTTGTATGGCAGCTATATGCTATAATAATAACCCAACGATTACCCTCCTCCCGCCCAACCGACGCGAGGGGCGCAATCCGCATACGTGCGGAATTAGCCGATTCAGAAAAGGCAAGAGAGTTTTTTAAGTGTTGAGATCTAAAACTGCTTAGCTACAGAAACAAAGATTTCAACAGCTAAGATCTAAAGTTACAATATAATAAATTGTTACATTTTCATTTATTAAGAGAAAACAATAAAGTCTTTTTAATTTTGAAAAGTGAGTCAGATAAGTCAAATGTGCTGGAATGAGAATTAAAAGCATGACATATACGGCGGAATGGCTCGTTTAGTTCAAAATTTGATCTACAGGATTTTAGCAGTAAAGGTCTAAACTGCCTCGAAAGGCGAACCGGGATATTAAATTTAATTTCAGACAGGAGAAAAGAACTGCAAACAGTCCCATTCAAAAGTTTCACGAAAATTTCAAGAATATTATGCCATGCATTTCCCTACGACTAGAAACTGTAGGTAGATTAATAAGTTTTAAACGACTAGTGTATGGAGATAGACTTACCCTAGCATCCCATCGGAAATGCGCTAAGGCGAAAAGTAAAAATTGTTTTTGAACCGACTCTAACTTGTCAGAATGGATTTGGTAGCTGGGGTTCCATACCACAGAGCCATATTCCAATATAGGTCTAACCAAAGTTGTATAAAGTGTTTTAGTAATATACGGATCTCTAAATTCTTTAGACCAACGTTTAACAAAACTGAGGACAGCTTTTGCTTTCAAGACCATGGTATCAATATGAAGACTGAAATTAAGCTTAGGGTCCATATTAACTCCTAAATCAACATAGTTAAAAACTTGCTCTAGAATATGATGTTTTATTACATAAGAAGAGGGGTGCACAGATCTACGGGAAAAGCACATCGTCTTACATTTATTGAGATTCAATGGCAAATCATTTCTATCATACCATGCAACCAAATTGTTTAAGTCTGTTTGCAACAGACACCTTTCCTCAGTTGAAGTGTATGATTTAAAAAGCTTTACGTCGTCAGCGTATAATACAATTTTTGAGAATTCTATTACTGAAGAGATATCGTTAATAAACCACAAGAACAGAATAGGGCCAAGATGACTACCTTGCGGAACACCTGAAGAAACATTATTTGTATCTGAAGGTGTGTCCTCAAATATCACTCGTTATGTTCTATTATAAAGATAGGAAGATACCCATTGAAGGAATCTTGGCTGAAAGCCCAGCAGATCAAGTTTATGTATGAGTATGCTTATGTTCCCTAAAACCCAATGATACATGGTTTACAAATTCAAGTAAGTTTGTTATAGTCGAATTCCCTTTACGAAATCCATGCTGAGATGAGGAAATTAACGGAGAAATCGAAAAGGTTATATGGTCAGTGATGATAGCTTCAAAAAGTTTAGGTATAACTGATAGTTTTTCGATACCTCTATAGTTTTCAATGTTGGATCTAAATCCACTTTTATGCAAAGGGATTATAAATGACTGTTTCCATATTGAAGGAAATATACCGTATTTAAGAGAGGAATTAAATATCCTTGTAAAAGGCAAGTAAATATATTTGGCACTATTTTTTAGGAAGAATGAGGGTATCATGTCTGGGCCATAACTAAAAGATGGTTTTAACTTATTTAAATTAAATAGGACGTCTTCTTCAGAAATAATTGGAGCATTAATTAAAGTATTTGGAAGAATTATTACAGTAGTTTGACTTGAAAAATACTGCAAACATATTGGATATAATATTATTGTCACTTGAAATGATAGATTTGTATTTCATTGCGGACGGAAATTTGGAAATCCTGCGTTTGGAGTTGACGAAATCATAAAACGATTTGGGATTACTTACAATATTTTTCACTTTATTTAAGTAATTATTATAACATTTTTTGTTTAGGTCAAAATATTGTCGACGCAATAGAGCATATTTAGAATATTCGACAAGTGAACCGGTTTTTTTAAAATGTTTAAAGGCTCGAGTTTTTCTGTTTTTCAATTTATATAACTCTTTCGAAAACCACGGACTTATACTTTTGCTTTTATTAACAATTACTATTGGAACATACTTTTCAAATAATTTCATAATAATGTTATTAAAATGCGAGCCACTCAATTCAATGTCACCATTATAATAAGGCCATGTTATTGTAGAAAGTTCTGTATTTAACCTTTTAAAATTAGGTTTTGCAAAGTTAAACCAAGTACAGAAGCACGAAGTTTGATGATTATTATCCCGTACAATGCCTGAGATTTCGACAGATATTTCCAAAGCAGGATGTTATGAGTCCTCTGGTAGAACAAGAGGATTACTCTGAATAACGGAACACTTTGCAGAGGTATCAACGTATAATAAATCTAAGCATTTACCAAATTTATTCGGAATCAAATTAATTATATAGTACTCAGATCTAGAAAATTTCTTCAGGTTTTGTAGCGTTGTCTTAGAAAGCAACCTATGCCAAATTTTGTGGAAATATCTTGTCAAATGAAAAAGTCTTCTATACAAACACTTGATTCGATCGTTCAAGTTGTGTGACAGCTATATGCTATAGTGACTATGTGCACCGATCAGTACTGAATTAAATCAAATTTAAAAGGTTTATATTTCAAAATTAATTTAAATATCAATAAAATACAAAATAAATTTTTTGTGTTAATTTAATCTTAACACGTTTAATTTAATTAAGCATTTAATCTTATAACGTTTTCTTTTGTGTTTTTATGCGTAAGAATATTTTCACTATATTGAAAAATTTACTATACGATTAATGTATTTTAATGTATCCCTTAGCTACAAATACGCGTCGCCGGAACTTCTAGTTAAGTAATAAAATTTTATTACACTGTAGACCAATTATCGCATAAAGGCGGAATTTGGTTAAATTCCTACTAATGTTTTAAATGCGTTGGTATTACTGTGAGCACAGCTGATGTTACGTTTATACATAATTGAGATTAGATGGTTATTGAAACTTGAATTATCAAGTTTTCAAAAGCTTAATGGAAAATTGTTGTTACTTCTCCCAACGTTTCAGTAGTAAGACACTACTTACATTTCTTACTCCTTAAATTAAAAAAAAAAAAAACTTTTTTCTTTTAATTTTAAATGACAGCAAAACATCTTCATTACTATCTTTCCACTGAAAACCGAACAACTCTCCTGGATAATTGTGTTCTATCGGACCTCAAGATGAATCTAAACGGTTAAGAAGAGAAATGAAAGTTTCCAACTGATTCAATTGTAGTATTCTAGTCCGACTCACACTCGATAGTCGGCAAAGAAAGATAGAAAATTAAAATAAACTATCCAAGCACATAAATAAACTCTTATTTCGGTAAGATCATTTATATCTATATCTGCGGTATTTTTATTCCAATACCATAAAATATTTTAAAATAACCATACAAAGTGGTTTGGTTTTCAGTCAGATCAAAGACATTCAAGGATACAAAAATTTATAACAAGCTGAAAGTTAGTGACTATGCTCAAAACACGATTAAACACATGAAAAAACGTTAACGTTGGTTGCACCGAAGCTATAATACCCTTCACAAACACAAAAGATCCTTACAAGAATTTTAATCGGTCAGTTTGTATGGCAGTATATGATATAATGACTCCATCTGGGTCTAGGGTTTGCGACGTTTCCTTTTGGGTGTAACAAACATCGTGGCATACAAAATATATCATATACTGTTCAGATATGTGGAAGTCAAAGGTCGAAAAATGTGTTTTTCGCGTTTTTAGTGTTACGGTAAATTTAATTATAAAATTACCTCAGATAAAAATTGTAGATCATAAAATTATCCATAAATAAGACAAACATTTAATTTTGGTTGCATCGAAGCTATAATACCCTTCACAAATACAAAGGTTCCTTACAAGAACTTGATTCCGATCGTTCAATTAGTATGGCGGCTATATGATATAGTGATCCGATCTAAACAATATCGGTAGTTCCGACAATTAAGTAACTTTTTGGAGAGAAAAGGTATTTTGGGGGTGTGTGCATAATTTCAGATCGATATCTAAAAAACTGAGGGACTTGTTCACGTATATACATACAGACAACCGGACTACATACATTGTCCAAGATTTTAACGCTAAATGACCTGCGACCTTCACCTTTAATGGCAACTACCTTTCCCGGCACGACTAATGGCTCTGAGTGGGGACCTATATATCATGATTCTTCAACAATTTCGACAAGCAAAAAGAGACACCTGACATAGGCGTAGACATGACATTCTATAGAACTTTTATATGGTGGAAGGCGCTGGAAAAGTCTATAATTGCAGAATGGGATGTTACTGAAAATATTAGAAAGTCCATGAGATTAAATCCATTATTAGTTTTATTGTCAAGGTTGAGACTATTAAAGCTTCTAAATTATTTCCACATTGAAAAAACCATTAAGCTTTTGGACATATAAAAAACTTCTTAAGTAAGCCATCGAGATGTATCAAATTTTGAGAAAAACATCCTACAAATGAATTCAGAAAATCTGAAAATGGTTTTGCCAGATATTGTAGCTGTGGGGATTCTCATCCTGCAAGCTATCGTGGTTGTGTCGTTGCATAAGAACTGCAAAGATTTAGAGATAAATAATGTTATTTCAGCTGAGAATAATGTCAATGCTTCGACGAACAAGCCTTTAGCAGAGGTAAGCAAAGTAAAATTTCTTCTTTCCACTTCTAAATTATCGATGCAAGGTGATACAAATGCAGCTTAAACAAGTAAAGAAGATTTAAGTTCGGGTGTAACTGAACATTCCCAACTCTTCTAACTTGCCAGGATCAAAGCGGAGGAAATATAGGGAAGGCAAACTCGACTCCGATTTTACTCGAGAATCCATTTTTCTCATAAAATAATCAATTTTTAGGATTTGACTTTTTCTTTCCGAAATCGATCAAGAATCAATTCTTGACATTCGATTTTACGGCTAAATAACTATAGCAGTTTCAAGTTTTACATACTATTATAATATCATAACAAACAAAGTCATACAAATATATATTTATTTATTTCCAGTACTTATTATTTATATATTTACAATTAAATATCATTTATTAAAATGGCGTCTACAGCCGTGTGGCTTGATTTAAAAAAAGTAATAATGGATGGATGAATAATTTTATAAATATATAATTCATACACTGACCGACATATTCGGCACAAAGCTTGCTAGAATAACGAAAATCATTGTATGTAGAATATGGGAGTTTGGGTAATTCGCGGACCAATTTCACATATTTTTGATATTATACTATAGGTATATCCAATATTAAAAGTGCAGTTAATTTTGCTAAGATATCTTACTTATCAAAAAAAAAACAACGGTATAAAGCCAAAAGGAACTTTGAAAATCTTATATTAGGTATATGTGAGATAAACTCCGCTAACCAGCCGGTTTCATGCCCGTGTTGTGAACGGAGGAGCGTTGAGTGTGGCACCACGAACGGCTTCTAGTAAGCGTCGGGAAGTAGGAGGAAGAAGCGAACATTACTCTCCGAAAGAACATTCCACCGTTAGCATAAGATTAAAATGCAACCAACCAAAATGAGCGACGGTGACAACAAGAGGATTAATACTCCATGTGGCCCTCACGGAAGTGGTAATTCAACCACGGCTTCGGCTGTGGCAGGGGCCCGGATTCTGAAGGCCCCAACCCAGCTCACAGACGAACATAGTGTTCGCCAAATATCATTTCGACAGAAGATGAAAACCCTGTCCGGAAGACTGGCAAATGTTCCGGGGCAGCTAGACGCACAGCGCCCAATCAGCGTATACTGGCCCAGCCCGCAGGACAGTGTGGCCCTGCCCGAAAATATGAAACCTCCAGAGTCAGGTAAATGACTGCGAATACTTTAGGTTAATAAATGCTCAAAAAGGGCGAAGTATCACGCCTCTTGCAAGGGAGGGACTGAGCGGGACAGTAGTGAACCATCAGGCAAGAAGAAATTACCAGTGACGAGACAGAGGGGAAAAGGAAGTCCAATGCGGAGGCGACCCGTTTTTTTCAACTACGCTGTTATCGACACTGGAAAACAAGGAGGGAGCATGTGTTTGCTTCGAAAGGGAAGACTCCTAAAGACTCACATCTTCGTTATGTTGACCAAACAGAACACGGAATCGAAGACGAGTCTGTGGGAGATATTCCATCGTGACAATACTCGTTCTTAGAGCACTTAGATGTCAGGGCTCACCTATTATTCTCCTCCATCCACTTTAGGGGGGTCATCGTTAGGTTGTGACCTCCGGAGTGTTTTCCCCCTGGAGTGCCTACTCTGGAAAGGCATGTGCGAGGGGGCAAGTTGAACCACCATCGGCCAAAATGTCCACCGGAAAACACTTGGGAGCCACGTCGTCAAGTGCGCAGAAGGAAGGAGGTGGAGATTTCCCCAAGTTGCGCGTCGCGACGAAAAACTGAGATCGACGCGGAAGTGGTTGCTGGGTCAGGGCTGACTCTCCCTCAGCAGGACAGACTACTAAAAAGTAAGTTTAACATAGGCCTAATCCAAGAATCCAGCACCTGTGAGGTCCGGGTTACTGAAATAAGCTCAGTCAACCTTAAAATTTTCTTATGCTCGGAAGAAGTTCCTTTAGCTCCTCTTCATATACTGTGAGAATGGGTAAAATCAGATCATAACTACACTCACTCCCCATATAACGGTTATGTTGAAAACTACTTAAAGTGCGAGATCTCATTAACTAACTTTGCAACATGCATTAAATTTCACAACTAGAATGGTAGAAAAAGACTTTTTATAATCTGGTGTGAAAATTCGACAATGGGTATGGTTCCGCCCATCTTTGGGTGAAATCCTATATCTCAGGAATCACTCGACAAATTTCAACCAAATTTGGTGTGTCATATTACCTAAACATTCCTATTAGACACTCCGAAATGCCAAAATTGGATGACAACCCCGCCTAATTTCCCTGTAACAAACTTTTAAATTCCGTCTGATTCTTTTACTTTACAGTATACAAATCATACATCAATAAAGTCATTAGAATTAAACTTTGCACAAATAGTGTCCTCAAGGTATTTAATCTATCGCCCAAAAATTTTCGAAATATGGTTATAACTTCTCAAGGACTCAGACACCAAATATCTGGACCAAAGTGCATTTGGTTGATTTTTTACCGAACATATCAAAAGATCAATACTTTCCTAGCTCACATATACCTATGTACCATATATATTTTCAAACTTTCGGTTGACTTTATACCGCACCTATCACTAAATATGTGGGAAATCTTATTGAAATTCAGAAAAAATCTCTTTCTAATCTATAGTACATCTTTTTGCCTATGTTTGTACATAAATAATGAATGCAATATTTCCTACTTTTAATTTAACATACGAAAATCGCATATATCACCTAACCTTTCGAAGAGTATAAAATGTTGTTATAAGCTCTTCCCTACTTGTTTTTTAATTATTTGTATACTTTTGCAACATGTTGCTAGAGAGTATTATAGTTTTTCACCTAACGATTGTTTGTATCACCTAAAACTATCTAAACTTAGGTGACTATATTTTTTCCGGTAAAAACGAGATGTTTTTTTAGTCATCGATTTTTTTCATATTATGATTCACTGAAAATCGCGACATATAATAGATGGGAGACCAACACAATTTTATTCAAAAAGAAAGAAAATTTTATAACAGAAAAAAAAGTTTTATTAAAAATTATTAACAGATTTAATCACTGTCTGGTTCGATCATTTGTATATCAATTGATGAAGTAGACGGTGTTTCCGGAATGGTTGAAGACGTCCTCGGTCTGACGTATTTCTCTTGTTGACTGATTTTTCGAAGAAGTTCGGGCTGCGATTTAAGTGAGTGAAAAATTCCAAACAAGAATATTTTAAATTATTCTTCACAAATAAAATCTTTTTCACGGTGCTGACTTGCAGGCGAGTTTTTTCGTATGTCCACATTATGTTATTTTTCCTGATAGTAAAAAAAAAAGCATATTCAACGACCTCAGAAAGCTCAACGAATTATATGTTTTGCTTCAACAGAAAAGTAAAACATTGAGCCCAACGTTTGTCAACGGATGCTCTTTGCTCCAATCATCAATTCGTATATACTGAGAAATATAAGTGCATTGTCCGAACAGCTTATGTGACAGCGAGTAGAACCCAACCAAATAGTTTTACATGAGCAAACTGTTAAGTCCATGCCACAAGATATTCGTATCCATCACCTGATTGACATATTGAAGACAAAATGAGAAAATGAAAATTTAGGTGTAAAATGAAATATTTACTACGAAATTGTTTCGCCTCTACTTCAAATTCCTTAAAGTCATAGTTTTCTTTCATCATGTTCTCCTTTTCCGCTTTTACCTGCAATGGAAAGTAATTGTGTTGGTTGGATGTTTGCAAATTGTTCATTAAATGTTGCAACTGCTGGAATATCATCGCCTTCAATTTTCTTTATTGTTTCTTCAAAAATCATAGCCTAAAATTAATGAGACAATAATTAAATAATTTCTCGATTTTGGAAAAACTTCAGTTAATAAATATATATTTTCACCAATCTTGATTGCTTTGCGATTGGAAGCGTCGGTCGACAAACAAATGAATCGGGCTTTCTGTATATCAGACTTGAGGCATTCCAATGCGTATGGTACAAAAACATTGGTTATAATCGCTGCAATTTATCAAGTTATTGTCTTCTTCGGCAATTTCAATCATTTTTTGGCAAAATTCCAGGCGAATAGGCAACCGGCTTGTTATTTGAACTTTATGCGGAAACAGTCTTCTAACTCCAAGTTGCGATTCGAAACTCTTAGATTTGCCTGAATTGACGATGCAACGCCGCGATTGTTTCTTGAACACGAACATACGGATCTTGATGGTACGGTCTTCTTGTGATATTTCGAGATTCGGCAAACATGTTTACCAACCTTATAAGGGTCCATCTACTCGGAGGAGTGCCGCCAAAATCTTGTTTGAATTCTCTTTGGAAGGAAAGGACGGACTGCAAAGCATGAAAGCGTTGCACTATCCAAACCCTCTTTTTCGGTATCCCAAGGAGTAATTTTTATACCCTAAACAGTTTGCCACGAAGTTTGTAACTCCCAGAAGGAAGGGTCTTCGACGATAAAATATATACATATACTTGTATGATCAGCATGATGAGTTGAGTTGATTTAGCCACAGTCTTTAGTTACAAACTTCCTCAGTTTTTAAGCTATCGATCTAAAATTTTTCACCTGACCTTTCCTCACTAAGAAGCTGTTCATTTATCAAAACGTCCAATATCGGACCACTATAGCATATAGCTGCCATACAAACTGAACAATCGGAATCAAGTGCTTGCATCGAAAACTTTTTCATTTGACGAGGTATCTTCACGAAATTTGGCATGAGTTTTTTCCTAAGGCAACACTGTAATCCTTGTAAAATTTGTATAGATCGGATGACTATAGCATATATCTGCCATATTAACTGAACGATCGGATTAAAGTGCATGCATGGACAACTTTTTCATTGCGGCTTCGGTGCAACCGAAGTTAAGGTTTTTTCTTGTTAAGAAATTTAGATAATAACCTGACAAATAAAAACAAGTGAGTCAATCGACTTTACCCACACAGAAAAAAAGTTATTACGGTTTGTTTTCGTAGCACGATTCGTGAGCCACCCTGTATATATACATAAATGATCAGGATGATGAAACGAGTTGTAATCCAGATGTCCGTCCGTCTGTCTGTCTATGCAGGCTGTAACAGTAAAAAGGGAGGACAAGTTCGTAGATGAGTGTAATCGGACTGATAACAATGTTTGATAGCACTACAACTAGTTTTATAAACAGTTTTAATTTAATAGCTTACAAAGATAACAAGGAAATTCGTAATTCCTTGATATTTTAACTACCAACTAAAATGTTTTTCGTTATAGGCGACTAGAAATATGAATGTCTAAGAGAAAATTTCTCGCTTCCTAATTCACATGATCATTAAGTCTTCTGTATTGGGCCTCTGCCTGAAATCTTAGTTTTCCGCCGACTTTATATACATTTAGGTCGCAATGAATATCAACATTTTTGATGTACCAGAGAGCCTTAACAAAATTTCTTAGCACCTTATTTTGGAAACGTTGAATAATATTTATGCTTCTATCATTTGGCACAACCGCATAGTTATGACACGCACCATATGACAATACCGGCTTGATCATTTTTTTGTATAAAAGTAATTTGCTATGTATGGCCAGGTTTGACCTTCGTCCAAATAGCCATTTCATTTTTGACAGTTTTAGTTCAATTCTTTTCATCGTAATGTGCTCTTTCCAGCGTTATTTAGAATCAAGCGTAATGCCAAGATATTTGGCTGTATTGGCATATTTATGCAGACCTCAAAAAGACTTATAAGATGAGCACAATACTTAACCGGAAAACATGATTGTAATTTTGGCATAAGGCCTTTGTGCCACGCCTTATCGAACGTCTGCACAACGTCAAGGAATATCGTTGCATGATCTGGTTGAACATTACTGAGGAACGCAATTTCACTACTCTCATTTGGACGAAAACTTTCAGCTAGGTGTGCTGCGAATTCATTTGTTTTATAACAATCACTTCTAGGCCATGTATTACTGTTAATTTTAAATGGCGCATGTTACGTTGCGAGATTTAAGAAAATTGGTACTTTTCCAAAACGAGTAATCATCTTTTTTGCCAGCCGATAGTTGAGATAAAATTTTGTGTTTTGACTCATGATCAATATGAGTAATTTCTCGTTTCAATTCAGCTGTTGCTTTATTAATGTTGGTTTTGTTAAGTGTGTGTTAAGCGTGTTTGTTGCCCTTTCCGTCGCAACTTTCTTTTCCTGGTTAGGAGAATTTTTATTTCTTTAGGGTAATTTGATATAAATTGGTTATTAATTTATAAAACTGTAATTTATCAGAGGCGATTGCACTAGCAAGAGGCACCTGGGGGTAAAATTATTAAAAAAATGTCTCATAAACAATAACATAATTCGCCAATAACCACATTCGTCCAGGACACATCCCTTAGGCATTCCTATGTGACACTGAAAAACGGATGATTTCGGATGATAACTTCGCCCACTCTCCATATAACGGCTCTGTTTAAAAGTACTAAAAGCGCGATAAATCAATAAATAAATACGCCAGAGGTAAAAATCACACACCCATATACTACACAAAATGATTTTCGTTTTTCTAACAAACCTTATGCCGAATATGTCGTTCAGTGCGTTAGTTATATGTATATTTATAAAATTGCTTGAAAATGTTGAGAACATATACCTGAGTAATGTCCAAATTAATGCAATCAACCCATCCTTTTTATGCTCCCAATATAGTATATAAAATGATTACCGATTTTAAACCTGATTTTAAATCGTACAAGTTGGTCAAAATGTGTGATAATTTAATAAAATAAAATGGACAAGTTTCCTTGAAAATTATGTGGTTTACCACTGAATGTCAATGGATTTGGTCTTAACCTTGGTATAAACCTCATATTCCTAATATAAAGAACTTCCATCCTCTGGTTGAAGTTTTCCACATCAACTCATTATATTAAGTTTAGCCTCTTCGGTTGAGTTTATATCATATCGTTATATGGGAAGTGGGCGCGATGATCACCCGACTCCATACATTTTTATAGTGTCGGTAGGGTACTTAAGGCATTTCTCTTGGGCGAATTTGGTTGTTGTACCTTAAGTGGTTTGGGAGATATGTACATTAAATCTTTTAGAGAGCGGAGCCACGCCAATTTTTACAAAATGTTTCTACCACGGTGCCCCTTACTACTGCAATCCCCTGTATTAAATTATAGTTTTATATACATATTTATGTATTAATTTAGTACATAGTTATGGCACTTTATATGTTTTCGATTAATGGCGTTTTTGGATCCGATTACGCCTATCTACGAACTCGTCCTCACTTTTTCGCCATGTGTACCAAGTTTCTTTACGATTCAATTTTTACTAAAGTTACAGCTTGCACAGATAGACAGACAGACGGACAGAGAGACATCCGAATTTTAACTCGTCCTGTCATCCTGATCATTTTTATATATTAGTCGGATTCAAAAAAAAGATTTAATTTTTTTTTCGAAATCCTCACGTAAAAAATTTCAAGGAGATGTAAAACGACGCCTGTGAAAATCAGAGCTCTTAATATTAATAATAAATAATAATATTTGAAGCTCCACAAAAAAGTCTTTAGAAAATTAAAATAAAAAAATTATTAGTAAACAAGTAAGGAAGGACTAAGTTCGGATGTAATCGAACATTTTATACTCTCGCAAAGTCAAATAGTATACTCGTTTGAGATTTCTTTGCGGATTGACTGATATTTTCGATAGAAGGTCAACTATAGGCACTGGGGTCCACATATTTAGTACTTAGGGACTTGAACAGTTTTGGTTCGATTTAGACAATTTTTGGCCCATTATATATATATAACCCTATATCTAACTCGATTAGTTTTAGGTGATACAAGCAACCGTTAGGTGAACAAAACTATTATACTCAAAAGGTTGCGAGAGTATAAAAATGGTGTGAAAGAATTAAACATCCATTATTCAATGAAATCGTGAATAAATTACAATCAAATTTATTTATATATGTATATGATAAGTATATATATGTATATGATATTAACTCGACCGAAGAGGCTAAATTTAATATATAATATATTAAATTGATGTGGAAAACGTCAACCAGAGCATCGGAATTCATTAAATTAAGGATATAAGGTATAGAGGTCGCGCATGACTCTACAAAAAAGTCTTCAGAAAATTTTTGAATATCTTAACCGCTTAGAAGATATTCGAGATCAAACTTAAAATTACAAAAAAATCACATCTTTTTTTATACTCTCGCAACATGTTGCTACAGAGTATAATAGTTTTGTTCACCTAACGGTTGTTTGTATCACCTAAAACTAATCGAGTTAGATATAGGGTTATGTATATATAAATGATTAGGATGAAGAGACGAGTTGAAATTCGGGTGACTGTCTGTCCGTCCGTCTGTCTGTGCGTCCGTGCAAGCAGTAACTTGAGTAAAAATTGAGATATCTTTATGAAACTTGGTAGACATGTTTCTTGGTACCGTGAGACGGTTGATATTGCAGATGGGCGTAATCGGACCACTGCCATGACCACAAAACGCCAGTAATCAAAAACAAATAAATTGCCGTAACTAAGCTCCGCAATAAGATACAATACTGTTATTTGGTACACAGGATCACATTAGGGAGGGGCATCTACAGTTAAAAGTTTTTTTTTTTAAAGTTGGCGTGGTCCCGCCTCTAATAGGTTTAATGTGCATATCTCCTAAACCGCTAATGCTATAATAACAAAACTCACTGGAAGCAAATGTTTTTAGCACTTCTATGGTGTGAAAATAGTTGAAATCGGGTGGCAACTCCGCCCACTCCCCATATAACGGTACTGTTAAAAACTACTAAAAGCGCGATAAATCAAGCACTAAACACGCCAGAGACATTCAATTTTATCTCTAGGATGGTATGAGATGACTTTATAAGAACCGCATTCAAAATTAGACAGTGGGCGTGGCACAGCCCACTTTTAGGTAAAAACCCATATCTTGAGATCTGCTTAACCAATTTCAACAAAATTCGGTACGGGCGAAATCAGACTACAACGACGCCTATTTCCCATATAACACCATTTTAAATTCCATCTGATTCTTTCACTTTCCACTATGCATATCAACCAACAATGATTATATCGGGGTAAAACTTTGCGTGAATAATACGTTTAAAGTATGCCACCTTGTGACCAAAAATTGTCTAAATCGAACCAAAACTGTTCAAGCCCCTAAGTACTAAACATGTGGACCTCAGTGCCTATAGTTGACCTTCTACCGAAAATATCAATCAATCCACAAATAAATCTCAAACGAGTATACCATTTGACTTTGCGGGAGCATAAAATGTTCGGTCACATCCAAACTTAGCCCTTCCTTACTAGTTTAATATAAAGTTTGCCAGCACTTAAAGGAATGTCCAGGGCTTTGATTCTTGCAAGTTGCAAAAGTATAAAACGTTCAGTTACACTTTCTGTCAACACCTATGTATAAGTATTTCACTTTCTTACTTGTTAAAAACAACAGTTTGATATTTTCTTGCTAACTTCTGCTAGTTTTCCGTTTCAGTACTGTTTCGTTTTTCGCTCTTTGTGAGAGTAACTTGTATTCTTGTTCTTTCTGAGAGCTAGCAGCTACTAAGAGTTATGAAATGAACCTAATATTAGATGTATTGGAAAAATGTATGAGTCTCATGTATGTTTTTTAATCAAAATTGTCATATTTTCAACGAAACAACCATATATCGGTTGATTCGTTTTCGATTTTATGGGCAAAAGCATTCAAGTGAAACCCAATAGATAGCTTTGGTTTGTTCTTAAAATGCAACTAGGTGTTTTGGATGTTGACATATCTGTCAATAATGTTGTGTTTTAACAATAATGCTTCTGTCACATACAAATTTGGCAAATGAATTTAGATTTTCTCAACCAAAATAACTTACAAATTCGTTTCGCTTGATTTACTTTGTGTGCGCGCCCACACTATGGACACACACACATACATGCATACATATGTACATGTGTATTTACACATTTACTTAACGGCCCGCAGCAAATGCACTGCTATGAAATAGCACCGGTTTTGTTTTGGAATTTCCGTAAAGCGCTTACCGATTCGCTGTTAACAGTCAGATAGTCCAGTGGAGTGTTAGTTGTTGCTTTTGCTTTGTTTTAAAACGCTCTGCGGGTTTGTTGATGTTTACAAAGAGTCCTCACCGCCTCCCACAATGCCTCCGCCATTATTAGCCTATCATTTCATTTGTTTATGCACACATATTGTCGCATTTAATCCTCAGCACTCAGTGTGAACCATGTGCACGTTGGTCGTGCTGCCAGATCCTTCTGAAACAGAGTGCATGCGTACGCGTGATAAAGAGAGAGGGAGCGTGAAGGACTACAAATCGCAACGCCAGTCGAACACTGCAAACACGCGTCCAATTCATAGACACACATAAACTCTTTCCACGTGCAGTAAAGCACATGTGTGTGTGCAAACAAACTCCGTTACCTCGCTGTGTTGGTACTATTGTTGGCAATGCGATTGTTTTTCCAATTGCAAATCCTGTCCCTTGCGCGTGCTAATTTGACGTTAGTCGGAATTTCGTCGCATCTCTCCCTCTGCAAACATATAGTATATTTACCAAATAAATTGAAAATCTGAAATTTCACCTCACCAGTGTGAATCTCTGAGAGGTCTGCTTGCTTCTATGTTTTATTTGTAGCTTAGTGTAGCTTCTCTCTCTTCTTCAACTATTCTCGTATGTATCTCCCTCAGGCTGGTAAATAATATTGGTAGGACAAATCTTGTATTGATTACAAAAAGTGATGGCTAAGTTAGAAAGGAGTTGAACATTAGATACTCTCTCAATTTATAAAAGTTAAACTTGTGTAAAATATTTTGATAATTTGATATAATTGAGAGAGGTGTCAAGATCATTGGGGTATACCCCCCCTACCCCGCAGTTAATTTTGGACTCGTTGGTATAGATTGATCCTCATCCAAGTGTCTTTGCAAGTGTAGTAATCCATATACATTATATTTATTCGTTTTTCCATGTTAATCTTACAATTCAGATTGAATCGCGGTATTTTTGTTTTACTCGTGAAAAACATCAGTTCCGTTTTACTAGGATTAACACCTAGTCTGTTGTTCGCGGCCCATAGGTGCCACCTTCGTAAGGCTCTTTCCATAATCTCACTGATTGTGGAAGGAAACCTCCCTGATACAATCAACACTATATCGTCTGCGTATGCTATTTCTTTCACTCCTCCTCCATTGAGTTGAAGCGCCACCACCCATAAAAGCGGGAAAGGACATCTGCTTGAGAAGTGCCTCTGCTTACGTAGCTTATTCTTGACGCCGAGCCATTTGATGATTTAATTCTACTGTTCATAATCATCGAACGTGACCATCGGCAAACCATGTCGTCTACGCCGCCATGTGACAGAGAATCAATAATCATGCTCATTTCTATATTGTTGAAGGCCCCTTTTAAGTCAGAAAAGGCCGCCATTGTATAATGCTTGTGATGTAGTGACTTTTTAATTACATTAATCACTTCGTGTAGGGCAGTTTTGGTTGATCGACTTTGTATGTATGCATGTTGTGCATTTGGTATGATATTCCCCAGGATTGCTCTTAGGTGTAGGAGGTGAGGCTTATAGGTCTAAAATCTTTTGCGTTATCGTGTGTTCTTCTTTCCGGTTTTGGCTGGAATCCCACTTTGACTCTTTTCTAGCTTCTCGGTATGTAGGATAGTTGAATGCTGGCCTTGTATAGTTTCTAGCCTTGGAACCATTGGTTTCCTTATTGATATGTTCATTGCATAATATCTTACTCAGTCTGCCGGATTATTTGCAGCTTTCTATCGATGTGCAAAAAGGTTGCCATGAGTCCGCTTTAGCTTTCCTGAATATTGTTTTGTATTGCTTTAAGATTAATTTATAAGGTTGCCAAACTTTGGTCCTATAACTTTCATTGAGGGCTTTTCTCAAGTAGGTTCCGAGGTTCCGTTTTGTGGTCAACGTTCCACCAAGGAGGCTATTTCCTCTTTTTGAGAGCCGTTAATAGTGTAGATTGGTTAAGAGAGGTACTTAAGACTTTTTCTAACTTTTCAACCACTTCGTCTTATTCTTTAACAGTATTGATTTTATTATGATCTTTGCTATTTACTAAGCTTTTTGCGCCTTGTTAAATCCTTATCCCATGCTGTTCTTCTGGGGTTTCGATATTGGAGGGGAGTATTGGATCTCTCGCGAATGTTAAAGAGTATCCAGATATGGTTGGTTCCTCAGACACTTTCCAGTCATCGACAACCAGTCTGTCTGTTTCTGTCGACAGCGTTGGGTTCAAGACTTCCTCCCAACCAGAAAAATTTACCGAGCTTGGGAGAATGAATTTCTCTTTCTTCCTCCACCTTTACCACTGTGGTATCTGCTGTGTTATAGGTTGAAGAAAGCATTTATACCTTTTTTGATGATAATGCAAGCCCTTGGTTAACCTTCGTTTTCTTTGTAAAATATGTTGTAAGTACTGCTATTTAGCCCTTTGAATTTGTTTCGGTTCGCCCAAGGCTCCTGCATTAAGCTGATATCGATGCCCCTCTCATATAAGAGGGTTGTCAGATTCGCTGTGACACTTTTCGAGTGCTGGAATTAATCTGCACACATCTAAGCTACTGGGGCATTTTGCTGCTCTCTTACAGCGACATCCCTTAGCAGCTGGCTGGCGTCCTCGACCTCTTCCGTGTCGTTTTCGTCAGTTTGTCGCCTTGTAAGCTGTTAAGCTTGACCTTGCAGATACCAAAGCTGATTTTGATTTCAGATTTCGCATATGGCCACTTGAAATGGTTGCCAGCTTTGTTGGGTTTCTTCTGTTTTATCAGCTGCCAGTCATCTATACCTAGTATAGCCTTGTTTTGCTGCTTGGCTCCTCTATTGGGGGCAGCCAAAGCTTCAGTTTGAGGCATATAAAGGCGTTGCTTATTTTAACGAAATTACCGGTAAGAAAATCCAGGAAAGCCTGGTAATAATAATAATAATAATTAGGGTTTCCGAAGAGTTAAACTCTGGGGACCCGCTGGATTGTTGAGCGCATAGTTTATCACTAGACTCTGGCGTCGATTTCCACCCACTTCTCGTGTATGGTGCTCGGTAAGGAGGAGTTCCCGTCAATGACAGCCACCCGCAGGCTGTCTCTGGCCACATCATTGAAGTGCCTTGTTGTTGTTGTGTTGTTCTACTCTTGTACATTGTAATACAAATTTTTATTTTATTTTCGACAAAAATTGGAAATTAATGAAAATTAAAGAAAACGCGAAATTGAAATGTCTGTGATGAAATCTTTTGTGCCATGCTTACTCGTATTAATTTTCAATTGAAAATTATGAAGAAAATTTTTTATATTTTATAATAATTTTTACTCTTAATAAATGTTGGGTGTTTTAATTTAAACGCCCAACAATTTGTATTTTGACTGATCTGGCTACAATGCAAAATGTTATAAAAAACGCAAATTTTAAGGCGATCCCACAATGGAATAAGTTGGGCATCCCTTTATCCCTGATTTTTACCATTAATCATTTCTAAGGAGAGTTTATCTTTGAGGAATTGTAGTAATGGTGCAGCTGCTGGCAATGAAAAATTTACAAGTACATTAAAATCACCCGCAAGAATTACCGGCTGTTCACAATATTCTACGCGTTTTCCAATAACATCATCCAGAGCTTGGGAACCTAAATTCGATAATGACAATAAAGCTTTTTCGATGAATAATGCACATAAGTCCCCAATTATTGCTGATGTTGATACCGAGACATCAGTCATACTTGAGTAAGGAGTAACAACATATTGTAATATCTGTCCTTTTCATTACGGTTATTCGTATTTTGGAAGACTCGATTGGTAAAACCATTGGCGTGTGCACGAAGACTTTGAAAATTAAATACTACTATTGAAATGTTTAATAAAGTCGAATACTTGTGTATCTAATGTGCAAATTGGATTTCTCGTAATTTGATCATCTCATTTCGCAAAGGGCTTTACTTTTGAAACGCTACTTCTACAAGAATCAACATTTGTAGAAGGCTCAGAACTTGTAGACATGTTACTAGTTACCTCTTTTTCCATCTCTGTTCGCTTTCGTGCACTGTACTCACGATAATATTGAGCTGTTTTCCTTCTTGATCCTATGGAACCAGTGGAAGTACTGAGGATCGCTACCTCATCTCTCCCTATGAAATTAGTTTGCAAAAAATAAGTAAATAGGTAGATTAATTGGTTTTAAATTATTAATTGTTATTACATTATCTGTGCTATTTTATGCTTCTGTTGGTAAAATAACATTAGATTTGCTAGAACTTTGAATAATTTTACATTTCACATATTAGTGGCAACACTATAGCTGCCCGTTGTCGTAGGCAAAATTAGAAATGCGACTGCGGCAACTGCATCTGCCGTAAAGTCGTGCTGTTGTCTAAAAAAAAGGATATCCCACTAAATATTAATTTTAATTTATGCCATTGCCATATGTTTCAGTTAGGGGTATATGCATATAAATTTTGCATTTGTTATTAAATACTTTTAGGTTGTTCTTGAAATAAA
Source organism: Bactrocera oleae (assembly GCF_042242935.1). Lineage (NCBI taxonomy): Eukaryota > Metazoa > Arthropoda > Insecta > Diptera > Tephritidae > Bactrocera > Bactrocera oleae. The sequence goes on from NC_091538.1 coordinate 21,698,337, forward strand.
TATTGTTTACTTTATTATAAAAATCAATAAATGTGGTATACTCCACTAATTTCTTTAGTTAAACATATGCGTCAACTTCTTCCAAAACCACTGAAATTATACAGGGTTTTCCAATAAGAGGGATATGATTAAAAAAAAGCACTAATTTTTAAGGGAATTCAAATGTTTTTTTTATTTATTATTTAATGTGAAGAATAATCGATAGAATTAAGTTCTGAATATAACATAATTTAAATAGCCTCCACGACTACTTTTGCAGGAACGAATTCGATGAACCCAATTTTCGAGTACTTTTTACACTAAACCAAGTCGTATGTCATAAATAACACTTTCAATATTGACTACTAAAGCTTGAAGAGAGTCTGGCTTATTGCTAAAGACCAATAACTTCAAATCACCCCACAAGAAGAAGTCTAATGGTGTTTAATTACAACTTCTTGGAGGCCATTCAATGTCACAAATTCTTGAAATTATCGAATCTCTAAGCATTTCTCGCAATAATTCAGTTGCACGTGCTGTGTGACACGTAACCCCGTCTTGTAAAAACCAGATGTGGTCAAGATCAACTTCTTCCAATTGCGGCCATAAAAAGTTGGTTATCATCGATCTATACCGCCCTCCATTGACAGTAACGGTGTCACCAGCTTCATTTCGAAAGAAGTGCGGACCGATGATTTCACCAAACTGTTAATTGAGGTGAATGTAAAATGGTTGTTCATGAATGATTTGTGGATTTTCTTCGCTCCAGAATCGACAGTTTTTTATATTTACCGCACCACTGACCATATTAAATGTGCTAGACTGACAATCGATTGAAATCGATCCAATTAAAGTTTATAAACAGACACGCAATGGCTTTAATGAAATCGGTCGAGATCTTGAAACCCACCCCGAAAAATTCAGGGACTAGGAAAAATTTTTAAAATCTTTTAAGTGCCTGAAACCTGTAACCTGCTCTTAAGCGTAAGCGTCCTTTTGGTGAAGTAATACTTAGTTCTTCTGTACAGAAGAGTACGTCTCCTCCAAAGGATCTTATAAATCTCCTTTCTCCTTGACCTCAAGGTGATAAGGCGTCAACTTCCAAAGAGCTCAATTCCCCAAAAGCTCTACCTAATAGTAATAAGTGCCTCACAATTCTAGAAGCTCCCTCTAATAACTTAGTAGCATCTGTAAAAGATTTGGTGGTTATTCCACCTAAAAAATCTATATTTTTTTCTAGACTTGCCAAGGATACCGCGGTGGAGGGCATCAAGTCTTACATTTCGACGCGCTTAAAAATTGACGATTTCAATATCCGTAAGTTTACATTCAGTTATGATAAAAGTATTTCATCGTTTAAAATAGATGTTTCTCTTGAAACCTTTTTGTACGGGCTTTTGTACGCGAATTTAAACCTAAACTTAGAAATCATACTGAGGAAAACGTTGTTAAATTACCGAAAGCAACCACCGGTATAAAAAACTGATTGGTAGAAATTCGCTAAGCATTTATTATCAAAATGTTAGCGGTCTTAATACAAAATTAACCGACTTGTACTTAAACAGTTCCAATTTTAATTTCCATATAATAGGATAATATAAACAGCGAATTTCAAATATTTGAGATATAAACGACTGAACAGAATCGGAGGAGGTGTTTTATTTGCCGTACATTCCTCTACTTCATCTGAAAATGTTCTCGTTCCGGGAACTGACTCATTTGAATTTAAATGTGTTAGATTTTACATTAATAGTTGCTTTATTTATTAAACCCTATCCAATCCAATTTTCGCGGATATCGTACCGTTGAAGTGGGGGTGATTGTTCATTTACATTGCGCTCTCATAAGATAGGTCGTATCAGCTGATTCGGTCTACAGTTTTGCCATGGATAAAATGATCCGAAACTCTTTGATTCGAGAGAGCGCTGTAAAAGTACACATTTTTTATAACATTTGACAGTGGTACCACTAAAGAAAGAAATAAGTTTTGAGATTTTTTTGAGAATGTATTTCTTGGGTATTTTTCGTTTTCCATTTTCCAGAAAAATATACATAATTAAAATTAGTTTAACAAGCTAGATATCCTATATGACGTCTAAATATATATACGTGTATATTTTAATCACAAAAGATTTTCAAAATTTACTTTTAAAACTAAATTTAACAAAATATTTTAATATTTCAAAACACACAAGTTTTAAAAAACCTAAACATGATCCTTATTTCTTTTTTATATACTCAATTTACAAATATCTTTTGATAATTTATTCAATTGGTACTGCTAAGCAAAACAATACTCTGCGAGAAAATACCCGCTCTTTCTTAAAAACAAAATTATATTAAAACTCTTTAAATAAAGATTACAAATATACGTAAAAGTCAACAAAAAATCTGATCTCACAAATTACCCACTGATTTCGCAATTTATTTCTGCGGGATTCTTAGTGGTAGTTCATTGTTTTGGTTGTCATCTGTTCAGTAGCTCTTGAACTCGTGGTTTTTCTTGGCAGCACTGAAAGTTCATGAGCTCTCTCAGAAGGCAAAGAGAGGAGTTTCGGATCATTTTATCTATGGTTTTGCGTCGATGATTTTTTGAACTATAAGCAGAGATAAGGAGATGCCCAACTCGTCTCTCACTGGAAATGAGAGCGCAATTGATAAACGTCAAAACCTACTGAACTCAAGCAACTGTCAAAGTTCAGTAGGTCTGACGTTTAGCAATTGGAAAAAGAGGGACGGCCAGATTAAAATCCTACAGAAAAATATGTAAACAGAGAGATTTGTGCTGCTGTTGAAGATCACTAACAAAAATTAGAAAACAATGAAAATGAAAGAAAACGCGAAATTGAAATGTATGTGATGATATCTTTTGTGATGTCATGCTAAGTGGTATTGATTTTCAATTGAAAATTTTTAAAAACATTTATTAATTGAGAGCTAATACATTTATTCTTTTGATTCCGTATTGAAAGTTCAAAGATCAATTGTTTAATAAATCACAAAATCACAAAAAAAAGAGTATAAAAAGTTTCTGCATATGTTTAACGGATACATGTATAATAATATTTAATCTTAATAAATGATGGGTATTTTAATTTAAATTCCCAAAAATTATTATTTTGTACCATCTGGCTACAATGGAAAATGTTATAAAAAACGCTAATTTTGAGGCGCTCTCACACTGGAAAGAGTTGGGCATCCATTATCCCTGCTATAAGCCTCCATTCGGTGTATGCTCTATTAAGCACAGAAGCAGCTCCTTATGTTACAATTTGTTTAAAGTAGTTGAGAATTACACAGTAACAAGTTATTAATAGAATAGCGGAACGAAAATTTAAGTAGTGATTCGAATTTTCTTGCTCTGCTGCGCTAAACGCGGTTCAACGAATGCGCTTGATAATTTTACTGGTATTGTAATGCTTCACATACAACCTAACCGCTGCGTGTTAAACGTTTAACGCAACCTTTTTCCAAACTCCCATTAGAAGTTTCACTTCAAAAATGCCAACCAACTCATTTGCAATATTTTATTTTTTATAATTAGTAGAAAAACCTAACATAAAAAAGTAACTATCAAAAATGAAATATAAACATCGCTCGGCATTTCTTACCCTTACCTCGTGAAAAGGGCAGAAAATGTTGCACTTTATTATTAGAGGGTAACTTTCTGAGAAAAGAACACGCAACTTTGACAGCCCGGGCATAGGGTAGAATAAATATAACATTTTTGTGAGAAAAGAAAACGCTATTAGACGTCATGTTAAATATCCGACAGAAGTAAAATCTTGTAAAATTAGAACTCGTTATGGCCCTTTATACAAATTGGTTATAAGATGAAATGAATGAAATAAAGGCATGGGATGGCGTTCATTATGAAAACTAAAATTTATCTTTGTCAAACAAAGGGCTAAATTCAATTATTTTTCTATTTTTTTAAATAAAACATACACGAATTGTACATATTTTCAAAAGATTTTATTACTCCCACCTACGCCGCTAATGAATGTTTTTTGTTCAATAAATAATACAATAAAACTTTCAAGATTGAAAAAGGATGCAAGGAACAAAGTTTGAAAACAAAAGTCATTTTGACAGTTGCAAATTAAGGGACAATCGATCTTATTATTCAAAAATTCTGCAAGAGGTATGGATAACATTTTTAAATATATGTACATGTGTCGTACTATGAATAAATATATGCTAGAGTAACTTTCCTATTAACTAACTTTTTTTAAGACATTCTGGGCCGACAATAAAACGTGCCACACCATGAATTTGGATTAGCACATACAAACTCATTCGTAAATATATGAAACTGTCAGAGAGAATAGGCTTATAAACTGCCTTTACCGCTTACAATTCTCTTTTTTGGAGTTAGGGTTAGCTTTTACTAACACTTACATACACGTTTTTTTTAATACGCTAAATATACGTGTAGTAAAACTTTGATACAATAGATACCAGGCAGGCTGAAAAGGTCGTATTCTTTGAAAGAAAAATCAATTTTTATAGAAAAAATTCGTTTTTATTAATTAACAATGTTGCCATGGAGGGCGATACATCGATTTTATTTGATTATTTTGATACTCCTACTTTTCGAAACCATTATTGTGGTACTATTTCCTCCAAAATATGTTTCAACCTTGGTCTCAGAACTACCGAAAAATCCATTAAAACGGGTGAAATCGGATTATAACCTTGCTCACTTCTCATATAATATGTCATAAAATGTTGAAAACTAGAATAAGTACGATAATTCAGAAACGTTAAATTTCATATGCTATATGATACAGAAAACCCTAATTGGAGCCGGCGAAAAAATCGGGCAATGGCCGTGGAGCCGCCCACCTTTGGGTGAAATCTGAGAGCTTTTAAGGTATGCCATCTCAAGTCTAAAAATTGTCAAAATCGTACTATAATTGTTCAAGCCTCCAGATACCAAATATATGGACCCCATCTCCAATGGCTGAATTTTAATAAATTGGATTCCTGCAATTTTCTTCCATTTGCCTTACTTTTCATTAGCAGTGATATATAATATTAAGTTTATAACACATAGAAGAAAACCGTCATTGACCATACAAAGTATATAAAAATGTTCAGCGTTATGGGCTGGGTCGATTTAGCCATGTCGATATTGTTCAGATCGGACCACTATTGCATATAGCTGCCATTCAAACAGACCAATCAAAATGAAGATAAAGATCTTCTTAAAACATATGTACATTTTCTTTATTAAATTACCTTAATTTGACTTGAAGGTTGTTTATATCAAACAATTTGGCTAGAAAGAACTAGCTGAACCTTTTTCGTTGGGTGCAAATAGTTATCCGGTTACGTATTCAGATTTAGTTACACATACCATTGTTCCTATACATGTTGTTGTATTTTTCAAACATTTCTAATATTTATATTGATGGTTCGGAGCCATTAAATCTGGAATTTCACAGTAAAAGAATCGTCATTGATCATATCTAGGTATCTCTGCTACTTAAAAAAGTAGCTGAGAGGTTGTTGTTTGCTCGCTAAGTTGGTTAACCCGAGACGATGGGCCAACGTTAGTTTATTGCATTTGTATTGGTCTCAAATTGTCACGATTGTAAAATACTGTTATAATGGTGATCTATACCTCAAATAGTAATTTTAAATTGATGATAAGTATGCACCTATATACTTGTGTAACAAACGTACAGACCTAGGAACGAAAATTAATATGCACAGCTGAGTCAAGCACGAAAAACTTGATGCGGTACTTAAATTTATGACAGATTTCTTTTGCATTTCATAAAAAAGAGTAGCGTACATCTGCCCCAGTAAAAATCACACAATTCACTCTTCGCTCTTTTTGCATTTCCGCGCTGATTGCGTTGGTCATTTGCGAAAACGCGCCGTGATTCATGTGCATCTGGCAGGTGAAATGCAACATTCAGCACGGCGGTGACAGGGTGACGGAGTAGGCAAAATTGGTTCGAAGTAATTACGCGTGTTGGGCAAACGACATTGACACGATCTGCACACGCGGTTACATTTCCAGTTGGTATAAATTTAAATAATTCCACACATTTTTCCACTTGTACATACAACTTCTTTTCTTGAGGTCATTCAGTTTTTTTATCCAACAAGTAGTTTCTCGATGCTGTATTTTGCGTCCCTTATTTGGCTATCTGTTACGTTTCCGGGGCTACACTCGGGGGAAGGGAAGTGGGGGCGTATGTAAGATGTGGGGGATTTGTAGTAATGTGCGGTGCGTCTGCTGCAATTTATGTGAATAAATGACAAAAGTGTCGTTATTTATGATCAAAGAACCACCATACTACGCTATTTCCTCGGCAGCAACAACAGCAGCAACCAGGGTATATTGGCTCCTTACTAGAAGTTTGAGTAGCCACGATTTAGCAGCATTTGGCCAAACAATTGCTAATACTTGTACAATATTAGCTGCCGCAGCCTGTGTCACATTACTTTGGCAATATGGCCTGGCTCTGTGGCTCTGCGCGCAAGTGTTGAAGCGACCGTAATGCTTTATGTCTCCATATTGGCAACGTGTTCCGAATGGCCGTAAGCACAACAACACACCACGCATTTAGACCAAACCCCATATTTCTCATACTGCACGTGTGTATGTATGTATGTATATGCTGCGCACCGAGGTTGTGGAGGTGTGCTCTGCGTGCCTGTGAAGGACTTGGCTGTGGCACCAACAAAGGCTTCTTTCCCGTATTTTGGGGAAATTTGAATTTTTATTGCTAATCGATTTCGGAAGGCGTTACATAAAAATTATTATGCAATTTCGATGTTAACAGCTCACTGCCAGCCACGAGTTGGTGACAAATGAAGAAAGAGCTCCTTGGAACTTTTTCTCACGTTGGTTGGTGTAACGTAATCTGGGTGTGCGAACAAGCGTGTGAACACAATAAAACGCGCTGTACCAGCGACATGTGCCAATAAACATTTACCCTGGCTTCCATTTTCAATGTTTTTTTCTTTTGGTGACGGTTGCTATTGTGTTTCTGCTTCGCTGATGGCACTCTAAATGCTGTTGCGTATGGAAATTTTGGCAAATTGAAACAATTTGGAAGCTGTTGACCCTCGGTTGTGGCTTCTGGCTTTTGGCTTGTCTCCTATGCTGTGTGTCATCCGTTTTTATTTCATTGCGCGATTTTATTACACCACATATTTTGCGGGAAAGATTTATGTGAATTCGTTTCTTGCAGACAAAGCGACAAGTCGAATTCAAACATTTTTACAAACAAGGATTAACAACGAAGCTGTTAAATTGTTGCACTTTACCCAATGGAATGAAAGTAATTCATAATTCAATACAAAGTACCGCTCAGCAGGAGCCGCACAGTTTGTATCACATCAAACTGACCGAGTTAGATATGGTTATGCTTATGTATATAAAAATGATCAGGATGAAGAGACGAGTTTAAATCCGGGTGACTGTCTGTCCGTCTGTCTGTGCAAGCGGTAACTTAAGTAAAAATTGAGATATCTTTATGAAACTAGGTAGACATGTTTCTTGGTACCGTGAGACGGTTGGTATTGCAGATGGGCGTAATCGGACCACTGCTACGCCCACAAAACGCCATTAATCAAAAACAATTAAATTGCCATAACTAAGCTCCGCAATAAGATACAAGACTGTTATTTGGTACACAGGATCACATTAGGGAGAGGCATCTGCAGTTAAAACTTTTTTTTTTAAAGTGGGCGTGGTCCCGCCTCTAATAGGTTTAATGTGCATATCTCCTAAACCGCTAATGCTATAATAACAAAATTCACTAGAAGCAAATATTTTTAGCACTTCTATTGACGGTGTGAACGGTTGTGCACTGCCATGTCCACAAAACGCCATGAAACGAAAATATGTAAAAATCCATAACTAAGCAATTAATTTAGATATAAAACTGCAGTTTGGCATACGAGATCACAGTAGCACGGGGTACCCAGGGAACTAAAACTTAAAAAAAAATGGGCGTGGCTCTGCCCTATAAGAGTTTTTATGTACGTAACTCCCACACCGCTTAAGATACGCTAACCGGATTCGCTTAGTACAAATCCTTTAAAAACCCATGTTAAGATGGATGAGATCGGATGATAAGGCCGCCCACTCCCCATATAACGGTTCTGTTAAAAACTACTAAAAGCGCGATAAATCCATAAAAAAAATCGTCGTAGACATTTAGTTGTACACCCGAGATGGTAATAATAATAATAAACCCAACGATTATCCTCCTCCCGCCCAACCGACGCGAGGGGCGCAATCCGCATACGTGCGGAATTAGCCGAGTCAGAAAAGGCAAGAGAGTTTTTTAAGTGTTGAGATCTAAAACTGCTCAGCTACAGAAACAAAAATTTCAACAGCTAAGATCTAAAGTTACAATATAATAAATTGTTACATTTTCATTTATTAAGAGAAAACAATAAAGTCTTTTTAATTTTGAAAAGTGAGTCAGATAAGTCAAATGTGCTGGAATGAGAATTAAAATCATGACATATACGGCGGAATGGCTCGTTTAGTTCAAAATTTGATCTACAGGATTTTAGCAGTAAAGGTCTAAACTGCCTCGAAAGGCGAACCGGGATATTAAATTTAATTTCAGACAGGAGAAAAGAACTGCAAACAGTTCCATTCAAAAGTTTCACTAAGAATATTATGCCAAGCATTTCCCTACGACTAGAAAGTGTAGGTAGATTAATAAGTTTTAAACGACTTGTGTATGGAGGTAGACTTACCCTAGCATCCCATCGGAAATACGCTAAGGCGAAAAGTAAAAATTGTTTTTGAACCGACTCTAACTTGTCAGAATGGATTTGGTAGCTAGGGTTCCATACCACAGAGCCATATTCCATTATAGGTCTAACCAAAGTTGTATAAAGTGTTTTAGTAATATACGGATCTCTAAATTCTTTAGACCAACGTTTAACAAAACTGAGGACAGCTTTTGCTTTCAAGACCATGGTATCAATATGAAGACTGAAATTAAGCTTAGGGTCCATATTAACTCCCAAATCAACATAGTTTAAAACTTGCTCTAGAATATGGTGTTTTATTACGTAAGAAGAGGGGTGCACAGATCTACGGGAAAAGCACATCGTCTTACATTTATTGAGATTCAATGGCAAATCATTTCTATCACACCATGCAACCAAATTGTTTAAGTCTGTTTGCAACAGACACCTTTCCTCAGTTGAAGTGTATGATTTAAAAAGCTTTACATCGTCAGCGTATAATAAAATTTTTGAGAATTTTATTACTGAAGAGATATCGTTAATAAACAACAAGAACAGAATCGGGCCAAGATGACTACCTTGCGGAACACCAGAAGAAACATTAATTGTATCTGAAGGTGTATCCTCAAATATCACTCGTTGTGTTCTATTATAAAGATAGGAAGATACCCATTGAAGGAATCTTGGCTGAAAGCCCAGAAGATCAAGTTTATGTATGAGAATCGAGATATTTACTTTATCGAAAGCTTTGCTAAAGTCTGTGTATATAACATCCGTATGCTTATGTTCCCTAAAACCCAATGATACATGGTTTACAAATTCAAGTAAGTTTGATATAGTCGAGTTCCCTTTACGAAATCCATGCTGAGATGGGGAAATTAACGGAGAAATCGAAAAGGTTATATGGTCAGTGATGATAGCTTCAAAAAGTTTAGGCATAACTGATAGTTTTTCGATACCTCTATAGTTTTCAATGTTCGATCTAAATCCACTTTTATGCAAAGGGATTATAAATGACTGTTTCCATATTGAAGGAAATATACCGTGTTTAAGAGAGGAATTAAATATCCTTGTCAAAGGCAAGTAAATATATTTGGCACTATTTTTTAGGAAGCATGAGGGTATCATGTCTGGGCCACAACTAAAAGATGGTTTTAACTTATTTAAATTAAAAAGGACGTCTTCTTCAGAAATAACTGGGGCGTTAATTAAAGTATTCGAACACAGCACTTGCTGATAAGAAAAAGTTTTGGAAGAATTATTACAGTAGTTTGACTTGAAAAATTCTGCAAACATATTGGATATAATATCATTGTCACTTGAAGTGATAGATTTGTATTTCATTGCGGACGGAAATTTGGAAATCCTGCGTTTGGAGTTGACGAAATCATGAAACGATTTTGGATTACTTACAATATTTTTTTAAACTTTATTTAAGTAATTATTATAACATTTTTTGTTTAGGTCAAAATATTGTCGACGCAATAGCGAATATTTAGAATAGTCGACAAGTGAACCGGTTTTTTTAAAATGTTTAAAGGCTCGAGTTTTTCTGTTTTTCAATTTATATAACTCTTTCGAAAACCACGGACTTATGCTTTTGTTTTTGTTAACAATTACTATTGGAACATACTTTTCAAATAATTTCATAATAATATTATTAAAATGAGAGATACTCAATTCAGTGTCACCATTATAATTAGGCCATGTTATTGTAGAAAGTTCTATATTTAATTTTTTTAAATTAGCTTTTGCAAAGTTAAACCGAGTACAGAAGCACGAAGTTTGATGATTATTATCCCGTACAATGCCTGAGATTTCGACAGATATTTCCAAAGCAGGATGATATGAGTCCTCTGGTAGAACAAGAGGATTACTCTGAATAACGGAACACTTTGCAGAGGTATCAACGTATACTAAATCTAAGCATTTACCAAATTTATTCGGAATCAAATTAATTTGGTTCAGACCCAACTCGGACATTTTTTCGAAAAACTCATTAAAACATGACCGATTGCAAATCGGCACGATATAGTCATCGAATGGTTTCCACGAAGCACACGGTAAATTGAAATCACCTAATACAATTATTGAATCTGCATTATTTGCCATCGAGGTAGCACTATTTATTAAAGAAGCATGCTGCATGTATACAGATAAGTCGGAATGGGGTGGTATATAAGATAGGGTTAAATAAATAAAGCAACTATTAACGTATACTTTAACACATTTAAATTCAAATGAGTCGGTAGTTTAGGGTTTTATAGGAGCCGGGTCAAAATTAAATGATGGGCGTGGCCCCCCAACATTTAGGTGGAAACCCATATTTCAGGACCAGCTCGACCGATATCAAAATTCGGTTTGTAATATTATCTTAACATTCTTATATTCCAGTGCGAAAATGAGAGTAATCGGACTATAACCCCTCCTATTTCCCATGGAACACAATTTTATATTTCATCTGATTATTTAACATTTTAGTATGCAAATCAAATACCAATGAATGTATTGGGATAAAATTTTGCCCTAATATTGCGCTTAAAGTAGGACACTTTATGACCAAATGACCGGTCGGACAACAACTGTTCAAACTCCTGCCTGTATGTCAAAAATGGGTTGAATCATATGAAGGCTTCTCTTAGACGTCATACATATATCAAACGCTAAGATTTTCAAACTTGCAGTTTTCTTCATACCGCATATATCGGCCAATATGGGAGTTATCTTAGTGAAAATGAGAAAGGAGTTTTACTTATATCTTTGTGCCTAAAATGGATATAATCCGGTGAAATCCTGTATCTCCAGACCTACTCGACCAATTTAAACTAACTTTGGAAACTATTTTGACATTCCTATATTACAGTGTTAAAATGTTGGAAGTCGGACTACAACCACGCCTACGTTCCATATAACACAACTTTAAATTCCTTATGATATTTTCACTTTCCAGTATACAATTCAAGCATCAACTAATATATCGGGATAAAAACTTATAGGAATATGGCCTTTATAATATGCCATCTCAGGTCTAAAAGTTGTCAAAATCGGACCACAACTATTCAAGCCCCCAGATCCGAAATGTGGACCCTATAGCCTATAGCTGACTTTGTACCAAAAATATTGGTCAATATGTGAGATACTTGTATATTATTAAAATTAGGATAAAATCCTTTCCTCATAATAATTTGTTTGTATGTCAAAAATTTGTTTAATCGACTCTATATTTCCCTTAGTGTCCATATACCTAATAGAAAAAATAGAAGACATTTTCGAGCTCCCGGCTCGCTTTATACCCCATATATCAGGGAGTTATCTTAATTAAAATGAGTAAGCGTGGTAAATCTTGCACTAGCCTTATACTAATATCAGGATTTTCAAACATCCGGTTGACTTTGCTCCTACTCGTATATATGTATATACTTGTAAAAATATTGCTGACGGTATGGGAGGTACATTAATAAAACTCAGAGGGCATCTGTTTCTATTAATAATATGTAGTAATGCTAAAAATAGATAAAATCCTGTCAATCTCCCATATACCTAATACAAGATTTTAAAACATCCGGTTGGCCTTATACCGTATATATCCGTCAATATGTAAGATACCTTAGCAAAATTAACTGAACGTATACATTGGATATATTGTACATGAGTTTATGGCCGAAACATGTGAAATTACATGAAATACATATAATATTTTCTGTTATTCTAACAAATCTCTGAACATGATTGGAATTGGTCTAGACCTTGGTCTTAATGTCAAACCCCTAATATCATCAATTGCGATCTTCTGGTTGACGTTTTGCACGTCAACTCAATATATTATTTTAGCCTCTTCGGTTAAGTTTATGTCAGATATATCTCATTTAAGGACGATTTTAATATAACTTTCGCTGACGGCAAGTAAAATATAGTTATATAACTAATTGAGTCTATGACCTATAATTATAATATAACTTAATAAAATACCAAATTCGATCGTAATTCGTTCACGATTTCGTTGAATAATGAATGTTGAATTTTTTCGCAAAATATTTTATTATGAAAATTTGCCAACACCTGCTTCAAAAATTTAATTTTAGTCAAAAAGTATATTCCTAGTAGTAGTAGATTGTATCGACTCTTTATGTTCGAAACTATATGTTCGAAACTACGGTCTCTTAGTTTTGTTTTAATGTTTCCAAATTGTAGTTTGTTTCGTCCAGTTTCGGGATTTTACTCAATCAGCTTAACTTTCTATGGATTTATACATAATAACTGATTAAAATAGTTTAAAATTATAAATAAAATACATAGTTCTTTTTGGCCATATTCCATTTTTATACTCTCGCAACCTGTTGCTACAGAGTATAATAGTTTTGTTCACCTAACGGTTGTTTGTATCACTTAAAACTAATCGAGTTAGATATAGGGTTATATATATATAAATGATCAGGATGAAGAGACGAGTTGAAATCCGAGTGACTGTCTGTCCGTCCGTCCGTCCGTCCGTGCAAGCTCTAACTTGAGTAAAAATTGAGATATCTTTATGAAACTTAGTAGACATGTTTCTTGGTACCGTGAGACGGTTGGTATTGCAGATGGGCGTAATCGGACCACTGCCACGCCCACAAAACGCCATTAATCAAAAGCAAATAACTTGCCATAACTAAGCTCCGCAATAAGATACAAGACTGTTATTTGGTACACAGGATCACATTAGGGAGGGGCATCTGCAGTTAAAATTATTTTTTTAAAGTTGGCGTGGTACCGCCTCTAATAGGTTTAATGTGTATATCTCCTAAACCGCTAATGCTATAATAACAAAATTCACTAGAAACAAATTTTTTGAGCACTTCTATTGACGGTGTGAAAATAGTTGAAATCGGGTGGCAACTCCGCCCACTCCCCATATAACGGTACTGTTAAAAACTACTAAAAGCGCCATAAATCAAGCACTAAACACGCCAGAGACATTCAATTTTATCTCTGAGATGGTATAAATTGGCTTTATAGGAACCGCGTTCAAAATTAGTCAGTGGGCGTGGCACAGCCCACTTTTAGGTGAAAACCCATATCTTGAGATCTGCTCAACCGATTTCAACCAAATTCGGTTCTTTTCATGTTTCTATGTCATAGTGCGAAAATGGGCGAAATCGGACTTCAACCACGCTTACTTTCCATGTAACACCATTTCAAATCCATCTGATTCTTTCACTTTCCACTATGCAAATCAGGTAACAATGATTATATCGGGGTAAAACTTTGCTTGAATAATGCAATTAAAGTATGCCACCTTGCGGCCAAAAATTGTCTAAATCGAACCAAAACTGTTCAAACCCCTAAGTACTAAATATGTGGACCCCAGTGCCTATAGTTGACATTCTACCGAAAATATCAGTCCATCCACAAAGAAATCTCAAACGAGTATACCATTTGACTTTGCGAGAGTATAAAATGTTCGGTTACATCCGAACTTAGTCCTTCCTTACTTGTTCTATTAATATTTTTCCTAAATAACTCCATAATGTTTAACTACAACTGCTTGTAAGCAGTTGAAATTTTTTGATAGAGTAGGAAACCGTAATATCAAAAAAAGTTGAAGTTTGACCACACTTCCACCGAAGTTTTCTTTGACGGGTTGAGTTGAAAACCATAATAGTGTAGTTCAAAACTTCAACCAAAATATAGTTGGGTGGAAAACCGTAATAAGGGCCTACAACGATATTAAATATTTATTATCTTCTACTTCTGGGAGTGCAAGGGAAAGTATAGACAAAGCGGGTTGATTTAGTTTTGAACCTTTTAAAATATATGATATCACATAATTATGGCATAGATGAAGTTTTTTTTATTATTGTTTGCTTATGTTTACTTATCAATATACATCCAGAAACATTATAATCCACCACTGTTACTTTATAAATATAATTATTAAGGTGCGATTGTAATTTTAGGAACTTAATACCATCGATTACATAACAGCCTGCAATATGAATGTTGGAACTGAGAAAGGAGATTTACTAGAGGAGGATGCCGTACTTTCTTTTCTTTGTATTTAAGGTAACGCTTATGTTCAGAATCTGGCCAGTTCGTTAGCTGTCTTTTAGACTTATCGTTATGCCTCTTCATAAAAACGAAAGCAAATTGTCACATAAAATAATGATATATTAAGTAATATATGAGTTCGTAATAATATTCGTCTTCGAAAATGTTCTTGTGACCGGGAACCCATATTATATACAAGTATAGTTTACCAGCCATTGAGCTTAAAGCTTCCTGTAATTGTTGACTACGTTGGAAATATTCTTTGGCGAAGATAAGGCTTGCAATGTTAGTCCGCAGTCCATTCTAAACACCTCGGTATACAAGTAGATAAAGATAGTATCCTCCTTCCCGAATTAAACTTTTCTTTATTCAGATCTGAAGGGTAACCTCACCGGATTGTCAACGTATTGAAGTAAGGTTGATACGTGGTTCGCTAGTTCATTACACATGAGATTAGTATACTATTTACAGCCCAGAGTAGATATATAACTCGACGATAGATATCATATTAGATCCTAACCTGATTTTATGTTAATTTAGCCTAGGGATAGTTCCTATTCCAGCACCTGCGATATACATATATGATTCGCTTGCTTACATTAAGAAAACGATATTGTTCTGGCATATTTTATGTTAGTGTATATTTGGACTAATTTATAGACTTTAAAATCAGTGACAATAAACACCTGTTATTTTTGGCTCAATCAATATCTTAGATCAAGTAAAAAGTTAAGTCCTTTTTTAAATTTATTTTTCAAAAGATGATAACTTTGTGTACATTTGTACGATTTAAGTCAAATATGCGCCGTTTTGTTTGTAACAACGAGATGCCAACTTCACTATACCCCGGCTGCTTTCCTATTGGCAAAAAACTCGGAGAGCCAATTTTCACAGGCTTCTCTTGAGGCCAACTTCTCATTAAGCGCCATGGACAGGAAAAGATGGTAATCTCTTGGTGCCAGGTCCGGACTATAAGGTGGGTGCATTAGGACCTCCCAACCGAGCTCCCGGAGCTTCTGGCGCGTCACCATAGACGTGTGTGGCCTGGCGCTGTCCTGATGGAACACAATTCGGCCTCTGTTGATCAAAGATGGCCTCTTCTGGATGAGTGCTGCCTTCAAGCGGTCCAGTTGTTGGCGGTAGAGAACCGAATTGAGCGTTTGGCCATAGGGGAGCAGCTCGTAGTAGATGATTCCTTGCCATCCCATCAAACACACAGCAAAACCTTCCTGGCAGTCACAATCCGCTTCAGAAACGGGTCGATTTTGTTGCGATTCAGCAGCGATTCGCAGATGGAAATTCGGTCAATCATGTTTTTTTGAGTTAGATCGTGTGGCACCCAAACATCGAGCTTCTTATTGAGTTGGATTCAAATGGCAAATGGTTCCAAACGGTTTTCTGACTTATCTTTAGTTCCTCAACAATGAAATAAGTGCTCACGTGACGGCCTGTTTCCACTATTTCCATGATTTTATCGCAATTTTCGACGACAGGGCTCCCGACGCGTGGTACATTTTTGACATCGAAATTACCCGAACGGAACCTAGCAAACCACTTTTGTGCTACACGTTCGTTTACAGAATCGGGCCCATAAACTAAATTAATTTTTTCAGCCGCTTTGGCTGCTTTTTCGCCTTGATCGAAGAAAAATTGTAAAATATAGCGAATTTTCTCTTTGATGGAGTTCATCTTTGAAGAGCGCTCACAATGTACTGAGTCAATCAATCGAAAAACTGTCAAAGACAAACTTTTAGCGCGAATAAACACATTTTCAGCGCCGTATAGTATGACATGATGCGTAACACGTAACACTTGTACTATGGACAATAACGCCATCTCTTAGATAAAAACCGAACGAACTTTTTACTCGACCAATATATTCGGTATTGCAAAGAAACTGCGCCAGCAGTTTAATTAAAAAAACCATTGATGACTAAATAATTATTTGCTATTTATACATGAAATTTACGAGCATTTGGAAGCTAGTATTAATCATGTTTGTTTCCGTATTTGCGAATATATTTAGTTGTTAATCTGGTCTAGACTGAGCTTACTTTACTTGCCTTAGATTACAACTAGCTTTGGGAATAAAAATATTTGCATTTTTGTGATATTTAAAGGAGGAATAGCGAAACTGGTTTAAATATTTCAATTTATGTAATAACAAAGAAATTTTAAAACATCTAAATCAATTTATTGTGTTTATGCGGGATATTTTCTTTTCGAAATAAACACTGCTATTATTGTGAACACAATTGTGTATACACATATACGGTCCTATGAATTTACCTAGAAATGCCTCTGAATATGCGTCGACAATGCAGCAGTTAATTACAAAGCTGTCAAATGCAAAACTCCCGCCAGTACACCAAGTTCTCACCCAACGGCATACAACTGGGGTCCAGTAGCTCCTACATGAAGGATTTCACACATCGTCACACCTACACACTTTATCGCATACAAGCACACATACATAAGTCACACGTTAAGCCGTGGCTCACCTTACTTCCTGGCATGTGTGTACGTACATACATATTATAAATTTACGGGTTGTTGTACATATTTTGTGGAAGGTGGAATACATTTGATGTGCGTCTTTGCAATTTGTTTTTGAACGTTTTGTTTTGGTTTTTTGATTGCTTTTGTTGACAGCATCCAATTGATTCTGAGCGGAATTCTCAATTTTTCCAAAATTTATCTGTTCCTAACGTCAAACAAAAAAAAATTAAAAACTAATGAAGTTTTAATTTCGGATGTAACCGAACATTTTACACTCTCGCAACTTGCAAGGATCGAAACCCGGGAAATTACTTCAGGTGTTGGCAAAATTTTATAGTAAAGGAAGTATTGATCCGATTGAGCCCATTTTTGACACAAAGATATACTAGTATAGAGAGTTTCATTTATATTTTATTATAGGAATTTCAATTATATCTCACACATTGATCAATATTTTCGGTAAAAAGTCAACAGTTTTGGTTCGATTTAGACAATTTTTGGTCACAGGTGGCATACTTTAAACGCATTATTCACCCAAAGTTTTACCCCGATACAATCATAGTTGCTTGGTTTGCAAGGTGGAAAGTGAAATAATCAGGTGGAGTTTTAAATGGTGTTATAGGGGAAATAGGCGTGGTTGTAATCAGATTTCGTCCATATTCACACTGTAACATAGAAATATGAGAAGAATGTTATGTACCCAATTTGGTTGAAATCGATTAAGCAGATCTCAAGATATGAGTTGTAACATAAAAGTGGGCGGTGCCACGCCCTCTGTCTAATTTTGACCGCGGTTCCTATAAAGTCATCTCATACCATCCCAGAGATAAAACTTAATGTCTGTGGCGTGTGTTTAGTGCTTAATATACCGCGCTTTTAGTAGTTTTTACCAGTACCGTTATATGGGGAGTGGGTGGGGTTGTTACCCGATTTCAGCCAGTATAAAAATTTGTGTTGCTTGTATAGCAGTATTTGTTGTTCTTATTGCTGTTGTAGCTGAGGCAGCTTGTTTAGTTCTTTTTGTATTCTTGCAACATGTTGCTACAGAGTAAAATACTTTTGTTAACCTAACATTTGTTTGTTTTACTTAAAACTATGGAGTTATATATGTATGTAAAAGATCAGGATGAAGAGACGAGTTGAAATCCGGGTGACTGCGTGTCCGTCCGTCCGTCTGCCCTTTCAAGCGATAACGTGAGTGAAAATTAAGATATCGTGATGAAACCTTGTACACGTATTCCTTGGCGTAATCGGACTATTTCTACACCCACAGAGGGTCAAAACTATATAAGCTACAAATTAAGAAACAAAACTTGTAATTTGGTAAAGGGGATCGCGGGGTAGTTGCAGGCTCAAAACTTTTATATACTTTTAATAGATCTAAGTAATTATATGGGTTTCTTATATAATTCTATAACATCTCCAGAAGCTATAAAGTTACTTGAAACTTTTACTGTGTTTTTATCGAAACTGTGTTTTCAAAGTTGATTGTACAGATTTTTCGCGAACTACGAAATTTTTACAGGTCTTCGAGATATAATTTACAAAGTTTTGAGTGAAGAATTTATTTTTTTGTTCATTTACAACTATATAAAAAACAAAAAAACGTCCAGAAATGTTTACAAAATTTTAAGTTTTTTTGTAAAAACGTCTGCCAAAAATACAATTTTCACTTTTTTTTTTGTTTTTCTGGTCTTAATTAATATACGTTTAGTTTTCTTTCTTGTGATGAATTCTTTCGGTGACCCTTCAAACGGTGTGAAAATGGATGAAATAGCATAGTAACTACTCCCACTCCCCATATAACGGTTGTGCTGAAAACTATTGAAAGTGCAATAACCCAATAAATAAATTAGTCAGAGACAAAAAATTTTACACTCGGAATGGTAGAAAGGATTTCATAGGAGCAGTTGTCAAAACTTGGCCATGCGCATGGCATTTCACACCTTTAGATTTCAACCAAATTTGATTTACGACTTTACTTAAACATTATTATACTACAATGTGAAAATGGTCTGAACGGTTTAAATTCCATCTGTTTATTTAACGTTACAGTATAAAGATCAAGCACGTATGTTAACATCAGGATACACAAAGAGCGCTTTTAATGGATGCTATCTCAGTTCTTAAACTTTTCAAAATCGGACCATAACTTTTAATGCCTCAGATACCGAAAATGCAACCCTGAATGAATATAGCTGATTTTTGATATACCTAATATAAAAATTTTCGAACTGCCGGTTGACTTTATACCGGTCAATATAAAAGATATAATAACTTTAAGAAACTCAGAGATAATCCTTTTCTGGTAATACAAGTAATATGTTGCGTGTTATACATAATTAAAATCTGGTGGGGCTTATGTTATACCGAATATATCGACTAATCCGTAAGATGCCTTAGCAAACTTAAGTAAAGTATAATATTGGATATACTACTGCTTAACTCTATAAAAAATTCGGACAAATCTTCAAATAGTGTGAGTAGGTGACAAAGAAGTCATCCGAAAAGTTCTTTGGAAAATATCAAATAAATATCAATGCAATACATTTTGTTCACGGAATGTCACCTGTGAGCAGAGTAACACACAAAAACATATTTACATATTGGCATGAGTATACATGTACATATATACTTATGTGAAATCAAGCGTTTACATGCTTACAAAACTTAAACTAAACGAAAATAGCAAACTTCGCACATGTAAAATAATATTTTTACAAGTCGCAGAGCTAAAACATTGACATATGTACATACTCGTCTGTACTTGTATAACGCACATGTAAGTGGTACATGGACGGTACATGCGTACCACATACAATAGCAGTGGAGAAAAATACAAAGGAAATTATTGTTATACATACGTATGCAAACGTATATATGTATATATACGTAAGTATTTCGCGCGGGCAACAACACAGGCGCCGCTGGCTTGCGGGCACTTCGGAACGATTTAATCTCAACGGCAGGCGCCCAACAGCTGCGTCATTCGCCAGCTAACAACCGAGCCAGGGCCGCCGCAGCAGCAGTTGTCGCCAACTGGCAAAGCCTTCGAATTATTGGAAAATTTAATTTTTCCCATTCGTGTTTGTTTGCTGCCAACACAAAAATAAATACAACATTGCATTCCCGAACACACACAGCATACACAATGGTATTAAAGGCAACAAACCAATTTGCACCGTGCTGAAAAAAAAGTAGCGCGAGAAACCGTCACCTGCCCGAGTGTGCTCCCGCCCACAGCGGCCACGCCAAATTCTGCATTTACTTTGTGCTTTGTTTAACACAAATTGGCAGCTCACATTTCCGGTTCCGCTTTTTGGGTTCTACAAACAACGACTTTTTGTAGCAGTGCGCAGCAAATACAGACTGCACACAAGGGCTTTATTTGTTGTGCACGTTGTTGTTTTTGCTTGCATCCTTTTTTTCGGTACTACCTCGCATATTGTTCTGTTATTTTGGCTTGCTGCTTGCATCTCGTTTTCGCCTTTCGTCCCGTCGCTTAAACTCGCTCTATCGGGTTTTTACATCGCTTTTCTCTTTTATTTTTAAATTCGCGCTCGCAATTTCTTTGCTTTTTTTGCCAACACCTAACGCCCACAGCAACCCCAACTTACGCCTAGCATTCGCCGCTGCTGTTGTTAGTGTTCCTAGTTTTGTGGGAACGCGCTCAGCTGCTGGTTGTGTCGGAAATGGCGTTAATGTTGCATCGTTGGTGATACTCCGCTGCTGCCACTGATTCCAAAGCTTCTCCTTTTGCTGTGTTGCCAATGAAATAAAACTTAATCTTCTTGGGATTTAACACTTTCCAATATATCTTGGGAGCAAACATTTCGCTTTTTTCAACGTTGCAACCCTGTGGTAGTTAAGTACTAATGACGAACTGGTCCTAGTTAAAGCATATATCACCATAACTAGTTTTTCATTCATTATGTATTAAACATTAATAAATCTTTTAGGTTGGAACTGCGTAGTAATACGTGTATTTTTTAGACATTTGTAGGAATGGTATAACCTCAAAAGGTTCAGTGTTTCCAATTAGTCGGTGTGCAGAGACCAACTATCAGCGCAACTATCGCAATCAGCAAAACAATAGTCAGACAGCACTCAAGGTAAGATCTTTTTTCCTTGCAGTCAGGTACTGTCTGTAAATTGCCAGCTTGCTCAAAGTAAACTATTGTTGGTAAAACCTCAAAAGGTTCGATTTCAAAGCTTTTATATGGTTTGTTCAAAAAGTATCGCGAATTTTGTATTCCTTAAGAAAGTATTTACTTATTCATGAATATCTATTTTATTTCCTTAAAAGTAATCAGCCCAAGATAGGTATAATGCACTTATGCCAGCGTTTGTTTTCCAATCATCAAAGCACTTCAAAAACAAAAATTGTGATCTTGTTCAGCTCCTATTTCGATGCAGTTTTTTTTCCTCAGTCGTAGCGTAGCGTTGGGAACAAAAAAAGCCACAGGGGGCCAGGTCTGGGGTATACGCTGGCGGCGGCACCATTAATGTGTTGTTTTTAGCCAAATATTCTGCAACAATGCGTGAGCAGGGGCGTTATCGTGGTGCAAAAGCCAATTTTTATTCGTGCACAAATCCAGATGCTTTTGACGGATCGCACATAACTTTATTGATCGTACGACCCTAATGAAGCACGACGTTGTTAACGTGCTCGAGCGTCGGACAGGCTCTTCGTCGTTCACATCTTCTCGACCCTCTGAGAATATTTTGTACCACCAATAAAGGTTGCTTTTGTCCAAGATACCTTCACCATATGTCACAGTCAACATTCGGAATGCGGCGCGGACGCTTGTTTTTCACACAAAATTTTATACAAATTCTTTGATATAAGCAAACATCGAAGAGGAACCAAAACGCGTCAAAGCAAAACAGTTTTCAAAAATTAGTTGAACATCCAAAATGGCCTTGTTAGCATAAGTAAGGGATATGAGTACCAACATAACGCAACAAAGCAATTGAAAATCGAGTACACGTAGGCCGCGAAAATTCCAAATTCGCGATACTTTTTGGATAAACCTCGCAAAACCCACAGAGGCATACTCAGCTGGAAATGAGCTAACAGATTATCTAGCTTGTTTAGCAGCGTCCGCTATGCCGTTTACGACCAACACGATGTTGTTTTGACACCCTATACCAAGAATGAGTTTTGAAGGATTTTTCCTAATCTAATTTTTAATTTAAGGGTTTTTAATATTAGAATAAGAAACAGTGTGGACAATTCAAAAGTATATTTTAGTACATATCTAAAAATTGTTTGTTATAAATAAATATAAAAATTAAAAACCGGCGGAAGAGTCCATGTTGCAGTGGAACGTGTCGCAGCTGATACCGTCCATTGGAGTTCAAAATAGAAGTCCATAATTTTTAACATTAACAACAATATCTTATTAATTTATAAACTTTTTTACTAAACATATATGAACCTCAACAAGGCAATGAAAACTGATCGACGCACTTGTATGTATTTTACCTGAAATATCTTTTGAACAGGGTTACAAATAATACATCAAAAAAATAATTGAATCAAAATTTGAATTAAATTATGAAGTGAGCTTAAGATACAAATGTGTTGGTAGGGAACATTTGTTGTGAAAGAGTCGTAATTTTTTTTTTCTGTTTGGTTGGCATGACATCTGTCAAATATATTCAATAACCCTACAGTCATTAAACAAATAACATCATATTTTTACATTGTGTTGAAAATGTACAATTTTGTACCGGAAAGTGATGATTTGCGCAAAGCTTTAATTTTTTGAAGAAAAGAGTCACATCGAATGCTTGTCGAGGCATATGGTGATCATGATCTATCAGTAGCAACATGCCAAAGATGGTTTCATCGGTTCAGAGATAATGATTTTGATGTGAGAAATAAAGAATGTGGAAGACCACCAAAAAAGTTTGAAGACGCCGAATTGCAAGCAATATTGAATGAAGATCATACTTTAAGTCAAAAGCAAATAGCAGCCATATTAAATGTTGCACAACAAACACTTTCAGACCATTTCAAAGCTATGGGAAAGATTCAAATGGGTGCCACATGAATTGAATGGAAAACCGAAAAAACACTTGAGAAAGTTTTGCTGTAAAGACACGAAAGAAAATCAGTTTTGAATGGATTTATTTTAAGAATTCTAAACGGAGAAAACCATGGGTTCATCCGGGACAACCATCAACATCGACTGCAAAAACAGATCGATTCGTTAAGAAGACAATTGTAAGATGATAAGGATGTGGTCTGGTGGGATCATAAGGATGTGGTACATCATGAGCTTCTAGAACCTGGGGAAACTGTTAATACTAATCGCTACAGACAACAAATGATCAATTTGAACCATACATTGATCGAAATGCGACCAGAATGGACAATAAGTTACGATCAAGTAGTTTTGTTACAAAACAATGCACCTGCACAAAAAGCAAAATCGGTTCCGGATACAATCACACTATTGAAACAAATGATTCGACCTTAAGTAAATATAGCTTCAACATGAATA
Source organism: Bactrocera oleae (assembly GCF_042242935.1). Classification (NCBI taxonomy): domain Eukaryota; kingdom Metazoa; phylum Arthropoda; class Insecta; order Diptera; family Tephritidae; genus Bactrocera; species Bactrocera oleae. Next base: position 21,722,090 of record NC_091538.1, read on the forward strand.
AACGAGAGAAAATCAAGGTGAGCTTTAAATGTTGAGAGATGTTCACGTTGTCGGCAACAAAGAAAGAGTTTATATTCTGTATAGATACTTCTTTAAATTTATTGTATTGGGACTACTGAACCTAAATAATAAATACATTTTTAATGAGATGAGATAAAAAACACTTGGTCTAATGTTAAGTTCAAAGTCTTCCATCCACTTATTTTTGTATTTTATTCTTCACTCGTGATAGTTTAAGAAATAAGCATTTGTTAAAACTTAATATTACACTGGTCTACAGTTGTTTTGAAGAATTCATCTCGATCATACCGCTCTAACAAGAATTCACCCTAACTTGGCAGACGTTATTGTACATATACATATGTATGTATTTATCAAACTAGTTGGGTTTGACAACTGAATAACGAACTTTCATATTTTTGTTGCTGGGTGGATGTTTGAGCATGGATATGTTCGTGTTGCGTTTATGTGGTTATCATAGTTTTATGGTTTTTTGAAGAAAAAATATATTGAATCCATTATCGGTTTAGCTCTGCGCTGTTACCGATACTTTACGGGCGCGAATTTTTCGAACGCACGAAACTGCAGTTTCCTTGCATTTTTCATGAATCTCATTTTGCCTGCTTCGTCGATATTTTTCTAAGTAGCAGGATAAACATTTATTGTAGTTCGACAGCTGGTAGCCGCGTCGTTTAGTGGCTTCTGATATACAACTTGAGGATTTTATTCACTTCTTTGTTGTTGTTTATTTAGCTTAATTTGTTTCGTAAACTTCTTTATATTTTATAGCAATATTTAGCACGCTTGTAAGTGGATAAAAGCATTTTAAATAATTTAAATTTTCTAACAAATGTCCTATTACCATTAAAGAAAAGTTCGTAGAACTCAAGTGCAAAACATATATTTTACTCAACCACTTTGTAAATTAGCGGAACTGCATTCGGATAGGTAATGGTAATGGTTGATTCTTTGGCTTTTTGGTTAGCAATTATAGTAGAGGTTGATATGTAATGTCGGTTAACCACTTTAAGCGGATTGCACCTTAAATAATTAATAAGGCTAGAAACAGGTATTCATAGTAATACCAAAGCAAGAGCCTTTGTCAGAGAAGACTACATGTCAAATTTATTGGGAATGTACATACATGTGGATGTTCATACATATTTATGTACCTATATAATTGGTAAAAAAATTATTAACTTTATAGTAGCCTGCATTTTCAGACATCATCATCAATACAGCGGAAATATTAAAATTATTTTAGTAATTATTTCTCATCATATTTGCAACTAACTTTTAGTTGAAACTATTAATAGAATCGCCTATGTAACATATGGTTTTATAAAAAGACGAAGACAGAGAATCAAAATCTGAGCCTTGTAACGAGTGGAAATTACTGTTTAGCACACTTTTGAAAAGATTGCACAGTGGTTCCGCCCATAGCCCAAAAATTAAAAAAATCCATCTCAGAATTTTTGGTCAAAATGTATACAAATTGCCTATAAGTTGGTGAATCTTCTTATTTGCAAATCGATTTTCAATAAAAATCTAACGGTACTTTCTAAAAATATAATTAACAAGTAAGGAAGGGCTAAGTTCGGATGTAACCGAACATTTTATACTCTCGCAAAGTCAAATGGTATACTCGTGTTAGATTTCTTTGTGGATCTTGCCGCCTTGTTCTATGTTGGCCGATATTTTCGGTAAAAAGTCAGCTATAGGCACTGGGGTCCACATATTCATTACCTAGGGGCTTAAACAGTTTTGACTCGATTTAGACGGTTTTTGGTCACAAGGTGGCATATTTTAAACGCATTATTCACGCAGAGTTTTACCCCGATACAATCATTTTTGCTTGATATGCATAGTGGAAAGTGAAAGAATCAGATGGAATTGAAAATGGTGTTATATGGGAAATAGGCGTGGTTGTAGTCCGATTTTCGCACTATGATATAGAAATATGAAAAGAACGTTATGCACCTAATTTGGTTGGAATCGGTTAAGCAGATCTCAAGATATGGGTTTTCACCTAAAAGTGGGCTGTGCCACACCCACTGTCTAATTTTGAACGCGGTTCCTATAAAGTCATTTCATACCATCCCAGAGATTAAATTTAATGTCTCTGGCGTGTTTAGTGCTTGATTTATAGCACTTTAAGTAGTACAGTTATATGAGGAGTGGGCGGAGTTGCCACGCGATTTCAACTATTTTACACTGTAGGTAGAGGTTCTAAAAACATTTGCTTCCAGTGAATTTTGTTATTTTAGCATTAGCGGTTTGGGAGATATGCACATTAAACCTATTAGGGGCGGGACCACGCCCACTTAAAAAAAACATGTTGAACTGCAGATGCCCCTCCTTAATGTTATCCTGTGTACCAAAGTACAGTCTTGTATCTTATTGCGGAGCTTAGTTATGGCAATTTATTTGTTTTTGATTATTGGCGTTTTGTGGGCGTGGCAGTGGTTCGATTACGCCCATCTGCAATACCAACCGTCTCACGGTACCAAGAAACATGTCTACCAAGTTTCATGACCGAATTAGATGAGTCCGCTTCTTTGAATACTTTCAACATTTTATGACATTATAAATCTGTCATAAAAATGTGGCAAGCTAGAGCACCGGAGCAAAAATTAAAAGTTTTGAAACGCAAGCAGAAAATTCAATCGGCATTTGGTGAAATAATGGAAATAATAGTAGACAAGTACAGAGATGCAGATCCAACGATGATAATGTGTCTAGAAACTTGTTTTCAAATTCGAAATTAGCTTCGGTAATTACAGGACTTAATGAAAATCTTATCCATCATTGTGCAAAACTAAAATATAGTACAGGAGATTGCAGTAGCCGGGGACACAAGTACTAAAAAAATTTTTTAAAGTGGTCGTTGCTCCGCCCCCTAAATAGTTTAATGCATATATCTTCCAAACCTTCTGAGAAGTTATTTTGTCATCTTTTCAAAATTAATAAATTGGGATAATAATCAAGCCCACTCCCCATATAACGGTTAGTTTAAAAACTACTAAAAGTACTATGGCGCCCTGAATAAATTAACCACAAGCATTAAACTTCGCAACCAGGATGGTAGAGAAGGCTTTTTTCTGGTGTGAAAATTGGACGTCCCATACATTCGTTGAACCGCCCACCTTTAGGTGAAATCTTATATATCAGGAACTACTCAACCGGTTTCAACCGAATTTGTTGTGTGGGATTACCCAAACATCCCTATTAGACACTGCAAAAATGGATGACAACCACGGCTAATACTCATATAACAAACTTTTAAATTCCGTCTGATTCCTTCACTTTACAGTATACAATGTCAGAATACAACTTTGCACAAATAGTGTACACAAGGTACAAGTATTTCATCCCACGTCATCTTATGTTAAAAATGGGTAGAAGCGGGTTGGCGCTTCCCTTAGCCCCCATCTACCTAACATAAACAATTTCGAACCTTCGGTTCTCTTTATACCGCATCTATCGGTCAATATGTAAGAAATCTTAATGAAATTTAGAAATAATCTTTTTCTAATAATAGTGTATCCTCTTTCCTTAAATTATTGAAATAACGACGATATTTTAATTAGTTTGATATAAAGTATTTATAATGGCGGATTCATACAATACCTTGCACATTTGTGCAATTTTACCAAAAGTTTTGTTTTTCAGAATTAATACCTTTCTTACAAAATTTTCAACAATGGGAAAAAGTTATACCTGAGTGATGTAAACTTTGCCAAACAGAAAAATGAAGTTATTGCTGAATGGACATTGAAGCAGAAAAAGGCCTAAAGTGAGAACGTTTCTCAGTGATCTTTCACTAAAAATTCAAATTAAGATATACATAGTGTGATAGGTAAAAGAAGGGAAAGAATAATGTGCAAGTAGCAAGGAAAATCTGTTAATATAAGAAATTTATATGAATTATATGAATACCCATGTTATAGTTAACAACTTAACCATTTGATTTTTATTTAACGCGACGAAAATGTTGTGGCCAAAACTGATGAGCCGCGCATATGAAAAATTTTTCGTGATCACTTGAATCCCTTGGAATGCTCAATCCCCAGGTACAATACTTGCCTTATCATTTTTAGTTTCAAACTAGGTGCAGAAACATTTCCATAAATATGTGTATGGTTGTTATTTGCAAAAAACTTTGCATGTCAACGACTTCTTAGCAATTCAACTTGACCTTTTTACCTTTGACAGTAGCTCAAAGTCAGTCCTTCTACTATATCATGTTTTTTTTATCATTCTCTCGTGATAGTTTAAAAATTCGTATTTGGAAGACTTAATATTATCTATGGTATTTATTATGTAATGTAAGTTATATGTTGCCAATATATTCGTTTCCAGAAAATGCGATTAATTTATTTTCTTATAGGATCCCTTATGGACATAACGCTACTGAACTCTTTCAATGAGACAAAAAATGGTTTCGACCCAATTTTTTTAGCAGCAAAGACAAAATTTACTAAGAAATCACTTCACGCTAAATATAAATGTGTACATAAATACCTAACGTGTGAGTAGGTATTTTATCTTTTTAATATCTTGAATTTGGCATAAGTTCGATACAACAATAGATCTTTTTTTGTAAATTCTGTATCTTCTTCTTTATTTATTTAAAAAATAAAAAATATTACATAGGATGCCTTAAGCTTTCAAATTATTGGTATTAAAGTAACAAATTTGTATTAATTTTGTTTATGTATGTACATATCACGTTTTATTAGAAGTTTGCAGTGATGAATAATAATTATTAATTATGTCCAATTGTATTACATTCTTAGGTTTCATATTAATATTGCATTGTAAACTTGTACTAAAGTTGGTAAACATTATTATTTTCGATCCATTTGTTTATTATAACATCAATGGAGCGGAAAAGAGACTCTCCATAACAATATAACAGGGTAAATTATATTAGTAAAAAAATTTTGCATACTATTTGTAAAAATGAAACTATTATTTAAAGATCCTAAAATAGTATTGTGTCAAAGCAAAGAACTGCTTAAGTCATGGTTTGGAATTATCTAAAATTCAGTCTACATAGATTTATAGGTTCTTCTTGAATTATTTGCTAAATTGTTCAACAAAGCTATTTCATCCACTCTATATATGTATATACAAGGTAACCTGATTTCTCCAAAACATGTATGTATGCATAATAATTTGGAAAGATGGGTCACTGCTAAGGTGCCATGCTACAGTCCGGCTTTGCCCTGCAAAAGATCTTCAAACTGTTTCTCCGACAACAAACGATATATACCATCTTTGTTCAAGTAATATATCGGATCTTTGATTCGACGAATATCGAAAGCTTCTCTGGAAAGCTCTATTTTCTTCAGTTTAAAAGTAGCGGTGCGTGGTATATCGTTCATTAATCTAACAAAAAGCGGTCGCGCATAGGCTGGCAAACTGCCCCGAACGCCAGCTGATAGATGTTGCATGTCCACTTTGCGATCAGGATCAACTATAGCTGCCATACCAGCTTTGCCTTCAACGTAGGGAATCTTTAAAGGATTGTAAAATTATTGAGACAATAATCACTACAGCTTTTACAGGGACGACTTACATCCACCCCATAAACAACACAATCTTTTAGACCAATCACGTTAGTAATATTCGCTTCCACTTCTTGTGTTGCGACATTTTCGCCACGCCAACGGAATGTATCACCAGTACGATCTTTGAAGTAGAAATAACCGAGGATGTCTACAACTACCATATCGCCAGAATTAAAGAAGATATCCCCTGAGCTGAATACATTTCGCAGCAATTTCTTCTCGGATGCTTCTCTGTCGGCATACCCATTGAATGCAGTCACCGCGCGTTTAGGATTCACTTTACCAACGAGTAAACCTGTCTCTCCCGGCGAACATCTTTGGCAATACCCACTCGTATTGCGAATGGGCTCGCCAGTTTCCTCTTCACATTTAATGATCTGCACTGGATAGAGGTAACGCACAATTAGTGGCACGAAACCCACAGCACCTACTTGATTGGTGACATTGGCTGAAAGTGGTAACACCGCGCATTAGTTTCAAAGCATTGGATTTAAGTAAATAAAATATTAAAGGAATAAATAATACCGAGATTGGAATTGCCCTCTGTAGAGCCGTAGACCTCGCCAATATGCTGAATATTAAACCTTGATACGAATTGTGACCAAATTTGTGGACGCAACCCATTGCCGTACATCAAGCGTAGTCGGTGTTGTGTATCTTCCGGTTTTGGTGAAGTGGACAACAGATACCGACACAATTCACCAATATATTGAGCTACAGTGCAATTATATTTAATGCAATCCTTCCAGAAATTTGATGCTGAAAACTTTTTTCGCATGACAATGGTACAGCCATGAATTAGAGCATTTCCCACCCCGACAATACCTCCAGCCGTGTGATACAGTGGCAACGCAGTATAAATAGCGTCGCTAACGTTAAGAGATAGCATATGATAGATTCCGCTAGCCATAAATAGATATCTAAAAACCTTCAGGTTTCGAGTTTGTCCGCAAGTAAGATATCATAATTCAACCTACCGTAAATTATTTATTACTGCTGCCTTTGGTAATCCCGTAGTGCCAGAGGTATATACGAATAATAATTTGTCCATTGTACTGCAAGCAGCAATGTCCGCGCTCAGATCCTCGATTGGTTGTAGCTCTAGGGCGGCGCTTAGATCAATAGCACCTGTTATAAGATCAATCATGTTAGTCCGTAGATTCCAAATTAAAAACAAAAATATACATGCTAACCTTTAAAAAGCTTAAAATTATCATTATCTCGTTGTTCTTCATCACTAAATTGATAAATTGGCAAGGTTTTGATTTCCACCTCATCGTGGATTTCTTCCAAAGCCTTACTGAGCTCTGTTCCAAAAACTATTATGTTGGCTTTTGATACTTTGATGGAATGCAGTAAGCTATCGCATCGCAGATTTGAATTAATTAAAGCTGTTACGACACCGATCTTTGAGAGACCAAGCCACAAGCACACAAACTCGGGTCTGGTCTCCATGATTAGAGCTACACAATCACCATGTTTCAGGCCTTGTGATTTGAAATATGCACCTACTTTGTTTGTATGGTTCTCTATCCACTGAAAACTAAGCGATCGATCGTCCATTATAAAACATGGCTTTTTCGGGTGCTTCTTCACGCGTTCTTGAAATATGCGCGCTATTGTCCATTGATTTCGTTCCATATGCATAATGAAGATGTTCATTCTAAGAAAACGATATCCAGCTCTGAAATCATTCAAACCAATCTGTTAAAAATAGTACTTTATTTAAAAAATATAAACTTGCATAATATCACGCTTAACCGTAGTCCCGAAAGCGTACACATACGTCGGGTTCCTAAACATTAATGCCAATGCAGCGCCCAAAAACAGACATCCCTTAGTACTGTCTTTGAACAATATGAATGCGAACAATCCAAAAAGAAGTATGACCACACGGGTGGAGTTGCGTTGTCTAAAATTCAACTCCAACAATATTTGCATGGTGTTTAATTTAAAATCTGTTTAAAGAAAATATAATGATAGATTTGGTTATTAATAACGGCCGATTCATTAAAAACGTAATAAAATGTCATAGATAAAATTCAACGTATGCTATTCAATCATAGTGAACTTCTAAATATCGTCACCTAAAACGCAAAACAATTTATCGTTATTCATATTCAAAACTGCATTTTTTATAGATTACAATTCACTACATCATATTTCATATATACATATGTATAACCAAATGTTAATCCTCTGCTATCAGATATTGCCAAGTTATAATCAATATTAAAAATTTGTTTAAGTGACGGCATGTATACAAGCATAGTAAAGCAACATCTCTTTGGCTCTAAAAATACTATCAAGAATTTTAGGAAAGTCTGTATGAATTTATATTCCAGACTCGACCAGCAACTTTCAGTAACCAAGTATTTAATCTAAAAGTCTTAAACTAATGAACTGGATCGATATCGGGAAGTTTTGTAAGACAATAATAAATATATAATATAAACTAAAGTATTAATAGCTAAAAAGTACTGGTGAAGTATTTCCGAAATCGTAAGAGATTGCAATTCAACGAGAACTTGTTTGGAATAATTAAAAGACAACTGAACTACTAATCCGAGAAGGCACTGGATATAAATGTAATACAAACTCTACCACAAGGCATTCACCATTCAGTCACATGTAGAAAAGTATCGCCCAATCACTTGCAAAGTATTAAAGAAGAAATTCTACGTTGGCTCAAAATAAAGGTTCTTGACACACAATTATCGGTAAGTATTCACACTTCGAGACTTAGTTTTATTGTTATATTTTAGTGGGCGCCAGCTAATATTATATTAAAAACACCTTAAAATAATATATATGTATATGATATTAACTCGACTGAAAAAGCTTTATTGTATTTAATATATATTGAGTTGCATTGCATTAGGAATATGAGGTTTAGACCAAGGTATATATTCTAATTCAGTGTCAAACCACATAATTTGCCACGGACTAATAAAATGCCCAGTGTTTCATTCGGGTACCTCATATATCAACACCAATCATATGGAGGAAAGTCAGACCGGATGTTCCAAAATCCTGATATTAGTTATATGGGGGCTAGGTCAAATTTTAACCAAAGTTTATTCATTTTAGGCACAACGATAAGATTAGTAAAACACGATCTCTCATTTTCATTGAGATAATTCTTATATTGGCCGATATATGCGGTATAAAGCCTACTAAAAGATCGAAAATCTTTATATTATATTAGGTTTGTGGGGGCTAAAGGAAGTATTGACCCGATTCCACCCATTTTTGACATACAGACATAGTAGTATTTGGAAAGGCTCCTCACTGAATTTCAATTACATATCTCACATATTGACTGATATTTTCATTAAAAAGTCAACTATAGGTACCAGAGTCCACATATTCGGTACCTAGAGGCTTAAACAGTTTTTGTTCGATTTGAACCATTTTGGAGCATTAGGTGCCATACTTTAAAGGCACTATTCGTGCAAATTTTTATCCCGTTATATTAATTGCTTCTTGATTTGTATACCGGAAAGTGAAGGAATCAGAAGAATGGTCGTAGCCCGATTTTACCCATTTTCGCACTGTAACATAGGAATGTCAGTAGAATGTTATATGTTATTATGAGTTAGTCTGAAATCGGTAACGTAGATCTCGAGATATCGGTTTTCACCTAAAGGTGGGCGATGCCACGACCACGCCACGATGAAGCATATTTCTACTATCATATGTATAATATTTAATGTGTCTGGCTTGTTTATTTAAAGAGTTATCGCACTGTTTATATAAGTATAAACCTCCCCCCTAAGTACATCACGTCACCTGGGAAAATAATGGCGCACCCTAATGCAACGCACCATTTCCACTATTTCACCAGCATTTTCATTTTTATAGTTAAAGTGATTCTATACGTGAGTGAAGTGAATATCTCAGTGGTCATCACGCACTTTTAGTGGTTTTTAGTAGTACCTTATATGGGGAGTGGGCGGGGTTTTCCCGATTCACCTATTTTCACACTGGCAGTAGGGAATCTAATGCGAATGAATTTGGTTATTATAGCTTTATTGGTTAAGGAGATATGTACATTAAACCTGGGGCCACACCCACTTTTTAAAATTTTTTTAAACTGAAGATGCCCTTGCTTAATGCGATTTATTGTACCAAATAACATTCTTGTATATATCTTATTATGGAGCTTAGTTATGGCAATTTTTTGGTTTTGATTAATGGCGTTTTGTGGGCGTGACAGTGGTCCGATTATGCCCATCTACAATTGCATCAAAATATCTCAATTTTGACTAAAGTTACAGCTTGCACAGACGGACCAACGGTTCTCTATATGTTTCCGTTTAATGGCATTTCGTGAGCGTGGAAATGGTCCGATTACGCTCATCTACAATACCATCTTCTCCATTTCGCCAAGGAACACATGTACAAAACTTCACTCCGATTCGTCAGTTTTTACTAACGCTTGCCCCGACAAACGAACGGAGCGACATACAGACAGTCACGTGGAATTCACTCACCTCGTCATTCTGACCACATATTTATATTAAACCCTAAATTTCCGTCGCTTAGTTTTAGGTAATACAAACAACCATTTACTTAAATCTAATTCATTTAAAAGGAAAACATAATAACCTTGACATAATATCGCCCGGCAATCCCCCATGCTGGTTCTATGATCGTAACAAAATACCTTATTTAATGATTATGATGTAATTAAAACTATTTATAGATCGCTAGTTACTGCTGATATATGGACTAATATATGTATGCCCATATCTTCTACTAATTCTCCAGTACAAATAAAACTAAGTCGCTCTAACGTCATTAAAATATAAAAAATATATCAGTTGCTACAGAAGGACAGTGTCTAGTTAAAACTCCTACATCCACGGTGAACTTAGTTGAGAGCGAAGAGCTAACTAGATCTGCTACGATTTACGAAGAGCCAAAAGGACCTTGCGACTGCGCAGTCGCTAATAGTTGACTATTGCTTGCACAGCTAGTCTGAGCACCATCAACCAGTAGTGAACCGCAAGAGCTGCAGCTAGTGAGACTGAAGTACCTGACCTATCAAGCTCATCAGCATTGTAGTTTCCTGCAATATCGCTGTGGCGTCAGCAAACTAATCTAATCATGTAATAACTCGATACCAGAGATATGTAAGTAGTCTACCATAGACATCCCTTCTTGAGTTTCAGTCAGCGCGCTCAAGGCTGATATCGCTGCCCTACTATCGGAGTGGAAAGTCACCTCTCTGACGTTCTACTTTTACCCACCTGCATTTGAAGGATGCTGTTCTTGGCAATGTAGAGCAAGTAAATAAATTAACTAGAGTAAATAAGCAAAAGTGTTTAATAATTGATAGGAATTTATTAATCTCGATTCTATAAGAGTTAATAATTTATTAAAGTTAATGTGTCAAAATTATTTAAAATAAATTATTAGAAATTAAATGTTATTCGTTTATAAAGGTATCTAGTTTTTTAGAAATAAATTTAATTTATAAGTTTTTGTTTCTTTTCACATTTACATTTTTTGTAACATTTTAAATAAGATTTAAAATGTGTCAGCCGATTAACATCTTAGTACGAAAAACGATGTAACTTATCTTGTCATACACTTGTACAGAAGGTTTACGTGGAGAAAACACATATCAAGCGAAATTATTAATATAGATGTAGGGTTATATACATATTATATAAATAAATTATCAGGATGAATAGGCGAGTTGAAATCCGGGTGACATTCCGTCCGTCTGTACAAACTATAACATAAGTAAAATTGAGATCTCGTAATTAAACTTGGTTCACGCATTCCTTGGCAAAAAAGAAAGAAGCAAGGCGTAATCGGACCACTACCATGCCCTCAAAACGCCATTCAACGAAAACCTATAAAGTGCCATAAATAACCACTAAATAAAGATATATTATATAACTGTCATTCGGCACAGGGTATCGCAGTAGCAAGGGGCAACTGTGAGGTAAAAATAATGAAATAATGGGCGTGGCTCCGCCCTCTAAGAGGTTTAATGTACATATTTCCTAAACCTTTCAAGTTATTATAACCAAATTCCCTTAGGACAAATCTCTTAATCATCTTTTTAATATTGTAAAAATGGATGAAATTGGATGATAACCCCGCCCACTTCCCATATAACGGTTCTGTTAAATACTACTAAAGGCGTGATAAATAAATAAATAAAAGCTACTGTTAAAATTGGACTATGGGCGTAGCAACGCCCACATTTAGGAGAAAACCCCCGGGACTTGCCCCACCGAATTCAACCAAATAGGTTTGAACCAGTGGGTACATTCCTATGTTGCAGTGCGGAAATTGGCGAAATTGGTCTACAACCACGCCTACTTCTCATATAACACAATTTTAAATTCCATCTGATCCTTTCACTTCCCAGTATACGAATTAAACACCAATGATAAAACTTTGCACGAATACTGCCTTTGAAAATCTTATTCTAAATATGTTGGTCAGTCTATGAGTTCTTTATTTATAAAAGTGCTTAAAATCATTTTCTTAAATATACCTGAACAATGTCAAAATTTAGTGAAAACAGCCCAGAACTTTGCTGCCCAAAATATACCTCATATAATACTTTCTGACTACGCACCTGTTTTAAAACCGTTTAGGTTGGTCTAAACGTGTGATATAATAAAAAATTTAAATATTAAAAATTTATAATAAAAAATTTATGTGGACAAATTTTCTTAAAAATTATGTGGTTTAGGGCTGAATATGAATGGAATTGGCTTAAAACTTATCCTTGACATAACCAATTCCGATCCTCTGGTTGACGTTTTGCACATCTCCTCAATATATTAAGTTTAGCCTATTCGATTGAGTTTATGTCAGATATATTATTTGAAGATGATTTTCGCTGACGGTTAATACAAGTTGTTATGACAATTTCATTGGGTTTACGAAAAAAGACGATGAGAAATGGCTTTAAAAGGAACTAACATTATTACTGATGATGAGAGTCGCCAAGCCCTTGAAACGTCAGATGAGGAATATGCTGTGGCAGAAGTAGCTTCTATTATTCTGAGATGTTTAAGATATGATGGCATAGAGACGTGAGCTATGCGCAGACAGAAAGATAAATTGGCATAAATAGTACATTCCTGGAAAAAATTTTACGATAGATGAGCAGTTGGTGCTTTTTCGTGATCGAGCTTCGTTCCCTTTTATCGTACATATAGAAATATTACGTTTGACAATTATTTCACTAGCTTCGAACTAGCAAAAACTTTGTTCTGAAATGGTCTAACAAACGTAGGAACACTGCGAAAAATAGGTTATGCAATCTCAATTTCAAGCACATCCATCTAAAACTGTTGAAAGGAAAATGTTTGGGTTCCGGAATACAATGCAGTTGAACTCATACATATTATATGTACTGCTAAGGACAGAGATTTAGCGCACTTTCTTATATTGAAATACAGTACTTAATAAAGTTAATACTCAAAATACTTAGTTTCTTATAATAAAAATCCAAAGTTTGTTTCACTTTACATTATTAAGTCAAAATTGATTTCGACATGTAATTATCGCATTTTCAAGGATTCTGTGATATGATACGTAACCTGGTTAATACTTTGTGGAATAATCGTTATTATTGTATTAATCACCGCTTCACTTCTGCGTGGCAAGCTCTCTATTAACCTTTGGCATCTGTGCAAAGGAATAGACTTCCATGCTTCCTGTACTACTGCCCAAAGCTCGTCGCAATTTTTAAATTTTCTTTGCCCAACTTTTCCTTTCACACATTCCACAAGTTCTCGATCGGGTAAGCCAGTTTTTTACCACTTTTGCTTGTATGATTTTGCATAAAAATCCAATTTGTAGCATAAGATCATAGGTATATGGATTCATTGTATTTCTATCAAGATATGCAAATTTATCCATATTCCCTTCTTTCTTTACTAGTGGTTCAACTCCATGCCATGAAAACGACTCCCAAACTTTTAAATTCCCTCTACCATGCCTTACGGTCCTTTTGGTATATCTTGGATTGATTTCTTGGGTTTTCTCTCGATGTATCAATGTTTTATTTTATTGCAGTTTATTTCTTTATTTATTTAAATCTTTTAATCTGTGACTGTGAGTGCGCTTTAATATTTTTTTTCGACAAAATCGGTTTTTTTTTCTGCTCACACGCCCAAACAAATTATTTTCATTTAAACGTCTCCGCCCTAGTCTACTTGACACGTTTAAACCCAATTCTGCATTGACTTCAAACATTTTGTTTTGAGTTAACAGATGGGGATCACTTTTAACATTTTTTGATGGCATTGCATATCATTTTTCTGGAACATTTCGCTATATTAGCAATTTTTACTTGGTCTGTACCGTTTTTGTAAAGGCTCCAAATAATACTTCTTTTTTCAAATGAACAGTATTTTTCTTATGCTCTTTTATTAAAATTTGTAATAATATTAAATATTAAATACAACTTCACAACCGAGAGTAGTTGTTTGTTAGCCCAAACACAACTAATGACCGAAATAATAAATTCATGAAAATATCGCTCTCTTAAAAGTAGCAGTAATCTTTCTAATATTATTTTCTTGCCTTAGAAAATAACTTATGCTAAATTCCATCAAATGAAAGAGTTTTCCATACAAGCACTTGATTCCGATCGTTGAGTTTGTATGGCAGCTATATGCTATAGTCATCCGATCAAAACAATTTCTTCGGGAATTACATTGTTACCTTAGAAAATAACTCATGCGAAATTTCGTGAAGATATTACGTCAAATAAAAAAGTTTCCCATACAATCGGCCGTTCCGACGAACCGCTCCTTAGTGAGCAAAGGACAGGTACAAAATTTCAGATCGATAGCTTATATACTGAGGGACTAGTTTGCATATATACAGACGGACGGACGAACAGACGGACATGGCTAAATCAACTCATCTCATCATGCTGATCATTTATATATTATATATATTTTATAGGGTCTCCGACGTTTCCTTCTGGGTGTTACAAACTTCGTGGCAAACTTAATATACCCCATTCAGGGTATAATGAAATTAAAGGAGGTGTGGATACATTAGATAAACTGTGCCATGTGTATACTGTGCATCGCAAAACAAATCGCTGGCCCATGGCATATTTTCCCCATATAATTGATGTTTGTGGAGTTGCAGCTTTAGTTATTTGGGATTCTTTGGATCTTGAGTGGAACTCCAACCAGGCACATTCTAAGAGAAAGCTATTCTTTCCCGACATCGTTTTAAGATTGGTAAAACCACAGATTGTGGCGCGTTCCAAAAAGGGAATTACGGAATCCCATATATCTGAAATGAAGAGTGTAATTTGCGTTTCTAACGAAAGAAGCAAACCATTAAATTCAAACGTAGCTAATGCTAAAAAACGTTGCCATATGCGAGCAACATATGTTTTACAGGTTGGTTGGTTTCACCAAGAAATAGCACTACTAGCTTCAACATTTTTTATCGTCAAGTTGGTACATCACGACAGATGCCTTGTAACTTTGCATGTGAAATGAAGAGTGTAATTTGCGTTTCTAACGAAAGAAGCAAACCATTAAATTCAAACGTAGTTACAAGGCATTCTGTCAATGAATTTACAATCCATTTAAAGTTGACGTGTCAGAGTTTTTTTAAATATGGAAACATTTAATACCGCGCAGTGATTAGATTCGTTGTTTTGAAAGGAAAGTTATGAATAATTGTTAGAAGTGTATAAGGAGTCCTTACATTCAAAACGCACCGTTGAATTTTGGGCTGGTGAATTTAAACGAGCTCGTACTAGGCTTGAAGACGATTTCCGCGAAGAACGACCAAAAACCGTAACCATATTGTTAGTGAAGATCCAAGTTTGAAGCGGGAAATTGCTAATGCCATTGGCATCTCATACGAACAAGTACTTTATATTTTAGATGAAGAATTATAAATGGGAAAGCTGTTTGGAAAGTTAGTGCCCACGTGTTAAAAATTCAATCAAAACTGGATCGAAAACAAATTTCTCAGAATAATTTGTAGCGTTTTAAGCAGATTAAAACCGATTTCTTGTGTCGTTTTATGACTATGGATGAGACTTGGATTTACTATCATGATCCTAAATTGAAACAACAACGTTTACAGTGGACTGAAGTTGGTTGTTCAGCTCCAAAGCAGGTGAAGTCATAACGATCAGCAAAGATTGGTTTGCAGAACAAAAATCATTTCTCATTCAATTCAACGAATTAAAGTACGAATTGCTTGAGCATCCACCGTATTCACCGGATTTGGCTCCCAGCGACAACTACCTGTTCAGAAACCTAAAACAATTCCTTCGTGGCAAGCGTTTTTCGTTGAATAAAGAATCTATTACAGCCGTAGACGGGTATTTTGCAGAGCTTTCGGAAAGTCAGTGCCATCCCTATAGGCATTAAATTATTGGAGGATCATTTTAATAAGTCTGTTGAAATGAAGGGAGATTATATTGAATAAAAAAAATATTTCCAAAAACAGTATTTTTCCATTTCAAGCGTAGAAACTTTTCAATCAACCTGTATATCCAAGCCAAATTGGTCGCATGTGTAAAAAAAATTGTAGTGAATGTAAAAAAAATGTTTGTATAGAACATTCAAGTAAAATATTGAAATGTAACAAAAAACGCAACCGTGGTAAATAAACGAAAAAAAGTTTAATGTAACAACAAAGAATGGTGTTGTATGTTTTTATCCTTAAATCATGCTCAGAGTCTCACAAAACCTTCTGAGAGGTTATGTTATAAAAACATTCTGAGCTGGTAAAGGTTAAACGCGCAGATTCAATAAATAAAGATATGTTAACAAAACAAAAAAAAAAAAAACAGATTCCGAAAACCTAAGGTGACATTGCAACTCGTGCCACTTAATTATTGCCTTATTGAAAAACAAACTTGATATATGTTATGATGTAAACAATTTCTTATCGAAGAGTGAGGTTACATACGAGTGTAGTGATTCAATTTTCACTTTAAAAAGATAACAAAGCCACTGTGGTTTTGGTACAAACTATTGTCGTACCTTACCATCACAGACATAATTGTTATGCGAACTGGAATGTATAGATTCGTATGTAAACTAGATCTGCCATGCAATGAAAGTACACCGTGGCCGTCTACCAGATACTAAACGATATTAAATTTTTCTGGCGATGGTGGCGTCATCGGACAGTGAGGGTAAATACTCATTGTTCCTCGTGGTTTTTTTTAAGTTATTTGGATTGTGGGTAGATACCCAAATGGGGAATTAAAGGGGTTATTTTCTACTTTAGTTAATTTTATCTTACCCTACCGATATACATATCAAACATTAAATAATGAGCAAGAATTGGGTCTTTTTGAGAAATTAAACCCACTATAATAACACATTTCAAACCAATCTTCTGTACATGTTCCTATGTATGTACATATATATTATATAATATATTTATATTTGCAAATTTCTACACAGATAACTATACAAAATTATACTCTTACCAATATTGAAATCATTAAGTATACTAAAAAACATTTTGTAGAGTAACTGATTTTGCAATGTGACCGCCAGGAGTTATAAGATGGAACTACATATTTAACTGGAGCTAAGGTAAAAATTCGGGAGTAACTAAATACATTAGTATGTCTGTCGTTTTAGTATTTAAGAGTACAATACTACATATACATAAGTAAGCTGAAGTAAGTAGGTAACTTTTTGCGTTTTTACTGAAAACGTATCTGTAAATAAAGAGTTTCATCTATAGTAGTAAATATTTAATGCCGCATTAGTAGTACAAGGCATCTTTAACATATGATATTAAGTACACTTGATGCCCTTATTTTTTTTTAATACGACACCAGAGTCAATATTCTCATTAAGAGTGCAATGATCAGCGCACGACTGGCAATATCACATCGTTTATAAGTACATATGAATATATGATTGTATACATATGTTGAGAAATAACACACTTATTGATGCAAATATTTGAAGTAAATTTTTCCTTATTTCCAAAAAATGTCAAAGCTTTATTTTTCACCTGATTGTTTGCGCTGACCGGCGTAATGTATAAAGGTCCCGTAATTATGCTTATTATAGTATTTTGTTGCTGGCAATTTGTTTTGGCTATTACTGATCATTTCTCATTTGAAAATCGAAAGTTGTGCAATGAAGTTATTGATTTTAGTGCGTCAACTTAATTTACATTAATAATGAAACAAGTAAGGAAGTTCTAAGTTCGGTTGTAACCGAACATTTTATACTCTCGCAACTTGCAAGGATCAAAGCCTGGTGTTGGCAAAATTTTATATTAAAGGAAGTATTGATCCGATTCAATCCATTTTTGACACAGAGACATACTATTATCGAAAGTTTCATTTATTTATTTTATTATATATCTTACACATTGACCGATATTTTTGGAAAAAAGTCAACTGGGGTCCACATATTCAGTACCTAGCGGCTTGAACAGTTTGGTTCGATAAGACAATTTTTGGTGACAAGATGGCATACTTTAAACCCATTATTCATGCAAAGTTTTATCCCGATATTTGTTGCTTGATTTGCATAGTGGAGAGTGAGAGAATCAGATGGAATTTAAAATGGTGTTATATGGGAAATAGGCGTGGTTGTAATCCGATTTCGCCCTATAATATAGAAATTTGAGAGGAATATTATGTACCGAATTTGGTTGAAATTGGTTAAGCAGATCCCAAGATATTGGTTTTCACCTAAAAGTGGGTGGTGCCACGGTCTAATTTTGAAGACGGTTCCCATTAAGTCATCTCATACCATATCAGAGATAAAATTTAATGTCTCTGGCATGTTTAGTGCTTGATTAATCACGCTTTTAGTAGTTTTTAACAGTACCGCTATATGGGGAGTGGGCGGGGTTGTCACCCGATTT
This sequence comes from Bactrocera oleae, assembly GCF_042242935.1. Taxonomy (NCBI): domain Eukaryota; kingdom Metazoa; phylum Arthropoda; class Insecta; order Diptera; family Tephritidae; genus Bactrocera; species Bactrocera oleae. The sequence continues at coordinate 21,740,539 of NC_091538.1, forward strand.
CACCCATTTTCACACTGACGATAGAGGTGCAAAAACAATTGTTCTCACTGAATTTTATTATTATAGCTTTAGCGGCAGATGCCCCTACCTGATGTGATCCTGTATACCAAATAACAGTCTTGTATTTTATTGTGGAGCTTAGTTATGGCAATTTATTTGTTTTTGATCAATGGGGTTTTGTGGGCGTGGCAGTTGTTCAATTACGCCCATCTGCAATACCAACTGTCTTACGGTACCAAGAAACATGTGTACCAAGTTTCATAAAGATATCTCAGTTTTTACTGAAGTTACAGCTTGCACGGACGGACAGACTGTCACCCGGATTTCAACTCGTGTCGTCATCGTGATCATTTATATATATGGTATGTAACCCTATATCTATCTTGATTAGTTTTAGGTTACACATACAACCGTTAGGTACACAAAACTATTATATTCTGTAGCAACATGTTGCAAGAGTATAAAAATGGGTAGATGAATACATTGTACTCCCGAAAAACGGTGCGTTATATACGAACTTTTTGAAATATTTCTCAAAACACAGAAATGCGGATTACTTTTGCTAAGACTCATGTAGTGAAGGATGTAAAATTTTGGAAAAGAGGACTTGGAGTGGTGAAAGAAAAGTAAATCGCATTGAACCCGATGGTGAAACGTTTCTTCATGGCTCGAAAGGCCAATCTCTAAATCCAAGTTACACCAGGAAAACGGTAAAGCATGGTGTAGGTAATGTCATGGCGTGGCATACGTTTTCGTGGTATGGAATGGGGCCGTTGGTAGAAATTGATGATGCTAAGACACACAATTCCCATTTAAATCAATGCTTGTAAATTAGATATTTATTCATGACATGGTCCGGTTCTGTGGGCGGGAATTAAGGAAGCATAATATCCATTCCCCAAGTACATGCGTGAAACTGGTGAAGAACTTTCTTCGCAGATGTCAAGCTGCTTTGAGAAATCGGGGTCATTCAAGAAAGTAATAACGTGGTAATATGTTAAGGAATACAGTAAATTGTTTAAATTTTTTCATATATACGTTTTTTTCTTAACAGGAAAAAAAATTCGAAGGAAAATAAGTTAATTTAATTTAAATTTTTTTTTTTGTATAATATTACATGGAAAACAAGTTTCTAAAAATAATAGTAAAACACTTTGACATAAAAATGGTCAAAAACCATGGTTTGAAACAAAGCTGTAAATATCTAGCTATAGGATTAATAATAACATGTACTCCCAATTATAATTATTCTATAATCAATTCTTAATATGTCTAACATACATATGTATGTATGTATATTGAGTAGCTTCGGTATGAATCTAGGTAAAATTTCGCATTAGGTGGAGTTTGACAAGCTGAAGAATCCTAGTTTTCTAAACCGAGTAATATCACTCTTCAATTATATCAAAAGAACTTCTCTATGTGCTAAGAGACTTCGTTTTGGTTTTTGTTTCATATATGTATGTATATGTGAAGTATGGAACTCGACAAGTTAAAAGTTATTGACTATTTAGTGTGTTAAGTAAATGCCTACATTTAAGTACATACATATTTTATATATTTATACGTGCATACCATATAAAAGCAATCGTATCTGACATTCTGGTAAACTAATTCCATCTATTGAAAAGTCTAGCAGTTCAATGAATTTGTATTCGAAACACATACAGCAGAGAGCCATCGACTTTATTGCTGACAATAATAAAAACTATGCACTTACTCAGCCTTTCGGGGTCGTATGTGTATGTATGTATGGTAAGTATATATGTATATAGGTATATTGATAGATTCCCGCGTCAATCAGTGGGGCAAGTAGCCAAACTTATTGAGAAGGGCGGGACGAAGTTTTTACAATTAGCAGCGCACGAGATCGCGCGCAAAATATCATTGGCAAGTTGATTCTTTGACCGTCGGTTATGAATGTATGTAAGTATGTATATATTTAAATTAATATATATACATATATGAACACATGCATATGTAATCATATGTTAAACATTTACACATAGGTAGTAAATAATATACTCCGTAACGGGGATTGTTAGGGTATTGAGAATTTATTTTATATATAATATTTACCCTCATTCAAAAAAAAGTTACTTCGAAGCAAGAGAACGTGCGGTAATAAGTATTTATATTTAACTGTTTAGAGCCACGTTTATGCAACTACATTTTCTATTATCGGTGATTGACATTGTTCAAAGATTCTCTCGCCTCTTGTGCCATCCTAACAATTTATCTTTGCTTGGTTGGGCTGCTCTGAACAGATAAAGTCTGCCTCAATTTTCGTCCTTCAACCGAGAATGCAAAAATTCAAAGCCGACTATCTTTCGGGCGATGAACAGCTGGTCAGATTGTAAAAAGAATTCGACTCCCAGATCTATTACTGTCTTGGGGCAGTAAAAACGCTTCTCTCTGATAATTTATCCGAATGCAACTATTTTCGTTTTTAAGACTTTTTAAAGTAACCTTTTTAATGTGGTTAAATTTGTTGTGCCTACCTATTTGATGGATCGATCCAAAAGTTTAACGGATTCAGTATTTGTTATAGATGGAAAATGTCAAATAAGCTCGTGGTAAGAAAAGTCTGTATTGCTAATTATACCCGAATTACCAATAATACACTAAACATATGTTTGTATGTCCTCAGTAAAAAAAACAGTTTGAGCCATCATGTTTTCTAGAAGTTATATTTGCGAAGTTTTTAAAGAAACATCAAACCAACATATTTTTTGTTTTGTTCCCTCTGCCATAGTAACTTGATTATTAAATATGTACATATGTATTAAGGGGTCGAATATTAAAGTAAAATAAAGGGAAAAGTATTGTCTTATAGTGGCACTCCTCGTCGAGTTTCGTCAAACATGTATGCATGTATGTTTGCCACTTATAAAATCAATCAGTAATTTGTCAGCAGGAGAAGTTCGGGCACACATCTAGCAAATGTACAAGTGCCAGTTATACAGTGACAGACAAAAATCTACATACAACCCCTGTTTTCATGCTATTGAAAGTAGAACAAATTTTTAGAAAATTGTGCTGACACAGGTTTATTCTAATATTATTTCCAATCACAATAAAAAAAACTCACAAATTGATTTGTCAAATGTCTACATCCAGTGCAAAGATAACATATTTTAGTGTGAAAACTTTACTTAATTCTGAATATTATTGCATTTTAAAATTTAGTCCCTGTTGATTTTACTAAATTTGGCAACTTTGCAGATGGAATGGTGTTTCAAGCTTCTACTATACGTTCTTTGCGTATAACAGCGGTAGAAATCTGTTTTTTTTTTTCTACGATTTCATTCCAAGATATCCGATTTGATGTGTTTAATTGTCTGGGGCCATTTTTTTTTGTGGTTGAAAGATTCAACTGGAACCGAAATCCAAATTAACCACCAAATCATTTTTCCAATTTTTGTTCCAACATATACTTCTATTTGTGACGAATTATATTACTCCCATTAAAAACTAACATTCCAACTACAGAGGTCGCAACAGCTTTCTAAAGTATTATGCTTCTGCCATCACGCTTTACAGGTGGTACCAAGTTCTTCGAATCAAGCTCAGCCTTAGTTTCTTCTTCCATCGCTACCTCAAATGGTGAACTTCGACTCATCTGGAAATAACACCTTTTTTTACAAAAACATATAGCTTTTTTTTTTGTTGCATGGTGAATTCTAAACGAAATTTTCGTTTTATTCTGCATTAAGAGGCTTATTGCGATGTGTTCTATTGTCGAAATCGTTATCCTTTAGAGTTCTTTGTATTGTTTTGGGATGGGACACCTTTTTATTGTTTCGGAGGAGTTAATTTGAAATCTTTGTTCACCATTTTAAGATTCAAGCTGACGTTTCTACGACATAAATAGATGTCTCCACTGCGCGGCTTAACTTCAATGGAATCACTATTCTGGAAGTTTGTACCATTGCTCGACTCTAGTTTAAAATTTTTGAGATTTTACTTTATGATTTTTTTCTTTTTCTATATTTTATCACCAAATTTCTTAGGTCAACTAATTTTTTTTTTGCGCAGTCATTGTAGCTTTCTTATTCAATAAAAACCAAGCTTGCAACGAATTTATTAGTTTGTTGTAATTAGAAAGAAGATTAGAATAAAATTGTATACACACATTTTTCTGAAAAGTTTTTCTACTTTCAGAACCACGAAAATAGTGGATTTATGTAGACTTTTGTCCGCCACTGTCCATATGAACTAACATACATACGAATGTTTGTATATCTATACATATTAATTTTTGAATAATTCACTTTACGGTATAAATATTACAAATAGAGATTTACATATTTATTATGGGTATGCACTATGTACTTAGTTTTCCACCTATTCACATGTATAAATTACTATGCGTAATTATAGTTTTATTGCCGTCTATTAGCACTGAGTTCCAATTGTTGTTATGCACAAGTCCATGCCTGGATAATTGTAGCTCCTATCACCAGTGATATAGTATTTGTTTTTGTAATATGTGCGAGTGTGTGTCCATTCACACCAAACGAAACGGTTATCTCAGCAATAAAGCGAGTCCAACCGAAACCATAACAACAACGAAGTGATTACGAAAGCGCTGACCCCACCTCCACCCCTACTTTCCCGACATTCACCATTTTATTTTAATACCTACTGCCTCGCGTATGAATCAGTCAGCTGTTTCCTTTGCTGCACTCGCCGCCGCTCGTACGTACTTCAGTCTGGTACCTCTTATCAGTTACAACTGCGCAGCTGACTTTGGTAATCCCTGTTTCACTTTTTGTTTTTCTTTGCTTGCTATTTGCACTACGTGCACAGTTCTATGAACATGTATGTATGTATGTACTTATATATAATTGTTGGCTCCACGGTTAAAAACTCAAAAAACGCTTTACCATATTCTCGTGAGCGTCATAACAATGCAAATTGCACACACCGAATGACCTAGCTACCAACCTACTTTGGCCATCAAATAATCATAAAACGACCGAATCAAGTGCTTTTAATTCTAATTTATATATGTATGTATATTTGTCATATAGTATCTAATTATAATTTATCACTTCAAAATATTATTTGTTTGCACATTAAATGTCGGCACTCACGCCCAATTTCCTTTATCAATTCATAATTACAAAATTTTTGGCTATTTAATATATACATAGGTAATAACCCTAGTGTTCTATTGCTTTCTATATTATTTTTGTTATTTTTTTTTATTTCACATATAAATCGATTTTGCGGCACTTAGTCTCACATATGTTATGAACGACTCTCGCGAATGAACTGACAACAGCTGCTCGTGTACAGCTGATTGCTTTACGAGTTTGCTTTTTACCTATTCGTCTTTAACATTTGGATGAGTACATGTGTAGGAGTATATAAATTTAATACTAGTTTATCATTAGAAGAGGCGTCAAGGTAGAATACCAAGCCACTTGTTAGAATGCCATTACAGAATAAAAGCCAAATAGTAAGCTATAAATGAGATGTGTTTACTGCGCTACTTTTATATGAGTTTGGCGTGTTTAGTTGGTAAAAGCACTTAGCTAAGACACAAACCGGATATGATCGTATTCAAAGTTTCGCAGATAGCACGGTTGTGTTGGACAATAATTCAAGTCAAATTTCGTGAAGATATCGTCTCAAATAAAAAGCTTTCCCTAAAAGGACTTGAGTTTGATCGTTCAGCTTGTATGGCAGATAATGCTATAGTGGTCCGATATCGGCGGTTCCGACAAATGACCAGATTCTTAGAGAGGAAAGGGTGCAAAATGTCAGATCGATATCTCAAAAACTGAGTGACTAGTATAAATATGGATATAAAGACAAGTCGACTCAGATTATCATTTATATACATATATATTTTTTGTAGGGTCTCCGACGTTTTCTTCGTTGTGTTACAAATTTCGTGGTAAACTTAATAAACCCTATTTACGGAATAAAAGTGCTTCCACGAATAATAAAAGCTTCGGACCTACATATGACGTTTTTTCTACCGAAAATATCCTTAAATCCGTCTGTCCTTCCGTTTCTGCAAGCGATAAAAATTGATATATCTTCATGAAACTTGGTACATGTGTTCCTTGACACTTAACTTCATTTATTGCAAAGAATCATAATAATGAGGGGCACCTGTGGTTTAATCTTTACATCTCTCTAACCATTCAAGCTATATAACCCAAATTTGCACAGGAGATATCATTTCGACACTTCTTACGAAAACATTAAAATAGTTGAAATCAGATGATAATCACGCCAACTCCCTTATATAACGGTTTTGTTAAAAACTGCTAAAACAGCGATAAATCAATAACGAAATGTGTCAAAGACATTAAATTATACATCCGAGATGACACAAAAGGGCTTTATAAGAGAAGGTCTCCGAACCTACTCCACAAATTTCAACCAAATTTTGTACATAAGATTATTTTGACATTCCCATGTAAATGAGCGAAATCGGACAGTAACCACGCCTAACTTTTCACTTTCCAGTACACAAATCAAGCACTAATTAATATATAGGTATACAAATTTGCACGAATATTCCCTTTAAGGTAGGCCATCTCAGGTCTAAAAATTGTCAAATTTGCATAAAGACTTTCGAACTTCCAGTTGACTTTATACAACATATGTATATGGGCCAATGTGCCACAAAACCAGTTATTATGGTACCAAATTTGATTGTAATCCATTCACCATTTCGTCGAACAATGAAATTGAACCTTTTCGCTACATTTCTTAATATAAAGTTTGGCCAAAACCTGAATGTATTTCCCCAGCTTTGATCCTTGCAAGTTGCAAGAGTATGAAATGTTTGGATAGATCCGAATTAGCTCTTACTCATAACAATTTATGGGGATGGTCGTGATCGTATCCGATTTCCCTAATTTGCACACTCATTTTGATCCCTTGTACTAAATTTGGATTCATAGCTTAATTTATGACTTAGTTCTAAAACATTAAAATTTTTGCTTAACATCATTTTGTGGACGTAACAAAAGTCCGATTTGGGACATACGCAATACAGACCCTTTCAGAGTGCCTAGGAAAACGTGTCCCAAATTCACTATTATCACTTAAATTATTTAGATTTCACATATATTGTATAAGTGATTTAATAAAAAAGACTGAAACCAACATTCTAGGTATATTTTCACTCTTTTCGAAGAAGCGGGTATAAGTTGTATTGATAAAAATGGAGTTACGACCAAACGAAAGACAACTGACATCAAAAATAAAAAGGAAATGACATCCAGTCCGCACATTAGATTAAAGCACTTTGTGGGTACAAGACTCTGAAAAAGAATCTTCCTCCGTATTGTGTAGGGATGTTATAAAATTATTATATACCATAAACTGAGATCCCAGATAATAATAATAACATTAGTGATTTTAAGGAAACTCCAAAATCCACAAAAATTAAAAATGATACTATCCACAAACAATTTACCGATTTTTTTGGGAGCAGTAAATTGTTCCGTGCGAAAAGAAGGAAGCAGAAATTTGTAGGACAACTACAAGTAATTTAGCCTAAATGAAAGTAATGAAATACGATATGCGATATAATAATATAAATATATATATTTTTTTTGATATAAGCGGCCCTATTCCCGCTTCCGTTGCCGTTTTAAAACGAAATAAAAATTGCTAAGTTGCATTCGCTTACGACATTTATCCAAAATAAATTCGTATTCTCCATTTTAAAGCGAATATGGTAACAGTTCCTTGTCATTGTAACACGAAGCAGTTTGAAATTTTAGTGTCCGAATAGGAAAAAAATCTTGCATATGCCAACGGTTTCAGAAAGAAAATAAAACTATTGAATTTTCATATATTTTGGAGGGATATATAAAGTAAGTAAAATTGCAATATTACTGCATTTTTACCATATACTCTCGCAACATGTTGCTACAGAGTATAATGGTTTTGTTCACCTAACGATTGTTTGTATCACCTAAAACTAATCGAGTTAGATATAGGGTTATATATAATATATATACCATAAATGGTCAGGATGAAGAGACGAGTTGAAATCCGTCCGTCCGTTTGTGTAAGCTGTAAATTCAGTAAAAATTAAGATATCTGGATGAAACTTGATATACATGTCTTGGTACCGCAAGACGGTTGGTATTGTAGATGGGCGTAATCGGACCATTGCCACGCCCACAAAACACAATTAATCGAAAACAAATAAATTGCCATAACTAAGCTCCATAATACGATACAAAGCTTATTCAGTACAACGAATTGCATTTGCGAAAGGCATCTTTAGTAAAAAAATTTTGTTTAAAGTCGGCGTGGCCTGCTCCATAATACATTTAATGTACATATCTCCTAAACCACTAATGCTGTAATAACCAAATTCACTCCACTCCCCAAACAACGGTTTTGATTAAATCTACTAAAAGTGCGATAGCTCATTAAATAAACAAGTCAGACACATTAAATGTTACACATATGATGGTAGATATTTGGTTCATAGGAGCCAATACAAAAATTATCATTTTTTTATATAATCCGTTTATATTCAAATTTGTCCACCTCACGCAATTTTTATACTCTGAACAGGGTATATTAAGTTTGCCGGAGACCCTACAAAATATATACACAAGTTTTTAAGCTATCGATCTGAAATTTTGCCCCTGTCCTTTTCTTACAAAGGCGCTGCTTATTTGTCGGAATAGCCGATATCGAACCACTATAGCACATAGATGCTATACAAACTGAACAATCGGAATCAAGTTCTTGTATGGAAAACTTTTTTATTTGACGAGGTATCTTCACGAAATTTCGCATGGATTATTATTTAAGGCAATCATCTAATCGTCGAAGAAATTGTATAGATCGTATGACTATAGCATATAGCTGGCATATTGACTGAACGATCGGAGTAAAGTGCTTGCATGGAACATTTTTTTATTTGACGAGGTATCTTCACGAAATTAGGCGCGATTTATTGCTCGAGGCAAGAAATTATTCTCCGCAGAAATTGGTCAGATCAGATCACTATATCATATAGCTGCCATACAAATTGAACGTTCGGAATCAAGTTCTTGTAAGGGGCCTTTGTATTTGTATTATAGCTTCGGTGCAACCGAAGTTAACGTTTTTTTTGTTTTTCTATAAAGAAAGTCAATTTGGTAGTGCTTACTCATACTTTGCTCATCCAGAAAATGTTATGCTATCAATGCTTTACGATAATCATGGCGTGGCAATAAAAAAATGTCTGTACTACCGTGACAACCTTTGCAAGATAAAAGAACTTAGAGAGTACAAAAAGCCTAAAATTCATTTTCACTGCTCTAATCATTTGAGTGAGTTATTTTTGGATAATGACAATATTTAACCAGAACCGAATTAAATTTAACTTTTTTGGCTCTCTCTAAATGAATCCGCTCTAATGTATGTACATATATTGTATATTTAAGGTATGAATGGAATTAAAATTCAAAATAAAGAATAAATGGAACACAAGAAATCCGAAGCTAGGTCAACAGGAGGTGAAATTAATAAACCAGATAGAGTGGTCGGATTTGCCGGATGCCCAAGTTGCGACGCGGAAAGTAGCAAATATTTTGGAAAAAAGTGAAGAGGATGCAGATGTTGCAACTACTTTTTCCGGTATTAACGCCAGCACTGATATACCCATCGCTTCAATATGTGTCGATTAAAAAAAAATCAAATAGGGATGAGGGATTAACATTGTTTGGCTAACAACAAGCGCAGTGCCATTGTTTCGGGTCAATAGAAGATAACATAAAATCCATTAAAAAATACTTTACAAATGTGTATTAGTACACAAGAAAGAAGTTTTTTTTGAAAAGGAACGCCTCCAAATATACGAAAGGAAAACCCTGAAATCTTCCGTAATCTTTTCCGACATGTATTCATATATATTTTTTCTTCATCATCATCACTTGAACTCGAAAAATATAATTCCGTTCTTGTCATTGTCCTATTTATTATGTACTTAAATCCACAAAAATAAATATTCTCTTGATATAACATCACTTACAGCATTTCATATTAAATTTGCAGCAGTTTGCAAATTATCCAAGATGGTCTTGTGTTTCAGAAACTCCATTCAGACAAAATTTTAAGTTCATCCTCACTGAAAATTTTATGAAGCAACATAAAATATCACAGCATTTCTACACCTTGAATTTTACAATAGTATATGTAATTTCCCAAATCTCTGATTCATATAGTCGAAAGTATGCTCAATTGCCAATCGTGCAGAACTTAATATTAAATATTTTCTGCTCATTTGTCAGGTGCCCATTGTCGCGGTAGGGTGTGACTACCATAAATGTGAAGTACAGGGATAAGCAGAATCACCTAATAAAAAACAACAACTAAGGAAGTTTGGGTGTAACCGAAAATTTTATATTCTTGCAAATTGCAAGTCGGCGATATACTTTTAGGTGTTGGCAAAACTTAATATTAAACAAGTAAGGAAGTGCTAAGGGAAATACCTTCAAGTGCATAAGGTTTGGTAGAACACCGAAAATCAATACATATGGTACGAGTATATGGTAGTTTAGGTAATTTGTGGACCAATTTCTATATTTTCGGCATTAAATTATAGTATTAGGTCAAGTAAAAAGTTCGTTCGGTTTTTATCTACGAGATGGCGTTATTGTCTATAGTACTAGTGTTACATCCTGTCATACTATACGGCGCTGAAAACGTGTTTATTCGCGCTAAAAGTTTGTCTTTGACCGTTTTTCGATTGATTGACTAATACGTTGTGAGCGCTCGTCAAAGATGGACACCAGCAAAGAGAAAACTCGCTATATTTTACAATTTTTCTTCGATCAAGGCGAAAAAGCAACCAAAGCGGCTGAAAAAATTAATTTAGTTCATGGGCCCAATACTGTAAACGAATGTGTAGCACAAAAGTGGTTTGCTAGGTTCCGTTCCGGTAATTTCGATGCTTGTTCGGAGGCTTGTCGTCGAAAATTGCGATAAAAGCATGGCAATAATGGAAACAGACCGACACGTGTGCACTTATTTAATTGCTGAGGAACTAAAAATAACCCAGAAAACCGTTTGGAACCATTTGCTATTTGAATCCAAGTCAAAAAGAAGCTCGATGTTTGGGTGCCACACGAACTAACGCAAAAAAACATGATGGACCGAATTTCCATCTGCGAATCGCTGCTAAATTGCAACAAAATCGACCCGTTTCTGAAGCGGATTGTGACTGGAGATGAAAAATGGGTCACTTACGACAACATCGAGCGCAAACTGTCGTGATTAAACTCGGGAAAGCGGCCCAGACGGTGGCCAAGACCGGATTGACGGCCAGGGAGGTTTTGCTGTGTGTTTGGTGGGATTGGCAAGGAATCATTTACTACAAGCTGCTCCCTTATGGCCAAACGCTTAATTTGGCCCTCTACTGCCAATAACTGGACCGCTTGAAGGCAGCACTAATCCAGAAGTGGCCATCTTTGATCAACAGAGGCCGAATTGTGTTCCATCAGGACAACGCCAGGCCACACACGTCTATGGTGACGCGCCAGAAGCTCCGGGAGCTCGGATTTGAGGCACCCACCTTATAGTCCGGACCTGGCACCAAGTGATTACCATCTTTTCCTGTCCATGGCGAACGCGCTTAATGGTGAGAAGTTGGCCTCAAGATAGTAATGTAACAATTGGCTCTCCGAGTTTTTTGCCAATAGGGACGCAGCCTTCTATGAGAGGGGTATAATGAAGTTGGCATCTCTTTGGCAACAAGTTTACGAACAAAACGGCGCATATTTAACTTAGATCGGACAAATGTACACAAAGTTATCATCTTTTGAAAAATCAATAAAAACCGAACGATATTATATGTTCAGTCAATTTTGATAAGGTATCTAACTTAATTGTCGATATATTATATACAAGTACAAGTATATCTTAGCTGTAGAAATTTTTGTTTCTGTAGCTGAACAGTTTTAGATCTCAACACTTAAAAAAATCTCTTGCCTTCTCTTACTTGGCTAACTCCGCACGTATCGCGTCGGTTGGGAGGGTTATTAATATGCGACATAAACTTTATATTAAACAAGTAAGGAAGTTCTAAGTTCAGGTGTAACCGAACATTTTATACTCTCGCAACTTGCAAGGATCAAAGCTAGTCAAATACCTTCAGATGCATACGGTTTGTTAGAACAAAAAAAAATCTATATGTAGTATATAATAGTTTGTGTAATTTGTGAACCAATTTCACATATTTTCGGCATTAAACTATAGTATATCCAATATTATACTTACAGTAAATTTTGCTAAGGAATCTTTCTTATTTGCTTGAAATATGTGGTATAAAGTCACTTGGAAGTTCAAAAATCTTTATATTAGGTTATGGAGGCTTATGGAATATTCAACCCATTTTTGACATACTATTATTTGGAAAGGATCCTCTCCAAATTTCAATTATATATCTCACACATTGACCGATATTTTGGGTAAAAAGTTAGCTATAGGCACTGTGGTTCACATATTCAGTACCTAGGGGCTTGAACAGTTTTGGTTCGATTTAGACAATTTTTGGTCACAAGTGGGTACACTTTAAACGCATTATTCACGCAAAGGTTTACCCCGATACAATCATTGTTGCTTGATTTGCGTAGTGGAAAGTGAAAGAATCAGATGGAATGTAAAATGGTGTTATATGGGAAATATGTTTGGTTGTAATCCGATTTCACCTATTTTCACACTCATCCACACCATCCGAGAGATAAAATTTAATGCCTCTGGCGTGTTTAGTGCTTGATTTATCACGCTTTTAGTAGTTTCTAACAGTATTTTGATAGACCCAAAGATACACTGTTATTGGAAAAATACGCTCTCTCAATTTCTTTAAAATTACTCCCACATTAAAATAACTCCCACATTGGTCGATATGTGTAGTACGAGTATAAAGTCAACTGGAAGTTCGAAAATCTTTATATTAGGTAAATGAGGGTTTCCCGTATTTTTTAACAGAACCGTTATATGGGAAGAAGGCGAGGTTAAAATCCGGTTTCCTTTATTTTCACACTGTCGGTGGGGGTTCTAATAGGATTTGTAATAAGCGAATTTGGTTATTGTAGCTTTAGTGGTTTAGGAGGTTATGTACATTAAACCTATTAGAGGTCGAGGCCACGCTCATTTTTAAAAATTTTATGTCTACAGATGCTTCTTACTACTGCAATTCCCGATGCCAAATTACAGCTTTAAATGAAGTGCTTAGTTATCGCACTATATAAGTTTTTGTTTAATGGCGTTTTGTGACGTGGCCCTTCTACTAACTCGTCTTCTCGTTTTTGCCAAGGAACGTTATTAAGTTATCGCTGGCACAGACGGATAAATGGACAGACGGACAGACAGACAGATCATTTATATATATATAACTCTATATCTAACTCGATTAGGTTTAGGTGATACAAACAACCGTTAGGTGAACAAAACTATTATACTCTGTATAATACTCTTTATATAAAATGGAAGCAAAACGCCTTCGCGTTTGTCCCTCCCCTTCAAAATTGTGGCTCGATGACGTCATACATTAATTTTTTCACCGCAAGTCGGGTGCCAATACAGAGACCAGTCTGGTTTATATTATGTTAATTAATGATTATCGATCCGATATTTAGTTGCAATTATGAGGTAGTAATACCTGCGAATTTATGAACTCCTTTGGTTATCATATTAGTTAGTAACGAAATCAATCGATTTGTATGTCATTAATTCGCCAACTAAATATCTTATTTTGAATCTGGAATACATTTCGTTAACATCAACGTTTTTTGCAGAAAATATACCTCTTTCGCTTAACCATCCAAGATTTTTGATTTTGGGATAACCTTCTCGATGAGTTTGGTCTTTGTTTTAGTTAAGTGACAAAAGTTATACAAATTGGTCGTTCTGCATATCGTCTTGTAATTGTGTGTCATCGTAAACTTATCCCAAACTATGAATTTGTTCTCCTGCAATACTTTGTCTATCGTAGAATTTTTTCGAAAGGTTGCAAGTTATGTTTCATTTATTTGTATGCTTAACGGCATCTTGAGTTCGCAATGAGCTGTTCTACCGCCTTCTAACAACGTACCTGCAAAAAAAAAAAAACAAAGAAACTGCAAGTTCGTATTTATTTAGGATTTGACGAAATCACCTTAAATGCGTTTGGCTGTGTAAAGATGACTAGTGCTTCGACGGAAAAAACTTGTGGCTAACTTGGAACCACCTGTCTTTGTTTTCGTCGCTTAAATTTCTTTAAAGTCATCATTCTGGCACATTTCGAAAAAGGTGGTCGATGACAGCCAATATTCATTGCAATACGTTTTACGTTATAAAGTACAGTCTTTGCGTATTTTCTAGATGTACAGCCCAGTGAACAACCATGGGGTGTCTTTCATGAATTGAAAATGAAATTAACATGTGTAGTTTAAAAAAATCTAAAAAACACGCTTTTGAAGCACATCAAACTAAAAAGTTTAAAATAATTCTTAATAGAAGCGGTCAGCAATAATGATGTGTTTCGGATATATGCTGCAATTGATTAATACGCCGATGTAAAACAATATCTCAGTTTTATAAATTTTCACCCATGACTACAATAGCGACTTTGTCAATTGTTGACGCATTACAACGTCTCACGTCCTGAAGGCATCTTATAAGCTTCAAGGACAATTTTATGGTCATCAGACGGCGTGCAGTCCAACGTGGTCGTGAATAATGCAACTAATTCCAGTTCCATAGTTGTTCTACAATTCGTCATTTCACCGAATTGTTGTTTGCATAATGTTGATCGACTTGTCTAGCTGAATCACCAAAAAAAAGATATGCAAAAATTTTAATCCACTATCTGGCGTTGCTAAGTGCAATAAGGAAGCTGTTAGATGATAAATTTTCCTCTGACTCATTAAAGTTGGCATACAATTTTCTTGAATATCTTTTGTTGCGCCAATTGATATAACTTGAAAAGAATTACTGTATTGCTTGATATAAGTCAAAAAATTTTTAAAATCTGGTTCATCTCAGGAAACCATTGAATGAAGTGACTCAGGTGTCGGTGAGGATATCGTCAATTTGACTTGACCGCTCGCGGAACACAATCTAGGAGTTTCATTGCGAAACGCAAATGCCTTGCAATGTTTGCACACAACGTTCGTTGGTTCCAATAGCCCATTTGCTGTCAATTGTAAACGACTTCCACGATATAATTGATTGCTGCTCGTATCACTTTATTTCGTGCTTCGCGTTGATCGTCAGTTTGACTTGCTCTTGTATTTAGTACAAAGTTTGTTCGTACATGAATAATTGGGTGCCCACTTTAATGAAAAGCAGACAGCACTGTATTTAAGTTTTTGTGAGCCACTTACACTCACGGTTAATATTACAAGTAAAAATACATAATATCTATAACATATGGGAAATAAGCGATAATTTTTTTTATTTTTATTTTTAACATGTATTTATGTATTTAAATAGTGAAATAAAGACAGTCGTGCAGAATCGATGTTAAACGAAAAGACGACTGCGCTGAATCGCTATATCGAAAAGGGTTGCGGAACGGTATCGAAGTGGATGGTCGAATAAAGTCCGCAGCGATGTCGATCGATGTTTGTAAACGAATGGGTTGACAGATTAAAAAATGTTTGTAGCGCGTTTGATCGTATATATCGCAGTGTAGAATCGATTTGAATTGGGCTGTCGAATTGTATATAGTGAATGCCGTGTGACCGATGATTCTGTCCTTTTTATACTCTCCCAACCTGTTGCTACAGAGTATAATAGTTTTGTTCAAGTAACGGTTGTTTGTATCACCTAAAACTAATCGAGTTAGATATAGGGTTATGTATATATAAATGATCAGGATGAAGAGACGAGTTGAAATCCGGGTCCGTCCGTCCGTCCGTGCAAGCTGTAACTTGAGTAAAAATTTAGATATCTTTATGAAACTTCGTACACATGTTTCTTGGTACCGTAAGACGGTTGGTATTGCAGATGGGCGTAATCGGACCACTGCCACGCCCACAAAACGCCATTAATCAAAAACAATGAATTGCCATAACAAAGCTGCACAATAAGATACAAGACTGTTATTTGATATACAGAATCACTTTAGGGCGTGGCACCGCCCACTCAGAGGTTGAGAGAGGTGGCGTCGTCATGTGGGGTGCAAATCCTTCAGTGTCCTCAGATGATGTTTTTATTTATTTTTAAAATTTTTTATTTAAATTGGTGGTGTTATAAAATTATTAGGAATGTATTAAATTTATATAATATGTTTGTGATCTGTGCAGTTTTAGTGATTAATCGCGGTTTTTTACCGCCCTTTGTAATAAAGTGTTTTAGCATATGTAACCCAATTTTCTGTGTAATACAAGTTGGGTGGATTCGACTGTCTGAGCCATAGTTTTTGGTTTGTTTGTTAATATGATCTATCGTGTATGATAAGTTGAAAAATTAGCTGTATATTTTTGCAACGTTGTGATTTTTTTATTTTTTTAGATATTTTTTTAATTTGGCATAGTCAACCAGTGCCAACAAACAATATTTTAGCGGTTGAAAGTCATGTTTTTTCTAATGTTGTTGATCTCTCAAAATTTAAATAAGAACAAGAGAGAATCAGTGGCAAGCGAGTTACAGGATCATGGGATTGGTTGAAGAGCGAAATAAGGAATAGTTAGATGGAGATCTAATTTTTCCTGTAGCCGTATTTGATCAACGTAAAAGTAAATCTTTTTCAGCATGCGCACGAAGAGTTAATGGTAGCAACGAGCGTAAGTATTTAAAAGGCTGATAAAAGGAATGCTTCGCAAATTGTTTCAATGTTGAGCTCAGAATCCGCACTAGTTTCGAAAATGATTAAAAGTTAAGATGATGACATAAAAACCGCTATTTCTTACACACCTGAGGAAGCTTTGGCTCGGTTTTTAGATGGAGGCTACACAAAAAGCTCTTATAAATTGTTGCAATATGGTGCAAAAGAACGAAACTGCAATATTTATACGAGCTACGATGTTTTGGTTAAAAGTAAAAGGGAGTGTTATCTCAGTGGCATACGTGTAACTGAATGTTCGGCTGATGTGAATTTGCAATGTCTTGGTGACCACACTAAAGGGCTTTTCACCAGAATTTGGGAAATTGGGGAGTAGAACATGAATCACATTTGACAATGATCGGCGGAAAAGTATTTAATGCCATCGCGGAATCATCATAACTGGCTTGCTGAATTTGTGCGCCGATTTCAAGATTAATGAATAATTTTAATTTGGTTCGGTTGTGGCAACAAGAAGTTTTAGTCATATCGCCTACATATTACCAATAAAAAACTGGCAAGTTCGTGGAGAAAGTAAAGTAATTGTATCTTGGTGGACATTCCAATGACGGGTTCAAGGAACCAAAACAGTGATAATACTGTTAGAAAAACGAAAATCTTTATATGTAGTATATTGGAGTAATTCGCATATACTTGTATGGTATAAAGCCAACCGGAAGTTTGAAAATTGTATATCAGGTATACGGAATGGTATATGGTATTTCTGACAATACGACATACTACTATTAGCATGCCTCATACTAACGATTCCTCATATGTACTAATAATATGCTCCCTGACTTTCATTATGGTACACTTACCATCACCAATATATATGGAGTAAAGTCAGCTGGGTGTTTGAAAATCGTGATATAAATTATATCAGATACAAAAATACAATGTTATTAGCAAAACGTGCTCTCTTGTTTTCACTAAGATAACTCACATATTGGCCAAAAATGCGGTATAAAGTAAACCGGAAGATCGAAAATCTATTAGGTATATGGCGTATATATCTATAATGTTCGCTGTAGGAACTTGGGTCCACATATTCGGTATTAGGGGGTGGGCCACGCTCATTTTTAAAAAAAAATTTAGCCCCAAGGTGCCCCTTTGCTACTGCGATCTTCTGTGCCAAATGACAGTTTTGCATATGAATTAAGTGTTTATGCCCATCTACGAACTCGTCCTCTCTTATTTGCCAAGGAACTCGTGTACTAAGTTTCATTACGATATCTCACTCTTAACTCAAGTTACAGCTTACACGGACGGACAGACAGACACACGGAATTCAACTCATCTCGTCATCCTGCTCATTTATATTGTATATACATATACCTATAATATAACTGCATATCTATCTTGATTAGTTTTAGGTAATACAAACAAATGAGCGAAACCATTGTACTCTGAAGCAACATGTTGCAAAATTATAAAAAGGAAACTCTACTTCGTTATATACTCGCAGAACGCCCAAACGGTAAGACGAGAAAATTTGCACAGTTATTCGTTTATTGCTGTAGAAGGTTATATCGGGGGCATTTTTTGCAAAATCACCGTCGATTTTTATTATTGTTGGCAATGAGTTTGATAAAAGGGATATTGTTCTTCTCACACAAAGTAACGCGCTACAGCGTATATCCGAAACCCATCGATGACGTTCAGCAATACCCGTTGCTTTTTTAGAAAGGCGAAGATGGATACAATTTTAACATGTATCAAATTGACTCTGTGACACATGCACCCACTAACAAGAAAGTTACAGCAATAAGCGTAGATATCGCACAATGATAAGAGAAGGGCGTCATAACCTTCTACGTTGTTGACGACTGTTTCAACAGTTTTTGTGTGCGAAAATTGAAAGTAAGCGTCTTTGCTAAATGGAATCATATTAACAACCTGTTTTCCGTTGGGTCCTAAGGTTTTGTGGAAAAAGACTCTCGACTCTTTCAGCTCAGACATAATTTAAAAGAAGTAAGGAAGTGCTAAGTTCGGGTGTAACCGAACATTTCATAATCGTGCAACTTGCAAGGATCAAAGCCGGGGATATACCTTCGGTTGTTGCCAAAACTTTATATTACAAAATATAGCGAAAGGATTCAACTTCATTGTTCGACGAAATGGTGAATGAATTACAATGAAATTTGGTATCGTATCAACTTATATTGAAGGTTATAGATTCACTTAGTTTTAATATTATAATATACTTCCCGCCAGCTTAAATTATTCTAAAATCATAGGGGGCATAAAAATAGATGAGCAGATTGCATTAATGTTTGACATTGCTCAGGTATACTTGAGAACTTATTTTCAAGCAATTTTACAACTATTCTAGCTGAACCCGATGTGCCCTACTACACCCCTTTTCATACTCTCAAGATGTTGCTGCACCTAATGGTCGGTTGTATCACCTAAAACTAATCGAGATAGATATGGAGTATAGGGTGCTCCATCTCGAGGTTTCCTACTTTTTTAAAGAAAGAAACACAAAAAATTCAAATTTAATGGGGAATATTTATTATCATTCGAAAGAATATTTTTGTCATAATTTTTTGAAGATTATCTCTTTCAAAAGCTGGCCGCAGCTACGTCTAAAATGGTCCATCCGTTGAGTCCAATTTTCCATGACGGTCTTGGTGGCCAAACGACCGGCGCAATACTTGAAACTATTGGCTCACCAAAGTGTCAATAAATCCGTTGATTGATGTGATGTGTGGGAAGTGGCGCCGTCTTATTGAAACCAAATGTCTCCGAGATCACGAGCTTCAATTTGAGGCATCAAATAATCGTTTATCATGGCACGTTAACGGTCGCTATAGATGGTTACGTTCTCACTGGCATCATTTTTTAAAAAATATGGACCGATGAACTTTTCAAGAGCGGCTTCAGTACTTGCAAAAGCTGTAGTTTGTACGCTTTAAATTTAAGATCTCGACGTAAAATGCGCCAAGTCATTCCATACGTCAGTCCGAGTTGCCGAATCGACTCTCCATGGCCTTCGTATATACTCTTAGCTACGGCCGCTATATTTTCTTCTCTGCGTGCTGGACGTGGTCTATTCAGTCGAATATTATCCAATAATGAATGTTGGGTCTGAAGGTGGGAGATGGTGTTGCGAATAGTACGCTCAGTAGGCCGATTGTGTTGACCATAAGTTCAGCGAATCTTTTTTTACAGAAAGTGAATTTTTGTAATAAAGTTGAACAATTTGTAAACGTTGTTTAGGCGTAATGTATTTTTAAATATAAAATAAATATGTAGAAACAATTTAGGGAAGTGTTAGTGTATAATAAGTGCATAACATAAAGAAAAATTAAATAGAAATCGAGAAATTGCAAGATAAAATTTATCAAATTTTCAACTTAAAATGCAAATATCTCGAAAACTATAAGTTTCCGGCGGTTCCAGTTATTTATATATATTCTTAATCTGGGAAATCTTCTCTAACCAACCATACCCCTTTTAACCTTGAAATCGTGGGAAGGTATACTAAAGACGACCCAAAAACAGCGTCCGAATACTTGGCATGTACGCGTACTTCACAAGGACATATCTATGTATGTTTATGCCGAGAAAAAATATGCAACTATTCGTAGAAAAGTATTCATTGACAATTTTATTCACTGAAACCCTCAAATATTTCAAAAATATTTTTAAAACGAATGCAATGTCTTATTTATCTTGTAAAAAATACAAATTTTCATTTTGAGAAAATAATAAAAACATAAAAATTTTATTTGTAGCTATATAAAAATAAATAAATTGTTAGATAAAATTTGTTGTTAAATCACTATTAATAGAATAATTAAAATTTAAAACTGTTTATTTGTGAAAATGTCTTTGGAAAATTTTGATAATTTAACTGATGTTGAATTACGTCATAAATTGCTAGAATATGACTTCCCGAATGTTCCCATAACAGAAACGAGTCGCGGTTTCCTTGTGAAAAAGCTTAAAAATCATATTAAAAATTTGAAAAATCGAAAGGTGTCAAAACGAACATACTTGACGGTGCGCGCCAAACAAGAGCTGGATAATTTGGTGGTTATTCAAGCCCATGACTGGAATCACCATAGCCTGCATAATAGCGCACTACTCGGCGAGGACGATGCAGCAAATGCTGTTCCGGATCTGTATGATATCGCAAATACCGACACTCAAATGACCGACCAAGTACCATTTCTTTTACCGAATCCTTTAGTAGACCAGAATATAAGGAATAGCATTCAATTGGCAGATTCACAGTTCAATTTAGCTAACAACAGTCCATGCGGATACACCACTATGCTTTGGAGACTTCTAGGCTTGCAAGAAAATTATACCAACAGCGTATGGTGGGCCTTTACATTATTTTTCTTAGCCATAACTTTTATGTATATGGCGAAGATTGCCGATTTCTCAAAGTACATCAATGAAGGTAATACTAACTATGTAATCTGTAATAAAATTAACCCAGCAAACCCGTTTTTGCGACCACCATTCATCTGTATTGAGAAGGAACGTGTGGAACCAGCATTAACAATTGTGCGTCTGCTAATGATGCAACTAAGAAAACCATCAGAACGGTTTTACTGTTACGATACTAAACAAACGAAAGCTATCAGTGTGACAGAATTTATTAGACAAGAGTACAAAGGGGATAGTTCAGTGGATATTCGAAATTTGAGAGCGGCTCAGTATCTCATAACTTGCAATCCCCAGTGGAAGATAGACATGGTTGATAATAAAGGAGCGACAGTTATTTTTAATGGAGTTGACAATATACTAGCAAATCAGAATATATTTTTTGTACTGAAACATCCTCAGATGTCTTTGCCATGTCAGCTATACCAAAAAGCTCACCGATTCATAAATCTCGGCGGAAATCTATCGCTCCTGTTGTGTGTATTAATATTCCTTTGTTTTTCATATTACTATGTCCGTCGCATCCAAAAACAACATCTACAGACTGTGCAAAGTTTCATTGAAAATATTATAGAGGAACTGCAGAATCATGCAGCAAATAGCGAGAGTTCAGAAGGTCGCGAAGTTGATGTGAACCATTTATGTGATCAACTGATGCCCTCCAGAAAAC
Organism: Bactrocera oleae; assembly: GCF_042242935.1. Taxonomy (NCBI): domain Eukaryota; kingdom Metazoa; phylum Arthropoda; class Insecta; order Diptera; family Tephritidae; genus Bactrocera; species Bactrocera oleae. The sequence goes on from NC_091538.1 coordinate 21,762,402, forward strand.
GAAAATTTGAAATGAGATTTTTTAATGAGGCTTTGAAGGTATTGGAGTCTAGTGACAGTCGAGTGCAATTTGACTGGAAGATTCGTAATGGTCAGAAATGTCGCACCATATGTTGGGTTGATTACAGCGACGAACTAATAACAGGGCGTCCTGCTGGATACACAGAGGGTTTATTTAAGGCAGAAACTACATGCTAAAGTTGGGTTTTCCAGAGTTTTTCTTTATAATATTTTGCTATGACTGGATCAAATAAATTATAAATTATATAATCGTTCTGCTAACTGTGCGTTGCTACAAAGTAAATAATGAATTTACCGTCTTTTACTTGTAATTTACTATAAGTCATCCGTTTAGGTCTGCGATCTCATACCATATATGTTACATATTATATTAGGGCAAGTAAAAAGTTCGTTCGGTTTTTATCTAAGAGATGGCGTTATTGTCCATAGTACTAGTGTTACGTGTCGCATCATGTCATATTACACGGCGCTGAAAACGTATTTATTCGCGCTAAAAGTTTGTCTTTGACAGTTTTTCGATTGATTTACTCAGTTCGTTGGGAGCGCTCGTCAAAGATGGACACCAACAAAGTGAAAATTCGCTATATTTTACAATTTTTCTCTGATCAAAGCGAAAAAGCAGCCAAAGCGGCTGAAAACATTAATTTAGTTTATGGCCCTGATACTGTAAGCGAACGTGTAGCACAAAACTGATTTGCTAGGTTCCGTTCCGGTAATTTCGATGTCAAAGATGCACCACGCGTCGGGAGGCCTGTCGTCGAAAATTGCGATAAAATCATGGAAATAGTGGAAACAGACCATCACGTGAGCACTTATTTAATTGCTGAGGAACTAAAGATAAGCCAGAAAACCGTTTGGAACCATTTGCATAACCTTGGATTCAAAAAGGAGTTCGATGTTTGGGTGTCACACGAACTAACGCAAAAAACATGATGGACCGAATTTCCATCTGCAAATCGCTGCAGAATTGCAACAAAATCGTCCCGTTTCTGAAGCGGATTGTGACTGGCGATGAAAAATGGGTCACTTATGACAACATCGAGCGCAAACGGTCGTGGTCAAAGCTCGGGGAGCGGCCCAGATGGTGGCCAAGACCTGATTGACGGCCAGGAAGGTTTTGCTGTGTGTTTGGTGGGATGGGCAAGGAATCATCTACTGCGAGCTGCTCCCCTATGGCCAAACGCTCAATTCGGCCCTCTACTGCCAACAACTGCACCGCTTGAAGGCAGCACTCATCCAGAAGAGGACATCTTTGATCAACAGAGGCCGAATTGTGTTCCGTCAGGACAACGTTAGGCCACACACGTCTTTGGTGACTCGCCAGAAGCTCCTGGAGCTTGGATGGGAGGTCTAATGCACCCACCTTATAGTCCGGACCTGCCACCAAGTGATTAGTGAGAAGTTGGCCTCAAGAGAGGCCTGTGAAAATTGGCTCTCCAAGTTTTTTGGCAATAGGGACGCAGTATTCTACGAGAGGGGTGAAATGAAGTTGGCAACAAATTTACGAACAAAACGGCGCGTATTTGACTTAAATCGGACAAATGTACACAAAGTTATCATCTTTGAAAAATCAATAAAAATGAACGAACTTTTTACTTTACCTAATATATATTATCAGAGTAATATTTGTATATATGTATAATTACGCTTAAGCATCCAAACAAGTAAAAAAAAACACTCATTGACTAGCCTTGAGCAGCTACAGCGAACTCAGGGCCAGTATTGACGTTCTATCATCTGACCGCAGTGATCTGATGAATACTCTCACTGTAACCTTCCCCCTGAGTTTCGGTCCACCCATGAAAAGTTTCACTGCGGTTCTTCTCAACCTGCTTCGCCCTACCACTTATCCCCGATTGGTATGTAAGCAAAAAATTAACTACCAGTGCGCAGTCGGAAGTTATTCTTTGGAACTTTCCGTGCACCCACAATTGCGGACTTTATCCACGGGTGCTTTCTGCATAATGGCATAGACAACCTTTTCAAAAGGGAACTCGAGGGAAACTAAGATCTAAATATAAATCCCCGTAAATATAAATCCGAAAATATACTGAAATTTTTTCCAAGTCCTCCTTGAGTACTTGAAAGTTAGACTTAGTTTTATTGCTATATTTTAGTTCACATCAGCTAAAATTATATTTAAAACATCTTCAAATGAGTTATTGTATATGTATGCGATATTAACTCGACCAAAGAGGCTAAATTTAGTATATTGAGTTGATGTGGAAAACGTCAGCCTGATATTCGGAATTCCTTATATCAGGGATGTGAGGTTTAGACCAACCAAATGGCTTAACCATTTTTAAGAAAACTTGTCCATATAATTTCATTTAAATATCACACATCCCACCTAAATAATACGCTCTGAACGACATATTCGTCATAAAACTTATTAGAATAACGAAAATCATTAAAAAATCATAAGTAGTACCAGGTGTTCCTGTATGAAGTGAGCGTTAAGATACAAATGTGTCTGTAGAGAACATTTGTTGTAAAAGAGCCTTATTTTTTCTTCTGTTTTGGTTGGCATGACATCTGTCAAACATATTCAATAACCTTACAGTCATTGATCAAACAACATCATATTTTTTCATTAAGTTGCAAATGTCAAATTTTGTACCGAAAAGTGATAATATGCGGTAAGCATTCATTTTTTGTTTCCATTTGAAGAACAGTGCTGCAGAGCCGCATCGAATGCTTGTCGAGGCATATCTATCAGTAGTAACATGCCAAAGATGGTTTCATCAGTTCAGAGATAGTGATTTTGATGTGAGGAATAAAGTACCTGGAAGACCCCCAAAACAGTTTGAAGACGCCGAATTGCAAGCAATATTGTATGAAGGTCATACTTTGAGACAGAAGGAAATGACAGCCATGTTAAACAATTCAGACCGTTTGAAAGGTATAGGAAAGATTCATAAGTGTGGGAAATGGGTACCACATGAATTGAATGAAACCAAATGGAAAACCGAAAAATCACTTGAGAAAGTTTTGCTTTAAACTACGAACGAAAATCTGTTTTCCATCGTATTATCACCAGAAAGGTGGTAAAAATGTGTAAAAAGCAATGGCCAATACTTCAAATAGTTTTTTTTTTTACTTTTTCATTCAAAATTAATATTTCATTTTCACAAAGCGGTATATGGGAGCGGGGGATAGTATTGACCCGAATTTATCAATTTTGGCCAACACCACAAACTACTAACATGCCAAAGGCTAATAAAATGCTCCCAAGGTTTCATAATGGTACCTCACATACCATCACCACTCATATGGACTAAAGTCAGCCGGATGTTCACAAATCCTGCTATTAGTTATACTATGTTTCGCACACTTTTGCCAAACTAAGGGCTTACTTGATATTCATGACATTTTTGTACTCTTGCAACATGTTGCTACAGAATATAATAGTTTTGTTCACGGTTGTCTGTATCACTTAAAAATAATCGAGATAGATATAGGTACTTATATATATAAATGATCAGCATGAAGAGACTAGTTGAAGTCCGGGTGACTGTCTGTCCGTCCGTCTATCTGTGCACGCTGTAAGTTAAGTAAAAAATTGAGATATCGTAATGAAACTTGGTACAATTGACGAAAAAAGAAGGACGAGCGTAGATTGCGTAATCGGACCACTGCCACGCCCATAAACGAAAACCTATAAAGTGCCATAACTAAGCACTGAATAAAGATATAAAACTGCTTCCACAAAGATCTTGGGTAGCTAATTCTGGCCACCTGGGATTTTTGTACGCGAATTTAAGCCTAAACTTAGAAATCATACTGAGAAAACATTGTTAAATTACCAAAAGCGACCACCGATTTAAAAATTGAATTGGCAAAAACTCGCTAAACATTTATTATCAAAATGTTAGAGGTACTTAAACAGTTCCAATTTTAATTTCCATATAATTGTGCAATATAAACAGCGAGTTTCAAATATTTAGATATGAACGACTGAACAGAATCGGAGGAGGTGTTTTATTTGCCGTATATTCCTCTATTCCATCTGAAGATTTTCTCTTTCCGGGAACTTAAACACGTAAAGCTTTTTAAATCATACACTTCAATAGATAAAAGGTGTCTGCTCCAAACAGACTTAAATAATTTGGTTGCATGGTGTGATAGAAATAATGCCATTGGATCTCAATAAATGTAAGACGATGTGCTGACGATGATTGTTTTCCCGTAGATCTGTACACACCCCTCCTTATGTAATAAAACACCAGAGTCTAGAGCAAGTTTTTAACTATGTCGATTTTGGAGTTAATATGGTCTTAAAAGTTGGTCTAAAAAATAAATAATTAGAGATCCATGTATTACTAAAACACTTTTTATAACTTTGTTTAGACCTATATTGGAATATGGCCCTGTTGTATGGAACCCTAGTTTCCAAATCGATTTTGACAAGTTAGAGTCTATTCAAAAACAATTTTTACTTTTCGCCTTAGGACATTTCTGATGGGATTTTAGGGTTAAGTCTACCTTCATACACTAGTCGTTTAAAACTTATAAATCTACCTATACTGTCTAGTCGTAGGGAAATGCTTGGCATAGTATTCTTAGTGAAAATCGTGAATGGAACAGTTTGCAGTTCTTTTCTCCTGTCTGAAATTAAATTTTATATCCCGGTTCGCTTTTCGAGGCAAATTTCGAACTAAACGAACAATTCCGCCGTATATGTCTTGATTTTAATTCTCATTCCAGCACATTTGACTTATCAGACTCATTTTTCAAACTTAAAAAGACTTTACTGCTTTACATACATCCATATATGTATAACGGTTCTGTTAAAATCTACTTAAAGCGCAGTAAATCAATAAATAAATGCCTCAGAAACAATAAATTTTAAATCTGAGATGGTATGAGAGGGCTTTTTAGGAGTCGCTGTCAAAATTTTACGATTATTCTGACATTCCTACGTCGCAGTGCGAAAACTTGCGAAATCCATCTACAACCACGCCTACTTCTCATATAACACATAAATTCTATCTGATTCTTTTACTTTCCGGTATTCAAAATAGCAATTAATATAACGTGATAAGACTTTGCACGAATAGTGCCTTTGAAGTGTGCCAGTTTATAACCAAAAAGTAGTAAAATCGGACCAAAATGGTTGAAGCCCCAAGGTACCGAATACATGGACACCTATTCCTATTGCGAACGTTTTATCGAAAATATCGCTGAATCTGTAAGGTATACTATAGAAATTCAGAGAGAATCCTTATCTGATAATAATACACCCGTGTGGCAAAAATGGTTTGAATCTGATCAATATCTGCTTTAGCCCCCTAAAACCTAATATAAAGATTTTCGAAAGTCCAGCTGACTCTATACCGCAAATAGCGGTCAATATGTGAGTTATCTTAATGAAATGAAAAGAGCGTGTTTTTCTAATAACAATGTATCTTAGTGCATAAAATAGATAAAATTGGGTGAAAACTTGCCCTAGCAGCCATATAACTAGTATCAGAATTTTAAAACATCCGATTGACTTTATTCCGCATATGTTGGTGATGGTATGTGCCTTATAGGTACCTTAATGAAATTCGGAGATCATCCTTTTCTGTTAATAATATGTGTTAATGGAAAAAATATATAAAAGCGGTTCAATACTATCCCTATCTCTCATATACCTAATTTACGATTTTAAAACTTCTGGTTGGTGTTACACCGTACATATAATGACTTTCGTTATTCCAACAAACCCTATGCTAAATATGAGTTTTATATTTATAAAATTGCTTGAAAATATTTTCTTAAATATACCTGAACAATGTCAAAAGTTCGTGAAAACAGCCCAGATCTTTACTGTCTCCAATATACCCTATATAATGATTTATGATTTCTCACCTGTCTTCAAACCGTTTAGGTTGGTCAAAATTTGTGATATTTTAATTAATTTAAGTGGACAGGCTAATTAAAAATCATGTGGTTTAGCGTTGAATATGTTGTTATGCATATCACATCCATATATTAAATTTTATATCAGATATGTAGTATGTCTTATCAAAGATGATAAAGGCGATTAAAATATATTAATAAAACTAAGTGAGTACATGACCTTCAATGTAAGCTAATAAGAAACCAAATTTGTTTGTTATCCATTCACTATTTCGTCGACTAATGAATGTTAAATTGTTTTGCAACCTTTTTTAATATAAAGCTTTGCCAACACCTTTGAGTATTTTACCGGCTTTGATCCTTGCAAGTTGTAAGAGTATAAAATATTCGTTTACACCTGAACTTTGCCCTTCTTTACTTTTATTTTTAAAACATAAGACTTAAAATATATGATAGTAAATTAAAGAAAACCAAGATAAAGGGTTACAGCAACTTTTTTTCGCGCGACAAAACGTATTTTTTCACTAAGAAAGAGTCATAAGATTATTGTTAATGCATCAGAAGACATGTTAGCGCAGGGTTCATCTGATGATCTGGTATACATATGTATGAGTATGTAGTCTGTTCGCTTTGACAGCTTATAACAATATCAGCCCAGCGCCATACTCACTTCACAAAAATCTTATTCTAATTACTATTTTACTGTTTTGCCTTACATCACTTGCAGCTTACTTACAAGCTTGCAATAGGAAGTTGCGTAGTATTCAGACGGTGTTTTCAAAAAAATTTTACAGAATCAATTAAACTTAAATATGGTCAATGATTTTGAATTGGATTTGGTAGCTGTTCATATAAAGTAGGTCTACAAGAAAAAATTGTTGTTGTTTTTATATAATATATCAATACATTCGTCTATATTAATTTTGTCGCCTTTTAAATAGTCTTATGCCAGCGCTTCTTCCAATCGTCAAAACGCTTCTCAAACTCGATTTTTGGGATAGCCTTTGGCACTTTTAGCGATTTTCATCTATCTTAAAAACGACGGGCCTTTAAGGTTTTCTCTATTTTGGGAAATAGGAAAAAGTCACACGGAGCCTATAGAGGCTGGATCATCGTTACAGTATTGTTTTTGGCCAAGAATCCCTGAACAAATTCGTTGATCCATTTCTTTTAACAAAAGAAAATCGCCAAGCTCATAAAAAGACATCTAGCGGCTCCTACTGACAAGGTAAGCAATGTTTACAGCTGAAAATTTTATCATACTTCAGGGGTATGTACATATATCAACATAATAAAAAATGTTGGAAATTGGTCTCTCCAAACCAAAATTTTTATATTTTGAAATTCTCGTTATTTTCTGAAAACACCTCGTATCATATACTACATACGAAACCTGGTTTTCGTTAATAGAAACTACTTACATATGTATGTATATTGTATATGTACTCGTGTAATGTATACATACAGCTAACGTGAAAAATCCGACCAAACTTCAATTCCACATCAACTTCAGAATTTCGTTTACAAGAAAATTTACTACCTGAGTGGCTTTTGTATTCATGCTTAGTATCTGCTTTGGTGGTTTTTGGCACTTGAATGAATATTCAAAAGTTTATCCAGGTTTCACAATGGTACATATCCCGCCGCTCTTTCCAAACCACACAACGCTTTGAGTTCTCATCGTCCTCTCGTCTGTCATTCATTCACTGTTTTACATGCACTTATCGTCCCGAGGCAAGGATATAAAGACTTGTATGAAATACAGTCAAACAGACGGACCAAAATCCGATAAGCACGATTACAGGGATGCGAATATGAGAAGAAGTGCTTAGGTTTTATGCAAGTTGTAAATACAGTTATGATTAAAATAGTTTAGAGGGCAAAAATAGTGCAATACATTACAAAAATCGAGCCGTCGTTAACTATGACTTGAATCATAAAAATTTCCTATTGACAGTAAACTGCTACAATAGCTGTATTCAACTTGCGAAGCGTTGGAGAGTAGATAATCGAACAAACTATAAACGAGATGTTGACATAAACAGGCAGCAATTGTGTAACCCCTTAGTTTTGTTTTCTATAAACTATTATAATCGTTTTATATCTTAAGTTTGGAAAACCGAAGAATAAAAAGAAATTTGTATTTTCATTTGTCGTTAGAGCCATTCTATGCTAATAGTAAAACTGGTCTAAAATATGCAAAGCATAACTTGGTACACTGAAGATAGCTTTAATTACAAATTATATCACTTTAATGAGGTGTCCGCGTTCTCTCATGTACGATTAACTTGTAACCTTTTGTTCTTGCTATTACATATAATCTTTTTGTGAAGAGAACAGCGCGCAATAATAGTAAGCGATTCGAAGACAGCTAAGCTTTTTAGAGAGAACTGAATTAGGTTCATTTTAGGAGAGCATTAAGTAGTTATTTCTTTGGAAATATGTATTTTGAGGACCGAGCGATTTAAAAGAGTTTGCATCAGATTATCAAGTACCTAAATGAAATCTTTATTTGTGTACAGTGAACAGTTTCTATCTGATTGATCTAAATTTGTCACCATATCAAAAGTAAAAGGCCTTTTGGTCCGCGCTGTATTTTGAAATAAAAGATGTAAAGTAATTCTACTAGTGTACCATTCATGAACAATTATTATAAATACCATAAGTGAAGGTACAGTTACGAGTGCGTAAAATATTTTCCCTGTGCAGATTTTTTCATCGTCACTGTGCTCAATTGGCCACGAGACGTGCATGTACATACATACATATGTAGATGATGTATACAAAGTTTGTTGTCGAACTGTTGTTGACGTTCGTATTTCTGTTGCTGCCGCCGCTTTTACTTATGATATAACCTGCATATTTCATATGAATGTGTGTGTGTGTTACTTTGTTGATGTCCTTTATTGTTTGCCTTTCTCTTTTCAGTTACTGCCATCATTTTGTGTTGTTGTTCTTTGTGCCTTTGTTGTAGCAGTTTTGTGCTTTTCCTGTGGTTGTCACAGGCTTTTGTTTACCTGTGCGCTACGGTGGGGATGCCACTTCCATTGTAAAACTCCCCACGTTGTTGCTGGAGCGACAAAACTGCTGTCACCAGCATTTCTACATTTAAGTTGTCGTATTTGATGCAAACTGGATATGTGTTAAACGAGGAGGCTACTTCACACCACAAGAGAATCTGGATTTCTTCGAAAAGGTTTAATTTATCCCATTTAACATTATTATTAACTCCTAATCACACCTCGAATCCGAGGTTTTTAGCACTCTCAAAACCTCCAAAAACTATTTCTGATATGATTTTTAATACTCTCATAATATGTTCGACAGATTGGTTGTTTGTAAACTATGTCCGTCCGTGCAAGCGATATCTTGAGTATCTATAACTAAGCTCGAAATTAAGAAAAAACTGAAATTTGCAACAGAGAAGTGGTTAAAAATGTTTTTAAAATAGGTTTAAAGTGCATACACTAGCCGCCATAAGTCTACGCTCCTCCTCAAAATAAATCTTTACTTCTTTAAATAATAGGAATTATTATTTAAATAACTGAAACTTTGTAAATGTACAAATGTATGGCGCATTTCAGCCTAACCTCAATGTGAGTTCACAAAATTTGTATATTTGGAGTGTTAATAATACTTCAATATTATTAATATCCAGAACCTAGATGCTAAATGGTTCCAACATGAAATGAATTTGTGAATTGTCCACCCAGGTTCAGTGACTTAACTAAAAGGCAAAGGAGGAATAATAATCTCTTAACAGTGGTCATATATGTATGTACATATCATAACAAAATGGGTATTGCAGACTAACAGGTGATACTCTCGCAACTTGTTGCTACAGAGTTTAATAGTTTTGTTCACCTAACGGTTGTTTGTATCACCTAAAAGTAATCGAGTTAGATATAAGGTTATGTATATATAAATGATCAGGATGAAGAGACGAGTTAAAATGTGGGTGACTGTCTGTCCGTCCGTCCGTCTGTGCAAGCTGTAACTTGAGTAAACATTGAGATATCTTTATGAAACTTAATACACATGTTTCTTGGTACCGTAAGACGCTTGGTATTGCAGATGCACATTAAATTTTATCTCTGGGATGGTATGAGATGACTTTATAGGAACCGCGTTCAAAATTAGATAGTGGGCGTGGCACAGCCCACTTCTAGGTGAAAACCCATATCTTGAGATCTCCTTAACCGATTTCAACCAAATTCGGTACGTAACATTCTTCTCATATTTCTATGTTATAGTACGAAAATGGGAGAAATCGGATTACAACCACGCCTATTTCCCATATAACATCATTTTAAATTCCGTCTGATTTTTTCACTTTCCAGTATGCAAATCAAGCAACAATAATTATATCGGCTTAAATCTTTGCGTGAATAACACGTTTAAAGTATGCCACCTTGTGACCAAAAATTATCTAAATTGAACCAAAACTGTTCAAGCCCCTGGGTACGGTAATAAACAAAATTGTCGCATTTAGAGTGATGATAATCCTCAAGCCATTGTTGATGGCATGACATGTTGTGATTGTGTGTATCTATATTTTTTCTAAAATGTATCCGGCCATAATGTTGCAGTGAATTAGGAATGATATAGGCCCAGATTAATGACTTTTTCGGGCCTGAATTGGAGGATTTTAATGTGGACGACCTTAACAGCTAACGCAGCAATCTATTGAAGGAGTGCGTTATGTCGCGTCAAGGGCCTGTGTCGTGGCCTCCAAGGTCCGATTTAACACTGCTGGACTATTTTTGAGGGGTTGTATCTAAACAGATAAGTTTAAGACAATTGACGCCTTGGAAGAGAATATTCGTCGAGTTATTGCTGACCTGCGACCAATTCTTACAAAAAGTGGTAAAAATGTATGTAAGTACATATGTACAATAATTGCCTTTAATGCTTAGCCCAATTTTATTAAAATATCACTCATGTTGGCGTGTAGTTAAGAAGAGAGCCGGAATAATTTTATTCGATAAATATCAGCGAAGTGCAAAGATCTTACCGAATTTGATTGAGGTACATAGGTCTAGCAATTAAAATAAGTATAAATACACTAAAGTATTAGAAGCTGGCTTAACGCACACTTTTCAAAATCTTAAAAACCACATGAAGAGCAGAAAATTTCGTACAAGACTATGAGCTTTGAAATTTAAAATGATTTTATTTCATTGACTTATAAAATTCAAAAGGAAAAAACCAGTTTGCCTTAAAATAGCCTTGCCTATTAATAACTTTTAAACAGTTAAAAATTGTAAAATACCATTTTTGAAGTGCATTCAATTCCCTAAAAAATCCACGAACCGAAACATGTTTTCAAGTAGTTAGAAGCGAGATTTAAATTTTTCTATCTGATAATAAGAAAAGAAATAAAATACTGTTAGGCGTAGGACCCTCTCGGTACAAGAGCTCATACTTGGAGAACCTTTTTTAGAGGTGTCTATCAACGAAATTTTTAGAGTACCAAGCGAAATAAATACCTAACCTAATGTACATATACTTGTATGTATCAGTATATGATTATGTTGACCCTGTGCAACATGAACGTAATGTAAAATATAAAATAACGCCGCTCAGAGCATGAAATTATAGTTATTTCCAAAAAAATTTGTAAAACATTTTCCATTAATTACATACTATGTATTCCTACTCACCTATTTTTTCTCCCCTATTGAATAGGTAAAAGTGTGTCTGCATTTATAGTCAATTAGTTATCATTTCATATATTTTTATTTATTTATTTTATTGAGCAATAACATAAATTAATACATTTAAGATTATTGAAATCTGTTTATAATACGTAATAAATAAATTACTTAAATTACAGTATATTTTCTTCGTTTTCTACTTTTTGTTTTTGGTTTTTCACTCTCAGATTAATTACTTTAATATTAGTTCTACTAAATCGGTTTACAAATTTTTAACTTTTTTGAATCAATGACAGAGAATATTTAAAATTTTCAACCATTGAAATCAAAGTGAACTTCTACATTATTCTAGGGGTGCCCTCATACTGTGATATATGTATGTATTTAGTATCTGTGCGTAAAACGTCTCATTAACATTTGAAGTTTGAAGACTGCTATCGTTTAAGTGAATTCCAAACGTTAAAATTTTATCTCCTTCTCTATTGTATTATATTATATAATAAAATTTTAAAGTCTATTTTGATTATGGTTTTGATATTGCTGGGCTGATGTAATAAAATTCCTTTCATTTTTTAGCGTTTCAATGCCGTTCTCATTCTAATTTCCACTTTACTGCAGATTTTTATACATAGTATCAATAAATGTAGTTTATATTGAAGTTAATTTTAATTAATTTATGCATAATTTTTAGTTTAATTTGACTAGCACAAGTACTTTTTCTTCGGTTTCATCATGCGAATGCGTCATTTGGAGCCGACCCCGTTCGCCACGAGTGAAGTCGGTGGCGCAACACTGCTGCTGCCTGAGTTCTGTGGCTGCGGCACTTGAGACGTTGACTGCGGCTGATTAGGCGGGGATCTAGAGATGGAGCCACGCATGTTTGCCGTAAGTGGGATCCCCTGAGACACACTGTGTTTAGCAGAAATATCAGATGATCGCGTAGTGCCGCAAATCTTCGAAATAGCATTAAGCACAGAAAAATACGGTTAATATTAGATATGATATTCAATGTATATTCCAAAAATGCCCATTCGTTCAACAGAGGTTTAACAGTTACCTGGTGATGGTGTTCCCAATCCTTATGCTGGCAGAAAGCGCCACAATAACGGGCCAAATTGCAGCCAGAACAAGTTTCGGTTGCTTTACGTCCACAATTCCAGCAAGCCTTAATACAAAATAATAATATGTATAGGTAATAATGAAATAAAAGCTTTCCATTATTAATTTAGTCAGTTTACATTTTGGCCGGCTGTAATCGAGGGAGACTTGTTGTCCATTTCACGTTCGGCTGGCACGGTTGCTGCTGCTACACCTGCGATAGCTGCACTGGAATTGTGGATACCACCTGAATGGCGACTCATCTCGACGAAAAACTTTTCCATACGCAAGCGTTCCTGTGACATCACTTCTGATGCGCGTGTTTCTGCTGCTACCACTGCACGCTGTATTTCAATCACCGCCTGTCGTTTCACCTAAACAAACAAAGTATATTTCGGGTGAACTAAGATATCAGCCTAGCGGGTATTTACCTGGTTGACTGCTTCTTCGGCATTTCGTTTGAACTCAGCCACCTTCTCTTCAGTCTGACGTCGTATTTCGGCCAGTGATGCTGGTGTAACTTCACTGTAGTTGAGCTGTTGGGGCTCTACGCCCCGCTGTTGCAAGATGGTAATCGCCCGTTTTGTCTTATCCACCATTGCCGAGATACAGTTCAGCATGGTGTGTATATTCTTCCATTCCTCTTCGCCGCCGAGTGTGGGATTGACGCTGCCAGCACCAACCGCACTAGTGCTTGTGGTTGGGGGACCAGACCGTGGAGGATGTCGTTGCGCTGCATTTTCAGCAACGGTATTAACTCGCAGATCACGATCTTCCCTATGATTTGCCTATAGATAAATACAGACATATTACTACCAGCATTTCAAATACATCACAACTAACTGGGCAACTGTACCTTCTCCATAAGGCTGTTGAAATTATTCTCGGATTGAGTAATTGCTGACGTGCTACTGGCTGCCGCCGAGTAATCAAAAATGGTTGGTTGACTGGTAAATGCAAGACGTGCATCGGCGGATGCGGCGTTTAAATGAGTCGAATGTGCATGCAAGGCGCGCTTGGCCGGCGGATAAGCGGCCATATAATCATTCCAGTCTTGTATTCCATTGTGGTGTTCCATTAGAGTGTCCGAAGCTCGCCGCTTAAAGACGAGGCTGGTAGTACCCGCGCTGTTGGACGCTGTAGCTTGCACAACGGCTGCCGCAGCTGCAGCCTGCGCAGCATCCATGTGTACGAACATGTCACTGTATTCCGCAGAAGGCCCGTGTGGAGAAAACTCCATTACAACATTCTCATTCGTGGTAACGTATTGTAGTGTAGTCTAAAGATTGGCGATCAAGCAATTACAACCAAGTCCATAACATTTCTAGATATATATAGACTATATACTGTAAATAACTAAGTAATTCTTACCTGATTACTGGCACGCGCTAATTCGGAGATCTCGCGTTGCAGCAGGGAAATGTGATTTTTGAGTAATGGAATGACATACGGACGCAATGGCAAATTGATGGCATCTTGAAGTGTCAGGCGGAACTCATCAATGCTTATGCTACCACTGACCAGTGAGAGCACTAGCGCACGCACACGATCACTTACTTCAGGATGAATCTCTTGCGCTAACTGTACCAGAGATCCAAGAAATTTACGTATCTTACTAAGTAGGCGTGTCTGCTCAGCATGCACTGCAGCAGCAGTAGCTGCAGCAGCGGCAGCAGCCAGTGCCGCCTGTGTAGGTGGTGTGGGTAGTGGAGGCGGTGATGTGGTGGTCGTTGCTCCATTCACTACCGGTGAGGCGCTGGCATTACGATTCGGTCGTGGTGGTGGTGGTGCCAGGCTAGAGTGATGCAGTTGTGGTGACATAGGTGAACGTGGTGCAATAGCCCGTGCGCTCTCCGGAGAGTCGGGGGTGCGGCAACTGCGCGTTCCGTTAGCGTTCGGATTCGAACAAGTCGAACTAGAGTTGCTCACCCCACTGCTACCACTTGCACCAGCGCAGCCGTTGGTTTGCGAAGAGTTATTGCTGTTGCTCGAGTCCTTGCCGGAAGAAGAGTTGGAGGAGGAGTTAGCTGCAATAGGAAACGAAGAGCCGAAATTGTAAATGAATAAGCAATGTTGTAATTAGCGTGTGTTAGTTGTGTTCTGTTTGGATAAGCGTGCCACAAGCACCGCAACAGCAACATAAGGTGAGCGCCTGTGAAAAGCAACAACGTTTTGCTGCTCAACTACCAACCGAAAATGTTACGAAATGTGGCCAGCGGCAGTAGCGTGGCAACCAATGCTGGTCAAATTTTGAAGAGGCGAGTGCTGCCTGTTCTAGTGATTTTTGTTGCAGGCGGGTTGTCATGCTCAAAATATGCAGTACCTGAAACACGCAGTTGCCGTTGCCATGTCCGTCCAACCGTACCTTTATTGTTATGTCACGGCGTTCGTGTGTTCGCGCAACCGCAAATACCGAGATTTGTGTTACATTGCTTCTGCCACTGACGTCGACTCAGTTATGCTGTGTTTCGACTGCTGTTGCTACTGTTGCTGACCCGAAGGATAAATGCGTTGCTGTCTGGTGGAGCATGCGAAAGGACATGTCAGCAGCCGACACATCATAAATGCATTAGCTGCAACATGAAGAAGGCATTTCGCTTCGTTGCTTTGCTGCATTGTTGTATTCCACATTCAAGTACAAACAAAGTACAACTTCAGCCATCTCTCGCTCCGGTCAGCTGCCTCTGCTTCATCACCAGAGACTCGAGGGCAACTGACCAATGTCACAGTACATCCTGCACATTTTCCACACATTGGGAATTGTGCTTTTGTAGAATATGGCATGCTACACGAATATGGAGCAGTGTTGTCCGGCCATTAACCATTGCACGTTACGATAGTGGGCAGCAGACAGCCGGCAACTTCGGTGTGGTGTGGTATTCCCGAACATGGCAAATAAATTAGTAACATTCTGGACAAATTGCACTTGCACACGAGTTTTTCTCATCGCTAGTGTTCTTGTTGCAATAGCTGTCATTCTCGTTTGTCGATGATTCTGCCGTCCTGCTGTTGGTTGTTAGTGATGGTGTTGAAAGCGCAAACACGTGTTTCAACATTTGTTGCCAAATACATGATTGCATTTTGCTGCCACATGTACGTACATGGAAAACTTTGAAGAATTTGCTCCTACATACAACAATTATCTCAAGTTGGACATAAAAACAGGGAGTGGCAATGATCGTGTTTGAATAGGTATTAACTCGACATTCTTCATATACCCCCTGCTTATTTGCCTACAGGTACGCCGAATGATACTCTATTATGCATTTAGATATACATATATAATTTTATTAAGCTATTTATTAAATTTGGTCTCGCAGCTTATTTTCTCTTTTCTAAAACTGCAGTGTTGTGAGTGAAGCATTTTATTATTTTTGGTAAAACATTTATCGCAGAGAATGTTGAAGTATAATTCCCTTGTAACAAGACAGAAAATTTAAATCAAATTGACCTCATATAGAGTAAAAACAAGAAAAAACGTTAACTTCGGCTGCACCGAAGCCATAATACCCTTAGCATGTGCATTTTTTTATAAAATAAATGAGCATCAAAAGTTCTTTTTCATAATTTTGATCGGTCAGTTTATATGGTACAATCTGCAGTGGTCCAATCTGAACAATTTCTTCGGAGTTTTCCATACAATGACTTGAGTTGGATTGGTTAGTTTGTTTGGTATCTATATGCTGTAATTGTCCGATATCGGCGGTTCCGACAAATGAGCAGAAAAAGACGTGTGCAAAATTTCAGACCGATATATCAAAAACTGAGGGACTCGTTCGCGTATATGTATATGATAGGCGGACATGGCTAAATTGTGCAACTATTTGCTTTAAAATATCCTCGATCTCGGGGATTATCTCTTAATTGTCGCTAAATTTATTTCCCAATAGCATTTAATTGACTTCTGAGTACAAGAAAATCGCCGGGGTGCAGAACCGGGTAATACAGTTGATGCATTACCAAATCATTACCTAATCCTCTTCGTCATACAATTATACTAATCGCTCGTTCTTTCCGTCAGTTCTTTCAGTTCAGTTCAATATATTTGGTTAAAAAACAAGTTAATCTAACTAACAAATTAAGCAAATAAAACACCAGTATTATGAAAGTTTAAGTGCATGTATAGTAGATCCGTACAAAATCACAATGGGTTGAATTTGTAAGCAGCGTCGCTTTCGTTAGTTGAGGCTGATAAGTTAGCTGGCTATTTTGTAAGTTTTAAATATGATTGTAAGCAATTTACAATTAATCTAGAACCAACTGAGGCGTATTTCTGTATAGAGATGCACAAAGTTATTAAATAAATGATAGCTGGCGAGGTAACGATGATGACAGGACGTCTTACGTTAAGTTATGTACAAACTCGTATGAATAAAATAACTGATGGCAACAATGATGGCATTGTTTGAACAAAAGCCGAGGCTACATGATCCATTATATTCGTCGACACTCTACCACTTTAACTTGACGTTTGTATATACGTGTGTGTGTCGATCGCACATCAGAGCCCACCTGCTGCCCTGACGTACGTATGGACGCCACAGCAACCCTCTCCCACAACCCGCAAGGAATAGAGTATATCCGTTCAAATCGTAGATGTGTATGCCATGAATGTATGTTATATACGAATATATGTATGTTATGTCAATACCTGAATGGGATTTGGGTGTGATTTTGTCGCAGAGATATTAGTTGGGTTTTTGGGCTGCCAGCTGGGCTTGGTTGGTTGTGCGCTAGTCGCTCGCATGGTCGATAGAAGACAATTTGCTGTGCAAACAAACCAAATTGAGATAAACGAAGCGTGTTAAAACAACAACAGCTGCAACAATAACGAGAAGAGCGCAAACAAAACGGAAATGAGAAGGAGGCACAGAATCAATACGGGTAGCGTGCGGGGACATACGACAAAAATATTGAATGATGACATGTCACTCGGTGAGCAGTGCACAGCGGCAACCACCTACAATGGGATGAAAATTTTTTTTAAGAAACTGAGAGTATTGGGTACGAAGAATGCACCATTCAAGCCACACATCAAAGAAGAGCGAAATTCTGACTATAACAAATAACTTAGGCGATAAAGGTCTTTGTCTGGCCCCTTAGCGCCCCCTGTTTCTCCCTTAGTTTTATCACACTGTTTTTGTCAAAGTGAAAACAATTAAACAAACAAATAAAGTAAAATGTAAAAAATAAAGCAGCATCAAGTAAATAAGTGAAAATGACAGAAAATAATATCAAAAAAAGGAGAGTTATGTGGAGTGAAGCTGCCGAAACCGATCTAATAGATTTTTGGCGGGAAAAAATGCCACAGCTACGATCGGCTAGTCAAAACCAGCTGTTTTATAAACTTTCAACGGCAGTGAGGACAGTCTAGATTAGCGAATATATAAAATGTAATTTAATTGCTTAAAATTGTTGGTGGGAACATGATATAAGCCAATAGTGCAACCTTCGATCATATTGTTCAGACTGGATCACTACAGCACATATGCATAGATGTCCACAAATAAACAAGAATGACCACATAAACAAAACGAGTCCTTTCATTTTTAATAAAAAATATGTTTTAAGTCTTAAAATTTATGCATAAGATATTCAACAACATATTATTATTTCCATAGTCCATATGTTTCAATTGAAAGGAAAGAAAGTTTCATATCACAGTTTATGTTAAATAAACTAAAAACTAATTCCACATAAAAATAGGAGTATTCTATGTAGTACGAAAAATTCTAAAAGTTTTACCTTAAAATTATTTCAAACCTTTACTAAATATTAAAATAATTCATATTTATTCGAACAGCTTTAGTTTCAAGAGAATTTGACCAACGCCACTAAAATCAGGGACTATTTTTCAAGTTGGGGGGATGTCGGACAAAGTTGACATAATACAGACATAATACAGAGGTTTCAGTCAAAAATTCTCAGAGCGATAAAGGGTTCGCCATGGTACATTCGAAATAAAAACTTTCACAAAGATCTTGGTATTTTTATGGTATATAAAGAAGTAGAGGACAACAGAAAGAACTATGAGCTTAAACTCCGTAATCATCCAATTCCATCAGCTAACGTCTCGTTGCATTCCTGTATTCAAACTAGTTTAAAAAGAAAAGTTCTACCAGCCTTTTAAAGAGCAACGTTTTTCCAAACAGGCTCAATGACCCCCTTCAGCTTGTCTTGTTTTAAATAGATTTAAGATTTTATTACCTATCGTTAGGCTTTGAATAAGCAGATTCAATAAATAGAAGATATCTTAATAAAAATAGGCTCTAGAACTGGTACTAACAAATAATTCAATTTTGGATTCATCTGACCACAATATATTTTGAAATTTAAACACGGGCCCGGAGATTTGCTTTTTTGCAAATTTGTAAGGGTAAGGGCCTCCAAATTTGGGGGACCTCCAAAGGGAGGTCTTGGTTTTTTAGTAGCGGTACTTTTCGTAGACTTTTTGCTCTGTGACAATCGCCCACAAAGAGTTTCAGTATTAACTGATAAATTTGGTCCATCGCTGATGCTCCTGGCTGAGGCAGAAGTATTAATTTTGGGTTTGGGATCGTCAGCAATGTGCGTTTGGCTCTTTCGTCCATGTGTTTCATTTTTATTCCAATAATTTAAGGCATTTGCTACTCCTTAAGCAAAATATCAAATATATTTTTAATATTTTCCTATTATTTTGTAGATTGATCGGAATCAAGTGCTATTGTTTAGCCGCTATAAGACGACCCATCACGGTCGATTTTACATACACACATTTACGGTCGCACATAAGAGTGTGTAAACACTACGAGCTACTGCTGCTGCCATTATCACTATTTACCTCAGCAGCAAGACGAAGTGAGTGATGTTGCAGCTGAATCCACAAATTATTATCTCAAAAGCAAACTCACGCATTTGAGAGATACGAATATAACGGCGATTGAAAGGACGGCAATATATGTTTATGTACAAATGTATGTAAAGCTCATATTTATACATATGAACGCTTAACTGTGATAGCTGTTCGAATTTCAACGCACACAAGTACTTGTGCCATTAGCTAGCTGTTGCCATCGTTATCGGTCCCACACAAATACGCAAACAATCTAAACAATCCTGCCCACACGACCAACAACAAACTTACAAAAACACCTGTTTGGGAAACGCGCACCACGCCGTATGTACCTAGGGACGAAGAATTTCAATTAGCCTGTACAAACAAGAGGGACAGTGCTGTGAATGATGGTTTGGATGGTTTCCCCGCTAGTTAGTCAGGAAAGCGTATTGCGGCATTTTCCATGAAGATTCTTTCCCGATTGGCAATTTTCAAAACATGGAGAGAGTTTAAAATTTTGTTGGACCCTTCACACAGTTTGACAATTCCACTATTTCCGAAGTATTCAGTACGTTTAGATTAATCCTTTGCATGCATATTTTGTGATTTCAATGAACCCATTTCAAAACAAGTAAGGAAGGGCTAAGTTCGGATGTAACCGAACATTTTATACTCTCGCAAAGTCAAATGGTATACTCGTTTGAGATTTCTTTGTGGATTGGCTGATATTTTCGGTAGAAGGTCAACTATAGGCACTGGGGTCCACATATTTAGTACTTAGGGGCTTGAACAGTTTTGGTTCGATTTAGACAATTTTTGGTCACAAGGTGGCATACTTTAAACGTATTATTCACGCAAAGTTTTACCCCGATATAATCATTGTTACCTGATTTGCATAGTGGAAAGTGAAAGAATCAGATGGAATTGAAAATGGTGTTACATGGGAAGTTAGCGTGGTTGTAGTCCGATTTCGCCAATTTTCGCACTATGACATAGAAACGTGAAAAGAATTTTATGCACCGAATTTGGTTGAAATCGGTTTAGCAGATCTCAAGATATGGGTTTTCACCTAAAAGTGGGCTGTGCCACGCCCACTGACTAATTTTGAACGCGGTTCCTATAAAGCCGATTTATGCCATCTCAGAGATAAAATTTAATGTCTCTGGCGTGTTTAGTGCTTGATTTATGGCGCTTTTAGTAGTTTTTAACAGTACCGTTATATGGGGAGTGGGCGGAGTTGCCGCCCGATTTCAACTATTTTCACACCGTCAATAGAAGTGCTAAAAACATTTGCTTCTAGTGAATTTTGTTATTATAGCTTTAGCGGTTTAGGAGATATGCACATTAAACCTATTAGAGGCGGGACCACGCCCACTTTTAAAAAAAAAGTTTTAACTGCAGATGCCTCTCCCTAATGTGATCCTGTGTACCAAATAACAGTCTTGTATCTTATTGCGGAGCTTAGTTATGGCAATTTATTTGTTTTTGATTAATGGCGTTTTGTGGGCGTGGCAGTGGTCCGATTAGGCCCATCTGCAATACCAACCGTCTCACGGTACCAAGAAACATGTCTACCAAGTTTCATAAAGATATCTCAATTTTTACTCAAGTTACAGCTTGCACGGACGGACGGGCAGATGGACGGACGGACAGACAGTCACCCGGATTTAAACTCGTCTATTCATCCTGATCATTTATATATATATAACCCTATATGTAACTCGATTAGTTTTAGGTGATACAAACAACCGTTAGGTGAACAAAACTATTATACTCTGTAGCAACAGGTTGCGAGAGTATAAAAATATAAAGTTTCAAAAGAACTATCTCTATATTGCGAACTCTCTGTGACTACTCTTTCGTAAGAAATAAGCATTGTTTTAGCCTCGGATTCAGTTTTAGCTCTCGGAATGCCTCTCTTTAATAGTTAATGTATTCCATCCTGCCTCTTTAATATATTACGTTACAAATTTGTCTATCTACAACAAGGAAAATAATCCCACTTAAAATTCATTATGTATTCATTGCTTTAAGAAATGTGTACATTTGTTTTCAACGGCTCAAGTCCTCTCAACAACTTTATGGCTTCATAAAATGATGAGTAGTTTTTGAAAATTTGTGTGGTTTTTAACACCTTTTTATACTTTACGCTCATAAGTGCAATAGTTAGTATAAAATACAGTGTACAAAGCACTAGTACTTATTCTGTATGTCATTATCATTCGTGTATCTATACATAGAAATACTGGCAAAAATATCATAGGTGGTGTAAAAAATTTTACATTCAGTAAATATTTAATAAAGTATATTTGCTGATAATGATTGTCATTCCAATTTAAATTAAAATTTAACCAAAATATACTTTAAATAATAAATATTTTTAATTATACTTTAACATCTGTGGTTCATTTCGAATTCTCTAATAGAAGTAAAAAAAAGATTTTCTGATATACGATTTGTTCAATACAATTTGTATCAGTAATTATAATAAAAAAGGAGCAGAGGTGATGACATTCCAAACCATATTAAGATGGTCTGAAAAACCAGAAAAAATCTTAACTTCGCCATACAAGAACTTGATTTTGATCGTTCAGTTTGTATGACAGCTATATGATATGGGGGTTGTATTTTTTCATATATTTCGGATTAGAGAATAAAAACAAATATTAATCATCGAAAATCGCTTAATTCTTTTTTCAAAATATTATTCATTAAGATCTATACACTTTTGCATGAGTTTGAACTAATTGTAGAAGCACTTTTGCCACTCTGAGGTATCTCCAAAACATGCGTTTTGAACACATCACTCTTCAGATGTCGAAAAACGTTGACTTCTTAGTTTATTATTAACGTTCGGAAATAAAAAGAAGTCATTTGGTGCCAAGTCAGGACTATACGGTGGATGACTCATCAAATCGATGTTTTGAGTGTTCAAAAATGTATTTGTTTCAGTCGATGTGCGAGAGCTCGCATTGTCGTGGTGAAGACTGATGCGTCTTCGTCGGTTGGTTTTCTTATTTCTTAAAAGACAACTAGCAAACAAATGGATGTGTACAACTCAGAATTTACTATTCTGCATTGTTCTAGTGTATGGTTGCGACATGTCGGCTCATCTTGAAGCACCCATACAGTCGAATGTTGTTTACCTTCCGGCCTATACGCGTAAATCCACGATTCATCACCTGTCACGATGTTATAGACAATTTTCGAAACACCGTTATCTATTTTCTAACATTTCTCTCATCCACGTGCCTTTTTTTGAGTAATTAACAAATTGTGTGGGATCCAACGTGAACAAATTTTTTTTACAGTCAAATGTTCATGCAATATTGAATATTATTAGTATGCTAGGCCCACTAATACCTATAGTTATCTCAATCTCACTATAGATCACATGACGATCCGGCAATTTCAGTTTGCGCAGAGCATCGTTTCCGTAACAACAACTGATTTTGGACGACCTTCACTAAATGTGACTGGGAGAGTTCTAGGGCTTCGATTGAACTCACTATACCATCGATAAAAACTGGTCCTTGATGGAGTTTCAACGCCAAAATTGAATCGAATTCAGCGATGCACTGTTGCTGAGTTAATCCACGTCGAGAGTCGTAAAACATAATAGCGCCAAAATGTTCGCGATTTGAATCCATTTTTTGGCCTAGATGAATATTTTAAGTTATTGTAAACATCACAAATAGCATTTGTATGTCAAAACATCGAAAATGTCAAACTTTTCGAGTGTGTGCGTTTTGTGTGTTGCCAGATTGCAACGCTAGGGTTGCCAAATCCCGAAATATAAAAAGCAGCCTACGTATAGTGGTTCGATCTGAAAATGTTGTAGCGTTGCCCTGGATAATCTTTCATGCCAAATTTTGCGAAGATATCTCGTCAAATAAAAAAGTTTTCTATACAAGAAATTGAATTTGATCGATCAGTTTGTATGGCAGCTTTATGCTGTAGTGGTCCCATAGGAAATATTTTTCTGATATTGCAGAGTTGCCTTGGTCAATAATTCATGAAAAATTTCATGTTCAGAGGTTTAGGTATCTCAAAAACTGAGGGACTAGTTTGCGTATATACAGAAACACGGACATGGCTAAATCAACTCAACTCATCACGCTGATCATTTAAGTATGTATTGTATATATTAAGTTCTCCGATGTTTCCTCTAGGTGTTACAAACTTCGTGGCAAACTTTATATATCCTGTTCAGGGTAAATTCCCACTTTTTTACTTCGTATCCAACAACGTACTTCTAATGAACAGTGAGTAATAGACCACTTTTTTCAAAATATTCTTATCGTAGTGGACAACAAGTCAATATGTAGATACCAAATTAATTTGAATCAAAATAAACTGAATTTATTTCTTAACTAAGTGAGTTAAAATCGCCTAATGCTTGAAAAACTATTTCAATCGACAGAACTCCTGTTATAATTCGCAGAAGTTGTCATCTTCAACAGCACAATCTATTGTGCCTAGTGGTATCAACCGCATTTTCACTACACTTGGCAATACCCATACACATTTCCCAATAGTCATGATGAATATTAACGAGAGCACTGTTTTCTTTCCATCTTTCCAGTGGGTTCGCTCCTAGTGTGCGATCCGCTGGGACAGTGCTGCTGATGAAAGCCGTTTTGTGTGCGGCCGGCCTTTCAACAAGAACGTCGGTTGGTCACAGCTGCGCAAAGTTTGGACACACATTTCGATTGCACATAAAATGAAAAAGGGACCCTTATATCGACAAATATATGTAGGTATTATTCAAATATGTACATATACGTTTGTATTTGCATAGATTTACCAATGAATAGTGTCCACATTTCATTCCAGCCCGCTTCGCTATCAGTTTGGTGGCACAAATGAACAAATAGAAGCAGGTAAGGGGTTTCCACCATTTTAAATAAAAGCTCTAATGTGGTATTATCTTGGGGCTTCTACAAATACAAAACATTTTACCGCATTCCGTTACCCACACGAAGATGCTGCGATAATACTTTTTGTTGGTGCTGTACAATAATGTTAAATAAGGTACTTTTCACAAGCAGACGACGTAAACAATTGCAATACATATATACAAGCTTATTTAGTATGGAATCATGGAGGTAACTTCCCATATTAGCATGGCTCTATCTAATCTCTTTATTTCTCTCTAACTCTCACTGATTAAATTAATACTAGGTTGTAATCACACAATTTATCCAGTTCCACTAGGGAACTAAACGTTTAAAGACTCGATGCACTGGTTGCTCACGTTGTCGCCATAACAAACTGTAAAGAGTAATTTCGATTTGGCGAAGACTACGTCAGAACGCAGTAAGTGAAGAACTACAAAATACAGAGATATTCCATTGCGTTGTTTTACATAAATTTAAACTATTATTAGTCATCATCGATTCTCTCTTTCTCTGCACGCTAACTTTGGACGCCGCTCTCTTGTCAAAAAATTTACATTTAAATGCAACAAAACAGTAAGCGAGTTGAATCCTGTACAAAAGAGTACTCAGATACCTGAATCAGCTAGTATAACCGCTTTCTCCAAAGCCATCAAGTTTCGAAAGCAGATTTCATTTGGATTCAGTGACCTAACTCTTTGATGGCTCCTTCCCCGCGATACCGTCATTTTAAATATCATAACAACCGTCTCAAGGTGTGATGGGGAAAGACGGTATCCAAGAGCGCACAAGTGGTGTCCCACAATTGACCAAACACAATTGGACAGTTGCTGCAAATATTTATTCAAAGATGGGGCGTTGAGTTGGAGGTGATTGGAGTTATACAAACTTTCTTTTCATGCTGCTATTGTACACATGGTTCTTGGTCACTACTGATGACGAAGCTTAGAATTGCCGCAACTGTGGCAGCTGTTGCCTTAATGTATGTACATACATATGTTTTCAGTTGAACTGTGGGTGCGACAGCAAGTTTTGTTAGTTTTGTGGGGACTGATGCTGCGAAAGTTCTGCTTTCTAAACTTTTCTACAGTTGGTACATAGTATTTCTGCTAAATTTTTGCTTGTTGCACTAAAACATTTTGTTTCAGTTTTTCTTTGTGTTAGAAACATTCAAAATTAAAAAAAAAGCATTAAAATTTATGTTTGCCTAATGGCAATGCAGAGAAATGGTGTGTGAGTTAAACGGAATTGCCTGAGCGCATATGTTGCACGCTGGGTATGCCCAATGAAAGTTGACTCAAATTTATTCTTACCGTCGACAATGGCAATGACCAACGTAACCAATTCCGTTTTGTACAGTTCTCGCATGCGACATTTATTACATACAAATGGATACACACACGTCGCCATGACTATTTATAATCGCTGGCAGCTGTTAGATCTATAACAGTTTGCCAAACTATTGCAACTTTTAAATCAAAATAAAAATATTGAATTCGCCGGAGTGCAACTTCCAAAAGCTTTTTTCATAGCTTTTAAGCCAATTATTTTATACCCCAACTAATGAAAAATCGATACTCAGTTGGCATGGATCTGCATATAAAAAGTTCGTTGAAATATAGAACTTCTGAAGGATGGATATAGCAACAGTTCTTCTCTTCTTCTTAACTGGCGTTGTTAACGCTTAGCCACTTGAGCAGAGTTCAATTTGTCGAACATTGTTGAACGTTCCTACTAAAGTGAGGTTCACGTAACCAGAAGAGACCTGTATTTTTATTTTTCGAGATGACAGCGTTCCTCCCATTTTTGGGGGAATGTTTTGACAACAACAAACGACAGAAATTATGAAATAGATTTTAAGTCTCACATTATCGGCATTGATTCTGCCTCCATCAGGTCTGACTTAATATCTTATACTATAGTTGCAGACTATCCCATAGTTAGCTAATGAAACAAAAAACTCCATCGTCTTTTCTTGGTTTTCGAGTTCTTCTTTATATTTAATTTAAATTTGCACATATGTACATATGTATGTACGTATATAATATTAATTAAACCGATTTTGAAACTTTATAATATATGTCTGTACATATGTCTATACTCGCTCAATATTTAAGCACACTTATTTAGAAAATTTGTTAGAACTTTTACCACGAAAAATAGTTTCTATTTCAAACACAGTGCCATAAAAAAAAACCTTCCTGCATTTATGAATCTTTGGCTGACAATAGCAAATTTGTTGCTAACATTTTCATTAGGAAGTAAAACTACATACATATTTTCTTTAGTTTAGTTTACTATTATACCCTTACCACCACTAGCATTGAGTATTCGCTCCGTTAGCCATGTAAGTGGTGAGTGGGTGATTGGGGCAAATAAGGTGAATGAGTGTATTTTTCCGGTTCATGTATTTTCTTAGAATTTGCATGACACAACTCACAAGCAACCACAGGAGACACCTGTTTGCATTCCCAGCAGAGCCGGATGTGTTCGGTGAAGTGGGCGACGAAAGCTTTTTCAAACAATTCGGAATAGAAATCGTAAAAATAATCCCTCGTTGGTTTTCTTGGTCTTTGTCCTTGGCTATGTAGTCTTTATTGTTACGTAATTGTTTTTTATGCGAAATTCCCATCATGATGCTACTATTCATAAAAGACGTGCATGAATATACTGTTATACATAAATATGTACGACAGATGAATACCGTAAATTTGTACGCACCGCTTCATATGTTATTATTAAGTTATATTATTGTGCTGCGAACAGCGGAGGGCGTTCTTTATTATATCCTGAACATAGTATATAGGTATATTAAGTTTGCCGAGAAATTTGTAATACCCTATCGTTCTGAAATTTTGCACATGTCCTTTACTCACTAAGAAGCCTTTAAGTCGGAACCACTAATATCGAACGACCTGAACGATCAAAATCAAGTCCTTGTATGGAAAACGTTTTTATTTGATGAGATATCTTCATGAAATTCGGCATATTATAGCTTAATATGTAGCTTCCAAATTACAAAGGTATGCATTGTGCTCAGTATCAAAAGAACACTGTAATATCTCCTTTTCTTTAATTGAATTCAGTATACACTGGGTGTTTACTTATTTAGAAAATCTAGAGCAGAAGTTCTTTAGTTATTTTCAGACCCTAATTAATCCAGGTCATCCGCTCTATCTAATAATCCGAATTAATCTAATAAGTTATTTGATTAGTAGTTTGTTCATAAAGAATATCGTTGAGATAATTTGAATATTGATTGGATTGCAAAAATTTACGTAAACGTCATAATACGAACCTTTGTTCCGTCGACTAGAATTATTGTGTGCAGAAGTCTCATAGGCGTCCTTATCAGTAATTTCTTCTTTAATTATCGTCTTGCCGTCAAGAGCCATCTGCAAGCAAAATAAAATAATTGTTATTCCAATGCAATATAATATTAAATGGAAATGTACCATATACATGCTCTGAAGGAAATATATACCTATTCACCATAACTTTTAAAGGTGAGATATTCGCCGTCGTCTTTCAACAAGGCCTTTAAAACATTTACCGTTAATTAAGCTAATACTAAGCTAAGCGTTTGCTATTAATTAAACTTTGTACGTTGATTGATTAGAATCCGTTTGAGAATTTGGTTTCTTTTTCATGTACGTCATTTTATAGAATTTATTTCAGTTTCCTTAATTTTCTTTAATATTTAATTTTAGTTTAGGTATTTATAACCCTGATTCTAGTACACAGTTATATTTAGATTTGTTAAATAGATCCTAAAGTTACATAACTACAAAAAAGTTTGATGACAAATGATGATTTTCCCACAGTGCAATTACGCTGTGCGAGGGTGGATTGTTGTTGATTTCGAGGGGGTTATAATAGTAAAATAGTATCTGACATGCAAATCAGTAGTGAGTACTGTTATAGAGCTAAAACAGGCGACGATGATACTTCGTACGAAAGCAAGAAATGCCGAGTTTACATTGTTATATTAACCAGTGATAATACAGTTGCAAAACCAACATCGTCAGTTCAGAAAAGGAGAATGACATTAGTCTGCTCTAAAGCAGTTAGATATAGACCCGCCGAGAGGGAAGTGGGTCGGAGGTGATTCCCCCGGGTCCGGAAATCTCGAAGTGGACCGCATTTTCCAAACAATTGGTGATTAGTAAAAGTTAGTTAGTAAAAAATAGAATAAACGTTGTGATTACCGATAAAGTAACGTTTTCACGCTTTTGTAGATTGGGTCAAAAAATCGGCAAAGCTATTGCCGCTTTAATTTTCAAAACATGGTAGTAATATGAGCGGTAAATATAAAGGAGGGCAAAATTACATCCAACGTATTAATAAGTATGCAGTTCTTTCGCTCTGTGGGGCCCACACGCTGAATTTGGTTGGAGTCGACTCGGCTGAATGTTGTTCTCCAGCAATAACTTTTTTGGTGTCGTTCAAAAATGTTTCAATATTTTCAGTAGCAGCACACAACGTTGGGAAATTCTGAAATGCAAAATATTCAGATCACTTCACTGTCTTTATAATACAAGGTGGTCTACCAGAATCGAGGTCATTAAGTCATTTGCGAAAAATGTTCCCGGATTGATAAAAGATTTAAAAAAAATTAAAGAACTTAATTGCAGAAACTCGTCGAGGCGTTGATGGAATTTTGAAATATAAGAGCAAATTTGAGTGCGTTTAAATAGCCACCATATGGTTTAAAATCTTTCAGTCAATAAATGAAAGAAAGTTGGTTCAAGAGATGAATGCCACCATCGACGCTAAAGTTAGAAATACAGAAAATCTTCATGTGGACTTGCAATGTCTACGCGACCAGTGTGAAACAATTTATAATGAAAGCAAAATTGATGCAGAGGATAGAGCATGTCGAGACGATTTTACAATCAGCAAAAAAACAAAAATAAAAAGGGAACGACCTACATGAAGAAGTGGATGAAAATTGGATAAAGAGGAAATTAAATTCAAAAGAAATCGATCTTATTTCTATGGCAGCTCCATAATTTGAAGGAAGATAAACTCAACGCAGCTGTCAAAAAGTTTGTAAAAAGTTAACGATGCAAATTTTGAAACCCGTATGCTATCAAAGCTCGAAAATTAGGAAGACTTTTCCCAAATATTTATTTGTATCGCTTTGAGAATATTTTGCACTTTATCCGTATCTGTTTCAAGTGGTGAACGTTCGTTTAGTGCTTTAGTAAGGATCAAAAATTTAAATTAATCATGCTTGTCACAGGGCAGAATTTCAGAACTAGCTACACTATATTATCGACTCATTTGCTGTCGCCGATGCTCGAAAAACTCACTTCCACACAGTTTCAAATAATTGAAGATAAGAGGATTTTAAACAGCATGTTCATAAACTTAATCACGATAGTCAACAGCTTTTAAAAGAACCGTTTTTTCATGAATTAGATTGGTAAATAAATGTTTAAATGAGAAGTTTCTGTCTTCTTATTAACTGTAAAGTCGTGCTATCCCAATATTCATATATTCCGGTATAAACTGAAAAAATAGTTTAGACTGAAAATCTATGTATGAACTGATATATACATATGATCATTATTGATTTTCAAAATCGTGCAATACAAATTTGTTCCAGCCAACATCAACAAGAAGTCAAATTAATACAGATGTGATCAGAGCATAAAACATTACGTCGTATTTGACTTATTCCTTAAAAACATTGAAGTAGTAAGTGGAAAGATAGTTATTAAAGTTTATAAAGAATTATAAATATTTACTCCTGGGCCGGGGTTTTCTTTCGGCGGCCCTGTATACATATAGTAAAATTATAATCGAAAGAGACAGGGTAGCTTCACTCACTTGGGAATACTTCGTGGCGAGGCTCCAATTACGGAAGGCAAATTATGCTCTCCAATGAAAATCAAAGGGAAAACATCTGCATCGTCAAGAAAAACAACATTGGCAAGGAGCAGTGGGCAGAGTTCACGCCGGTCCGGAGTGAATTGTTGGAGCCCTGTAGCCATATTAATGTATGTAAAAATATGTAAGTACTGGCGGCAGCTGCTGCATGCCTACTTTCCAAGCCCCGTCTGCTGCCCACTTTGACTGCCTTTGGCTGTCCGCTAGCCTAACTGCTGCTGCCTGAATAAAATAAACGATGCCGGCGATGAAATCAGCATTCAGTCATTGAATGCAGAGCAACAGTCTCTGCTAGACATGATTGCTAAAAAATCAGCACCACAAATAAACAATAACAACACGACTACAACTACAACACCATAGAGCAAGCAGCGTACCTATCCATGTACGTCAATTACAACAGCTGGCCTCAACAATGCGCAGCATTAAAACAAGTGTTGGCAGCGAAAGCTACACACACACAGGTTTACATGTTTCTGCTAGAAATATATGTAGATTCTACTACCAGTCAACAACATCTGTTGCTGTAGCTGGAGTGCGACGGGCGGCATATACATACACATGTGTGAGCGCATATGCATATGTGGATTTGGGTAATGGTGAGTGGTGACTGGTGAATTGTGAATGGGTGAATGGGTGAAGCGCACAACTGCGAGAAAACATTTTCCGCTGGTCTCCTCTCTACATTCAGCGCGCTGTGTTGTTGTGTTTCTTTTAACCTTTTCGCCTTTTGCGCCGATTGGAAAAGTAACACCTGCATTCATAAATTGCTTAAAAATCACCTTGGCTGCCGGCAATTGAGAATGACAGAGTGTCTGGCGGACTGACTGATGGGCAAAGAGCTGTACCGCCACATATTGGACGGTGGCAATAGCATGGTGGCGGAGTACACAGCTGCAGTTAAGTTGTATGCCGAAAATTGTCAGTGTATTGTCTATTTAGATACTATAATGCATGACATACATACAAACAAATACTTGAAATGTGAGCGAAAACCCACATTTAAGCACACACTGATATGTAGAACCTTTTAATTTCCTTTAATTAAACGAAGCACACAATGAAGCACGTGTGATGGATGGATGCGTTCAGACTTCATATTTTTAATCGCGTATATATTTTTAACGGTGACATGGCAGATATTAAATAAACTTTTTATATTTCGTGAACGCATTTCTATTTTTCTTTTCTACAAGTATTCTATTCTATACCCAAAGAAACAAGTCCGTTCGGTAAAAGTCCAGACTACGAAGTTTTCGTGTCCTTTCTATATGCAGAAATTTATACTGGTTTAATAATTATTTATCATTACCTTTAAAATATATATTAATATGTATTTTTTTTTGTTATTTAGCTGAAAAATAAAGCGGAA
This sequence comes from Bactrocera oleae, assembly GCF_042242935.1. Lineage (NCBI taxonomy): Eukaryota > Metazoa > Arthropoda > Insecta > Diptera > Tephritidae > Bactrocera > Bactrocera oleae. The sequence continues at coordinate 21,794,000 of NC_091538.1, forward strand.
CCCGGTTAAAACTTAAGTTTGGTTTTATAAGAGATTTTTCATAATTTATTTGATGAATAAATTTTAAAAACATCTTTGATAACTAAAAAGATTTTCAAAGTATATTTTACTGTTAAAATAATAAAAATATTTAATAATAAAATATAAATTAAATAAATAGTAAATAAAATACCATAAATGTCTTATTATTTCCAATGAAATCCTTCAGCATCAATAATCGTTTCATTCCGTGTTCTTGATACGTCCAGTATATAATATCGGGACTTTGGCCAGTCCATTATTATACTCTTGTTACAGAGCACACTAGTTTTGTTCACCTAAAAGTTGTTTGTGTCACCTAAAACTAATCGAGATAGATATAGGTTTATGAATATACATAAATGATCAAGATGAGGAGACGTGTTGTCCGAATGTCTGTCTGTCTATCCGTCTGTCTGTGCAAACTGTAACTTGAGTAAATATTAATCGAAAACTTATAAATTGGCATAATTAAGCCTCAATTAATTCAACTGTAAATTGATACAACGAATCGCAATAGCGAGGGTCACCTGTGGTTTGACAATTGTTAAAAAGTGGGAGTGGCTTCGTCCCTTAATAGGTTTAATGTATATATCTCTCAAACAATTCAAGCTATATCACCCAAATTTGTACAGAACAAACCGTTTCGACAGCTTTTGCGTCTGCGTAAAAGTAGGTGAAACTCTCCTACATAACGGTTTTTATAAAAACTACTTAAAGTGCGTAAATTAATAATGTAATGAGTCAGAGTCATTAACGTATACATCCATAATGGCACAAAAGGGATTTATAGGAGCAGGTGTCAAAATTTGACAAATGGCGTTGCTCCGCCCACATTCAGGTGAAGTCACATACAACACCTACTTCTCATATAACACAAATTTAAATTTCATCTGATTTTTTGACTTTGCAGTGTGCAAATCAAGCACTACTCCATATGTATATTGAAATAAAGCTTTTTAAAAATAATGCCTTCAAGATATGCCATCTCAAGTTTAAAAATAGTAAAAATTGGGCAATAACTTTTCAAGCCTCCATACACCGAAGATGTGGACCCAAGTATCCATGGTTAACTTTTTACCGATATTATCGTTCAATGTATGAGATATATGATTGGAATTCGGGGAGAACGCTTTAATGACCAATATGTGAGTTATATTAATAAAATGGAGCAGGCGTAGTCTTCTATTAACGGTGCATATGTGTGCCTAAAATGGATTAAATCGGGTAAAGACTTGACCTAGCCCCTATATAACTAATATCAGGATGTTCACCCATCCGGTTGACTTTACTCCTTATATATTGGTGTCGGTATATGAGGTACCTTAATGGAACACAGAGAACGTCTTTTTCTGTAAATAGTATGTAGTAATGCTAAAAATAGATCAAATCGGTCCAATACTACCTATATTCCCCATGGCTTGATCTCCTTTTTCTACGGTTAACTGGGACAGTGCAAAAAAATCAAATTTTCATATAGAACCCACTAATGGGTTCAATTAAAAAAAAACAAGTCCGTGCAAAAAAAAAAGAAAACATGAAAACAGATATTCTTACAGTGAGAATTTACATAGTTAAAACACTGTAGATTTTCATTGTACGATATATGTATTATGGTTAAAAGGAAACAACAAAAAAGATTCTGGGAATGGTAAAAACACAATAATAAATTTCAAAGTTCATGTAAATATTATGTGTTACATTTATGATTTTAAAAAAAATCCGTCATTAATCGCTGTGTCTTCTTTGCCTTCACTTCTTCATAGAGCGAACGGTAGCATTCTACTGCTTCATTTAATTGGCGCTGGAATCTTGCAGACGGTTCTGTGTTTGGGTCCAAGTTAAAGAAATGATTTTCTAGTTTCGTCGCCATTTTTAACCCCTTTTGGATCAAAGTTGCACTAATACCAGCAGTGCTGGAATGTTCTTTCCCCATTCTCTTTGTTGTCATTTCCATCGTTTTCATCAAAGTTTTGCAAAATCACATCGTAAGAAATGACAACATTTTCGAAAAGTTCATTGATATCTTTAATGCTTATATCGTGAAATCCTTCTCCTCCCATCGTGTTTGAAACTTGGAAAATATCGGCATATACAGATAATGTCTCATTCTCAGTCTCCATTACCGCGACTCAGCTGCATTGAATACTTGGTGAGCCTCAACCTCCCAACCGATTGTTTCTAGGAACACTTTAGGAAACTCTCTTGCCGCATCCTCATTTGCTGAAGCTCCTTCTCCTCTAATTTCCATGAAAATGAGAACGCTTGGCATCAACTGAAGTGGAAGGCATTTCACTATTTATTGTTCCATAAAACTGCTGCATCTTTACTTTTATGGATTTGGTATCCACAGGAATCCTCTTTTATGAGTTATATCCTTTGTATATAACTTCTGCTTTAACAACTGCAACATCTCGAACAAGAAACGTATGGGAGAAGCACCCAGTACTGGCGGCTGAAACCACTTTTCATATTGTGCTTTCATTTTTTCAGATAGTGCGAATGGTTGCTTCATTTATTTGTTTACGTTTTGAAATTTTTGCAACCTTTTTACCGGCTTTCAAATCATCTATAAGTATAAGTTTTTCGTTTAAACCTAACTTAGATTGCTTGACAACCACGTCGCTATGTTTTGTTTTGATATTTCCCTGTTTGCCTTTCCTCGCAACCTGATGCAACAGAGGTTGTTGTATCACCTAAAACTAATCGAGTTAGATATAGGGTTATGTATATATATGATCAGGATGAAGAGACGAGTTGAAATCCAGGTGACTGTCTGTCCGTCCGTCCGTGCAAGCTCTAACTTGAGTAAAAATTGAGATATCTTTATGAAACTTGGTAGGCATGTGTCTTGGTACCGTGAGACGGTTGGTATTGCAGATGGGCGTAATCGGACCACTGCCACGCCCACAAAACGCCATTATTCAAAAACAAATAAATTGCCATAACTAAGCTCCACAACAAGATACAAGACTCTTATTTGGTATACAGGATCACAATAGGGAGGGGCATCTGCAGTTAAAATTTTTTTTTTAAGTGGGTGTAGGTTTAATGTGCATATCTCCTAAACGCTAATACTATAATAGCAAAATTCACTGGAAGCAAATTTTTTTGGAACCTCTATCTACAGTGTGAAAATGGGTGAAATCGGGTGGCAACTCCGCCCACTCCCCATATAACGGTACTGTTAAAAACTACTAAAAGCACGATAAATCAAGCACTAAACATTTTATAGGAACCGCGTTCAAAATTAGACAGTGGGCGTGGTACCGCCCACTTTTAGGTGAAAACCCATATCTTGGGATCTGCTTAACCGATTTCAACCAAATTCGGTACATCACATTCTTTTCATATCTCTATGTTATAGTGCGAAAATGGGTGAAATCGGATTACAACCACGCCTACTTCCCATATAACACTATTTTAAATTCCATCTGATTCTTTCACTTTCCACTATGGAAATCAGGCAACAATGACTGTATCAGGATAAAACTTTGCGTGAATAATGCGATTAAAGTGTGTCACCTTGTGACCAAAAATTGTCTAAATCGAACCAAAACTGTTCAAGCCCCTAGGTACTGAATCTGTGGACCACAGTGCCTATAGTTGACCTTCTACCGAAAATATCGGTCAATCCATAAACGAGTATACGATTTGACTTTGCGAGAGTATAAAATGTTCGGATACATCCGAACTTAGCCCTTTCTTACTTGTTTGTCATTACTTTTGTTTGAATTCTATTAACAACAGTGTATTTTGTAGTAGGTAGAATTTAGAGTTACATTTTTTTAAATATTTATTCGAATATAAATATGAATATACCTCGTATTACTATAACATGTTCTAAAATGAAGCATATCTGTATATACGTATTGAATTTTGATTTTATTGCAAAAAAAGTATATAATTAAAATGAAAAACACGTGCTAAAAAAGTAAAACCTTGTAAAAGAGGAAACTAGGAGGTGTACAAGAAAACCGAGTACAAAAATGAGTGCAAAGATTAGATCTAGTGTACTGTATATATTGGTTGATAAGTACGATATCTTGGCAAAATTAACTGAACATATAATATTGGATATACTATAGATTAATACCAAAAGTATGTGAAATTGGTCCACGAATTATCCAAACTCCCATATACTACATACATGATTGACGTTATTTCGGCTTTGATCCTTGCCAGTTGCAAGAGTATGAAATATTCGGTTACACCCAAACTTTGCCTTTCCTTACTTGTTATTCATTTGTTTTATTTTTATGAACAATTTCTTAAATGTTTTTTTATCCCACAAAAAAGAGACTTGAGTTTTAATTTTAAGAGGTGGGGTAATCTATTTCATTCTGCCTTATAGCTCGATACTTCAGATATTTTATTTTATTGCAAAAAAATCATTGAACGGCATTTCTCACATACTAACTTTAAAGTCTTTAATATCTTTATTTGAAACCTTGATCGAATTAACATATTGTATATACTTACATATGAACACTGAAGATCAAGACTGGAACAATTACAGAAATGAAGTTTGATGTAATAAATTGCAAACATGTGTATATTTTCGTAAAAAAAAAGTGAATATATTATTTTTACACAGGTTTAAAGTGCACTTTAACTCCATTGTTCCACTTTTGCACTCATAAAAAAAATAATATTTTCTCCTTTACTTTAGTAGTCCACAATTCATTCACTTGTTTTAACGCATTCAGCCGTTGTGGCATGCTCTCATAAAATTTTTATATGAAATCTGGCGAAATCGCGTACTACCCATTCTCAACGCGCATCCAAAGCCTTTTGGTGGATTCGGGTAATTTGCCAATTGCCGTTTCAAAAAACGGCATAAGTTCTCTATGGGATTCATGTCTCGGCAAGCCACTTCATTGTTACAAAACTTTACGATTTCAACCAATTTTGCACTAAGGTGTTTAGAATTATTATCCTGTTTGAATATAATCAGGTACTCCCGCAAGCGAGCCATATCCACAGCAATCAGCAAAATTTGTTTTTAAAATGTCCAGATATTGTTCTTTTTTCATCTTCCCATTGAGCCCCAATATTACCATCTCCATACTGCGTAATACAAACCTAAATCATTAAACATCCACTTCCAAACTTTACAGTTTGCTTTACTTGATGGGGTTGAAGTGAGGTATTTGACCAGTACCAGGAGCGACCACCTGATTGGAAGCGAAAAATAGTTAACATTTTAACGTAACTCAAGAAAGAATTGAACATTGTTTTGAGAAATTTCGATTCGAATACTAAATTACAGTGTTTACTTAATCGATGCAAAACTGGAATAATGTAGTTTTGCCATACTTTTTATTTTTTCGAGGCCTTGCCACATAATATCTTGCATTTTTTTTTTAGTCACAGGATACTTCAACCCACCTATAAAGGATATTTAATAAAATAATAAAACAAATAATCCATGTATACAATACAGTGCATCAAAGTCCATGTATGTAATTATTGTTCCAGTTTTGCTTTTTAGTGTAAGTATATAAACTCGAAAATTAAACATTTCCTTCGAATTCCACGTCACCAGATCTTTGCTTTTCTTTCTCACTGTCTTTTGCATATTGTTGTAGTCTGTCGCTTTAAGGAGCTGTACAGTTTTTTAGTTTAAGAGTGCACAACTGTTTTATCTCAATGAGTTTCCAATTGATGCCATTTGTGCTACTGCAGCTGACAGCCGATCTTAATTTCCCCTGCACCGGTACATCGACAATACGCAGGCACGACGCGTCTGTTTCTCCACAGCCGTGAGTATATGAGATATTTTCAATGGAATTTTTAACATACTGCTCATGTCTGTGATTATTATTGATACTTTTCTTCGGTCGACTGACCAGATAAATTTGCATTAAATTTTATTATTGATTATAATTACGTGGGTAAAGCAATTTGCATATCTTGCTGTTTGTAAATAACATATTACCTCTATGGTTCAGGAATTCAAAATAATAAGGTTCTACAACTAATATAGATTATTAATTAATTTTTTTTTAGAATTATTACATTAATTTTTTATGTGTCAGTTTGAAGACTCTAACTGTATATATTGACCCAAAATTTTAGGTCACGACGCTATGAATGGAAACGAATTTGTTTACAATTAGTAGGAAAGTTTGACAATCATACAGTGCTGCTTCTTATTTTTCTTTAGCTTATGCCGTGGGTGCCACTATCTATGAAATCTATCATCCTCGAATCCACACTCTCTTTTACTTGTGTTGTTGTGTGAAGTGCCGCTTGGCGCGAAACCTCCTTCAACAAGTGTAGTTCTGACAGACAAGCAGACAAGAACATTCCCATTCACTCCACTTCACTGAATACTAGTCTAAACTGCTTCAGCTCAACTAACTAGCAGCGCTATTCCAAACATCAACAGAACAGAAAATTGAAAGAGAGTAAAGGGAAAGAAAAAAATATATAAGTAAATAAAAGGATAACAATTGAGAGTAAGGATTTCTTTCCTCACATTGTTGCAGAGAGGCTACGATGCCGTATTGCTGGAAATTAGTATTGTAGAAACGAGGTTTGGCTCAGTTACAGCAGTGAAGAGAAACAGCTCAGAACAATGGCACAATCAACTGCAATCCATGAAATCGTAGTAGGGGCTTCCCTTTGTGAAAGCGACTGCTGCTGGAGGATGTGTGTTGTCGGCTGTCCGTTTGTATAAGTGAATGTCGGTGTCAGCTGTTGTTGACAACCTGCTGCAATAACAACACAAAGTGTATGGCGTCGTTGATGGTTACGAATTGTTCTGCCAGTGGGGCTGGTGTTGGCAGTAGCAGCAGCGCACATAATTTTCTCTCCTTTGTGGTGCTGAAATATCAGCGACAACTGCAGTGACAGCAAAAACAACAACACATATGGACATAAAAACAGGCATGTAGATGCAATTACTGTAAAGCAAACTATATACTCGTACATACATACGCACATATACATACATATTTATGTACTTTGTACAGGGAATATACAGTTATAAGCATTCAAGTATGTTCACCCGAAATACTTTGAGTACAAAAAAGTTAATTTTCTTTCTAAATTTTCGTTTAATCAGTTCTTGAGATATTTAAAAACCTGCTGTACCCTAATTTACCGTACATATGTAAGTTATCTGCTAAAAACTGCACTCACCTCCATTTTGAGAATGCTGCTTAAGAGCGATTAATCTATAATCAATAACATATCAAGTATACTACAGAAGATATACACCTATAAGATATATATGCGGCATGTCATTCATCCTCTCTGCCTGAATTTGAATTCATCATCCTATAGAGGTAGGAAGCCCTTCCACTTAACTTTGCGATGTATGTACAATATAAATCAAGAATTAAATAATATAAAATATAAGAATATAGACTAGACTGTTACAAAGAACTAATATTCCAGAAATGCATAAGCCTTTAACACACCTAGATAGGAGTATACAAGTTGTACTTGTACATCTTTATTATGAACGGGGTAAAAGAAACGTCGGAGACCCTATAAAGCATATGGTATATATAAATGACCATCAGTTTTTGAGATATCGTACTGAAATGTTGCACACATTTTTTCACCAAGAAGTTGCTCATTTGAGGGAACTGCTTACGTGTTGTCTTAAGTTCTTGTATGGAAAACTGTTTTATTTGAAGAGGTACAGTGGGTCACAGCTTATTTGATACAGCAGTCGATATAAATTTCGAATCCTAATATTTTCTAAACTGAAAGGAATATTGGAAAAATTTAAACGCTATATTATAGAGTAAAGAATTTCATATATATAATCTACTTCATTTATTTCAAAAATATTTCATTTTCAAATATATGTATATAAAATTAAAATTACTGCTTAATTTCAGGTCACAGCTTATTTGATACAGTTCAATTCATTCTAAAATAACATAAACAAATCACTTTCCATCTTAAATTTTAATATTTTGTGTGGAAGCCTTTCGCCTTAACAAGAGCCTGGATCCCGGTTGGCATTGATTGGACCAACTTTTGTGTGGTTTCTGGGGTAATTTTCTGCCATTCCTCTAGTAACAACAATTGAGCAGCGTGAACTGGTCATAAACCATTTTAAAAATTGTAAATCGGTTCGAAAAATTGGTGAAATTGTGAACCTTAGTGCCTCCACTGTACATCACATCATTGAGCGATATTTACATGAAAATCGATTGGAAAATAAAGGCAGAAGCGCGCCAAACAAAATTTTTAGTGCTACCGACGAGCGCTATATTGTTCGAAAAATCAAGGTAAACCCCAAACTATCGGCTCCAAAATTGGTTGTAGATGTTCAGCAAGAATTAGGAAAAACATGCATGCTGAAACTATCCGCCGCGTACTCCGCGAACATGATTTTAATGGCCGAGTAATTAGTAAAAAAAAAAAGAAAAGAATTATGTCGACTAAAGTTCGCTCGGGAACATGTTTGTAAGACCCATGATTTTTGGAACACGGTTATATTTTCAGACGGGTCAAAATTCAATATTTTTGGGTCCGACAGCATGTCTTACGCTTGGCGAAAAAAGAATAGAGAGCTAAATAAGGAGAACTTGAGAGCTACGGTGAAACATGGCGGTGGAACTGTGATGGTCTGGGGTTGTATGTCCGCAGCCGGTGTAGGAAATGTGGAGTTTATTGAAGGGACAATGGACAAAAATATGTATCTTAATATCCTAAGAAGGAATTTGCTGCAAAGTGCCGAGAATCTTGATATAAAAGAAAAATTCCGCTTTTATCAAGATAACGACCCAAAACACAAAGCAGCAGTCGCTCAATCCTGGCTCATATGGAACTGTCCCCATTTGATGACACCCCCGGCACAGTCACCTGATATGAATGTTATTGAAAATTTGTGGGCATTATTAGACAAAAACCTTCGAAGCCACAAAATTTCGAACAAAGAGGAATTGAAAAAGGCGCTACTAGAGGAATGGCAGAAAATTACCCCAGAAACCACACAAAAGTTAGTCCAATCAATGCCAACCAGGATCCAGGCTCTTGTTAAGGCGAAAGGCTTTCACACAAAATATTAAAATTTAAGATGGAAAGTGATTTGTTTATGTTATTTTAGAATGAATTGAACTGTATCAAATAAGCTGTGACCTGAAATTAAGCAGTAATTCTAATTTTATATACATATATTTGAAAATAAAATATTTTTGAAATAAATGAAGTAGATTATATATATGAAATTCTTTACTCTATAATATAGCGTTTAAATTTTTTCAATATTCCTTTCAATTTAGAAAATATTAGGATTCGAAATTTATATCGACTGCTGTATCAAATAAGCTGTGATCCACTGTATCTTCACGACATTTGGCATAGATTATTATCGGAGGCAACGATGATGGCAAATAGCTAATTACTGTCAAAATTACATACGGCATCTGTTACTATAAAATTGAAACTTTAAAAAGTAGATTAAAATTGACCGTAGTATTTATTTATTGATTTCAGTAAATAAAATCTCACATATCTCTTAGTACTTGCAAACAATTGTTTTAGTGCGACCAAATATACAATTGACATACATGCATACATATACCATATGTAATGTTCGACAGATCTTCTTCAGTGCTGCCAGTCTGTTTGAACAGCTGGTATAATGTATTCGATTTGCTACTATCTGACGTTTGGCGAAGACTCTATTTGAAAAGGTTTCTATTTTGGGTTATGGTTCATATAAACTGCGGTTTTGCGGGAACCTGTAAAGCCTTTGGCTTTTTGTGGTTCACTATTAGACTGGCCATGAGGCTTTGAGGCCTAGGAAGCTCTTCGCTTTCGGCAAGGTCCACCTTTCAACGATTGTTGTAGTTCTAACTGGACACTGACCGATCGAGATTCATGTGGTAAGATTGAACATTGTACCGGATGCCAGCGGCATCAGCTGTTTGGAAGAAGATGAGATCAATACTTCCTCCTCGAATGTCTTGCTACTGCCAGGTCAAGGCAAAAACACCTCGGATCTCATAATTTTAGTCATTCAAGTGAAAGAGTGGAAATAGAAATAAGCAGATTTGTGATGGGTTCAAGGCTTTTTGCCAAGAGCTGGTATATAACTGTACGAATTTTTCCTCTGGCTTCTCTGTACATTACAGTTTAAGTGTGATATCTTGCCAGGCTGAGAGATTAGTCATCTAACCTAACATAACCATAATATAACATATAACACCTGCTAAGCATATACATACATATGTATTTATAATGACGGCTTCTGTACTTAGCCCTTACTTAATACACAAATTTGACTTTCATTATAGAATTATTGTTCCACGTACCAAATGTGCTCATGATAGAATATGATATTTCTGATTTGAAATTTACTCTATTGAAAATTTGAGCTCCATTACATTGATTTTGAACAATCCTGCAAAAATGACGAATGAATCGAAATGTCTGCCGCACTTGCCACTCTGACATGCAAGTAATCACAAAAATACTTGGTGTAGGTACGTATAGTTATGTACAAAAAAAGAAAAATCAGAATAACCAACGGAGAACAGAACATATTTAACGCATTGAGGGCAGCCTGTGGCAAAGAGGGGAATTTTTTCAATTGTTTTCGTGGAATATATGTAAGTATGTATCTATGTACTTTACATACATGCAACGCTTACAGTGGGTACTTGTGCCCTTCAAAATTACTCATTTTCCGAGCAAAGAAAATGGAAACTGTCACTAGCACAGACCGTAGTTACAACCGCTGTTGCCGCATGCCGCACCCGCTGTCGATACACAAAGCTGCCAGCATAACCACAGGCAACTGTCAGTCATAACAACAAAAGTAAATGGAAGAACAACAAGAGCGACGGAGACACTAGCAGCAATAATAAAAACAACAAAAAGCACCACAATGACAACGACAGCCGCTGGCAATTGCTGTGAAAATAATTGCGCGCCACAACGAGCTGTACATGCTGCTGCGACTGCCACGGCCACAAGCCCAGGCTCGAAGCACTTGCACGGGCCTGCCGCGTACGCAGCAAAACAATGCATTGCCACTTTTTGCGTCGCCTTCTGTCGCAATTGTGCATATACATATGTGTATGTAGGCCAGTGTATGGCACAAATTGTGACCGTGTGGTCCCCGTACCCTGTTGACTGCAGTGTTAGAACGACGACGACACTGCCGTTTGCTGCCAGCACAAGTGTTGCCAAGTATTAAGCGCGCGCAATTTGCCACCAACTGTTGTCGACTGCCCGCCTGCCTGCTTGCTTGCCTGCCACTGACAGGAGTTACCGATGCCGACAGTGCTGCCACACTTTGTTCGCTGTAAATGTGCTTTTCTTTTTCCGGCTTTTCGCCCTTACTTCGTGCTGTGTTGTTGGATTTGTTTGGCGTCGGTGGCAGACTGTGATTTCCAGTATTTTATTTACACGCTCCCATATTTCTTTCGGCCTCCTTGTGCTAATATAAAGTACACGCATGGACATACACACCTACAGCTGTAAGAGAAATGTGCGAAATAATAGTTTTCTCCCGCTGGCTTTATTTTCGATTGCTTAAATTGTAACTGGAGTTGAAGCTTTCGGTTATTCCAACTTCTGATATTCTAGTTGCCAGTAGCACAATACTTTAGTATACTTCACCGGAAATTTCTCGTCTGCATTTGACATGTTCGAGAAATTGTTGCTTCCACAAGGGACTCTCAATCTTGAATTTCATAAAGTATGGTAAATTATTGTATCTTTGCTGTTTCGAAGCAGTGACTGAAATCAGCAAGATATTCTTAAAATAAATAATCGGTATTTTTAAAAATATTAATATTAATAATAGCACTGATCCTCACTCTTCAAACTTTCAAGGATTGTGATTGTGTTTAAGAGTACAGGTATAAACAGTTTTAATTTGAATTTTCTTTTAGTTTGCCGTTATAATATTTTGACCTCATGCTTACAGCTCTTCTTAAGCTAGAACCGCGTAATCTTAGAAATCTCTTATTTTAAAGTCTTTTGCCAAGTCATTTCTTGTTGTAATATGTAATGAGGATATGTTATCAAGAACAGAGGTGAAGCGCAAATCTGGCGGGTTAATCGGAAACGTGTGAGCTGCCACTGAGAAACGTTTACGCAATCCATCTTTTGAGATTACAAATCTTGTTAAAAAATCTGACTGACTGTTTTACGATATGAAATGAAAACTAGTAAAATCCAGACTCTTCTTTATTAAATTAACCAAAATTCTAAATAAAAACCATCCTTACAAATTCTTTTTAGCTCAGAAAAAGCAATATCAACTGGACGAAAACGAAACTTTCACAAATAAATCGAATATTCTCACATAGCATCTTTAGCCTAAGGGTGTCTGTAGAGTGGACGCTTAAAGCCGAACCGAGCGTAAAGCTGATATCGAGCAGCGGTGATCGCGGTACCCAAAGCAGAGTGGATGCGAGATTCAGCGCTGATTTTCGCGCGTACTTTGCTATTATAATGTTCTGTTTTCTGTTTGTAACAGTTTATTTTAACACCGAAAACTTTAACATCATTTTATTTAAAACAAGAAATGTAATTAATTATGTCTTGTATGTTTTGTGAGAAAAAACGAAAATAGAGAGTCAAAATATACGGGTATTTAATACTTCCCGATAGATTAGGAAATTGTCGTCATAAATTTGGCGTTAAAAATATTAATAGCGGGTATTTAATATATAATCATAAGTTTTCCTTTGAAAAGCGAATCCCGCCTGAATTCTTGCATTCCTCAGCTTTGAGCTGGGCTCGGCTTACAGCATCCACTCTGCAGACACCCTAAGGGTTTCTCTATTCGGTGTCATATGCTGTGTTTGGCACGTTTTAAAGCGTCGTTATTCGAAATAGCGTTCGTATATTTCAGCTGCAGATGTGCGAACGGGTGCAATTGGTGTATTAGTCCTTTTGAGCTTGTCAACCGCACATTTTCCATATTTTTATCCTTTCACCAGAAGTGCACATACTTGGGAGATGTTGGCGCAAGCGCTCACATGTATGTTATCTTTCCTGATAGGTCTTTTTGACGGATGGATAAAAAATGCTGCGTCCCAGCACTATCAAAACTAACTGTCTACAGCCCAACTGCTGTTCGCCTTTTAGAGGCTGTAAAAGTTGTAATGAACTAGTATAGTTATGGCAGCAAAGCTGTACAAAAAATTCACATACATACATATACATATATGTGTATGTACTGTGTAAGATTGCAGATTCTGGCATGTACCACATAGGAAAACTTTATGATTACCCGACCATGTCCAAACTTGTGTATTATTGGCACTCTCCTGGTCAACCATTTCGAATTAGACATAATTTTTTCGTATTAGGCTGAATTTAATGAACTCGGTTCATCAATTACATAGTACTGGATTAAAATTTACTTGCAGTTTGGAATATGTGTTGGCATTTCGATAAGAAAAAATCTCACCAAAGGAAGTTTAGAAACTTTGTTGAGCTTATTCACTTGATGGCCAAATATTTCAAGATAATTTTTACACGCCTAACTGTTATACGATATCGTATTTTATTTAGGCTCCCAAAAAAGTCACCAGCAAAAACTAATCAAATGTGTGTCCAGCTTTCCGCGTCTACGCTTGGTGGTACCCCAATGCCAAATAAAATTCATTAGATCTATTTCAACTAGAACTGTTTGACGGCAGCAAGAGAATGGTCACAGGTGTCACGGACGGTGTCGTCGTCATACACTGAGAGGTAACATTTGTGCGCAACGACTTTCCAGCAACAACTGCTACATTAAAGCGAAAGTAAAATACATAATTAAGGGAGAGTACAACAAAAACCAGAAAGTGCTGGGTGGGAGTGTACGTGCATGTGTTCCTACGTAATAAGCCGTTGCACCTCCTCACCTGATGCTGGGTCATTACGACAAGGCGTTTAAGTATAATAGGATAGAGGCATGTGCCTCAATGGGCTCAATCGCGGCGGCAGTGGGTTGTGCACTTAAGCCATCAGTACAGCTGGTGCCTCTCCCACAGCGGCTGGCCATGCAACAGAAATAGATCTCCCTCTCGTTTTTTACATCATCTATCTTTGTTTTTCTTAAATTTTCATAATATTTTTCTGTCGGATTAGGCACATTTTCTACCTCAGTCTGCTTGGATAATTCAAGATGTGTTTGCAAGTGAAGTTTATGAATGTTTTGTTTGCTATTTATTTGTAGACGCTTTTACCTCAATTCGGTAAAAGGTTAAAAAAAACATGCAAATATGCAAATTTGAGGAGAAAAGTTGTTGGATGAACATTACCAAAGATATTACAATAATAAATAATAATATTATCTGACACATTACTACATACATTATGTATGTACATACTTATATAAAAAACAAAACCTTGTAGTATTGGTGGTACTAGCTTGTGGCTCTCCGCCGGAAGTTTTCGGAAGATTTTCTCAAGCGAAGAGGAAAATTTACTGTTTGAAATTTTATTTAATGGATATGAAAATGTTGGTTAGAGAACGGCAACGGTGTTTGGTATGAAGTAAAAATTCTGCCTATAAGTTTCTTAAGATATGTCCAAAAACAATCCCAGTCAACCAAATTAGCATTTTTAAAGTGGGTTAATATCTCCAGAGAGCACGGAAATATAACATAATTTCAAAAGTAAATATGTAATTTGATAAGCAATACATACACATATACATGCGTACATACGTAAACATATTTTAATACTTTTATATATATACATACATACATGTATATTTGGCTGTTGTTTTTGGCATTTTTATTTTTCACATTTAAAAATTTTCTTCCGCCCATTCACTCACTTTGTTCGACGCAAGCCACGCATCATCTGTCTTCTGTTAAATTTGAAGTTGCGGCCCTGCCACTGGAGTGGCTGATACTTACAACAAGCATTGTTGTTATTGCCGCGCCTGCTGTTACCATTCAAACGTACATTTGCGCCATTCCTCTGTATTCTGTTTGTTGCTTTGCTGCTGCGTGGTTTGCTCACTCGCTAATTTACAGTTTTCAATAATAGAAATGCTTTTGGCGCAATTACAGCTGCGACATTTCGCAGCCGACACGCAAAGCAAAAGCGTTGCCAAAAGCAATTGTCAGTGGCCGAATGACAACGCTCAGATATGAAACAGATGCCTAACTTATGTTGCGTTAACATCGGCGCGCACAACAATAGAAATAACACGCGTAGAAGATGTAAAAGCTAGACATGATGGCCTTTAAGTACTTCACAAATACACATATTTACGTACAGACATATGTAGTGTACATATATTCATTGGACACATGCTGTTGAGGTATCGTTCGCATATGGCCGCCGTTGTGAAGGCAAGTCACATTGGAACGACCAACAGGAGCTGCAGAAAAAGAGCAACAAAGATGTTGCAATGCCTCGGTAATGGTAACAAAGGTATGTGTGTTTGTGTGGCACGCAATGAAGTGTTGCAATTTCGATGCATTCAAATGCGAATTGGTGCCACATTGGACTATGGTAAATATTATATATACCCACTTAGGTGATAGTCATACGGAGACTAAATAAAAATAAGGTAGCAGAGGAGGTGTTTATACACAACATTAGGATTGCCCAGACATGCGGATTGTATACAATTTTTCAATGATGGCTATAAATATTGATCCTGGAGGTCCTTCACCTAACAAGGGTTGGCAAATTTTGTCTTATATATTATGATTTTATTCAGAAATCTCCCAACATATAGATTTTGGAATATAGATTAATGTACCTATATGAAATGTCCAATGTTGTTGCAATGAAAGGGGAACATAAAAAGTAGCCTACTTGAATATAGTAACTAAGTAAATATACGCAAATGTTGCAAACAAAGCCAAAGTCACGTACGAGCTCAACAAACAAAATATAATGATTTACGAAGCTGGCAAACAAACAAACGAAGCGTACGAAGGTCTTGAATATTTTGTAGTTCATATAAGGTAGGTACAGTGTGAATCTGCAGAATAAGTGGCCAACTATGGGCGAACTAGGCGAAACTTTGAGACGAAGTCAGTGTATTCGTTCTTACATATATATGTATGCATGTAAGAAGCAGTCATGTGGCAATCAGTGCTGCAAGCGACTTGCCAAACTTCCATTACCACTGCTCATCCACACCCAAACACTTGTTGGCACGTGCAGTAACGGTGCAGTAAGCGTACAGCGCACATATTGTGGCGTTGACTGTTTTGCAAGTTGCCTAATTGCATTTCGTCTGCATGTTGCACGTGCTGCCAGCCAATTCGGCACTTTGCAGTGTAGGGCCTCCGTCGCTCTTTAAATCATATTTAATGCATTCTTCCAACGAATTTGCGGCAAGCGCCATCAGTTGGATACAGGCGCTTTTAGATATATATATATCTGGCACGTGTGCAAACGATATTGCCACGTAGAATTATTTCTTATAAACGTAGAAATTTGCTTTCACTCTGGTATTTTATAACACTTTCTGCAAATGTGTTTGTTGCATGCCCCCTCTGATAGCTCTCGCATGTGTTAACACACATATGTACATTAGGGTGACCGTTATTTCCCAAGTTGATTTTTTTTGTAGACGCAAGGTGAAATTTTACTAGACGATTCAATGTGCTTTCTTTTACTTCATTTACCTACTATTTTGCAGTAGCACCTGTTTACTGGGGTGTTTTTTTACATTTCCTGAGAAAAATTACCATAGCAAAGTTTTTCGATTTTAAGTCGAAATAAGGTTTCCTCCTTATTATTTTAACTAAAAAATGATGTATTTGGGAAATAAGAAGGTAAGTTTCCAATAAATTTGGAGAAATCAATTTTTTTGCTTCAAGATAAAAATAAAAAACCCAATAACTTGGATATTTGCACTTTTCACATAAATTTGGTAATGTGAAATAGGTGTAAATACAAAAGTTGCATTTCTGCCGGAAATGGAGTTAAACCATTTCTAAGGTTTAAAAATTCAATTATTCCACTTCCCTTCGTCCTCCCGACCTACGATTGCCCATAAATTATTTTCCCTCTCATTTCTATTATTTTGTTTTCCGTTTCCAATGGGTTTCAACCTACTTCGAATTTGTTTTACGTTTTATTATTTTCAAAGGCTTCTGCATTGGTCTAATTAGAATACTCTGATTTCAAAGTTGTCGGTTGATTTGCTTCGAAGATAAAAATAAATACGAAGATCAAAGAATCCTACGTTACATACATGGGAAAAGTATATTGATTTGGGCACGATTTAAATTGAAAATGAAGAACTTGCTTTGGATTACCTTTTTTAGAGCAAAACCTAAAACGTCTGCAACAAAATCATCTTGGAAATAACGGACACCCTTATGTATACACATATGAATGTTAGTTCTTATATGTATGACCTATAATGATAAAGCGAAAGGTGGCAGTTTTGGTATGCAGCCTTGGCATATACTAGTGCTTGTATATGGCATGGCCCCCTCCCTGTGCTCTCTTGTTGCTGTTATTTTTGTGTTTTTTCCGTGTGAGTGGTTGTCCTTGCTAATTTCGACGGTGCAGTTGTTGATCTGCCGCATGGCAACATTCTGACACGTGTCGCCTTCATACAAGAATGCTGGGGCGACTATTGCGGTCGCAACAGAACTTTGATTTTCAGAGCTTTTTCTCTAATTTCTTCTATTGAATATAAAAAAATATTGTTGTTGTTGCCGTTAATGGAGTTCAATTAAAACCGAGTATGACAGCAGGTGTTGCTGATGGCTTCAATGGCTGAGCAACAAAATACTTTACAAATTCCAAACCCTCCACATACAACTATACACATAAGCTTGTACATGGTATATATATGTTTTATACATTGGAATTATATTTATATCCAATTGACTTGTGTCCTAATTGAACAATTAAACTAAAAGATGAAAACCAGCAGGATAACAGCATAGTTAACTGAATTATCTATTTGCTGTCATTTGGATGCACCGTTATGCTTCAGATAGTGGACGACGTGCCGCCCTTCCGTACTACCGCTCGTATCAAACGAATTTTGTCAAATGTGCCCACGTAGAAATCAGTTCTTATTTGTTTTTGTTTGACCAGCGGTGGTTAGGTCATATCAGCTGATTCGGTCTAAGATTTTGCGTCGGTCACTAACTGAAGCATTACTCAATCATTATCAAGAAAGTCATCATAGTTTCTTCCACAAATCTCTACAGAAGTTAAATACACATATGTAAATATGCCCGAAAAAACCAAAGACGCCACGAGATGATGTTGTGGGTACCTGAAACACTGTTTTCTAATTCCTTGAATTTCTACTCAAACTAGAGAAGAGAACGAGAAGTTACTGCTTTGTTCTTTAAGAAAAGTCAAAACAACAAAAAACGTCGAAACCCATATATCATGCATTGGTGTGTGGTTGGTATTTCTTGTGTTGAATTTATCAATTTATACGCGTAAAATTTATTTATTTATTACATCAATATTTTTGTTATTTAGCGTTTCCTGTTCTACATCATAATGATTACGTCAAATATAAAATATTTCCATGTCAGTATTAACCTCTTCTTACACACGCAAACGATTATTAAGCTAGTTATATTTATATACCCTGTACAGGGTTGCAACAAAGTTTGTAACAGTCAGAAGAAATCGTTGGATACCCTACAAAATATTTATATAAATGATCAGCATGACGGGCTGGTCGATTTAGCCATGTCCGTCTGTCTGTCTGAATATACGCGAACTAGTCCCTAAAATTTTAAGATATCGGTCTGAAATATTACACATGTCCTTTTTCATTTGAGGAGATATCTCCATGAAAGGCAAGTGTTATTGCTTAAGGCATCGATGCAATCTCTGAAGAAATTGTTCAGGTCGACTCACTATAGCATATATCTGCCAATCATCCTTGTAAGGAATCTTTTGTATTTGTGAAGGGTATTGTAGCAACCGGTAACGTTATTTCTTGTTTTTTTTTTCGTTTTCAATCCTTTCTATGTATGAGTATGGGTACTAGTGCGAGTATAGAAGCAGATAGCAACTATATATATCAAAATATACATTACCAATGGTTATCGGATACCAGCCACAGCCAACTGATTGTCCTTTATTATTGCATACCAATATCTCAAAATTATTCAAGATCAATTGCTTGCAGTATTTTTCGAGCTTTGGTGTTTGAATACATACAATACCTACGAACGTTTCAAATATAATAATTTGTTAAATGACAAGTGGGCAGAGAGAAATTGATTAGCCATAAATCCAAATAAAACTGAACTAGTTTTATTTACTAGGGTATATAAAATCACTGATGTTACTCTCCCTCGTTGGGAGGCTCTATTCTTCAACCGGTGGACCAGGTGAAGTATTTGGGGCTCATCCTTGATAATAAGCGCTCATAGAAGCCAAATATCGAGGAGAGAGTGAGGAAGGCATCGGTCCCCTTGTACTGTTGTAGAGGAGTAACTGCGAAAAAGTGCGGCCTCTCACCAAATGTGGTGCTCTGGCTCTATGAAACCGTAGTTAAGTTTATCGGGTAGCTGTTTGGTGGAGGGCGCTTGGAAAAACCACACTAGCGAAACAGACGGAACGTGTTCAAAGAGCGGTCTCATCGGCATCTGTGCTACACTAAGGACTACCCCTACATTGGAACTCAATGCCATTCTATACGTTGCACTGGTAGAGATAGCTGGTGCTTGGCGGCGAAGGCTGCTATTAGACTTTGCTGGGTATATGAGAGGGTCCGGGCAGGGTCACACTGAAATTGTCCACGGCTTTGATTGTATTCCTTCCAACCTTGATCACTGCACCGCAGAATCTTCTCTTGACGGTTCTTTCTCGGCTCACATAACTGCGAGGGATTTGTGGGCGGGGTGAAGCCGTAGGAGAAGGGGTGCAGTGAGTTTCTTCACCAACGGATCGAAGTTAAGGGGAAAAGTAGGCGGTGGAGGCTTCTGTCGGGAGCTCTCCATCAACTCTGGTTTCAGGCTACCATACCCCTGCAGCGTCTCCCAAGCGGAGGTGGCGGCCAAGGCAGCAGTAGATGTACTGCTCCGGAGTGCAGCTTCCTTCAGAGAAGTATGCAATCACTCCGACAGCCGACCGGCTGTACTAGCTTTGAGCAAGCTGACGGTGAGCAATAGCTTCAGGCTTCTTCCATATCAGACTGGTATGAGTGCCCGACCACAGCGTAATCGTTGGAAACAGCAAAGCCGATGAGTTGGCTAGGGAGAGCACTTTTTCTCAATGTCTGTTTACGTTCTGGTGTTGGACAACTGGACCTCCAGTGAACTCAGCAAGCGCTGGTCAACAACCAAAACTTGTGCGACTGCGAGATCCTTCTGACCCGGAATGAACCGTAGAGGTCATTCGAACTACTTTATCATAGCAAAGTCAATCTTGCCGCACTTATAAGTGTTCTGATTGGACACTGTCCAACAGGTTTAAGCGCGGTGTGGCTAAATATTCTGCCGGACGCTCTTTGTCAAATTGTTTGGATTACGTGATCTACTTCTTAGGAGTTTATGGGTAACACAAAGGGCGAATTTATGTCTAAGTGAGATTCATCGAGCTTGGATTAACCATTCGACCTAACCTAACCTAATTTAGCGGAAGGATCTTGGTTTGCGGTAGAGCTGCAAACCGGTTTTCGAACCGAACCTTTTTACTGGCCTTGAGCCGATTCACGAATCAAACCGCTTTTATTTTAAAATGCAAAACAAAACAATGAGATGTCATTTTTCACTGTGATTTCAAATAATGGCGTCTGTGTTCTCAAAAGGTTGGCAGACATTTAATGAGGTTATTTTGTAAATATTTTTGAAATGAGTGTGAATCCAGTACACAAATGCTTTTATGTTGACAAAAATTATTATATAAGTGAGGGAATATTTTGTAATGTTAAAATGAAAGGAAAACATACAGCAAATTTGGCGAGACACATACAAGAAAAGCATGCCGACGTTTCAGAGAAGAAAGTTGGCGAAATTTCGAAGAAGAAATTTTCTTCATTTCATTCTTATACGATTTATTCCAAAGCGCACCGACTTTATTTTTGTCACCTTTCACAAAGCCATGAATTGAATAACAATAATAGCATCCTGTTCTGCATTCCCCTTTAATAATTAACAGTTATTTTTATTATAAAAATATATTGTTTAAATATCTTTTTCCGCATGATTTTAGCATTTAAATTTACTTGTATTTACATATTTTAAAATGTGCAATGTGGAAATTAAATAGTGAATGTGAAAAATAAAACACGGAATGTCGGATTGAGAGTTTATTTGCTTGAAATTCACTCGGAAGTGAATTACAGAACCTGCCTGATTGCTTTCATTTTAAGAGTAGTCATAGTGGCCGAAAGCTTTCCCAAATAATTTTAAGGAATGCTTACGAGTTAAGAGACCTTCATATTATCCGACCTGGGTTAGGTCCCGTTACAAACATGAAAAAAGCATCATATTTCTAACGGCCGTTGTGTTTTAAATAACTTAACAGTTACATGTCCCACCTTTTGTCGAATAACCCTAAGCCAAACATCACAAAAAAACTAATTAAATACAATGTATGTACGATGATCACTTCGTGGTGGGGTGGTAACTAGAAAACTCCAATTTAGTCTCATGTGCACATTCGATGCATTTTTTGTTTTGCAAATTTTTCGATAAACAATCATATCTGCCCAAAAAAAGTGTTTCACAATATATAATTGTTTTTTAATAATAAATATTCTATGTCCTTTCTAATACCATTACAATTCGTAAGCAAAAATATACCATATATTTATACCTTGAAGTTTGCCACGAAGTTTGTAACACTCAAAAGAAAGCATTGGAAATGCTATACAATATTTATATAAATGATCATCATGAAGCTGCACATTTGTCGCAACCGTCGAATTCGAATTTTCTATTATAATTTCAGAACGTTTAATGTTGCAAACTCTGCCTTCTAATTACTGAATTAAATTTAAGTTCCATATTTTCTCGAAAACGTTTTTAAATATTTTCTGCTCTAAATTTAAGGCCAACAGGTGCAGTCTTCTGTCGTTTTATAAAGTAATGTAATTTATTCAATTAATTTCTTAAAATCAGTGGAAATGAGCGAATCTGGAAGTAAACGCCACTAGCGGCCATTAAGATTACACATTGCTAGCCATTTTTTCTGCAAACGCAAATTCAAGCTCAGGTTCGGTTCGAAAAATCTGCAACCTAAATAAATTTTATTAAACGAGCAATTGAAATGCGACAGCAAGCACATATTCAGTTGTCCGCACAGAAACGTTAGAGAGCTCATATGTTATTTGTGTGTACTCGAAATGAGCTGGCTTTACTCCCAGAATGTCTGCCAGTGATTTGGCTAGCAGCAAAAATAGACGATATTTATGCGCCTGGACCAACATAAACTAAAAACTTGCTTTCCTAGACTGCAGAGACCGCAAGGAAGGGGCCGACAGATGCTACAATAACAACAGTGGCGTCAGCAGCTGCCCCTTTGTCAACAATAATTCAGAAATTTCAGAATATTTGATGAAGCGCAGATGCTCGGAGTTCGGGCTCTTCTAAAGAAGTAATATAGGAACGTTTGCCTGCTCAGTGGCGAGTACGTGTGTCCAACTGGATGTGGACACCCATCAATTCATACGATTTATATTGTGAATTGGAATTTTTCTTAGGCTGTTGAACATAATTAGATGTACTCATCTTCAATATTTCACGAAGAAGGTGCTATAAGTTTACATTTACGAACTTTTAAAGCCAAATTTATTATATTTACAAATAGTGACATTTACAAATTCTTCCAAAGAAAATAACCATCCACTGACAGTTTTTACTTGAGTAAAAAACGTGCTCCGAACTGTGGCGTTGAGTGCATTTTAGGTCCTAGTTGAAGTGTGCTTCAAAAAGGACTGCACTGGACTCGAGAGTGGTGATTTGCCTGCATTTGAAATTACGCACATTTGTGTCGCAACTAAATATACGTAAGTACTCACAGAAATATAATACAAGTTAAATAGAGGAGAAGCACAATGATAAGTAAACCTAGCGAGTGGACAACTATGTTTGCCAAGTCTCAAGTGGACAAATAATTTAAGAACGTTCATTTCGTGGGATCAAAGTAAAACGGTAAGCTTACTGTTAGGTTGGTATACCTTTAAATACTTTTTATTCAATATGCAAGGAATTTTTCGAAAATAATCTTATGAACCAAAAATTTGTTCAAATATATTTTCAATTCATCATACTTATTTTCGCGTATACTTTTGCGAAATATACTAATTTTGACTCAATAAAATCGTATCAACCCTTAACCGTTTATATTTTATCAAGTTGTAGTACTCGAACGTCATAGACTTCGTATTCTGTGAATATCATTGTATCTCTCCTACTAACTATCGATATCCCGGAGTGGAATACGGAGTACAAGTGCTAGAGAATGGGCTGGTTGAGCACTGCTTTCTACTAGATCTCGGTATCTTTATTTCAATCGAGGCGGCGGGTTGCCGTTCTACCTTATTTATGTTAGATCAGTCTATAGGATAAGTTAAGATCTTTGCTATCTCGCAAATTCTATCACCACAATATTCAAGTAAAATGGGATATACGTCTTGCAGGGGGAATGCTTTCCACGATATCTCGATCATAAGTGAATGCTTTTTGATCTTAACCCTAGCGCAAATAGCAAAATATTATAATAATCCAGACTCGAAAGTGTGTTTTTACCTATGCTTTGAGAGTGCCTCAAGTGTGAAAGTATAAGAAATGTATTGAGCTGCACAGCATGGTACGTAACAGGTGAACTGAAAAGTGCGCAGACTAACACATAGATGGCACTACTGGTATTAAATCCATATGATTTGTAGTCAGCCCTAACCTTTCAAAGATACTTGTACAAATTTGACAGCTGTAAAACTATTAGTTTATTAGATATAACATTTTGAGTGAAGTAACTTGTGTTAGTTAAAAAAAAATTATAGAAAGGAATTTCGCGTATTAATAAAATATTGCGTTTTGCCGAAAAAAAAATACTATTGCAGCCAAGGCTTAGCCTGATAACCAATATTCGGACTTTGTGGACACCACGAAGAAGCCATTACCACGGAAAACATCATAAAAGTGCACACAATAATTTTGGATGATCGTAAAGTGAAGGGGTTTGAGATAGCCGGGACTATTTATTCACAATATATCCAGTGAACACAATATATTCAGTGAATAAATATTTGGGTATACTAAAGCTCTGTGCAAAGTCGACGCCACAATCCATCAAAAACAACAACGATCTTTTCCATAAAAAGTTCGCAATAAGAACTGGGGGCCACATATTCGGTATCTGGGGGCTTGAACAGTTTTGCTTCGATGTTGACAATTTTTAGTTATAAGGTGGCACACCTCAAAGGTACTATTCGCGAAAAGTTTTAACAGGATGCATTGAATGGCTCTTGATTTACTTATAGGTATACTAGAAAGTGAAAGAATTAGATGGAATATAACATTGTGTTATATGAGAAGTAAGCGTGGTTGTAGACCGATATCAGTAGTAATGTCAGAATAATGCTACACATCGAATTTGGTTGAAATATGTCGAATACGTCCCGAGATATGGGTTTTACCCTAAATATGGGCAGTGCCACGCCCATCGTCCAAATTTGAAACCGACTTCTATAAAGCCCTATTATACCATCTCGTGTATAAAATTTAATGTATCTGTGGTATTTCGTTACAGATGCATGGCACTTTCAGTAGTTTTTAACAAAACCGTTATATGGGGAGTGGGCAGGTTTATCACTCGATTTCCCCTGTTTTCACACTGTTGTAAAAATTGTGGAAATTATTTGTCCTGTGCAAATTTTGGGCGACAAAGCTTTATTGGTTTGGATGATAAATTCATTTAACTTATTAAGGGACAGGTCCACGTCTACATTTAAACCGCAGGTGCTTCTCAATTATGGGATCCGTTATGCAAAATTTGAGTTTTGTACCTTAATTTACGGCTTAGTTATAGCACTTTTTACGTTTTCGATTTATGGCATTTTGTGGACGTCGCAGTAGTCTGATTACGCCCATCTTTGAACTCGTCCTCCCTTATTTTGCCAATGAACACGTCTACCAAGATTCATCAAGATATCTTAATTTTTACTTAAGTTATCGCATGCAGAGACAGACGAACGGACAGACATACAGTCACTCAGAATTCGATTATTTTGAGGTGATACAAAGAACCGTTATGTGAACGAAACTATTATACTCTGCAGCAACATTTTGCAAGAGTATAAAATATAAATAGATACTTCTCATTTTCTGTCAAAACGACTTGGTGCTTTTTTTTCTCTCAAAGTGGGTAAAAGGATGTATCAATACATAGTATAAAACAAAGGCGCTTTCTCTGTCCCTATATACCTATGTATGCTTAAATCTTTAAAACTACGCCACGGATTTTGATACAATTTTTTTAATAGATAGACTGATTAAATAGGAAGGTTTTTATGTATAATAACATCCATTAATTAGTGTAGAAATACTGTTTTTGAGGTTTCTAATGTGATGTCGTAAATAATTACATTTTTTCCGCTAACATTGCAAACGTAGGCTGAACCCTACCAGATTTATCGAAATAATGTACTAAATAATTTACACAGTGAAAAAGTCTACAAAAAACTCCGCGATGGTATATGTCTATCTCTTATGGATATCCCACAATAACATGTTTTTGTCATTTACTTGTTACGACAAATAATGGCTAATTTTCGAAGCGATTTTAATCAATATAGCAGTGATCCTTATCCAATTAAATACCTTAAATACATTGTTAATTTAATACATAATAGCTCTATATGGCCCTTTACAGCATATGATTTTAATGAATATTTTCGAAGATATAACAGATTTAAAAATTGCGGGATGTAGCGTTTGCCGAGGTACTTGGCGGTAGGGGCGGCGGGAGCGTGCCTATAAATAGGGCGTCGGAGGCCGCGGTTCTCTCTATAGAACTTTGAATGTAGTGCGATCGGACGAGTTTATTATGGGAGCTGGAAAATAACAATACTTAGTAAAATCGTAGTTTAAGTTAAGGTATTTCAGTTAAAAAAAAAAACCTATTCTATTGGTGTCCTTTGTTTTTTTTGATTGTGCATAGGTAATATACATTTAGAATTGAGTCAATTTTGTAAAAAATTATAACGTCATGTGTAGAAGACGTCGTCGATCGAACATGGGTCGTAGTACTGTGAAGATGCCAGAAGAGTACGTTTGGCACGAGATGACGAATCGTCAATGGAACGTGAGGCTCGTCTCAGAGAGAGAGAGAGAGAATCTTCAGTAGAGCGCGAGGCTAGCCGCAGCCGGGATCGAGATAGGCATACGGTTTAGAGGGACAGAGAATCGTCAGTAGAGCATGAAGCTCGACTCAGTCAGCTTCGGGATAGATACAGAGCTGAGAGAGAGAGAGAGAGAGAATCTTCAGTAGAGCCAGAGAATCAACAGCACGAAAATTTCAGAATTACACAGATTGTATGACATCTTACAATATTCTTTGATACTATGTCGTGGAGAAAATAGTTATGCCATTAATATTTCTCAAGTTGACCCAATCGGTGGTACCCCTCTCCGTAAAACAATATCATGTATGAACTACTATTGCTACCGTATAATGACAAGACGTCATAATATCAACACTTTGCTTAAATATGGAATGTAAACAAACCAATACTTGGTAGATCAATATGCGAAAATTAAATGTGAATGATTGGCCTACATCCGTAATAATCAAACTAAATTGAGAGCCGAAAATTACGTTCATCTTCAGGATGCTTTACAGACGAATGAACACCGCAACGGTATTGGGCAGTTGGTTATACTACCTTCATCGTTCATAGGTGTACCTCGATATTTACGTGAAAAGTCAGAAATTGCGGCAAACCTGATTTATATATAACTGCAAGATGTAACCCAAATTGAGCGGATATCAAAGAAAATATTAATACCAATTTAACTCAACAAGACAGATATGATATTGTTAACAGAGTCTTCCATTTAAAAGTACGGAAACTCCTGCACCTCATTATATTCGGTCCGCCGCGCTGTCATATGTACACAATATAATGGCAGAAACGTGGCTTGCCACATGTACACCTGCTGGTGTGGTTAATGAACAAAATTAGACCAAACCAAATTGACAGGGTTTTTCAGCTGAATTACCGGATAAAGATGAAGATCCTATCCTGTACGAAATCGTAAAGAAAAAAATTGTTCACGGCCCTTGCGGGACTTTAAATCCGAATTCTTCATGTATGTGAGATTCTAAATGCAGCAAAAAATTGCCGAAGTCGTTCCAAACTCAAACAAGTACTAGCAATGACGGATGTCCCAAATATCATCAACGATCGCCAGAACAGGGTGGGCGAAATGCTACCGTCCAAAACCATGATATTGATAACCAATGGATCGTTCCCTGTAATCCGCTCCTTTTGAAAATTTTTGATGCCCACATCAACATAGAGTTGTGCAATTCAATAAAGTCAATTTAATATGTTACTAAGTACATTAATAAAGGCAGTGATTAAGCCACTTTCAGCATACGGCCATCAAATGAAGTGAAAAAATATCAGTCTGGACGTTACATCTGTAGCTCTGAAGCTTTATGGAGGATTTTATCACTCAAAGTACACGACCGGTTTCCCACAATTGTCCACCTTGCAGTTCATTTAGAAAATGGAGAAAGACTATATTTCACTGAGAACAATATACAATAAGTTGTTAATAACCCGCGGGATAAAACATTGACAGCATTCTTCAAGTTATGTGCTAAGATGATTTCGACACAGACATATGACAGATTTCCAAGTTACTATACATAGAACCAGAGTTCTAAAACTTTTCAACGGCGAAACCAAGGTACTGTGGTTGATGGTTTTCTCGGAGTAAAAAAACAACGGATGCTCTTAGCAGAGTCTACATGATTCATCTTAACAACAGCGAATGCTTTTATCTGAGAATGTTACTGCATATTGTAAAAGGCCCGACATCCTTCGCACACCTAAGAACTGTACAAGGTGTTGTTTACAATACTTATCAAGCAGCATGTAAAGCTATGGGGCTCTTGGAAGACGATTCTCACTGGGAAAACACATTATCAGAAGCAGCTGTTTGTAGTTCAGCTATATCATTAAGATATTTATTAGCCGTCATAGTAGCGTTTTGTCAAGTTACTGATTCCGCTAATCTATGGAATAAATTTCAAGAAAATATGGCCATTCTGATTCGGCGACGGCGAGACTTAAACTCAGATGATGTACAATATGATCAAAACATATGTGACGAAGCATTATTTGAATTGAACAAAATAGTGCAATTACTTTCGGGTAAATCGGTCAAGGATTTTGGGCCGCCGATGCCAGCTAATACTACTAACTTAGATTTAACTAACAGTGTCGAATACACATGGACGGGCTACTTCCAGAGATGCTGCTAAAAGTTGGCAATGGAGAGTTAATACAAAGGGAGGGAAGGATTAACCTAGAAAACATTTGTGTTTTGATAGTCAACATCCAAGAGTTAGTCAACAATGTTTATCCTGACATTGATAACATAAGTTATAAGACAATATCTTGGTTTAAAGAAAGAGCGATTCTGTCACCAACTAATGAACAAGTAGACAAGGTAAATAACTTGATTCTTTCAAAAATTGATTCGCCGTCGAAAATATACTACTCGGTCGATACTGTTCTCGATTTGTAAGAAGCTGTTCATTTTCCCACAGAATTTCTAAATTCTTTAAATCCGTCTGGATGGTGTCTCCGCATAAAATGGTGTTGAAAGCAGCTCTTAATTTATTAAGGAAACTGAATCAATCTAAACTTTGCAATGGCACGCGTTTGATGGTAAAATCAGTGACAACTTTCATAATAGAGTGCACAATACTCACAGGATGTGGTACCGGAGAAGATGTATTGATTCCCCGAATCCCTCTGATACCATCGGATTTACCCTTTCAATTTAAACGTTTACAGTTTCCGGTAAAGAAATGTTTTGAAATAACCATTAATAAATTGCAGGGCCAAACCTTCAACGTTACAGGCTTAGATTTGAGCGTTGACTGTCACTTGGCCAACTGTATGTCGCCCTTTCAAACGTAAACTCTAGAGAAAACATGTTTGTATTGTCTAATTACAAGAAAGCTGTGAACGTTGTATATAAATACATTCTGTAATATATTAATTGTTGTAAAAATAAAATAAATGGGTAACAATTTAAAAAGTATATAAATAAAAATGTAGTGTATGAATTTAGATATTCCAAAGATAGCAGGAAATCTTCATGACATAGGGAAAGGGGAATTGTTTTACTCCAAATTTAACGTTGCGGGCCACGGGCAGTAATGAATAAATCAAAACTACTGGATCAATTTTGATAATTTTTTCAGTGAGTGACATAGGCTATATACAATACATATACAACGTTCACAGTTTTTCTGTAGTGTATCATTATTGCACCGTGCGAAGCCGGGATGGGTCTCTAGTACTTGTATATAATATAAAATTTAATGTTTTCTCATTTAAATATGGAAATCGCACATGGATATACATATATATTTTTGTAAAAATTGAGTTTGAGTAACGTTAACAGGCAATAAAACTGGGCCGACTTAACATAAAAGAGGAATAGAGGACATAAAGGCAAAGAGTTATCCAATAAAAATGGTAACAGAACTTGTTTTCGCTTAAGTTTTCAAAGCGAGCAAGCTATAAACAAAACATTTACATATGTATGTATATCTATGTATAGTCCCCATGTATATACATGTAAGTACATATACATGTGTATGTATTTAAATGGCTTTGTTTTGTTTAGCCTGAATCGTGGCATCTGTTTTTGGCATTTTTGGCGAATTTTCATTTGCTCTTCCAATTTTCAGAAGGTTTGCCGCTCGGTTTTCCCACCGCGTGTTGTTTGCTTATTTCGTTGGAACATATTTCGTGATTACTTGGTTTTCCTTTCAGCACTTCCTCAACTTAGCCAGCGAAACTATTGTGTTCTCATGTTTATGTATGTACATATTTGTATGTATGTGTGTATGCGCATACATACAAGCAATTTGCTAACATACATGTGTGTATGTATGAATGTGCTTTGTTATTATTTTCCCTATAGTCGCTTAAGCTCTGCTGTGAAAATTTCCGCGCTCACCAGCTAAATGTCAGCTGACATTTGCAGATAAGAAATTTTTAACGTGTTTTCGGTTTGCTTTCATTTTTCCACTCAACAACCCTCCACACAACTTCACACACTCTAATACTAATATACCAAATGTAACCACCTTCGCCTACAGATACTCATCGCCGACTATCCTACCCAATTGCGCTCTCCACAAAACCATCGAAATTAAAATGTTTGCGATTTTTCGTTTTGGGCTCTGTGGCTGTGTTCCTTCTCAAATTGTTTATTTAGTTGCTATTGTTGTTATTATTCTGTACATGAAAATACAAGTGTATGTGTGTGTGTGAATAACTGGAGGTGTGTTTGTTGTTGCAGCTGTCATTAACAGCGGTTATGTGGTGTGTATATAAAAAGTAGATGGGAAGGGGAGCATGGGAGCAATATAGTGAGAGCGTTGGAAAACTAATTTCCCGGTTTATCGAATGTAAACGGCACTTGACACCCTCGCCTTCAGCCATCGCCTCGTCAACCAGTTAGTCTGTGTTCATGTCATAATTCAAATTGAGTTTGTTGTGCCCACAATTGACGTTCAATTTTTTGTGTTTTTAGACCAACTGGTTTTGATTTTTTTGTAACGGTGTGTGTATAGACACGTATTTGTACTTTTGTAAAAAAGCTAATTGATTGAATGTTACTTACCTATGTTTATACATATGAGTTGTTGTAATCGCTGTGGGTTTATTTCTGTTACCAGTTGTAGTATCTGGTATAAGGAAGGAATCCACACACAGAACAAATCAAATGTCATCTAGATCAAATCAGGTTACCATCACAGGTTATATAGAGAGGTCAGGTTGTGTAATAAATATTTCTCTACAGCGAAACATTTTAATATCAGCAATTGTCTTCGACAAGAAAGTCATATATGTATGTACTCGAAGAACTCTTTGAGTGAAGGATATCTGCGACACCCCGTCAACATCTATTTCGCCACTCACTCCAGCCATTCAGCTAGAGGAAGCTGAGTGAAAGCTAATTACTATACTTGTACAATAGAATGATGATGTTATGCTCAAAGTTTAACTGTAGAAAACGTTAGAAGATACGAGTATCAACCTGTCGATTTAACCCCCTATCCGATTGCCAGTCTACTGAACGGCATCAGCTGTGTGTATCTTCCATCATTCCATCAATGGATTCGGTAAAGAAAGTGTTAAAAGTGCACACACATATACATACATATTTACTCCCCCTGAGAGATTGCGAATGGTGTGATAAAAAAATCATGCGTGTGTTGAGCGATGGCTTACTTGAATGTCTGCGTCATCGTTTTCGCTTTCTCATCGTATTTGAAGCCGTCATATCTATCATAACTTATCATCTGATTATCGGCGTATTTACTACATTCTTACACATGTATGTTGCCCAAGGCGTGTACTAGCAGCGAGAATTTACCTTAATTTCCGAAATTTCTCGTTGTTCTAGTTGACACAAGTTTGCATCATTCTTTTTACACTGAAACGCTACACTGTTGTAGACGAAGGTAGTTCTGCTCATTGAATAAAATATTAACAGTTTTATTGAAATACTCGTATTAAGCAGCTTAATACTATATATAAAAGTCTTGCAAGAAAACAAGCGGTGGTTCCATTTCTAAAAAGAGGTAAATTCGTGGGTTGAGGATTTGAGCCGAGTGTGGGACATTGATCGATCACTGCTGACAAATCGGGTGACAACCTTAATGCTCTGATGACGAAGTTGGTTTAAAATTGTTGATTGCCACAGTTTTTTTCAACATGTTTCTGTTCTCTTTGAAAAAACTTAAAATATAAATCACAAAAAGCTATAAATTGATAATTTACTCGTAAGCAATTAATAATAATTTATATCAGAAATGTTATGAGGTAGTTTTCCATTAAAAAAAACATATTTTTGCTTTCAAAATAACTTCACTTTACAACGAATTTTTAATTTTTTATGAAAAATGTATACGCATAGCAACTCTAATTGCCTTATGACATCTGAAATAATGACATATTCAAACAAATCAACAAATTTTAAATTCGTGATGAGCGCAAATTGTTTATAAACAAGTAAGGAAGGGCTAAGTTCGTAAGTAACCGAACATTCTATACTTTCGCAAAGTCAAATATTATATTATACTCTTTTTAGATTTCTTTGTGGATCTTGCCGCCTTGTTCAATGTTGACCGATATTTCCGGTAAAGAGTCAACTATAGGCACTGGGGTCCACATATTCAGTACCTAGGGGCTTGAACAGTTTTGGTTCGATTTAGATAATTTCTAGTCACAAGGTGGCATACGCCGATACAATCATTATTGCTTGATTTGCATACTGGAAAGTGAAAAAATCAGATGGAATTTAAAATTATGTTAAATGGAAGTAGGCGTGGTTGTAATTCGATTTCTCCCAGTTTTGTACTATAACATAGAAATATGTGAAGAATATTATGTACCAAATTTGGTTGAAATCGGTTAAGCAGATTTCAAGATATGGGTTTTCACCTGCCACGCCCAATATCTAATTTTGAACTTGGTTCCTATAAAACTATCTCATACCATCCCAAAGATAAAATTTAATGTCTCAGGCTTGTTTAGTGCTTGATTTATCGCGCTTTTAGTAGTTTTTAACAGTACCGTTATATGAGGAGTGGACGGGGTTGTCAACCGATTTCACACATTTTCACACCGTCGATAGAGACGCTAAAAACATTTGTTCCCAGTAAATTTTGTTATTCTAGCTTTAGCGGTTTAGGGGATATGTACATTAAACCTATTAGGGGGCGGGACCACGCCCACTTAAAAAAAATTGTAACAGCAGATGCCCCTCCATAATGTATACCAAATAACAGTCTTGTATCTTATTGTGGAGCTTAGTTATGGCAATTTATTTGTTTTTGATTAATGGCGTTTTGTGGGCGTGGCAGTGGTCCGATTACGCCCATCTGCAATACCAACCGTCTTACGGTACCAAGAAACATGTGTACGAAGTTTAATAAAGATATCTCAACCTTTACTCAACTTACTTAAAAAAGCTTCGGGTTACCTTTTGCGACGCAGAGAGTAGTCAAAATTTAAGATTTTGCAATAATTTTAAAGTAGATGATTTCAAAGAATACATCCTTTTCAAATTGGGTAAGGTTTACATACATAGTTGTATTCAAGTATATTTTAATGTGCAATGGAGGAGAGAAATAGCAGGCAATTAAACAAAAAACTAAAAATAAAAAACAGTAATATAACTAATAATTTTTCTTCAAATTCGTCCCACAGTAGATATGACGATGTTAGTTTTATGACGTCAACGATTGCCGTAACCTTTTATTCTATGAAAAATGCTTTGATAGTTCTTTCTGGTCAAGTTGTTTTATATAAACAACCTTTAAATCGAACTAAGGATACGTTTTCGAAGATATTTATCTTTATTTTTTATCGGCCAGTTTGAATGATAGCTATATGCTATAGAGATCCGATCTGAACAATAGTGTAGCTATGTAGTATACAATAATGTAGCTTGCTTTGGAAAATAATTTATGCCAAATTTCGATGATGATAATTGTTGAAGGAACCGATTTTGATTCGTCAGTTTGTATGTCAGCTATATCCTATAGTGGTCGAATATCGGTGGTTCCAAAAAATTAGGAGCTTTTTGGGGAAAAAAGGACGTTTACAATATTTTATATCGATATCTCAAAAATGGAGAGACTAGTTCGCGTATATACAAACAGATAGAAATCGTAATACCGGAAAAGATTGTCTTTGCCATTTAAATCTTGCATTGTTCTATGTAATGCTTCGGGTGACTGTTAAGGTTTGCTTTTTTTCAGTATTTCGCATTTTACTTAAAATTAGAATTATTTTTTTGAATTTTTGACACATGCCTTTGTTTATATATATATTTATTTTTTATAAATTGATTTGAGATATAAACTATCCTATCTTTTAAGTTGGTTCAAATTGAACAGAGTATCCTAAATTTTACTAAAATTGGTTCAATAGTTAAAGAATTCACCCCGAACAAACCATGGACACGTAATATTTATATATTAAACGTACATATGTATGTATGTACATTTACAGATATGCGTTTTACCGAATGTCACATCGTTACTAACGATTCGTTATGGCAAATTCACGTAGAACTTTTGCTTCGCTTTGCGTCAGACATTTGTTTTGACAGAAGCAAGGTGAAAGCAAAGAAAGAAGTGGGACAATTCTCATATTTTTACGCTTTGCAAAGCAACAATCGCCGTTTTTATTAGAGAGAAACGTTGAAAGCAAAGCGTTTATTGTGGCATGAACTTTGTTTTCTGCGCTTCTATGTTTCTGTTTGAACTGTCATGTAAAGTGAGGAAAGTTGTATTAGAATAGGCCTTAAGTCTTGTGATGGATTTATTATGTTTCGTTTTGTTTCCACTTTACTTTTTACTTCTTCTGGCACGCCCGCATTAATACGCAGTATACACAAATAATAAAAGCAGGAAATGTAATAAATGAGCCGAAAATGTGTGAGAAAAAAAGCGTCAAAGAACATCTGAGCTCTCAATACAATGTAAAATCAATGAATTTGTAATTGTAACGTTTTATTTGACAGATGTACGAAAGCTCATAGCGCGATTTTGTGTAGTTGAAGACCATGGCTTATCGACACGCACTCTTTCTTTCCCTCATTATCACTTTCTTTTGCAGGCATTTTTGCAATTTTCGTTTATTTTCTCTCTTAGAAAAGTAGCCCATTGCCAAAAATAATAATTTATTTCGCATTGTCGTTGTTGTAGCGGCATATGGCGCTTAATCCCAAGCGGTACACCGCTAATTTACAATTTTCTTGAAGCACACAGGTGTCTTTGTTATTTTGAATGAATACGGAATAGTGAGTGATGCGAACTTCAGGTGTAACAAACACTAGGACCTTACATATACAAGTATGTAAGAGAATAGCAACTGCTAGCTTGCTTGTTTGGTAGTTTTCCATTCGTCAAAAAAAATATCACAAGTACTATATCAACCACTAGAATTGCTGAATGATAGAAATAGAGACAGGAGAATTCCGTCCCATTACTTATTGTGCAGAGCATTTGACATTATATATTGCATCATGAACGAAAATGGAAGTTTGCAGTTCGCTTTGCTCATATCTCACCCTACTAAGGATCATGCAAGTTAAAATCATTTTATTGCCGTCACAGATTAAAAATGTATATTGTAATTTGTAAGGCTTTTGCCAAAATTACTTAAGATTCCATAGTCCCTTTGATATAATAATGAACAATTTGAAAACTTTAAACAAATCTAAATAATTTCGTAAGATAAAATACAAGTTTGAGAGAGTTTATTAACTATAGGTACCCGCAATAATAATAAGAGACAAGATTGAGAAGAAGACGCAACGTAGAAAAACTGTTAAATTCGTATATACGAGTATTGTAAACTTGTGCAATGAACTTTATTATTATGGTTTCAAGTAAAAGGAGTTGAAGATCGAATTGGGAAATAATTAAAAACATATTTAAATAAATACATGTAAGTATCTATTGTCAACATAATTGCTAGTTAAGTGGATTATGTTATGTGTTTACGATGTTTCTAGATTGTAAGCAAATATATTGGCCGTTTTCTCAATGTCTGATTAAGCGCTTAACCAGAACTCGGAAACATGTTGAGAAATGGTTTTCTCAATATCTGTTTAACAGTTAAGTTCTGGTAAACTTTACCGAAAGACGGAGTTTTTATTAATTTCTCACCAGAACATAAATCGTCATATACTGTATGTATATTACATACAAAAAATGGGTAATAACATTTAAATATCCGAACCTAAGGTAAATACTCCTTTGGCACCGAGCGCTGTCGCAATTGCGCTGGAATTTCAAAATAAAAAGGAATGCCAAATTGAGTAGAAGCGAGCTGTTACGGAAAATAACACAAAGCGTGTCACCCAAGCTCGAGCGGCACGGCCTCTTAGTCTTTCCTCGTCGTTCACTCGCCTACGAAACCCGGTTTGGGCGGCAAAAAGAGTCCTCGTCTAATCATGCACATGCATAGCTCATGGCGTTTACACAGTTTTCCATGGTCATATTGCCTGTTTTGTGAACAGTTTTCGCCACGCATTCGCAATAATTGAACTATATGTGAGTCAGCTAATATTAAACAGACATTGAGAAAACGGTCCTTATATTGCTAATAGATCGTAGTCCCTAATAATAATCAGCAATCATCGAATATTGTTGCACAGTGCAATCAAAACAGAACAATATTCCGATTTATTCGTTGTATTCATTGAAGCGCAAATTGCAAGTAATTGGGATTTCGAAAAGCTTACCGAGCCAAAGAGTTTTAAGATCTCTATACATGTATGGGATAGGAGCACACTTGTGAAGAAAATTGATCATTAATAATTCAAAGCGAATGCGCTCAATCAGTTGCAACGATTAAGTTCCATTAATTCCTCTCAGTTGAAGTTTGCTTCAGAACCCCCCTCCCCTCTCCCATGAATCTCATGCGGTATAACAAGCGTCCACTTACGTAAGTGTATTAAGGTAGAAGCACTTACGGAAGTGGAGGCTTATATAAGTAGGAGTGAACCTGCCTTCCTGCATAAACGTGGAGTATCTCTGTTGCTCTGTTGATGCAGTTGCGTTTTCGCATATGCTTTGACTCCGGCAGACACTGTGCCTCCCGTTCTTATATGAGTAAAAAATGTGTAAGACAATTTAATTATAATTAAGCACAGTTGTAGCCTCAAGTGCAGCAGGAAAGCGCAATTCGTGAATAAACTTGATAAAATATGACATTGAAAACACCTAAATAAACACGCATACCATTAAATGTAGAAGAGTTATATTATATTTACACACCTATTCTATATTTGTTGTCTGGTTAAATTTTGCAAGTATTTAGTTAGAATGCTTGTTGCTTTTATAAATCCACTAATAGGTAAGACATAAAAGGAGTAAAGCTGAGCTAATGTTTGAGCAGGTGTATTTCGAGGCTGAAAGATCAGACAACATACTCGTAAGAATCCAATGAATATGTAATTCCAGTAGATATAGCATCACAATAAGATATATTTTTGTACTTGCACACACAGGTAGTAATACTTTTTAAATTAAACAATTGGTTGCAAAAGCATTAAAAGATCGAAATGGATATGAGTTTGTGTGTCGGGTATAATTGCAAATTAATTCATCTTCATACACATATAAAAACTTTAATACGTTATAAGAGAAAATGTTATTTAGGAGAATAAGCATGGGTCCGCTCATTTTTCAAAATTCACATAAATGATATCAAGGTA
This sequence comes from Bactrocera oleae, assembly GCF_042242935.1. NCBI lineage: Eukaryota > Metazoa > Arthropoda > Insecta > Diptera > Tephritidae > Bactrocera > Bactrocera oleae. The sequence goes on from NC_091538.1 coordinate 21,831,406, forward strand.
ATTTTTAATATAATTGCTTTATGCTCTCCATATATACATTGATCACAGCGTGGAAGAATTAGTCTGGTGACTGTTTTCACAATATCTTCTTTGCTGTTAAAAATATTTGCCTCAAGGACATCATGGAACGGACCTATTAGATATAAATTTATGATGCTTAGATATAGCTATTTTGTTTTTTAGATTTTATTAGAGCCCTGTAAAATATCACCATGAAAGAGGTCACAGAGCAGTATTTGTAGCTACGTTTAGAGTTGCTGATTTCAGAGAGATATTTTTTTAACAATACTACTGGTATAATAATGATGTATATGATTTTCGAAAAAATTTCAATCATAATTTTTAAACTTCAACAGCATTATCAGCCGAAACTGTTTGCTGCTTATTTTAATTGAGTAAATGAAATTAATATTATTAATATCGTTACAATAATTGTCTTCAATTTCGGATTGCTTTAGACTCCCGTTCTTTTGGTCCACCCATCTTTAACAAGAGTTATAGAAAAAAATATTATGAAAGTTTCATTCCGTTACTTTTATGGGAGTGTGTTTGACAGAGAAATACAGTGGTTCGTGAAGTCATGAATGAAAGGAGGTCTGTTTGCAATTAACAAGAAAGTTTGACAGATCATTTAGTTATAGTGTCGCAATCTTATCTCTATCACTCTAGATTTAAAATGTTAGTGGACAAAATAATATTGATCTAATAATCATACGGTTTATGGTGGCTGGGTTTTTTCAATCAATATAAAAACTTTGTTTGTCTAGACGGCAATCAGCAATTTTTTTTTTTAATATTTCGTCCATAAATCGATATACATATGTATAACCTCATCCAGGTATATATACGGTATATGGTATATGAAGAGTCAATTGATTTATAATATTATTCTATATATTGGAATAGTAACAGATTTAGAAAATCATTTAATGGCTCTTGCGACATCAATAACCAATGGAAAATTGAAAAGTAATTTCCCTTATTTATTCTAATATACATACAAGTATGTATATGTATTAGCATAAATAAATAATTTATCGTAAATTAGTGGACAATATTTACATGTGTAAATCATAATCTGCAGGAATCAATACAATCGCTTTCTTTTATTAGTAAATAACATACCAGTAGCACTCCCGGTTCAAAGCATTGAGAAGCGGAATCAGTTGAATTGAGTTGAAACTATCGTTCCATAATACCAACATGTATGTATATACTATGATGTATATATACAAGTATACGTGTATATTATATTATACCAACAATGTTTAGATGGCGAACACAGCAAATGTAGTTGTTAAAGCTTTTACTGCTGATGCTTACTGCTGTCGTCTGTCTGCGGCCGGCCGCCGACTGCACATGTAATTATGAACAGAGGAAGCCGTGCGGTGAACGCTCGCGATTGTTACCCCATAAGAAACAGAAGCCAAGTGCTATTAACAACAGCTGCCCGTCATATTCATGTGCTTTCCTATATAAACTGATATGTATGTACATTTTATTCGAAACTAAACAATCAAAATGCAACAACGCTGCAATGTTATCAAGAAACAAGAAAATACGTTAACTTCAGTTGCACCGAGGCTAAGATACCCTTGACATATAAAGAAGTATGAAAGCGTTGTCTTAGAAAATAATCTACGCCAAATTTCATGAAGATATCTTATCAAATAAAAAAGTTTTTCCTATAAGAACTTTATTTTGATCATTCAGTTTATATGACAGCAACATATATGTTATAGTGTTCCGATATTGGTTCCGACAAATGAGCAGCTTCTTGGGGAGAAAAGGACGTGTGCGAAATTCTAGGTCGATATTTCCAAAACTGAGGGACTAGTTTGCGATTATTCAGATAGACACGGCTAAATCGACTCATCTCGTCACAACCATCATTTATATATGTAAACATTTTATAGGGTCTCCGAAGTTTCCTTCTAGGTGTTGCTTGGAAACGCTTTTGCCAAGTCATTCACTATATACATACACTAGGGTGGGTCAAAAAAAAATATTTTTTTTTCGATAAGTGTTCTTAAAAATTTGTGGGTAGACACCTCTATAATAGTCAAACTTAAACCGTTAATATCTTTGAAACCGTTAAGTTAAGTTTGTAAAGCATTCAATTTCCATCAAAATCCATAAAACGAAATATGATTTCAAGTAGTTAGAAGCGAAATATGAGTATTTCTATCCGATCATAAGAAAAATATAAATCACGGTAAAGCGGAGGCCCTTCCCGTTACAATTAGGAGCTGATACTTGGGCAACCTTTCTTTAATGTGCCTACCAACCAATTTTTCGGAGTACCTAGTGAAAAAATAACATTCAAGACTACAAGAAATGTTGATGCGTTCACCAATACACTCACATTTGTTATGTCAGTACTGACGGACTGTTTAATTGTCAAGTGACCATCACTGTTATTGTTAAATAGAGACGTCTTCGAATCATATTGCTTACATTTGTAAGAACGAAATTGCTGAATCCTTTACTCAATAACTGCTCAAAACAATTTTTCTACCCTGAACAGGGTATATTAAGTTTGCCACGAAATTTGTAACACCCAAAAGGAAGCGTCGGAGACCCCATAAATATATCGATAAAAGATCAGCATGATGAGCTGAGTTGATTTAGCCATGTCCGTCTGTCTGTCCATCTGTCTGTATATATACAAACTAGTCCCTCAGTTTTTAAGCTATCGATCTGAAATTTTGAACCTGTCCTTTTCTCACAAAAAAGCTGCTCATTTGTCGGAACGATATCGGACCACTATAACATCTAGCTGCCAAAACAACTGAACAATCGGAATCAAGTGTTTGTATGGAAAACTCTTTTATTTGACGAGGTATCTTCCGAAACTTGGCATGGATTATTATTTAAGGCAATAATCTAATCGCCGAAGAAATTGTATAGATCGGATGGCTATAGCACATAGATGCCATATTAACGGTCGAACGATCGGAGTAAAGTGCTTGCATGATAAATTTGTTTATTTGACGAGGTATCTTCACGAAATTAGGCACGAGTTAACGCTTAAGGCAATCTTGATTAGTACCCTGTTCAGGGCAGAAATAATAATATTTTTCTGAAGCTCCAATCTGCTGCAGGTCACTTAAAGTTGATGGCCAAGAAACTAATAAATAGAAACACTATTCAACAACGAATAGCGAAGCACGTCTCGGTATAGCCATCAGCTCTTTCTTCGATTCTGACTTGATCTCATCAATTTTGGGAAACGGCTTAGTTTTCATTGGTTTCTTCAGTTTTGGGAACAGGAAAACGTCACAGGGAGCCAAATCCGGTGGTTTGAGCAAACCCGGATCGTTGTTAACGTCATTCAACAACTTCTGAGCGATACTAAAGCGACATTTCTTTCGCTCAATATTTAGCAATTTCGGAACAAACTTCGCTGCCACACCTTTCATGCCCAAAACATTCGAGAAAATTTAATGGCATGAGCGGATTGATATGCTAACATCCTCTGCAACTTCCCTAATAGTGATTCGTTGGTATTCAAGAAAAAATTTTGTTGATTCGATCGCACCTCCAGTATGCTCATCGTTAACATCTTTTCGGTCTTCTGTAAAGCGCTTTTACCAGTTATAAACACTTTTTTGAAACAAAGTGGAATCACCGAATGCCACAATAAACATTTCAAGTACACTTTATTCCATTTGTAACACCAAATTTAATTCATATCGTTTGATCCATTTCTTTCAAAAGTCAAAAATCGAAGAGCACACAAAAACGTAACTAACCCTTACTGTTGTCAAAAACAAACTACTAATCGAATTTGGCTCCTAATGCAAGCACATGATAAACATATGTGTCCGATTATAATAAAAACAAAATAGCAAGAATCGAAACCACACAGCCCTCGAAAAATCAAAATTCACCTTTTCCTTTGAACATACCTAGTATGTGAACAAGGGCACAAACATTTACTCATGCACTATATATATACGTAAGTATATGCATGCACAATGCATTCTTATAGTAAGCATTTGTAATATTTTCTTATACATTAATATAGAGAGAGAATAAGCCTGTGTTCCACTGACTATATGCTTCGTATACTTATTTACTTGGATAATTTTACATGTGCACATATGAATTTGAATATAAAAGTGGTACTGAGCAGCTGCCAAACAGCTGAAGCAATCAAAATTAAGGCAACATACAAGGCGTGAAGTATGATATACATATATGCATATACATAAACTCAAAAATTTGGCATATATCATTTAGCTGCTCACTGCGATCAACGAAAGATGAATAATGACTGTGTTCACACCAGAACTCTTTTTATCGCCCAAACTGGCTTTTGTTGTTGAAGCGACGACGATAAAAGACGAAGGGACCGTGCCGCTCGTGGTCGGGAGGCATAATTGTGTTCTTGTTTTCAGCTATTCTATTCGGCACTCATTTTCATTTTGAAATCTTTTTATGGTCGCAATAGCGCTCGATGTATGTAAATATACATAATATAATAGAAATGTATTAAAAAATTGTGAATCAAAAATATTTTATGCACCGCGTACAAGAATTTGAGATTATGATTTGTAAAAAAATGCAAAAACTCAAGATGTCGAATTCATGTCGCTCGTGTGAACGGAATTAGCGACACCAAAAGAGAATTCGCCGATATAAGCGACAAAACGAGTCTTCTTCTGAATGCAGTAATTGAAGATCTTAATCAAGTAGATACGGTGAATAAATGAATCAATATCCACATTCAAAATTTCATATAGGAGCATTAAGTGCACGTAACTATTTTCACCCGGGAAAATATGAAATTTATAAAATGTATGTAGAAAAAATAATATATTGTAGTTTAATTCAGTGCAAGCAACTTTAAATTGAAGAATTTGTATACTCCCGTAACATGTTGCACAGAGTACATATTGTTCACCTAACCTATGTATGTACATATATATAATTGATTAAAATGATGAGACGAGTTTAAATGCGAGTGACTGTCTGTCCGTCCGTCTGTCCGTCTGTGCAAGCGAAAACTTGAGATTTCTTGACGAAACTCGGTACACGAATTCCTTGGCACCCAAGGGGGTTGGAATTGCAGATGGGCGTATTCGGACTACTGCCACGCCCACAAAACGCCATTCAACGAAAACTTATGAAGTGTCAAAACTAAGCACTAAAATAAGATACAAAACCGGAATTTGGTGCAGGGGGTCCCAGTGGTGAGGGGATAATAACCACGTCCATTCCCCATATAATGGTTATGTTGAAAATTACTAAAAGTGCGTTAACTGACTGAATAAAAGAGCCACAAGCATTAAAAATTCACAGCCAGGATGGCAGGGAACGGCTTTATGGGAGCCGGTATGAAAATTGGATAATAGGCGTGGTACCGCTCACTTTTAGGTGAAATCCTATTTCAGGAACTACTTAACCAATTTCAACCAAATTAGGTATGTGAGGTAAATCTATTATTGTTTTTGCACACTATGGAAATGGGCGGAATCGGTTGATAACCACACCTACTTCCTATATAACAAATTTTTAAATTCTATCTGACTCTTTCAATTTACAATATACAAATCAATAAAGTTATTAGAATAAATCTTTGTACAAATAGTGTCCTCAAGGTATTTAATCTAACGCCTTGGACAACTTTTCAAGGACCCAGCCATCAAATATGTAGACACCAGTGCATATAGCTGAATTTTTACCGAACATATCGGTCAACCTGTGAATGTGTCAATACTTCCCTTAGCCCCCAAATACCTAATACAAATATTTTCGAACTTCCGGTTGACTTTATTACGCTTCTATCGGTCAATATGTAAGAAATTACATTTTGAAGGAATCTCTTTCTAATAATGGTTCCTTAAAAATAATAAAAATTTGGGAATATACGTCACGAAGTAACTATACGATTGCGTTATTGAGAATATTTAGCAACTGGCTTTTAGCCCAAAGAAAATAAAGGTATTATAATAGTTTTAAAATTATAATCAGATAAAATAATTATACACTCGTATTTTTAATATATGTTGTCGACAAATACATGCATTTTTTAAATTTTTTATATAAGATTAAATAATTTATTTAGTTGACAATAGAATGTAAAGTTGTTAATGTGTACTCACCATAATAAAATGTGCCAAGGAGAAAAATGTCGCCAGTGCAAATGTTTACCAAATCACAACTACCAAGAGGCGTAGGGTTTGAAAAATTTTCATTAATTGACAAAATCAAAAGTTTATAAGCATCTTCGCAGCTAAAATATTGAAGGGAAGTTTGCCATATGTCGATTGAGTGCCCATATATTATGTGCGTATGCAACAGATGCGTTTCTCAATAAATTGGGGTCTTTTAGTTCCAAAACGCTCACAGCGTAAAGCGCAACTTAATCTATCACAATTCAATAATTTAAAAATAATAATATATTACTGGCTGATCAGCCAAAGAGACCGCATGCAAAACAAGTGTTCTTTTTTCATTTTTTTTTTTGACAGTATTTTTAGTTATTATTGTACGCTTGGAAAGGTGCTGTATACATTCGTTATTGTGTACATCAGGGTTAGTGGCTGCTGTTTTATGTTAATTCGCCGTCTATTTTGCGGTATTTTGTAAAGCGGATGTATTTATGAAAATTCTCAAATTTTGAGCGTCTCTACGGTGTTTCTTTATTATTTTTATTTCACAATTCCGCACCCATATTCATTAGACGACATACTTATGCACACGTGATTATATGGTGTATATGTATGTATGTAGTTGTTTTATTCTGTGCGGCAGTCATTTGGATGACACAGTAAAACAACTGTAGCTGTTTTCTATCCTCCTCACCATTTCAGACGCAGCACATCAACGGTACAGAAGCGAAATGGAAGGGGGCGTCGTGGAGGCTTATGTACTAGGTTGCTAGTGGCTTGTTCTCCCCCGAGTATATGAGCTTCCTCTTGAAGGTCCTCACTTAGCCACGTGCAACTGCTTTTCTCGCAACTTTTTACTCTGGCTTAATTTCTTGTTTACCTTTTGTCAATAACTTTGCCTTTAAATACAATATTGCGAACGTTGTTGTTGCACTTATAGTTAAGTTTTCAATGTTTACTTATTTTTATTATTATTTTAGGCTGGCGGCGACGGCTACCTCCTTCGTAATAGCTGTTTTTACTTAGCTTTCACACCGAGGGGCATCTGTTTTAAAACACTTTTGCGTAAAATTTATTTATGCTTCATCGGTGCACAATTTCAAAATTCGTTCAGCAGTCCAGTTTCCACTTTTATTTTTTTTTTCTGCGGTTCAATTATTTTCTTTGTTTTTTGCTTTTTGTTACTACAATCGCTTTACCTTTTGTGTTTCATTCCTTTAGCAACGCGGTGTTTGTTGCAAAATATTAAAACAGCTGCGCTGGCATATGTTATACAAGTTATACAAATACAATTTTCATTACTTCGACTTGGCATTAGCAAGCCCAGTAACCTTTGTCTGCTTTGTTTCTCATTTTAGTTTGTCATATTTTATAATAATTAATTATTTTACAAATACATTTTTTTCCGCTCGCTCGCTTAAAGCTACACTAAAGGGCGTACAAGGAGTATGTGCACAAAAGACTGCGGACACAAACTTTCTTAACTTACACTTATTATTTTTAAATATGCATCTTTATTCTAAACACCGCACAAAGAATTTGGCATAGAGTGAAGGTGCTGATCAACAAAACCGGTGCACTTGCTCTTGTTTAATCGCCACATACAACCGACACTAACTCGAATTCCGATGGCACTGAATTCAAGTGATCCGATAGCTGGTCGCAACAGCGCGTTTTCATCGGAATTTCAATTGTATTTGCTGCATTGCATTGCGTTTGCAAAGCCTGACTGGTTTGCTTTTGTTTCACAGCATAAATACGAGCACGCTACAGTTGCGAATGTGCCTCCGAACCAGTTGTTTACTTTGACTCAACAACTCGCAACTTGTCCGCTTGAACGTGCTTACGGTTCGACGGCGCGTTAATGTTTGGTCGAAAAACCGTTTTGGCTAAAATGTCATTACCATTTAGTCCTGTCGTGCCTTCCGACACTGCGTTCTTAGCTCTCTCGTAATTTCAAGCTCTCTCACCTAATATGTTGCGTGTGCGTATGTGCATTGACTCATACGTTTGCTGTCGTTTCTTCCATCTGTTGTCCACCGCAGCAATTGGGAAAATGCTTTTCTGACGCATGCGCGCTATCCGTAATTTGTAGTTGTGAATGTCGTTTTGTATGGCAAACAAAACAGCTGTTCCCTTGATGAGTGCACACAGTGTGTACGGCAGTTGCTTAAATGCCTTCGGCGCCTGCCTACTCACAGCTGCTGTACACCTTTCGCTTACATTCTTTGCTCTGCCAATGAGTCGTCTTTCTCTTTATACATACATATATATGTATACGTACATATGTATATACATACATACAAACAAAAAACCGAAAAATATGTAAAGCAATAACTGACAGCCATCGATGAGCATTCAAGAGCAGTCGGTGTTTTTTCCTTACTTTACTTATTTTTTGCTCACTTAAGCAATTGCATTTGCTTCCACTGCGGTTGTATGCTTGATCTGGTGTTATCGATGTTATTCCATATGAATGAATGGCGAGTCGAAGCACTTGGTCCAATGTTGTTGTGTTCGAATGATGGCACTGCGACATGTTATTATGTGACATGCTAATATTTTAATTAAAAATGTTTATATACGTTTGCTTGAGACTGACGGACATACATACGTGTATATGTACTTGCATGTATGTGCGTTTGTACATATGTAGATATTGATGTACTTATGTATATACCTATAAGGGCAAATAACGTCATACAACCAGTAAGAAGAATGTTTGGGCTAAATTCTTGATTACAAAAGAATTTGTGTGGTACAAATTTTCGGAAATTGACTAATTGCTGGAAATGTAAGCATTTAACAGCAGCGATCCTGGAAGATCTCATGACCTGAGTTTGTTACAACGGTTGTTCATAGTGGAGAATTAAAGAAATTGGTTCAGAAGAGTTTGATAATACTTTCACTCCGAATAAGTTCACCCAACACGTAATGCCAATGTCTATTTGAAATAAATTGTTATATTCTTCAACTTCTCCAGTGTATAATAGTTTTGTTCACATAACGGTTATTTGTATAACTAAAAATTAATCAAGATAGATATAAGGTTATATGTATATACAGTAGCGGACAATAGTCTACATACACACCCAGTTTTTGTGGTTCAGAAAGTATCTACAAAAACTTTTTAGTAAAATGTGCTGATACAGTTTATTTGTACCCTTTGTTTTGAATCCTTATCTTGTTGGAAGATTCAGCTGGAACCGAGATCCACTAAAGGTATCAATTTATGTCCTAACAGCGACCTTTACATGTAACGACCTATAATACCCTCAATAAAGACGTTTATCGTTTAAAGTTCATTGTATTGGTATACTCTTTTGTGATTTGTTTGCTATGTGCCCGGCTAATTTTGGAGCAGTGACTTTTGAATATTTGTGCATTTTTTTGAGATTCAAGCTGACCTTTCTACGAGATAGCTTTCTCAAATGATCACTGAGCGTCTTAACTTCATTAGAACCACTATTTTTTAAGTTTTTTTACAACAGTCTACACCGTTGCTTGACTCTTCTTTAAATTACAGTACGTACAGTTGTTTTGCTTTTTACCTTTTTATCACAAATTCGTTATGCCGACTGATATTTATTTTCGGGGGGTCATTGTAACTACAACTAAATTCAATAATAACCAAAAAAGAAAACACGATAAAAAGAAGTAAAGAAACATTATTAGTATGACCTTTGTAGTGTATGTAGACTTTTGTCAACAAAATTATTGGGTTTTTCGTCCATAACTTTGTTGTTTTATGTTAAATAATGTATTTTTGTAGCTTATTGTGATTAGAAAGGAGGTTAGAACAAAACTGTATCAACAAATTTTCTAAAAAGTTTTTGTACTTTCAGAACCACGAAAGCTGGAGGTATATGTATACTTTTGTCCGCTGCAGTGTGTATAAAAATTATCAGGGTGAAAGTTGAAACTGTCTGTCCGTACGCCCGCCAGTGCAAGCTGTAACATGAGTAAAAATTGAGATATCTTGATGAAACTTAGACACCAGGAATATATCTCCTAAACCGCTAAAGCTATAATAACCAAATTTTCTCAGGACAAATATATTCAGCTCACTTACCGACAATGTGAAAATGGGTGAATTCGGATTATAACAACCTATCCCCCACTCCCCATATAACCCCCCCCTCTATATAATTTTTTAAACTAAAGAGACAAAGACATAAAACTTTACACCCGAGAACATGCAAGAAGGCTTTATAGGAGCCGCTGTCAAAATTGTTTGTCAACAACTGAAGGTATTTTTCCGGCTTTGATCCTTACAAGTTGCAAGATTCTGTTTACTTGTTCAACATTGCTTTGTGGGCTAACAAAGCTTTTTTAATAATAAAAATTAAAACTAAGTTATATTAAAAATTATACAAATTATGCTCGACGGTGTACATATATAAGTAAACTAGGTTATTCGCAGGCTTTGCAATCGCACGAATCCTTTTTGAATAATTATGTTTAGATTTTATAGACTAGGTGTGCTAATGCCTCTCTATGTGGTATATGTTTGCACAGGTGGCAAAATATCTGAGAATGCAAATATGGAAAATGCACTGAAACTGCCCATATATTTAACCAGCTCGGTAGCAAAATTAAAAAGCTGAATGGCTGGCATATGCCATATTAAGCAAGCAATGCAAGATTTAGTGAACAGTAAACAAAAAGAATCGAAGAGAATAATAGTGTTGAAAGCTTCTCAATTATCCTCTATTTGTAATGCGATAAATACTTTAAAAAGACTGCAGGAGAAATCAAGCTATTAACACCCACGCGAAAGAAAAAGCGCCTCATACAGTGAGGCGACAAAAGTACAATAGAACAAGAGGACAAACATTACATTAGGAAAACTCTTAAATGAGACCTGGTCATTGTACTTAAGAATCTAGCAGACAAGAGAGCCGAATCCTTCCAAAGACATAATAACTACCGCAGAAAATTTAAATCATTATGTACAGCACAGGATTTGCTAAACCAGATAATCGTAGAAGAAAACATTGATGTCGCCATACTAAGTGAGCAATACTTCCAGAAAGGAAATAAAGGGTGCATAATTGACATTATGTTCGCAAACGAATCGCTTAGGAAGCATATTAAATGGACGGTGGCAAACATATGCACAAAAAGAGATCATGCGGCAATTATTCCTCATATTTCGTACTCCCAAAAACCAGAACTCCTTAGCAGAAACACTTCCCGAAGGTGGAGCTGGAAGCATTATAAGTTTGATACAGTCCTGTTTAAGCTAGTATGGAGTGCACCAAAGGTACGAGGCGACGACGCCGCCCTCATGATATCCGCAGTGCGAAAGGAACTGCTTACAGCATACAACGCAACAAAGCGTAGAACAAGTGGCAATTAGTCACGAAAGAACAATTAGTCATAGTTAAGAAGATCAAATACAACAAAACACCGGGAATAGATGGCATAACCCCAAAACCTTACCAGGAAAGGTGTACGAAAATATAACACAAAACCGCTTGGAGTAAGCAATCCAGGAAGCCGGCGAATTTTCACTATTGAAGCACTTAAAAGTCGTTGATACTGCGAAATGTGCAGTAAGTGGTAAAAGATAGAAAGGTGGCACAAAAAAAATACTGCCGTGTATGTAAAGAATGCGTTCAACTCGGCAAGATGGACACATAGTAAGTATAATCAGAATGAAATACGCGCCGCTTAAAACCCCATAAACATTATGAGTTATTTTAAAAACAGAAGGCTGATTCTTTATACTGACGAAGGCAACAAAAGCTTCTCTATCTCGAGTGTAGTATGACGGGGGACCAAGAAGGCAGCAACTAGCAGAAGTGAAACTAATATCATGCGCGGACGATCTTATACTGGTAATAGTAGCTAAATAACGCGATGATCTAAGGAACAAATAGAATGAGTACATAAACGATCTGTGCTAATGGTTTTCCTCAATGAGCTTAAAACTGGCTGGCTGGATGGCTGGCTGGCTGGCTTGCTAACCAAAACAAAAAAGATACAAATCAGGAATAAATTTTCCCAAAACTGTCGGAGACCATCAGCATCTCACATAAAATATGCCAATGCCAATTCAATATGCGGGGTGGTACAAGCTGTGCTTGGCATAAAACTCCGCGGTGCAATCAGAATAAAAATAAGCATACCCACACGCACTAGTGCACTATAGCACAGGGCAAAGTCAAAGCAAGCTGAAAGTGCCAGCCGTGCTAACAACGACAACAGAAACAACAGTAACGACATCAGCAAACAGCATAAGCATCAAAATGCCAACAGCAGCCGCGGCCCAGCACACAAACAACGAACGCCGAACACGAAGTTTGCACATAAACCCGCATAAGATCCACCGACCCACCCCAAACAACACCATCAGTTGGTACACAGCTGCCGGAGCGCCACACCGTCAACAGCACAGCAGGCAGCACAAATTCAAAGCAAGCATCAGCCGGTAAATGATGAAAAACGCCATTAGGTGAGATTTGGTCATACGAACAACATTTGCGCAACAATAAATGAGAAGCGACACCACACCGAGGGTAAACAGTCGGCCGTATCGAATGTTGGACGCACAAAATGTGCAAGTAGATGATGGTTGCCAGATTGAGAGAAACCGAGCATTTTATATTTTTGCAATTTTCAAAAAGGAAAACCGGAGGCATAGTTTCAGATATTGGCAAAATTAATTTTTATTTTTAATATTTTTTTTTTTATAAAGACATTGCGAAAGAGTTCGCTATTCTACGAAATTATTAATGAATTACAATCGTAATTGGTATGTTATTAACTTTTAATATAGGTCGCAGACTCCGATTCTGACATTTGAGATGGCATACCTTAAAGGCACTATTTTTCCAAAGTTTTATCTAAATATTTTCATTAGTGCTTGATGTCTATGCTGTAAAGTGAAAGAAATACTTAAATAGCATTAAAAACAAGTAAGGAAGGGCTAAGTTCGGATGTAACCGAACATTTTATACTCTCGCAAAGTCAAATGGTATACTCGTTTGAGATTTCTTTGTGGGTTGGCTGATATTTTCGGTTGAAGGTCAACTATAGGCACTGGGGTCCACATATTTAGTACTTCGGGGCTTGAACAGTTTTGGTTCGATTTAGACAATTTTTGGTCACAAGGTGGCATACTTTAAACGTATTATTAACGCAAAGTTTTACCCCGATATAATCATTGTTGCTTGATATGCTTAGTGGAAAGTGAAAGAATCAGATGGAATTGAAAATGGTGTTATATGGGAAATAGGCGTGGTTGTAATCCGATTTTGCCCATTTTCGCACTATAATATAGTAATATGGAAATAACGTTATGTACCGAATTTTGTTTGAAATTGGTTAAGCAGATCTCAAGATATGGGTTTTCACCTAAAAGTGCCCCGCCCACTGTCTAATTTAGAACGCGGTTCCTATAAAGTCATCTCATACCATCCCAGAGATAAAATTTAATGCCTCTGGCGTGTTTAGTGCTTGATTTATCGCGCTTTTAGTAGTTTTTAACAGTACCGTTATATGGGGAGTGGGCGGAGTTGCCACCCGATTTTTAAACTATTTTCACACCGTCAATAGAAGTGCTAAAAAAATTTGCTTCCAGTGAATTTTGTTATTATAGCATTAGCATTAGGAGATATGCACATTAAACCTATTAGAGGCGGGACCACGCCCACTTTAAAAAAAAAAATTCAACTGCAGATGCCCCTCTCTAATGTGATCTTGTGTACCAAATAACAGTCTTGTATCTTATTGCGGAGCTTAGTTATGGCAATTTATTTGTTTTTGATTAATGGCGTTTTGTGGGCGTGGCAGTGGTCCGTTTACGCCCATCTGCAATACCAACCGTCTCACGGTACCAAGAAACATGTCTACCAAGTTTCATAAAGATATCTCAATTTTTACTCAAGTTAGAGCTTGCACGGACAGACAGTCACCCGGATTTCAACTCGTCTCTTCATCCTGATCATTTATATATATAACTCTATATCTAACTCGATTAGTTTTAGGTGATACAAACAACCGTTAGGTGAAAAAAACTATTATACTCTGTAGCAACAGGTTGCGAGAGTATAAATATATGATATTATGTATTCGTGGCTATGGACCAATTTAGACAATTTTACATCCTAATATAGGAATGGTTAGACAGTAGCATTAGGTACCGAATTACCTTTCGCACCATCTCTGGTGTTAAATTTAATGTCTCTGACGCGTTAATTTATTGAGTTATCGCACTTTTAGTAGTTTCAACATAACTGTTATATGGGGTGTGGTCGATTTCACACATTTTCACACTGTCGGAAGAGGTACAAAAAAAATTTGCCCGGTGCAAATTTAGTTGATTTAGATTTAGTGATTTGGGAGATACATAAGTATGTATGTATGCCAATGCCAAGTTTCTCATGGAGCCAGAAAACACGTGTACCAAGTTTTATCAAGATATCTAAGTTTTTACTTAAGTTAAAATCGTCTCGTAATATTGATCATTTTACTACTTGTATATGTCTATCTCGTTTTAGGTGATACAAACAACCGGTAAGTAAACAAAACTATTATACTCTGCATGTCTACATGTTGCGAGAAAAGATTATTTTGGATTTATTTTATCAGAATATATATCATAAAGCGTATAACAGATTTCGTTAGAAATTAATTTATTCCTAAACTACAACACCTAAGGGGAAATTCTTATAATTAATTCTTCTGGAGATTCCTACTGTAGAAGTAGACCATAAGAACCTTTTAAAGAGAATTGAAGAACCTTTTAAAGAGATTGGCTTCTCATCACTCCATCATATACTAGGTACTACTATATTGAAAATTCAAGTTTACCTATTAATCCATATATGTAAATTTTAATTATTTATAATAATTTTTATACTCTCGCAACCTGTTGCTACAGAGTATAATAGTTTTGTTCACCTAACGGTTTTTGTATCACCTAAAACTAATCGAGTTAGATATAGGGTTATGTATATATAAATGATCAGGATGAAGAGACGAGTTGAAATCCGGGTGACTGTCTGTCCGTCCGTCCGTGCAAGCTCTAACTTGAGTAAAAATTGAGATATCTTTATAAAACTTGGTAGACATGTTTCCTGGTACCGTGAGACGGTTGGTATTGCAGATGGGCGTAATCGGACCACTGCCACGCCCACAAAACGCCATTAATCAAAAACAAATAACTTGCCATAACTAAGCTCCGCAATAATATACAAGACTGTTATTTGGTACACAGGATCACATTAGGGAGGGACATCTGCAGTTAAAACTTTTTTTTTAAAGTGGGCGTGGTCCCGCCTCTAATAGGTTTAATGTGCATATCTCCTAAACCGCTAATGCTATAATAACAAACTTCACTAGAAGCAAATTTTTTTAGCACTTCTATTGACGGTGTGAAAATAGTTGAAATCGGGTGGCAACTCCGCCCACTCCCCATATAACGGTAGTGTTAAAAACTACTAAAAGCGTCTAAGCACGCCAAAGACATTAAATTTTATCTCTGAGATGGTATAAGATGACTTTACAGGAACCGCGTTCAAAATTAGACAGTGGGCGTGGCACAGCCCACTTTTAGGTGAAAACCCATATCTTGAGATCTGCTTAACCGATTTCAACCAAATTCGGTGCGTAACGTTCTTTTCATGTTTATATGTCATGGTGTGAAAATCGGACTACAACCACGCCTACTTCCCATATAACACCATTTTAAATTCCATCTGATTCTTTCACTTTCCACTATGCAAATCAGACAACAATGACTGTATCGGGAAAAAACTTTACGTGAATAATGCGATTAAAGTATGCCACCTTGTGGCCAAAAATTGTCTAAATCGAACCAAAACTGTTTAAGCCCCTAAGTACTAAATATGTGGACACCAGTGCCTATAGTTGACCTTCTACCGAAAATATCAGTCAATCCACATAGAAATCTCAAACGAGTATACTATTTGACTTTGCGAGAGTATAAAATGTTCGGTTACATCCGAACTTAGCCCTTCCTTACTTGTTTTTCTATTACATTTTTTAAATGTTTTTTAAATGGATCTATCCTCTATTAATTCACGACTCTAAAACTGTCATGCTTCATATATACGTTCATTTCCGATAGAGTATTGCTGCCTAAACAATACGGTAACATTTTTTAACGATTTCAACAAAAAATTAAATCAAACTCGATTCCATCATAAAAATTAAAAAAACTACACAGAGATAGATGCACTAATATGGTAACTTTTAAAAAAATATCTAACTATGCCAGGGTAATTAGGTGAGGAGGATGACAATAGTAGACAATGTTAACTAAAAATAGAGCTTAGATGGTCATTCCTCAAATTTTCTGATCAATATAGTTATCCCTTTTGGTTATAATAACTCATATTTTATATATTTATTCAGGACTACTTCAAGATGTAATACATTAAGTTTAGCCCAATGAAATAGTGGTTATATGCTTGCACTTATCAACTTATAAGTGTATAATTTGTTTTCCAAATCTTACAGTATGGCAACCTGCTGACGGCCTTAAATTGGCCTCTCAAGCTGTGGCCAAATTACAGGAGAACATAGTGGGAGAGCAGAAGAAACATTTGTTGCTGATGCGGCAAATAAAGTAGACGACGTAGCAGATGAATTGAAATCACGGCAATTCCCACCGCCATCCCCACAGCCACTACCACTGACATAGTCAGTGCCAAAATGGCACTAAAGGCAATGCGTCTCCTCAGGATTTTATTGCTATTTTCAGCTGTGTTTGTTATAGCTGTTGTTGCTCTCCGAATTCGTGCAAGGTCTGCTAAATTGCACGAAATTGCGTGGGAAATGTTAGCGGACAAATTGTGATAAGCTGACGTATTTTGCCGACAAGGGCACCCAACCAACAACAATCAGAATGTTAAATTATGCGGCAACAAAAACGGAACAGAGAAGGGCAAATATACATAAAGCGAATGTGGCACAATTGGAGCATGTGACACAAACTTTGGTTATTTTGCGACATTCTGAAAAATATTTTTTTTATTTGACAATTACACTTAGCCATATATACAGTCTTAGGAATATTTGCTGAAAGAGACCTGTGGTAAAAAAATAAACTAGTCAGAGAATATACTAGTTTACACCTAGAATTTTCTGAATAAAACTGGTCAACAAGTTATTAATCGTTTTATTTGATTCTTACAAATTTATGAATTTTCTTCCAACTTTCGACTAAAATTGAAATGTGAACTATTTCTGCACTAAATGTTACAATTGGCAGATTGATACAGACAATCTACTGACTACTTGGGCTTGCGGTTTAAACTAGTTGTAAAATAATTTATAACTAATTAATTTGACTAGGGGAGTACGCAGTTATATGTTTATTAAGTGCATATGTATATGCGTTAAATATATACGTTAAAGTATGTATTGTGTTAATAAAATATAATGAAACAGCAAATGAAGTTAAGCATTCAAAATGCCATGTCTAAAAAAGCAATAGTCATTTCAAATTTCAGCTATCGAATTTCGAATGGCATTAGAATTTTTTAGTATAAAAAATTCTAAATTTATACAAAATATATGTATATATTTGAAGAGCTACAATTTTTTAAAAGACTGGATCGAAATACCGCTTCAACCGCAGATGACAACTACAAAATTTGAAAGAATAGAATGATTGGGAGGGAATTAAGTGGCATGTGTAACACGAGCCATGAAATTACAAAATTTGTTTGATTTGCCTCTCATATCGTCAAGATATCTATGAAATTACCATTCTTTTCCAAGTACCCTAGAAGCCAATTTCAGAATGTGATACTTTTTCACGAAATAACACAGCTCGTAAATTGTAAGTATATAAGGACTACGCTACAGTTATATTAACTTTTAAAATAACTAAATAACAAATATTTGCCGGAGACGTCTAAAACACAACACTTTTATATAACAACCCCCAAACAGACCGTAAAAATTAATTAGACTCTGTTGAGGAAAATAATCCATTTTTGGAACTCTTACTTCTTTATTAATAACAAAAATAATAGTTTGAAGCTTTTCATTAATAGTTGAAATAACCCTAAGTTCTATAGAAACTTATCGATTCCAATTTTTACTATAACGATTACTACCATGTATACTTCATGTAATAGCTACCAAAATTAAGCAAATTTCCGTCGTTTTTTACTCAATCAACACTTTTTGATCTTCAATCTAAATAGCGTCTCATATCAGCGCTTTCTTTCTCACACGTGCCACAATACAGCAAACAAAGGGAGAATTACAGTGGCCAAAATTTTATGCCATGTGTAGTGGTAATTTTAGTAAAAAAAATTAAAGCAATAAAAAACTATAATTTGTATGATATTTCTAAAATAAATTAGAAACTTTACGACTAATTGCATACATTTTTTACAATAATTTACAGCTTTTTTCAGTTTATCCAGAACTCTTTTATATAATCATTTATTACGCTCGCTCTTTATCTGGTTGGCTATATAGTCATTACGTTCCGTACCGTCGAAAAACTAACCGACTCCAAAAAAATAATTTCTCACGATCTATTCGATCGACTTCGGCAGCCTACTCCATAATACTCTCCTTTTTATACTCTCGCAACCTGTTGCTACAGAGTATAATAGTTTTGTTCACGTTGTTTGTATCACCTAAAACTAATCGAGTTAGATATAGGGTTATGCATATATAAATGATCAGGATGAAGAGACGATTTGAAATCCGGGTGACTGTCGGTCCGTCCGTCTGTCCGTCTGTGCAAGCTCTAACTTGAGTTAAAATTGAGATATCTTTAGAAAACTTGGTATCGTAAGACGGTTGGTGTTGCAGATGAGCGTAATCGGACAACTGCCACGCCCACAAAACCCCATTAATCGAAAACAAATAACCGACCATTTTTTTGGATTCTTATTTGAATTATGTAGAAGTAATACCTAAGCTGAACGAATTTAGTCACAGTTTGGTTAAATATCTCCTTTGACATATAATTTCGTTACATCTCACTCACCATCAACTAGACTTGTAGGAATTAAATATTCATAGTCAATCATATTAGACGACGACACAGTTTTTATTTATGATAACAGCCTGAACGGGAATAACGCGGAATATTTTACAGAAATGCAGATTTTGACATCTACATTTTCGGTAACAAAAATGTCCCACTGCCGAACTTAACAACCTCGGACTCGGAAGCAATTACCGCCTTTTGTCGGGCCTTACAGATCCTGATGTATAAAAGTTTATAAAATAAAATTATGTCAAATAATATCATACTATACCGGTCAAACGAAAAAATGGTCTATCTAAAGAAGAAATTAAAAATGGTGTAGACCACTTGATATAAAAGTACATATTTGTAATAATAAATTCCTTTTGGGAACAATAAGGTGAGGATGTTCTGAAATTACTTTTCTTGTCTTAAATCGCACCGGTAGTGATAGTTTTATTTTGATTATCCAGATTATATTAAACTCAATTTGTATAATAAACCATTTTAATATTTTAACTTGTTAAATAATAAAATAGTTTACTGTACACCTTCAACTTGCCACATTGTCGATTTAACGTTTTTGTATTGCAACACTTACCGCCACTTTAACCCACTGATTGAATGCGTGCGCATGAATGTATGGCACATTCGCCAATTGCTGTTTATCTGTCTGGCCCTCGATTTGTGTTACTGCTTTTATTTGTAATACACATGCGTACATATATACATTTGGATGAAGATGCCCTCATAAACCCCTGAAAATGTGTTAGGGTTGGTCGTTTGTAAATGTTCTCTAAGATACTCCCACTTGATGCTTGTCTAAGCCAAATAGCGTGTGCTATCATTATACAATACCGAGATTTGATTACATTAGCGAAGAATGTAAAAATCTGTTTTCTAGAACGCATATCTCTCAGAATATGAAGGTAAAACCTTCGATAATAAGACTCTCCAAATCCATATTCGACGTATTATTTCAAGGGCGTTCTCTGCTGATCGTGCATATGAAATATTTATGACAAATATAATATATAGACCTGTCCGCATTGACGTCGGCAAATATATAACATTAGATGAAACGAGGGGTGAGGTAGTGCAAAACGATTCAAATAAGGAGCAGTTTTGAACAGTCTTACTTCAACGCACCACTCCAACTTAATGAAGAATCACTCATACATACATACTTTAATACTTAGTGTGTGCCTCTCTGATTATATCCAATTTTGTCATCATATAACTTCTGCTTCCTCCTCACTTCCCCTTTGTATTCAACTTACCATGCATACATACATGCATCTGGTTTTTCGAAATGTTCACGAGTAGCTGAGCTGATTATTTGTTGCCACAAAGTCTGCCGACCGCATTATCTGTTGCGGTGTGCTTCGTGGCGATAAAGAAGTTGTTTACTTTGCGCGTTTACGTAGCAACATTTCATGTGTTTGCCCTGCTTTGAGTTAGTGTGTGTGGTGTTTTGCAAATGGCCAAATGAGTACGTGCCAATGTTTGCTTGCAATACGAATCAGCATTTTCAAATCGGTGGCTGACAATGCTGCCCATGCATACACATATACCTTTGGTATGAATTAAAATTCATCAAATTTAAGAATGATCAATTACACCGGTCAACAGGATTTTGCGCACGGTATATGTATATACCCTATATTTGTTGCTTTTATACCTCAAAATAAGAATAAGAATAAAAAAAGTTCTGAATTTGCTTTTATGTATAAAAATATATATTTTAAATAGACTCTAAATGTTTAAAAATGAACAATTTTACTTTTCCTGTCATGTCATTTAGAAGGTTCTCTTATAAAACCTCACAGATAGTCCCCAGTAATGTATACTGGGCTTAAAATTCTTACATAAATCATACATTGTCTGTATCATTTTAATAAATTGATACTTTAATACATTTTGTACTGGTTGTTACAGGAAAAAAATTGTGAAACACATGATTTCTCTGCAAGTTGCAAATACATACTACCGTACACAACGACCGACGCAGCCGACACTATCTCCCATACACCTACTTCTCTTTTGACGGCAACAGCCCGCGAAAACCGACATTATATGGGCGCGAAAACAAATATGGTCACATCGGCATAATTGTTAAAAAGAAAATATTTTCGATTTTTATCATCCTTTCCCATATATCATTGCTTATGTAACCAGAATATATTGAGTAAATCCCATATTCAAAAAAAAAAAAAAACAAAATTTTGTTGACCTCAGTTATCAGTTGATATTCGTTCCCAATTTGATACGAGCAAAATTTTGAAGCGATTAGATTACATTTAATCTATTCACTAATCAAGTCTGTCCTCGAAGCAGTGGCACTTTTTCTCACCTCAACTTTAGTCGATCGACTTCGGCAGCCTCACTCCATAATACTCTCCTTTTTATACTCTCGCAACCTGTTGCTACAGAGTATAATAGTTTTGTTCACCTAACGGTTGTTTGTATCACCTAAAACTAATCGAGTTAGATATAGGGTTATGTATATATAAATGATCAGGATGAAGAGACGAGGTAAAATCCGGGTGACTGTCGGTCCGTCCGTCCGTCCGTCTGTGCAAGCTCTAACTTGAGTTAAAATTGAGATATCTTTAGAAAACTTGGTACCGTAAGACGGTTGGTATTGCAGATGAGCGTAATCGGACAACTGCCACGCCCACAAACCCCATTAATTGAAAACAAATAAATTGCCATAACTAAGCTCCACAATAAGATACAATTATGTTATTTGGTGTAAGGGATTATATTAGGGAGGGGTATCTGCAGTTTTAAATTGTTTAAAAAGCAGTTTTAAATTGTTAAATTGTTTAAGAGTGGATAAATCAAGCACTGAACACGTTAGAGACATTAAATTTTATCTCTGGGATGGTATGAGATGACTTTATAGGAAGCGCGTTCAAAATTAGACAGTGGGCGTGGCACCGCCCACTTTTAGGGGAAAACCCATATCTTGGGATCTGCTTAACCGATTTCAACCAAATTCGGTATACAACATTATTTTCATATTTCTATATTATAGTGCGAAAATAGGCGAAATCGGACAACCACGCCTATTTCCCATATAACACCATTTTCAATTCCAACTGATTTTTTCACTTTCCACTATGCAAATCAAGCAACAATGTTTGTATCGGGGTAAAACTTTGCGTGAATAATGCATTTGAGGTCTGCCACCTTGTGACTAAAATTTGTCTAAATTGAACCAAAACTGTTCGAGCCCCTAGGTACTGAATATGTGGACCCCAGCTGACTTTTTACCAAAAATATGGGTCAATGTGTAAGCTATATAATTGAAATTCATATAATACAATAAAATAAATAAATGAAACTCGCGATAATAGTATGTTTTTGTGTTAAAAAAGGGTGGAATCAATACTTCCTTTGATATAAAATTTTGCCAGCACCTGAAGTAATTTCCCGGGCTTTGATCCTTACAAGTTGCGAGAATATAAAATGTTCGGTTACACCCGAACTTTAAACTTCCTTGCTTTATTTATTTGTTTACTTTGACTTTTGTAGTGAACCAGCATTGATAAAACAAAATGTTACAAACAGATGGCGCTAAATCAGAATCATACAGGGTTATTTCGAGTAGATTAGACTTTAGTCACCTTGGTGACGAGATTAACAAGTGTCATTTTTGTATGGCGAAATCTTGCTAAATCTAGTAGTGAAATAATCTACTCAATAACTTAAATATCGTGATCACGTTTCGGTGGATGTCATGGACCACTTCCCATTGAATCATTTATCTGAATTTTAATCTCATAATAGCAATAAATCCAAATATTCCTAAATATTATTTGTGGTACAATATAGTTTTTATATAAGTTAATTTCTGTCGAACTTCAGAATTCTTAAAAATGTTGTTCTAGAGTTAACTTATATTTCAACCTTCTCTTGTGGATTCGGCGGGATTCACTAAGTTTTTTCCCAACAAACTGCAAATAAAGACAGCTGAATCAAATAGTACCCAAGTAATTTCAAGCAAGGCTCCGCGTTAATTTGAATTAATGCCGAGATATTACTATACATATGCATATCTTATTTATGATTTGATTTGAATTTATGAACCAGTGAGTTTTTTAAACCACTATTCATTGAAATAAGGTAAAAAGATCTAAGATTTTCAAATATTTTGGGAATTTGATGATTTTTTATTTTGAACACCACCATTCATGCAATTAATAAATTTTTTCCCCTTTTGACCGGCATTTAAAAAATCTATAGTAAATTTTGTTTAAATTTTAGGTAGTTTTAACAAATAAATGTCGCTGGAAAGTAGAACTTCAACGCAAGACAAGAACGGAAGTTTTGGATTCAAATACTATAATATGGAGACTACTAAGATTATGTTTATTCCATCCTTCCGTCGTTCAAGCAATAACTTGAATTAAAATTTCAATATCTTGCTCAAGTTTCGGTCCATTTCCATGCCACAAAAAATGCCGTTAATCGAAAATGTATATGTACCAAATAATGAAGTGCTAAGTTCGGTTGTAACCGAACATTTTATACTCTCGCAACTTAAAGGATCCAAGCCGGGGAAATACCTTCGGGTGTTGCCAAAACTTCATATTACAAAATGTAGCGAAAGGACTGTTGTTGTTGTTGTTGTAACGGTTATCTAGTCCCCCCTTAGGGGACAAGTTATAGTTTGGTTGTCGTCGAGGTCATCTAACGGGAGGCCCAGAAACGAGCTGTTTCGACGGGGTCGGACCATAGAGAAATGGGTGTTAGTGTCATGCGGAGACTCATTGCATGCAGGACATATATTTGGAATGTCGGGGTCTATTCTAGATAAGTAGGAGTTTGTTCAAGTTGCGCTAGGGCCTGGTTTCGCGAGGCAACTCGAGCTCTACGTCTGCTATGTGTGGTGGTTTGACTCCTTGTACGCCATTCACTGAAGGTGTTGATGGCTCCACTGTTAATGGCGGTCAGTGCTTGTCTAAAGTTCGTTGCGTACGAAGTCCCATCCCAGCAGAAACTGCTTGGAGAGGAGATCGTAATGTTCCTTAACCGGAAGCATACGGGCCTCACTATGCAGGTGTTCTATTGGGGGCATCAAGAGGCATTCCGTGATAGTATAGATAGATAGTAGAGTGCAGTATTTTGACAAGTCTGAAGCTTCTTCGTCTGCGTTGCACTACACCCAGGCGACCATATTGGAGAAGCATAGTTCAGGACCAGCGGGTCGATTGCCTTGTATGCCGCCAGCAACGTTTCTTTGGCTTTTCCCTTAGAGCTGCCGGCAAGCGATTTGAGGATTTTTTTGCGGCTCTGTACTTTGGCAGTTATCGCGGTCGTAAAAGGAGTGAAGGAGCACAGACTGTTTAATGTAACGCCTAAAGTTTTAGGCTAAATGACTGTCGGAATTCTAATGCCATCGACTGATATGTCTAGATCCAGTCTGTACGCCTTCGTCCAGTTTGTAAAAATGGTTGCTGTGGATTTAGTCGGGGAGAGTGTCAGGCTCATTGCAGGGAAAAAGCGAGAAAGGTCGGAAAGATAGCCGTTTACTTTCGAGCACATCGTGCAGTCATAAGCGTACAAGGTCACAGAAATTCCTTCTGGTGGTTGGGGGAGTTTCAAGATGTAGAAATTAAACAGTACAGTTTTGTCAAGTCCAACGCGACGAGGCTCAATCTCTCTCAGGGTGGCTTCTGGTTTAGGCCATAAACTATCTGGGCGTTTATGACACTAAGTGCTATGGTGGTGCTGTGCACTTTTCGGAAGCCATGCTGATGGTCTGCTAGACTCAGGTGGTCAGTGAATGTCGGGAGTAGCAAGGCCTCACGTGTCTTTATTACTAGGGAAAGAAAAGTTATCGAAAGATAAGACTCCCCTTTGCTGGAGGGTTTTTCACGTTTTAATAGTGGTATTTGAAGAGTGGTCATTGACAAGTTGAGGACCTTGGTGAGGTGGCTTACTCACGTCGAGCCTAGGTATTTTAGTATCAGCATGCTTATTCCGTCAGGGCCAATGGATTTGGATGATTTGGCCTTGTTGATGGCACTCTGAATCTCCCCATCGGTGAAAGTAAGTGGGGCGCAGTGTTTTGGCATTTTGCGCAGCCGTCGGATAATACATCGTTTGCCCTTGTCGGTCAAAGAGTGCAGTGTAAACTGCCGGCTAAAATAGCTCGCGCACTTCTTCGGCTCCGAGGAGGCATGGCCATCGAATTGAATTTCAACCTGGTCGTCATGTTTCCTCGGATTAGATAAGGCCTTGACAGTAGTCCGAAGCTTACTCACACCGGTGGAGAGATTGCAGGACTTTGGATGCTCTATCCATTTTATCCACTTATGCTGATTTACATTTTCCGTATCTCCAAATTGAGATCCCTTGTTCGGGGATCACAGGGATCGGCATGGCGTAAGGTGTCGCACTCGTTTGCTAATACAGCTTCTTCGGCTGGGAAATCAGGACAGAGTTCCGCGAGTCTTCCAGCCCGTATGAAGCGAGCAGTAGCAGCAGTGATAACCTTGCGGAATTGACGCTCGTCAACGATGACGGCCGTAGGAATGGGTAGTGCGTTGAAGGTGCTCTCGGTAAATTCTGTGAAGTCGACCCAGTCAGCTTTGTAAATGTGCAGAAATAAAGTCGGGAGGTTTCTCTACCGAGCGTAGATGGTCTGAAGCGAGAGTTAGCATATATCGCCAAGTTATGCTATTTATCAGACCACCGGAAGCGATGGTAATATCTGGCGATTTATTACAGATGTCCATAGTTCTGGTGAGGGCTTTGTCATTCATTGTGTCAGACTGGGCGTCATGCTGCCTGTGTGAGCTCCTTTGGGCCGCGAACATGGTGCAGGTTGCACAGCCGTTGAGGCAGGTGTCGCAGTAGTGCAGCATGGGGCCACGTTACTCGTGGTCCACTCCCTATGGATCTTTCTTAAGGCCTGAGCAGGTCTTAAGATGGCTCCATCCATTGCATGTGTTGCGTCTAACCGAGGTGGAGTTTGGATGGAGCCTTTTAGTGCAAATGCAGCAGAAGAATTCCTCGGGGCCCGGGTTAGACTTGATGCCAGCACGGGTCAGAAGGATACGGAGCAACCCTGCTACTAGGCGTTGCTCTAATGACGACAAACTTAAACTAATACTTACCATTCCAAACAGGGTTAGAACGCCGAAATAACAGCCCTTGACCGGATCAAATCCGGGTCGATTCCGCTAACGTAGAACCGGCTGTTGTGGGAATTATAGCGAAAGGGCTCAATTTCATTGTTTGGCGAAATCGTGAATGAATTAAAATATTGGCTATTTTATATTGAAGGTCATAGACTCACTTATTTTATTTCATGCTGAAATGAGATCTATCTGAAATAAATTCATCTGAAGAGGTTAAATTGAAGATATTGAGTTAATGTGGAAAACGTTAACTAAAACATTGGAATTCATTATATTACGGAGATAATCAATTAGATCGATTTCAATCAGTGTTAAGCCTCATAATTTTTAAGAATCCTTGTCCACTTAATTCCGTTGAAATATCACACAATTTAAAAAACCTAACCGGTTTAAATTCAAGTGGAAAGTCGGAAATCATTATATTCGGGCAAAGAAAGGTCTGGACTGATTGCATTAAGTTTTGATTGCTAGGTACTTGAAAACATACAAATGAAAAATAAAATACAAGCAATTTTATAAATAAATCATACACTGATCAACATCTTTGGCAAAAGGTTTGTTAGAATAAAATATAATAAAATCATTATATGGAATACGCCAACTTCGTAGACTAAATTCACATATTTTCGCATTAGACTATAGTAAATCCCATATTATACGCTCAATTAATTTTGCTAACGATTTACATATACTGTATAAAGCCAACTAAAAGTTCGAAAATCTTTATATTAGGTAGTATATGGGTGATAAGGGAAGTATAGATTCTATCAACCCCTTTTTACATATAGGCATACTGTTATCAGAACAGAAATCTGTAATTTTCAAATTATTTAGCTCATCTCTGCGACTGTACTATATTCCAGTTGAGTATCTTAATTTGGAGCTTAGTTATAGCTTTTTATAAGTTTTCGCATAATTACATATTGTTGGCTTGGCAATGATCCGATTACGCTCATACCGTCCTCAGCAATTCGACCAAAAACACGTGTACGAAGTTTCATGACGACATGAAATATTTTACTCAAGTTACAGCTTGCACAGACAGAGACGGACGAATGGACAGACAGGTGAAAAAAACAACCGTTAAACCCAATTTCTGCAATTAAATACCTTAAACATCTGTATTATTCTTAAAACTTTTCAATAACTTAATTATTTTATTGGTTTGGATTTATTAATTGAAGAACTGGATTTTGTATTGTTACCAGTTTGCTTAAGTGCTCTTTTCCATTTGCGTAACAAAGTGGGTATAACACCTGAGTATTGTAGTCGAGAGTCTCATGAGGCAGTCTAGGCATTCCATTAGCTTTTCCAGTTGCATATTTCTCCACAGTTCTCCAGGCACTTTTACCGTTTTATGTTCTTACTATAACCACCTGACAGCAAACTAAATTTAACTTTGTCGAGGCTGCGGCTAAAGGCAATTGAATTTCTATTTGTTTTTCTCTTTGTGTCACAAATTAGTACACGATGGTTTTGCGAGAAATTGATAGAATCACTACATGCATTACTACTAATGCAAATCTATACAATATGTGCATAAGTACATAAGCCATATTCACGACTGTAATCGAATGTACTACATAAACTAATTTGCAAATATCCTGACAGTGGATCAAAAAAAGAATAGTTAACTATATTTCATGCCAAAAAAATATTATTTTTATCATCAAGTTAATTTATTATTCCTCAATACATTTGCTCCAAAAAATGGTATATTAATTTTTCTCCAATTCAATGACAATTCCCAGAATATCATAAAGCTCCGAATATACTCCGTAAGAAGTAAAAACAACAAACATTAGTATATCAGATGTTTCTTAAATGCGGACTTTGGAATGTAATCTGTGTTTCCCATACTGCCGGGCCTTTTAACCTCTTTGACAGAAAATTGGTTGCTTTCTCAACTACTTTTGAAGAAATGTTGATACCAAGAAATCTCTTGACGATTGTTTTCCGGGCTTTGTGTGAGGCGAATTCCGTATAGACCATAGGAGCCCCGAAGACGATGAATGAGGCGATTTCGGAGCAAAAGACCCATTTTACTTTAAAATTGGAATGTAAAAGTTGCCCTCGATAAAATCAATGTTTATTTATAGACTATATGTTTATAATAGAAATGTTTTTTTCACAACTTAACAACGTAGATATATTTTACCGATAAGTTTATTTCTCTTCAAATTACACTAAAGCAATTTCAAAATAGCTCTAGTTCGTGTACCATTAGTGTACCACTCTTTCGACTAAGCTTTCCAAAATTTATGCCACAAGTGCGTTATGACATTGTTGCACATGGTGTGGGTGTTTTGCGTAAATGAGTTTATGCGGTCTGGCAATTCAGTCAATACCTGTAACTGACATTGATTGCCTTTGATTTTGTGCAGTGCACAGTTTTCAATTTTTGTCATTGAACCCAATGGAAATTGTGCGCAATTTCAGATTTCTGTCAAATGCCAGCATTTCACCAGTAAAATACCTGTGGGACCTTTATACAAAGCTATCGAAGCAGTAAAAAACTGAATGTCAGCTACATTCTCCATTTTGTAAAGACCTACTATGTGCATAATGTTACATTAACATTCAAATTAATCAATAGGTTATTCAAATACATGCATATATTGGAAGATATACATAAGAATATATATATTGTATATAGCTAGGTTGATAGCTAACAAAACTTCAATGTATATAAAATATGCTGGAAATTTCGAAGTGTTAAATTTTGCAATTATGAATTTTAGCAATTATTATCCACGTAGCTAGGTGACAATGGAATTGCCACCGTCACTTTTAAAACAAACAAAAAAGTATTTCGAGCACTGCAAAATATTTTCGATGTTCCTATAATCCCCAAGACCTCTGTTTTAAGAATTCTTTTTATTTCACAAACCTTTTGGAAAAAATACCAAAACCAGAGAAATATAGTCAGGGGCAAACGTCATATTCGACATAAGGTTTGGTAACGAATATTATTATATGTACATAGTATATGGAAGTTGGGGTGATTCTGGACCAATTTTACATATTTTATTGACCAATATACACGTTATAAATCCAACTGGAAGTTTAAAAATCTTTTTTTAGGTTTATGGGGATCTTATCTATGCACTACTACATATTATTAACAAAAAAATATGATCTATGAGTTTTATTAAGGCGCCTCACATACCATCACCAATATATACGGCATAAAATCAACCGGATGTTTTAAAATCATGCATTATTTAGGGCGCTGATAACGGCATTGTTTTGATCCGTGTGCTCTTAAACACCGTGGCTAGTTAACCTGTTTTTTTTTATACTCTTGCTACAGAGTAAAATAGTTTTGCTTTCTAATGGTTGTTTGTATCACTTAAAACTAATCGAGATAGATATAGGGTTATGTATATATAAAATATTAATATGACGAGGCGAGTTGAAATCCGGATGTTTGTCCGTCCGTCCGTATGTCTGTGCAGCTGCAACTTAAGTAAAAATTAAGATATCTTAGTGAAACTTGGTACACATGTTCCTTTGCAAAAAAGTATGTTCGGTATCAAAATTGGACGGAGGGATGGTACCGCCTACTTTTAGGTAAAATCTTATATCTCGGGACTTGCTCGACCGATTTCAACCAACTTCATAACATAACATTCATACAATATTCCCATGTTTTAGTGCGAATGGAAGAAATCAGATCACAACCACGCCTAATTCCCATGTAACACAATTTTAAATTCTATTTGTTGACTCGGGTCAATATTTCCATTAGCCCCCATATACCTTATCGAAATATGGTATTTTCGAACTTCTGGTTTACTTTATACCGCATATGTCGGCCAATATGCGAGTTATCTCAATGAAAATGAAAGAGCGTGTTTTGTACCTAAAATTGCATATCTTGTCTTATATAACTAGCCACAGAATTTTCTAACATCGGGTGGATTTTACTCCATATATGTTTGTGGCGGTATGTAAGGAACTTTAATGAAACTCAGGGAGCATTTTATTCTGTTAATAATATGTTGTGTTGCCAAAAATAGATATATTCGGGTCAATACTACCCCCATCTCTCATATACCTAACATAAGATTTTCAAACTTTCAGTTGGCCTTATGTCATATCTATAATATCAGTCTATATGTAAGATATCTTAGCAAAATTAACTGATTAATATTGGATATACTATAGTTTAATGCCGAAAATATGTGAATTTAGTCCACGAATTACCCCAACTCCCAAATACTACATATATTGATTTTCGTTATTCTAACAAACCTTTACCGAACATGTTGTTCAAAGTGTGAGTTATATATTTATAAAATTGTTTGAAAATATGATCGTAAGTATACCTCAGCAATGTCAAAATTAACTCAGTTAGCCCATCCCTTTCTCTGTCCTCAATATAGCCTATATAATAATTTTCGACTTTCCACCTGACAAAATGTTTGCTTCTTTAATAAAATTAAATGAACAAATTTCCTTAAAAATTTTAAAAGAATATGAATAAAATTTTGTTTACTAATAATTCACGCTCACGGCTTTAAAAAAACTTAGTCGGAGCCAGAAGTATCGTGAGGACAATTGCATGAGCGGTCATTTTCACCTGAATGTAACAGCTCAGAGAATATTAACAATTAACAGTTCCACCTTTTCTTACAATTTAATATTTATTTTTGCAAATTTTGATAATGTCGTAAATTTGGATGAGATTCCATTGTATGTTAGTCAATCTAAAAAATTTTCGGGTGTGATGCTGTCGGAAGTAACGAAAATCTTTTGTGCGCGCCTCTAGAGACTCCTCTAATATCATCCCAATTGAAAGTCATAGATTTTCTATTATATCTGCTACATGAATTAAAATTTCACGGACAGGTGGAGGCATACAGGACCAGTGCTAACAGTCTCTAGATTTCCATGTGTAAGTGCGAAAAGCTTCCGTATTGACTGGATATCTACAGGCCCATAGTGCGCAAAATTACGCTAAACCTTCAAATCAAATTGACGTCTACGTCAGTTGCTACGGAAACCATTGTGGGGTTAGGAAATAGGAACTTCAGTATCACATTCGACAATTTTTAAAATTTTTGATGACACTTCTGGATTAGAACCAACCATCGAAACGAATTGCGAAGCACTACTATTTCCCTTGTTGTATAGACTAACGCTGGCGGCCACCATCAACTCTTTACATGCATTTACATCAACAATTGCGCCAACCTTTTGTACTTCAGTGTCCGTCTTGCATCTGCTCCATAAATTAAACTGGACGTCCAGGTGACATATTTACTTTTGGGTCAGAGAGTATAAAAGTTCCTTCCAACCACTCCTTTTTTTTGCTCATCAAATACTGCTAATATTCCATGGCTAGTTCTCCATTTTTCTACCAGTTTGCTCACAAAATTTCGTAATTGCTTTTTTATTTTATTGATTTCATCGGTTTTGATATTAACCTTCACCAATAATTTCATTCAAAACATAGTTTTTAACTGCGGAAAACTTCTTTGTTTGTACTATTTCATTGCGCCAGATTAAAAACAGGGTGCGTTTTGAGCATGAAATTTTAACTAAAAAGAGCAAAATCTTTAAATCTTCGAAAAACTAGAAGACAATTTTACATATTCAACAGTCATAATAGAGAATATAAACAAAACAAACAATCACTAACGCGAATCCGCACGAATTAGCTTAACCGCCATGGAAGACCGGCGAACACAAAATATTGCACATTATCTAAAAGATTGACTTTACGGCCGAATCAACATGACCACAAATACGCAAAATGCACAGGAACAGTTTATTACGAAAATACATACCTGCTTCTTTCAATTAAAACACTAATATCACCAAAAATTTAACATAGTTATATATTTTCCAAATATTCACTTGTTTCCGAAAAAAGGCGGGAAAATGTATGCATACACTTGTCGCGCCATACGTCAACTTTGAAAGCTTGCAGCTGTGCGAATATAAAGAAAAAACAAAACAAAAATTGTTAAGAGTTGGAGTAATGTATTGTCCATCGAATATTAAAAAAAAGAAAACGCAATTTAAAAATTGAAAATTTTAATTAATCCATGCCAGATTGGTCATTTCGTCCACTGTGCGTAGTTGAGAATAGTAAATGAACATATGTTAAAGTGGTTTGAAGTCAAAACTAGATGAAAACAGTTTTTTCACTTTACCAATATTTTGAATAAATTCACTTTGATTGACCTTAGACGGCATATAATGGTGTAAATGCGAAATATCTCCATAAAATGGAAGCAGAATATTTGGACAGCACTAATAAGATGAATTTGAAAACTTAGTATATGATAATTTTTTACACCTCAAAACTATACCCGGACTTGGTGATTCTCTTATCCTTAGTATTTTTTTTTTTTTTTGGAACAATTTCATTTGATCTTCCATTAAAAGCATTCTTTGTGGCATTCACTACCTTAGGGCTAAGTTATCCATTTTTGATAATTCCCTTCCCATATTCGATTAAAGCATTCCCTACCCAGAGATTTATAATAGAAAAGTATGGTATTTGTCGTTGACGGGAGAGGAAAACACAACAACATTACTCGTAACGAAATCATTCAGTCTGCATTTCCCTTTGTCCTAGTTGAAATTTCTGCTCTTGGCAGCATTTGTTCTTCGCTTTCATTGCGTAGCATTGCTGAATCAGCAATGTTGTCAGCTGTTCTTGTTGTTGAAGCTGTTGCTCCCGCTGCTGCTGTCATTCTTGAGCTTGAGTAATTAAATAATTTCATTTCACATCATTGAAAATGTGAAAAAGCTGGGCATTGAAAATATTCTCACTGTTCTTGCTGTTGTTGTGCCGCTGTTGGCGTTGTTAATCATGTTGTTATTTTTGTTATTGTTGCAGATGTTGGGGTGCTGATCGCTGTCAGCTGCAATGACAGGTTGGTTTCGCCACCGCTGTTCTCTGTAGAGCGGCGAACACAGGAAAAGCAAGTAAAAAATCAGTTGTGCAATTTTCTCTGCTGCTGGTGTTGCTGATTACAATTTGGCTTTGCTTTTCGTGTTTTACTATTTCAGCATCCACAGTGCCACCTGAAAATCAATACCACAAATGGCTCGCGTTACTAGCTGTCAAAGAGCAAATGCCTGCCTTGATGTAGTAACAACCGTTAGTTTGAAACTGCATTTGTGTATAATAAATATACTGATTACAGATTCCTTTTAGTGTTTCGTGGAATTATCCAACTAAAAAACTTCTATGCTACTAACGGTATCTGCCTTTGATAGTTCGACATCTTTATGCAACGCTCTTAAACCTCTATGTTTATTGTGAAGAAATCAACAAAGCTGTCTTATTCAATCATTAAAACAACTCATATAAATAAGCTACTCAGTAAATAATATTTTTTGACCCAATGTGACTAAAAATAATTTTTCAACAAGTTGGGTGTTGTTGGTCGAGCACAAGAATCGATACTTTCAATTTAAAAAGATTTTAATTTAAAAGATTAATAATTTTTACAATTAATAAATTTATTTATATAATCGCAATGCCATGAACGGGTAATTCAAATTTATTAAATAATAAAACACACTATTTACAACGCTGTTTTTCTTACTCTTAGTTCTAGTGCGATTATAATTAGCAACAGTTAAATCGATTTTATGTGTTTTATTCAAATGTTTAATCGCACTGTTATTATATTTCAACTGTTTTGCACATTTTTTACACTGGATATTAGATGCATTGTTTACTGTTTTAAAATAAATCCACACGTCGCTAAGCGCCATTTTAATAAATATATTGAAAAAACTAATATTTAGTTGTAAATATATAAATAATAAGTACTGGAAATAAATATATTTATATATATTTGTATATATTTTATAAGAAAAATCGATTTTCGAGTAGAATTACAATCGAGTTTGACATCCCTAATTCAGCCTCCAAGACGAGACTTCCTATTACGGACTGACGGAAAGATTTCAAAACAAATGTTATTACCAAAATGCCACTTACCATAAACTAGCTCTAAGGGATATGTCAAATTCTTGGTGCAAATTAGAATTCGGAAAGACACTTCAATAAATTTTAAAAAGGTTGATTCAAGGCCGGTTTAAATGTGAACACAATTTCGTCAGCTTTTTCATAAGACTACTAAATGTTGCTACAGTGATAAATGTTCAGTAAGTGTCTAAGATATAAATATCTTTAAAAAATGCGTGTCGCTTTAAGTATGTTCATCTGAAATATGTGTATTAAATCACTGCCCTCAAAAACACTACTAGACCAGTGCAGAAACCTTTGAAAGAAATTCTACTATGAAGTTGAAACCCATTGGAAACGAAAGATAAAATATCAATTTCCTGCAAAACTACGAGTCCTATAGAAAAATATTTATCACAAAGTTGTAGGTAATAAAAAGATCTAAAACTTTTGTTTGAAACCTTTTTCACTTAACCTCAAAATTAATGTGAAAAATTCAAATATTGAAGCTGTTGGGTTTTTTATCTTGTACAAAAACAAACTTCATTTGTTGTAAACTTACCTTCATATGCCCCATACACATTGCATTTTTTTCTATTGTATTTAAAATATTAAGAAAGTAACCTTATTTTGACTTATTTTGTTTCCGGTTCGTAACAGTTTCTTTTAACCGCACAGGACTAAGTTCGAATATCATTTTATTTATAACAATATATGTAATTAATTAGATCAGGAAATTCCCCTCATAAATTTGGCCTTGAAAATATTCATAGCGGGTATTTAATAAAATATGATGGATAAGGGAGTTCCCGTCATAAGTTTTCCCTTGAAAATATTAATAGTGGGTATTCTAAATATTGTTCTACCACATTCATAGTAATTCTTTGTAAGAAAAATATGAGACCACCATACCAATTGAAACCGAAGCCGAAAAACGCTTCAACACTGTTTTCTCGCATTGATCACATTCGGCTTCGGTTTCGGTCAGCTTCTACTCTACGCTGTCTGTGTGATTTTCGTATGAAAATGTAGGTGCATAGTTTTGAATCTGTTTTCTCGCATTCGTCAGCTTTGCACTCGACTCGGCTTTCAGCGTCCACTATGCAGGCACCAATTAAATCATTAGGTGAACTAACACTGCATATACATTAATTTAATGCTGTGAATATACTATATACAAAGATTTTCATTATTTTAGCAGATTCTATACCGAATATACGGCTCTGTGTGTGAGTTATCTTTCTAAAATGCAAACGTGATCAAATATACTTGAAATTAATGCAATCAGTCAAGATTTTCTCCCAGCCCCAATATACGCGGAAATCACCGCCTTGACCTTCTATCAGACTTTAAAGCGTTTATGTCTGTTAATAACATATGTATATTTTAGATATTTTATTAAAACTAAGATTTAAATGGAATCTATTCGGTCACACTGACCGAATTATTATTCCATATTCAGATACTTAGATACATTTTGGTATTAAATCAACCGAAACCCGGATTTCTACAAATTCGGAATATGATTGTTAGAAAAGGTATGTACCGATTTCGCTAATTTTTGGAAGAAAGCTTTCGTGTATGAAGATTACTAGGTTAGGTACCAAGTCGTTTTAACCTCAAAAAAAAGTTGGAGAGTAGAAAAAGAAATACCTAGATGATTTCACCTCGCTTTCTTCTACTGTTTTGGCTATTAGAGTCCGAAAAGATTATTTAGATATAAGCTTATTAGTCAGAACATATATAATTGCGGCAAGATGAACTTTGCTAAAAACAAGTAGTTCAGAGGATATCTAACGTCCCACTCTAGGCCAGAAGGATTTTGCAACTGAACGAGTTCTGGTTAGCTAGCGCTTACCGATTCATGGTCCATAGATCCAAAACTTTAGCACCATAGAACAACAAAATATTACTTCTTCCCAGTCTGGGTAAAAGTGCCCTCTTTATAAAGCTCATCAGCTTTGCACTTTTCGGCGAATCCGATGTGGCCAGAAACCTACGTCGGATAAGAAAGTTAATTAATGCTGTTGATTAATATATAATCTCGGCGCGCAGAATAGCATTGAATGCCATTGTTGGTCTTCTCCTTAGTGCACCACAACTGCTTAGTTTAGGTATGTTTAAGAGATCGATAATAACAGGGATCTCACGTGGACAGCTTAGAACGCCAGTCCGTGTTAGTATCTAGAACTCCTATATAATTGATCATAAGAACCTCATAAATCGACAAAGCGCTTTGAGCTTGTCACAAATTTGTTAAGGCGACTATTGGCAATTTTGGCTATGCTCTCGGTTTACCGAAAGTAAGACTACCAATAAGTTTCAACGTTAGCAAAGGCTGGAAAATGGAGAAGAAAATCAGTGGATGTTTTCATCTCACCTTCTTCCATGCAACTTTGACAACTTGTGTCCGACAAGATTTTTAGCTCTACCGTATAAACGCACGGAAGGTCCATATGTCTAGTGATAAAACGCATGATGACAACGGAGATCCAGCTCATTCCTCTTCTCAACTCTGTCCCGCTATAACTTGACGTCCAAACGAGTCTGATCATGAAGTAGCTTTATGCACGTGCCAACGTTTGGCTCATTTAAGCTTCTGAGCGAGTGTAGCCTTTTCGAACGCCCTCCATCAGCCGAATACACCATAAAATATTATTGGCTTGACTACAATTTCGTAAAGCCAGAAGACCATCTTTGGTGACAGCCCCAATCTCTTCACTATAGCTCCTCTATAACAATATAATGCTACCGAAGCCTTACTTTCTCCTCAATATTTGTCATCCATAAAAGCTTCCTATCAAGCCCTAGGTATTTCACTTTGTCAACAGGTTGAAGGCGTTAGATCTTCAAGGCTTGGGGACTTAAAACATTTAAATGATTTCTTCTACCCGAAGATCTGATTTCTGTTAGTTTCGACCTCGATATCGGGTTCTTATCGGGCACGATTAAAAGTGTCTGATTGAAACTTCGTGTCATACAGGTCCCATTTTATATTTTGGAAGTTTGCTGAGCGCAATCCGCCTAAGTGGAGAAGTTCCCCTATCATATAAAATCGAAAAGTTACTCGGCTTTCGCATTTATGTTCGAGCTTCCCAAGACGGTGATAGCATCCGAACCAATTTTTACGCCCGCACTTTTTCGTTTGGCCTCTGCCAGAGCTCTCCTCAGCAGGTCCGTAGGTGGCTCCACCTTGTCCAGACAAGCCAGATCTCTCCGGCACTGTTCTCTAGTCTAGCCGACATCATAATTGCTGAAATTAGGTAAAAACAAAAAACATTAAATTCATTTCCGACTCTGGTTCTACCAGTAGTACTGGTCACCAAGAGTCTGTGGATTCTTTTTCGTAATGAAGAGATGCCGCTGCTGCTTACCCAGACAGCAAACCCATTAAACATTACTGTGTTATTTACGGTTTTTGAGAGTCAGAATACCACTTTTGATGAGAGGATGCAAAAATGGCTAATTACTGCAATTTTAACATATTTGGACAATACATTGTTGTATAGATGGGACTAATTATAACTCTTTCTTACACCATCGCTTAAAATACACTATTCCCACTTCATTAGTTACTGGCAAAACACTGCGTAAAGTTCGAAGTTACATTAATGTAATATATTGGGCACTTTCCGAATATCCAAAAGGGTTTTCTATGTGAACTGTATGGTTGTTTCTGAAAACCGAAAAGTATTGGCCATAGTTATAGAGATTATAATAACCAGAATGACGCGACGAATTTATTTCCGCATTCTTGTCGATCGCCCGTCAGTCCGTTAGTGCTAAAATTCTGTAAAAATTGAGATATCTCGATAAAACTTTGTACACATGTTAATTGAAAAATTGCCATAGTTCGAAGGAGCATCTATGGTTTGAAATAGGCCGTTTCGTCCTATATAGGATTAATTTGCACATTTTCTAAGCTTATAAAGCTATATCCCCTAGAAGTTAGTGGAAACATAAACGTCAGATGCATTAATGGTACAGATAGAACATATACATAGAAAATATAGCAATCTTATATTTCAGTAACTACTTAATTAATTTGAACAAATTTTGTATAGAACTTATAATACAGTTTGAAAATGAGCAAACGGTATTATAGCCTCATTTATCTCCTATATTTTAAGATATCACTTTAAATTCCATCAGATTATTTCACTTCTCAATATTAAAAATCAATTAAAATATCGAAAGAGCACGAATAGTACTTTTAAGGTAATGTATCCTTTCTTGAGAGTAATAATAAAACCGAAGTTCATATTGCATCAACATTATGTCAGTTTGTGCTGCTATACAACTGACATATTATATTATAGATAAAAGGTCTGATTTGAAACCAATTGTTCGCCCACAAAGTGCCGTTAAGCGAAAACATATAAAGACCCAAACAAAGATACACAACCGATATTTTGTACAAGGTATCGTGGTGGAGAAGTGCATCTTTCGACTGGAAATATTTAAAAAGTGGGCTCATGCATATATTAAACTGCTATAGCTCTTTCAACCAAACTTGTTGAAAAGAAGTCACTCGGCTTCTTCTTCAGGTATGTACGGTGAAAATGCGTTAAAGCAGATGAAAAGAATAAAGCCCATATAACGGTTATGTTGAAAACTACTAAAAGTGTGATAACTCAATAAGTAAATGCGTCAGAAACTTAAAATTTTACACCCATTATGATAAGGAAGCGTTCCATAGGAACTGTTGTCGGAATTGGACAAAGTCGTGGCAATGTCATCCAAATGTGAAATCCTATGTCTCAGAAACTACTTAACCAATTTCAACCAAATTTGTACATGATATTATTTGTTTTTCTGGTGTTTTGTTGTGAAAACGGGCAAAATTGGGTTACAACCGCCCCTACTTCTCATATATCACCATCTAAAATTTCATATCTTTCACTTTACGTTTTATAAATCGAAAGCCAACTTTTCAAGCTTCAGGATACCGAATATGTGGACCTTAGAGGCCAATGGGTAATGTAAGTTAATAAGATACCGAATATGATTTAATCCCTTTATCCTTTCGTTGAGTAATGATTTTTTTACATAAAGTTCTGGCAACACCTGAAATTATTTTCTCGGCTTGATCTTTGCGTGAATATAAAATGTTCGGTTACACAGATCGTAGCCCTTCCTTACTTGTTATCGTTCAGTTTGTATGGCAGCTATATGTTATCGGCGGTTCCGACATATGCAGCTTCTTTGGGGTGGTCACTTATACATATATTTATTTTATTGAGTCTCCGACGTATCCTTTTAGGTGTTAAAAACTTCGTGGCAAATTTAATTTACCCTGCTCAGGGTATAATTAGGGATATTGGTGTGGATACAGCACAGGGTTAATATATATGATAAACAATAGCAAATATACACGTAGTAAAGGAGCTAAGTGATTCCCTTACGTATATTATAAGCTAATAATACTTGTATTATCAAATATGATTGTAGTCCATTCACAGTTTCATCGAATATCGAGTATTGAATTCATATGCAACATTGTTTAAAATGAAGTTTTTCCAAACTCTTGAAAGTGAATATGAAATATTTCGAATATTAATTTATTATAGGGATATTTCGAATATTATCAATATACATGACTAAAATAGCATAAGCTAATCTTACAACGAAGGTAGTTAAGAATTTATAATATATTCCAGCAAACTTTTCGAACTATTTCCGAGTTTGCAAGTGGGATAATAATTAATCCTGGCTTATTTGTTCGCATTAAGAAAGTGTTATTGTGAAACCAATATCATTAAAGGAATTTGATTTATCGATGATTTATCGAATAATAACAATGTATTCAGCCGTCCAGAGATGCATTTGAGGATATAATGAATGGAAAGCACTTTCAGAACTTAGGATATCAAAAACTTATTCCTCCTCGAATGGTTTCATTTCTTTTATAGCTATAAATTTATTTGGTATATAACTGGAGTCTCCATAAAGTTCAAATACTCTGTGGATATTGAAAACTACAAACAAAAGGTTATTTGCCTGTGGAACTGAAAAATTCAAGCCACAAGGAATGCAAGATCGTCAAACTGCCAAAGAAACAACGTGACATGAAACCATTTCGACGAAGATGCATGTTATTGCCTGCAGATGGATTATTGGAGCAGATGGGAAAAGTGTTACGGAAGGGTAGTAACTAGGCCGGAAGCAATGGGGCGCATGAAGCGTTGCAAAATTTTAGTTATTTAAGATTTTGAATACTTAATTATGAAACTGTCAGATGCAAAGCTTTTTGGGTGGTAAATTCTTATGGAAACTCTTCCCCGCACTACTTAAACCTATGAAATAATGACTATGATGTTGTTTTTGGAGTTTTTTAACAGCTGTTATTTTGTTTGTATTGGACTTGTTGAAAAGAAACAGCTCCTGTTGCTGAAATGCATTCATAAGTGTTGTAGCAGCATAAAGTATTAAGTAAAAGTACAAGAACAGGAAGGATACGCTTCATACATAAATAGTACATACCCCATAAGTGTATACATATTTTCACATGTATGCATAAGAATGTTGTTGTTGAGACGTAATTATGCATCAAAAGTGTGACCAAGTATAGTGTCTGCTGTAGCCGAGTTGAGGGCCCGACAAACACTAATTCGTCCGCACGTTCCTGTCGTCAAATCTTTAATAGGCTGGTAGCTTCATATCCGTTGAGAAAGCATGCATTAATTCCAAGACAACTTTTTTATGAGATATACCACACGTTCCTTTTTTTAAATACTGAATCGACAGCCATTCGAATAGATTGCACACAATAATCCGAATTCAAGGCGTGGCACCGCAATAGTCAGCTGGCATATTTGTTTAAGCTTTTGTACCATGCATGGTATAATTTTCATCCATGTTACTATCTCTAAAAATGAAAACTTTTAACAGCGATAATAATAATAAGTTATAGAGACGTTTCAAGTTCGAAATCGCAGCAGTTTTACCAGAGAGAGCAGTTTTACAAAGAGGAGGTTAGTGTCATGAGGGTACTCGATAATCATGCACTGGGACGGAGTCTTTTAAGGTGTTAATATCTCTGTAGTAAGTGGCATTCAGTACCTGTTGTGTCCAAAATTTGATCGATGAGGTGCTGAGGCGTATCGCCAATGTCAGCTATGTCAAATAATAACACTAGATTTCTCCAAAGAAAAACTATCTTTCTTTAAAACGAACATATGCCTACATCATTTAGAGAGATACGATATACCATATATTTATATAATGATAAAAAATATATAGCTTATTCAAAAGATGACTTGCCATACTAAGGATTAAACCGTGTACAGCTATAACTCGAGTCGCGTTGGTCTTTGATTGAACAAGATTTGGTTAAACCTTTCTTTGATAATTAAGTGTCTACTTTAATTATTTCTTCAGTTTTAGAATATATTTTTTAAGCTGGGAAATGCCTAAATGCTCATTGCAGTTAAAATGTATAAATCGTCTATATTTTACATTTGTGTGGAAAGTATTAATCGATATTGGGACATACATATGGTATTTTGTTGCGCTCATTTAAACCACATTACGCTCAGTTTTATACAAAACGCTGTAATTGATTGAAAATTGTGTTTGCCAATGTTTCAATTTTTCGCTAAAATTTATATTCGTTCATAAGCGTTTTTGGCAGATGCTGCAACTATAAATTCTGTTCGGCGCATATGCGGCATCCACAATTTGTCGAACATGTTGGAAGCACATTAACGAAACATGTAATATCCCCTTCACACAACCAATATAAACCTCGTTTCACCTGAAAACAAGTGAGAGGGTGCGAAAATGTTTGCGCACACGCACCAGCATTCGCATGCATACACATACATTGGCATATACACACATACATCTATATGTGCGTATGTTAATGCGTTGGCTGTCGCGAGTGCGAAACACGTGTATACCTCGCCGACCACCTTTACCACAACAGCACGTGTTCGACGACAACACGCTTTTATGCTGGAGTGCGGGAGTGGTGGAGCAGGAGCAGCAAATGTACAGAAATGTATGTGAACGTCACATAGCAGTAGTTGAGAAATTATGACAACATTAATTATACAATAACAGCCGTAATGGGTTCGGGAAGGAAGTGCATGGTAGACCGGTACTGGCGAGGGCTAATATCAACTAAAATTTCAATCGAACTGCCAAACTTCTCTACATAATTGTACATTTTATTGTAATTGTTATAACTACTTCATTAAAAAAATCCCACTTCAGGTATATCTACCCACATATGTGCTGTTTTCTTCTATAATGTAGATATGATGTATAAAAAACATAGACTTAAGTCATGTTAATACTCTGGCCAATTGTTGTCTGACCAAAGTCACAAAAACTTCTGAGGTTTACTCAACTATAAGAATTGTTGAGTGAAACAGGAAGAAATCTTTTATCAACAGTATAGTGCTATCGTTTGAAAAATATCATTTCGTCAATATCAGCTCTTCACACAAAAGCACACACAGAGTGAAGTTGCTTATATCGCACACTAAATACCTAAAAGTCACAACTCGAAAAATGGCAAATGTTCAGAAGGCAGAGGACGCAATTAACACAAAAGTAGACCTAACGGTGATTTAGTTAAGTAAGATAATGATGACAATGAAATTTCTTGGGTAGGTAGATAAGTGTATTACAAATTGATATATTGAAAAAAATTGAATTTTGAAAATTTATGATATATGAGAGTATTCTTATTGGTTTTTGTTTGATATATGGTTTTTTCACTTTAGAAATTTCTTTCTATCCCCGTATTTACATTATTTTATTAAAATTCCATTTTTTGGAGGGAAGACCTCTATGTCTGCTTTTGACTGTAAACCATGCTCTGGGACACCAACCATACATAATTTTTTGCAGCTGACGCTGACCGATACTTGTTAAACGTCTCCCAATGAAGTATTCAGAGAAATTCCATGCCAGTGAAGCTCATCATCGTACCCTCCATTGGCCATCAAAAAGATTCTACTGCAGTTGTTTTGATAACTGTGGCTGAGAGTTCGTCGCAGCAGTTGTCGGCGTCACATGTTACAAACTCGTAAAAAACTCACAGATACAACAACAACAAATCACCCCAATACATGGTTATGTGCTGGGGGTGGAAGCCTTTTTCTGTTAATTCCAAGTTTGGACAGCTGCAACAGTTCGCACAAACGACAACGAATCGCATCAAACAAGAAAGTGGCAATTGTGCCAAAAACGCTCACCAGACATTACACCATAAGCTGCACGCAATATCTGTGGTATGTGCATGCTCTCCCCCACTAAACCACACTCTTGTTACCACCGCCATGAATATTGTATTTGTACTGGATGGGAAGAAATGTTTAATTGGT
The DNA here is from genome assembly GCF_042242935.1 of Bactrocera oleae. NCBI lineage: Eukaryota > Metazoa > Arthropoda > Insecta > Diptera > Tephritidae > Bactrocera > Bactrocera oleae. Next base: position 21,874,923 of record NC_091538.1, read on the forward strand.
TAACTTATTCTTAGCATATCCGATATCACGTGGATATGTACAAAATCACATTTATAAAAGTTTTTTTTATCAAAATACTTTGCTTTGGTTTCTGATGTGACGTTAAAAGCATTATCTATTTTATTATAAAGTATTGTCTAAAGGTCCTAACTAGTTTAGATTATAATTCACAATCTGTATTAATATAAATTCATTCAAAATTAATATATGCATTCTTAGTTATTTGAATACATTACCGTTGTTTTTGTTGTTACATATAATAATAAAAGATAAAACCGTCCTAAAAAAAATAAGGATAACAAAATTGTTATGGACAGCAGGATAGAAACAAATGGCGTAATTGTTTCCTTGGCGATGAAACCAAAATAAATTCGTTAGTAAATTGAACAAGCAGGAATGCCTGTCGATGTAAAGGCAAGGGTTTCATGTAGAATTTCGTTAAGATTTCTTACATATTGATCAATAGATGCGGTATAAAGTCAACCGAAGTTCCCAAATACTTATTGTATATTAGGTATATGGGAAAAAAAGGGAAACGATGTTATCCATTTATTGTGTGCAAATCTTTATATCAGTAACGTCATTGGCTCTCGATTTCGCCCATGATATAAGGATACAAACGTAATGTTACACACTAAATTTTGTTGAAATTGGGTGAGTAGTTTCTAAGATTACACCTAAAGGTGGGCGTTGCCACGTCCCTTGTTGAATTTTTACAACGCCTTCCTCTTAAGTGCCATCTTACTTGTAAAATTGTATGCTTCTGACGTAGTTATTTAGCAAGTTATCGCCCTTTAAGCGATAGCTCGTATGGTTTGTGAGATATGTACATTCAACCTATTAGGTAGCAAAGACAAACCTAATACACACTACAGAAAAACTGTGAACGTTGTATATAAAAACATAGAGGCCCGCTCCGCACGGGTATAAAATATATAGCCTATGTCACTCACTTATTCAAATTGATCCAGTAGTTTTGATTTATTCATTACTGCCCGTGGCCCGCAACGTTAAATTTGGAGTAAAACAATTCCCCTTTCCCTATGTCATGAAGATTTCCTGCTATCTTTGGAATATCTAAATTCATACACTACATTTTTATTTATATACTTTTTAAATTGTTACCCATTTATTTTATTTTTACAACAATTAATATATTACAGAATGTCTTTATATACAACGTTCACAGCTTTCTTGTCATTAGACAATACAAACATGTTTTCTCTAGAGTTTACGCTTGAAAGGGCGACATACAGTTGGCCAAGTCACAGTCAACGCTCAAATCTAAGCCTGTAACGTTGAAGGTTTGGTCCTGCAATTTATTAATGGTTATTTCAAAACATTTCTTTACCGGAAACTGTAAACGTTTAAATTGAAAGGGTAAATCCAATGGTATCAGAGGGATTCGGGGAATCAATACATCTTCTCCGGTACCACATCCTGTGAGTATTGTGCACTCTATTATGAAAGTTGTCAGTGATTTTACCAGCAAACGCGTGCCATTGCAAAGTTTAGGTTGATTCAGTTTTCTCAATAAATTAAGAGGACAACCTGCTTTCAACACCATTTTGTGCGGAGGGAGTCCTGACGGATTTAAAGAATTTAGAAATTATGTGGGAAAATGAACAGCTTCTTACAAATCGAGAACAGTATCGACCGAGTAGTATATTTTCGACGGCGAATCAATCTTTGAAAGAATCAAGTTATTCACCTTGTCTAATTGTTCATTAGTTGGTGACAGAATCGCTCTTTCTTTAAACTAAGATATAACCTTATAACTTATGTTATCAATGTCAGGATAGACATTGTTGATTACCAAAACACAAATGTTTTCTAGGTTAATCCTTCCCTCCCTTTGTATTAACTCTCCATTGCCAACTTTTAGCAGCATCTCTGGAAGTAGCCCGTCCATGTGTATTCGACACTGTTAGTTAAATCTAAGTTAGTACTATTAGCTGGCATCGGTGGCCTAAAATCCTTGATCGATTTACCCGAAAGTTATTGCACTACTTTTTTCAATTCAAATAATGCTTCGTCATATATGTTTTGATCATATTGTACATCATCTGAGTTTAAGTCTCCCCGTCGCTGAATCAGAATATCACTCATATTTTCTTGAAATTTATTTCGTAGATTAGCAGAATCAGTTACTTAACAAAACGCTACCATGACGGCAAATAAATATCTTAGTGATGTAGCTAAACTACAAACAGCTGCTTCTGATAATGTGTTTTCCCAGTGAGAATCGTCTTCCAAGAGCCCCATAGCTTTGCATGCTGCTTGATAAGTATTGTAAACAACACCTTGTACAGTTCTTAGGTGTGCGAAGGATGTCGGGCCTTTTACAATATGCAGTAACATTCTCAGATAAAAGCATTCGCTGTTGTTGGGATGAATTACGGAGTCTGCCAAGAGCATCCGTTTTTTTTTTTACTCCGGGAAAACCATCAACCACAGTGCCTTGTTTTCGCCGTTGAAAAGTTTTAGAACTCTGGTTCCATGTATGGTGACCTGAAATCCTGTCATATGTCAGTGTTTTCGCGAAATCATCTTGAGCACATAACTTAAAGAATGTTGTCAATGTTGTATCCCGCGGGTTATTAACAACTTATTGTATATTGTTCTCAGTGAAATATACTCTTTGTCCATTTTCTTAATGAACTGTAAGGTGGACAATTGTGGGAACCCGGTCGTGCACTTCGAATGATAAAATCTTCCATAAAGCTTCAGAGCTGCAGATGTAACGTCCAGACTGATATGTGGCTTAATCGCTGCCTTTATTAATGTACTTAGTAACATATTGAATTGATTTTATTGAATTGCACAACTCTACGTTGATGTGGGCATCAAAAATTTTCAAAAGGAACGGATTATAGGGAACGATCCATCGGTTATCAATATCATGGTTCCGGACGGTAGCATTTCGCCCACCCTGTTCTGGCGATCGTCGACGATATTTGGAATATCCGTCATCGCTAATACATGTTTGAGTTTGGAACGCCTTCGGAAATTTTTTGCTGCATTTAGAATCTCACATACGTATCTAGAAGAGATCTCATCAAATCTCTGTCAATTGGCTGTGCAACACTTGAACCCCGCATAGATGCGTGTGTATCTGAATCTGCACTAAAATATATTTGCAGAAATTTGTGATCATCGGGACAAAGTGGTAGCAAGCTTCCAGCTAAGTGGTACACTTGCCCTTTGATTTTAAATGTAGGCATGAACCCACGCTCAACAACTTACTTACTCTTAAAAGAGGTCATTTGAAATGCGTTATTATAATGGCGTATATTGCGCATGAATTGTTTATATTTCTGATGATCACCCGTAAGAAGAGAGTGAAGTTCCTTGTAAGCAACACATGCCTTTCGATTTGTCCTTGAATTTCAATTCCAAGCAATGTTGACACACTACTGACATAGTACCTATTGATACTATACGATCGTCCTTGTAAGAAATCGAAGGATCGTAATTCATAGCAGAATTTTCTTTATTTACCCATGAATTAGTAACTCGTGCTGTTGATTCTCTGGCTCTATGTATTCGATGTCTATCCCTATCTCGGCTGCGGCGAACCTCACGCTCTACTGAAGATTCTCCCTCTCTCTCAGCTATGTATCTATCACCTCAGCCTCATGCTCTACTGACGATTCTCTGTCCCTCTGAACCGTATGCCTATCTCGATCCCGGCTGCGGCTAGCCTCGCGGTCTACTGAAGATTCTCTCTCTCTCTCTCATCAGCTCTATATCTATCCCGAGCCTGACTGAGACGAGCCTCATGTTCCGCTGACGATTCTTCATCTCGTGCTAAACGTACTCTTCTGGCATCTTCACTGTACTACGGCCCATGTTCGAATGACGACGTCTTCCAGACAAGACTTTATAATTTCTGTACAAAATGTACTCAGTTCTAAATGTATATAACCTATGCACAATCATAAAAAACAAAAGACACCTATTCTATTCAGTTCTTTTTTTTAACTGAAATACCTCAACTTAAACTACGATTTTACTAAGTATTGTTATTTTCCTCTCTAGAGAGCTCCGATAATAACCTCGTTCGATCGCACTAAATTCAAAGTTCTATAGAGAGAACCGCCGTCTCCGACGCGATATTTATACTCACGCTCCCGCCGCTCGACCGCCAGGTACCGCCGCAAACGCTACATCCCGCAATTTTTAAATCTGTAATATCTTCGAAAATATTCATTTTATTTTTATTCATTCATTTATTAATATTCATTTTTTATTTATTTAAGGTATTTAATTGGATAAGGATCACTGCTGTATTGATTAAAGTCGCTTCGAAGATTTGTTATTATTTGTTATAAAAAGTAAATGATAAAAAAATGTTATTGTGGGATATCCATAAGAGATAGACATATATCGCGGAGTTTACATTACATTATTTCGATAAATCTCGTAGGGTTCAGCTGTAATTATCTACGACATCACATTAGAATGTTTTATACATATAAACCTTCCTCTTGAAACACTCTATCTATTAAGACCGCATAAAACCCGTTGCGTAGTTTTAAAGATTTAAGCATACATAGGGATATAGGGACAGAGAAAGCGACTTTGTTTTATACTATGTATTGATATTAACGAAGCTATGTATATAAACTCCCTACATAAATTAAATTGACACTAAAAATTAATTTGTGCCAAATTTCGCACAGCAAATATTTATATTATAGTTTTTACAACCAAATTTTGAAGGCACATCGAAATACTTCATTCCCCTTTAATTTTTACAATTTACGAGAATAATTCATTTAAACTTCGCTTACAATTAGGAAAGCGATTACGATTACGCCTATAGGTGCACTAATTAGAAACAACCAGTTAATACAGTTCACGCACTAGGACTACTACTTCAACTCGTTCTAGTCAGTGGAAGTCTGCTAATATCCATTTTTTTATTTTATTATTTTATCTCATATACACTCTCAACAGCCCGCATGCCTTATCGCGATCAACAGTTGATGGAGGATGTCACTATTAATTGCGAAAGGAGGAAGCGAAGGAAATGGTAAACAAACAGCGTTTCCGTTATTATAGTATGTGTACAGATATACAAACATTTATAGCGAAATCTTAGACACTAAATTGCGTATGAGTGCTTCTTGGACCAAAACGCGTAGTTGCTTTAGCAACATCTCGCAACACGTTGCATAGAACACTGTTCACTTAACGGATGTCTGTAAAACCTAAAACTATTCGCGATAAATAGCTATAAACTTATATACAACCAAGTTATCAGAATGACGATACGAAATGAATAGAAGGATGTCTGTTCATCCGCCTCTTCATGCAAGCGGTAAATATAGTAAAAAATGTATGTACATATCTGAATGAAACATGATACACGTGTTCCCTGAGACTCAAGGGAAGGGACAAAATGCCGTTTCAAACTTGGTTAATTTGGTACAAGTAACAAGAACATAATAAATGTGGAGATGGGCCTCTGTATTTTAAAACTGTTCGAAAAGTAGTCATAGCCCCGTCGTCTGGTAGGGTTAGGATACATATCTCACAAGCTTTTCGAAATAAATCAACGAATCTTGGCGAAAACAATATGCTATAAAGATTTTCGAGCTTCCAGTCGACTTTATAGTACCAGCGCCACCGTTTCTGGAAGTAATATGTCTTGTTGTCAAAAATGAAAAACACCGATATGAAGCTAAATATAGTAATGAGACTAAGTAAACCTATGATCAATAATACAAGTTGATAATATACTAAATAATTGTGATTGTAATCCGTTAATCTTTTCGTCGAGTTGATATATCCTGGAGCTCATTTAATACTCGTATACGATAGTACTTGTCATTTATCGATTGTTTTTCTTTCACACAACTAGTCGGTTACACAACTAAAACAGAAAAGTAGTTATGTATATTTGATAACTATAATAATAGCAATCAATAATTATTATATCAATAAATTTATGTGAAATATTCCGGAAAATTATAAAAAAGGCATGTGCACATGAGACGTAAGATTTGCTCTACTCGAGTCGAATAAAATATCTACCCCCAAATTAAATGAAAATTAAATTTTTAAGTATTTTACAAATTTGATGATTTCTATACCATATACAGCATAAAGTTAACCGATAGGAGGAAATTCGTAATAAGAATAATAGGATGGGTAAAACAAATATCTTAATTTATGTGTTAGAAGCTTTACCTCCTCTTAATAATTCCTATCCATCGTTTGAAAGAAATCGGGAATATGGGAAGTAAATATTGTTGAAATAATGTGAAAAATGGAATCTGTTCTAGTACTCATTATATGAGATAGTTAGTTAATATTGTCATCATCACTTTAGTTTCATTTGGTGATGATGGCACTTGTTAGCGAATCCTCGTTATTTTAGCTTTTCGCGTGGGTAGTTAGAGATTGTGACTTTTGCTATAGTAAATGATGAGATGAAGAAATACCACGTCGGGATAAAATGATGGTTTTTCACGAGAACTTCTTTTTGGAACCCAGACAATAGCATACATTTGGACTGGGTCCGAATCTTTTATATTTTAAGATATTTATAATGTATCTTATTCGTCTTTAGTACGCTAAGTATAAAGCTTTTTCTTTTCCTTTTTAAAAGAAACTTTAAACAAAGAGATTTTGCAGCAATTTCTGCTATAAGCGATACTCTATGCATATCGGTCTATAATAGTTGTGAATCGATTCCTAGCTACGTACATACATTTGTCTGCATTATTCCTTCTGAAGCTTTAACGCTATTGTAAAAGAAGTTGCCAATTTTAGTACCGACCGCACACCAAACCAAATGCGATGCTGACCAACGTGTTGTCACACGTTGTGCGACTCAGCTACAAAGCTTGTTGGTGTCGCCCATTTATCTCCATAAATGTTTACCGCGAAAACATTTTTGCGGTGCAATAACCACTCGCCTTTCGGTAGTGTATCCTTTCAATAAGCCTCGATTCGTTATCAATGTATATATATGTACATTTATTGTATATAAATATACATTGTACATACCGCTTGCTTGCTGAGAAATAAAATTCAGATACATAATATGCGAAAAAGTCATGTATTACTGTTATTATGATTTTCACATCTAAATCCCAAGATGTTAGACCTAATCCTACTTGCTATATACGAACCGATCTCGTACGATTTTAAGTCTTTGGGAATGTTTAATAGAATCAAACATAAGGCAATACTGTTTTTAAAAAACTGACAGTACCGTCAACCAAATCCTGTTAATTGCCATAGCTTTCAAACTGTAGACAAACTCATCAAACTTTGAATGAAAATCAGCATTGACTGCGACCTGAAAATATTCAAGTGTTATAATCCCCTGATATTCGAAGATCCATAGGAGATTGACAGCTTACTTGGTGCTTCTAATTAGCACCAACTTGGCCATTTAATGTGAAAGCCAATACTTTTTATAACTAACAAACTTTTACTCAAGATGTAAACTCATTTGCTAATTTTGCTTTTAAGCTGAAAAATTCCGATCCTGTTGCACAAATTTGTAATTTTTCTAAAATAGTGTGACATTTCATGGGAACTCACAAAAGGTCAGTTTAACAACTCATTGCTCTAATTACCCGCTTTTATTTCATATATATGTATGAGCGGAATAAACCATCTTCATGCATATTTGCATATCCAAATATGATAAACAGGTATGTATATATGTACGCATATAACCTCCCGCTTTTAAAAGTTAACACCAAATTATTGCCTCGACTCATTTTGGTTCATGAAAGTTGTAGTTACGCGTTAAATATTAAAACAAAAATAAAGAAAATATTTGACTGAAAAGACTAAAATATATGCGCATACATACGTATGTATGGTATATATATAAAAACAAGAAAAATCGTTAACTTCGGCTGCACCGACGGCATTGTACCCTTCACAAATAAAAAGGATTCCATACAAGAACTTGAATCAAATGTAGCTTCTTGGGGAGAAAAGGACGTATGGAAAATTTCAGATCAATATCTCAAAAACTGAGGGACTAGTTCACATATATACCAACGGACAGACAGACAAGGCTAAATCGACTCAGCCCAATTCCTTCTGGGTGTTATAAACTTCGTGGCAAACTTAATATACCCTGTTCAGGGTATAATAATGCAAAGTTAACAGAACTGGGCAACGTAGAATGCCGAGCGCTTGAATAGAGCTGCGCACATGGCCAAAAAAGTGAACTTGTAAATGACGTGAATATTTGAATAACGTGAGAAGTTTTTTCATAAAGCCAACGGAAAGCACCAGAGGTGTTGAGAACACAAGTTAATATCCAAAATTCAATGCGCTTCATAAAAAATATCCATTATGGCAATTAGTGTTAGGGATGGAAGGGAGAGCTCTGAATTATCCAATATTAAAAAACTTGGGCCACGGCGACGTTAAGCGATTTGAAACGAAAATCGAATTGCTCAAAAGCAGATATTGACACTTATTTCTGTGCTGTTGTCGTTGTGTACGCCACCTGGAACTGACATTAAAAATTTGTAATTGCTACACACAAAAAGTTCGCGTTAATTAGAAATATGTGCATGTTGGCTTTAAACCAAATTTAAATTGATTTAATGCAAACATTCTTCAAGTCAGCAACACGTACTTATGTAGTACATACCTGTGCATGAATATATGTATATCAATCAAATTATTATTGTACTCACTCATCTACTGAAAGATTTCCAGCCTTTTTCAAGAGTATTATATTAATTTAATTTAGTTAGTAAGTTTTGGTTACAAAATACATACACATAAATTAAAGTGAATCCAAACATCTTATAGTTTTTAGAATTGGATAATACCTTCTATTAATTCGCAGGTTTATTACGAAATATGGAATATCCACTAAGAGATCAAGGCATTCTTTCACTATCTTTGATGATACTCTAAGAGACTTTAGTGATTTCAAAGCCGCTTGACTATCTGTATATATAAATATGTACGTACATACCTATGTATATTTCTTGTGGTGAGCATACTCATTGTCATAACAATAAGTAGTCCGGTTAAATTAGACCAAAAATGAGAGTGAAGTTACATAAATTCACAACAAGCTGAAAATTGGTGAGATCGTTTAAAGTATAATTATAAATAAAATTTAAAATTTACCCGTTTTTCCCCTGTATGGAAAAAATTCTATTCAAGGTCAAAGATCAAAAATATGATTTTTCTGCGATTTTTTGTGATTTTCAGCAAAACGGTAAGTTGAAGTTATAGAGGTTTTCAAGTTACCGATGTTTGAGTTATCGAGATCCTACTGTATATGTTTAAATGTTTTTCTATCGAATATTATAACTCACACTTAAAATATAAGATATACATAAGCAATAATTATAAGAATATCAGGTAGAAAGAAACCCAAAAGTTGCCATAAAAATTATACTAGGAAGTCTTCTATTGCTGCCGCTAATAAAAGCTGACGTGAAGAACAAGAAGTCAGTACATCTACAGCAAGTCCACCTCGTACTAGATCACGTGTCAGCGAGCCAGGTTTTTGTTTTAAAAAACTGTGCTTATTTTGTGGCCAGAAATTGAATGAAGAATATAAAAAAAACGGCGAATCAGCCAAGTAAGCACATTTGAATTTAAAGATTCAAGAGGATTCGTTACGATGCTGCAGCAAAAGTTATTCTTGCTCGAGTCGAATTGTGATTTAGTTGCAGTTGAAGCCAAGTAACATCATGATTGCTATATTTCTTTCTTGAAACCCTACCCTGGAGCTAACGTTGGTCGTCCTAAAGATGAATCTACGGATCGGGCGTTGGAGGAAATAATTAATTACATGAAAAATAGCGATGACTGTCAGTTCACTTTAAACGAATTAAATAGCGTTTGCAAAACTGAGACTTTAGATAACAGAACGATAAAGCTACGACTGAAACTGAAGTATGGTGTGAAACTTATTATCACTGAGATCCGGAGCATTCATATGTCTAATAGATAATTATCGTGATATTTTGAACCAAGCCTGGTAGAATTAAAAAAAAATGAATAAAAAAGAAGAACAATTCAGAGTCCTAGACGCAGCTGCTGCTATCCGCAGCCGCAGTGTTTGATAATTATACCTACCCTCCACCAAACAAATACAAATACAACTACTTTTGTTGGGGAAAATGTAGACTTACTCGTATTACCTGCTGCTCGAGCTTCAACTGAGAAAACTATTTTCTTCTTAAAACCAGGAAAAGCTCAACATCAATGGCAAATGTATTTTTCACAAAGCTGATCTACTTTTGCAAAGTGTCAGAATCATGTACTATTTTTACAAGGAATAAGTGGATGTGATACGACATCAGCATTTTACAGGAGGGGTAAAATAACAGTATTCAAAATGTTTGAAAAGCAAGATCTACAAGTAATTCAATGTGCTGAAGTATTTAAAAACAATAGCTCAACTCGACAAGAAGTTCTTATCAACGTTATTAGCTTTCTTCTTTCTATGTACGGAGCTCCTAAAAAAACTACCTGTTTAGATCAGTATAGATACGCATGTTTCGTTAAAAATACTAAAAGTAAAAAACAAGTTCAATTAACTTGTCTTTCTCCAACTTCAGATGCTGCTCATCAACATCTTCTTCGCGTATATTATCAAGTTCAAGTGTGGCCTGGTAATCAGCTAGACCCTACAGACTGGGGCTGGAAATTGGAATTGAAACAATACTCTAGAACCAATTCAAACTTTACTTCCACCTGGGCCGGAAAAACTGCTGAACCCAATTTTTTGTAACTGCAAAAAGAGATGCAGTGCTAAATGTGGTTGCAAAAAGTTGGACTGTTTTGTTCTAATGTTGAATCTAATGTTGAATCACCAACAGTTTGATTCCTATGAGGTGACATGCGATACATCGCTATTGACGCAATTTACAAGAAGAGCAAGAAAAAGAATTTGACGGCTACGAATAAACTTCACTTTTTTGCTTTAATTTAAAAAAACGCGCTAAGTATTATAACGATTACAACTTTCGATCGATATATCTCCGAAACAGTGGCTCGTAGGAAAAATCGTATTACAACATTTTTTATAGACAATTTTGTAATCTACAATTTTGGTCTGAGATATTTTTATGATAAAACTTACCATTTTGCTGGAAATCAAAAAAAGGACTCCTGCACTAGAAGTGATCTGACCCCATAGACAGAGATCGCTTTTAGTGCCGCCTGACTATCGCGGAGTATAGCAATACTTCTATTGCGATAGTTGCGTTGGAGGTTTATCTTTATCTCTTACGACTTATAGTATAGACCTCGGCTTGGCGGATATTAGCTTCCATTTGCCAACTCCCTCTGCTGATATTCGGAGTAGAGTCCCTTCGGTGAAGGGCCAGTGGCATTTCCTCACTTAGCGCCTTCATCTGCTGGGACGAGATTACCTTCCCTTTGCCAACTCCCTATGCTGTCATTCGGATAGAGTCTGTTTGGCTGCCTGTTTGATTACCATATGAAACGGTGTCAGTTCTAGCATGACTTCCAGGACACGTACGCATTGCGCCCGACGCGCAGATGCAGGCAAGTCTTTGCAGCTTCGACAGTTTAAGTCCTATCGAAGTCTGCGATGCTTTAGAAACCCAAGATACCGCTCCATACGTGATAATCGGTCTTACGATCATGGTGTACATCCATCTGATAGTCCTTGGGGAGCACCCCCAGGATTTCCCAGCAAGTCGGTTGCAAACCATGAGTATTTCGTAGCCTTGGTTAGGGTTAGGCCCACATGCTGCTTCCATCGTAGAGTGGAATCCAGCATGAGACCCAGGTACTTGACCGTGCTGGCCATCTTCACCACTCTACCGTCAAGGGATAGATTTCTGAGGCCTGGCCGTGATCTCCGTCTAGTGAACGGAATGATTGTAATTTTAGAGGGGTTGATGTTCAAGCCAACCCCACTACACCATCCCTTTGACAGCCCCAGTCCCCTCTGTACGATATCGCAGAGTGTGTCTACGAATTTACCCCTAGCTAAGATAACAATGTCATCCGCATATCCCTGACAGCGGATTCCATTTCTAGTTACCAGCTCAAGGAGATCTTCCACAACAAGGCTCCAAAGTAGGGGGGATAGTACTGCGATCCATCTGTGTACCGGTGCTGCCACTCTCCTTTTCTCCAGTGCTCTTGAGACGTATTGTCAAAGGCACCTTCGATATCAAGGAAGGCACATAACATCACCTCGCCCTCATCTAACGAACTTTGGATCTCCGAGGTTAGCTGACACAGAGCAGTATTTGTTGATCTGCCTGCTCTGTCAGCATGCTGCTTCCCATGAAGCAGTGAAGCCTTCAGCACCTTCGATCGTATAATATTTCGTGGTCTATGATCTTTTCTATATTCTTAAGCAGGAAGGAAGTAAGATTGATTGGCTTGAAGGATTTCGTCAATGCGTAGACTGCGCACCTACTTTGGGTGTGAAGATCACCTTTGAAGTGCGCCATGGTTCTGGGATATATGCCAGCGCTAGGGTATCCCTCATCAGCCGAACAAGGTGGGGCAGTAGTACCTGCTCTCCCTGTTGCAGAAATGCTGGAAGGATGCCATCCGCACCCGGGGACTTATTTTTTACAAAGGAGGCCAAAGCCCACTTAGTGGAGTCTGCAGTGAAGAGCTGATTTGCGACAATCCAGTCTAAGTGTGATGGCTTTAGTTCGATCATAGATCGGATCTGGTCTTCTTGAATTGTCTCCGGGAAATGCGCAAGTAGAAGTGCTCTTTCTTCTGCGCTGGACGTATATGTCCCATAAGATCTTTTAATTGCTAGTACTGTGTCCGTCTTGCCTCTAGCCAAATCTTTATGCAGCCTTGCTGCCTCTGGCGTTGAGGAGACGCTTTCACAGAACTTCCTGAAGCTCTTCTGATTTACTGTCCTAATCTCCTTATTGTAAGCTGTTTGGCTGCACCTGTAGTCCTCCCAGTTTCCGGTACGCTTAGCCTTATTGGATAGCTTGCGTACCGTTCTTCTAAATTCTGAGAGCTTACTAGACCACCAGGAGCAGCTGCGGCTCTTGGTGGTTGTCTTTAGGGGACAGCTGCTATGATATGCTTCTATAATGAATGGTTTAACGCAGACAATCTGCTTTACAATCCAGAAGCCGTTGCACTCCTATCCAGCTGCCCCCTTCTACTAACATTTGTTTCAAGCGAGTCACTAAAGGTGGCCCAGTCCGTGTTCCTAGGTATACGCTTGGGAGGGAGTTGTTTGACCTCTATCCCCAGTGCGAATGTTATGATCCGACATGGAAGGTTCCGATGACACTCTCCATTGTGAGATCAGCCCTGCCATAGACTCGTTACTTAGAGTGATGTCCAGCACCTCCCTTCTAACGCTAGTTACAAAGATGGGTTCGCACCCCACGTTTGCAATACTTAAATTCTTACTTGCTATAAACTCAATGAGAGACTCACGCCGTGTGTTGCAGTCCGTGCTGCCACATTCGATGTGGTTGGAGTTAGCGCCATGATGAAGTCCGCTCCTTCGTCGTTCCTTGCTTGAACACCGACCAGATCCTGTGTTAGGAACTCTGAAATGCAAAATAAATCAATATCGTTCCTAACTACTATACAGGTTCTAGGTTTCTCACTCGAGAAATCCCAGATTACCTTGTTCGACTCCCCTGACCTCTCCTTTACTGATCTATGACTCCTGGATCAGCAGTATGCCCAGTCCATCCGTTGTGAACCTGCTCGCGATAACCGCCGATTCCGACGCCGCGTGGTGCAGGCTCACTTGGTCCCCGCTAGGTCCGTGAGCCCCTCCAGAAGCTCTTGAGTGCAGGGTAGCGCCCCCCCTTGCACGCGCGTCTTCTCGGTAGGGACCTTCATCGTTGTCTCAGCAATTGCCGGCTGCTACGACGTACTTGCGCAGGGTTGAGTCGCCACCTCATCCACCTGCATTATTTCTCCTACATCACCCTCGGTGGTAGTTTTGGGCTTAAATGGCCTCAGGACAACTGAGCTGAACCTGTAGTTCAGGCGCTGAGGCCCTCGTTCTGGTTCCGGATGAGCCCGAGAGCAAACTCGTACGGCTTGCCTGCGCACCTGGGGAGGAATATCCTCGTGCTATGCATGGGCGGAATTTCGTCCCCCTTCTTTACGCAGAGGATGGGGCCATTCCAGCCTGTCAGCTTGGGAGCGGTCTCCCTCAGCCAAACAGCCGACCTCTCATCCTTGCAGTCAACCTGCAGCATGCCTCCTTTTAAAAAAAACCCCATGGAAGGAGGCTTTGTATCCAGACCCTCTGAACATCTCGACCCCACTGTCTCCGCCGGGTAGTTCAGCGGCAGCACAGCCACACGAATGCCTTTGAGGGCATCCGCATTCCTGCGCTGTCCCTCCACCGCCCGGGGGGCGTTTGGGGCTGAGTTGCGCTTACTGGGCAGTGGCCTCGATTACCGCCATGTCGCTTCCTAATGGCCGCGGTATTACCACGCTTTCGCTTTTCTGAAGCAGGGGAGGCACTGTCGCCTCTCACCCTGTTTTGCGCTAGTTTTTCGGCTTTCTCCGGACTTCTTCCCTCCTGGAGGTGCCTCAGGTACCACTTCAGGCTGGCACCGCTCGTGCCTTTTCGCCTGAGATCATCCAGTTGGTGGTAGCGGGGGTAGTCTGCCTCCCCTCTTCCTCTGTCTCCGAGCAGTTGATCTTGCTCGAGAGAGTATGCGTGGGTTTCGCTTTTTCAGCACTGGCCGCAATAGAAATAGCCTGCTGAGCGCCGTTGCACGAGGGCATGCCATCATCGTCGTCCCTGGCATGCTCCTCGAACAACGCACGCTTCTCTGGCGAAAGGGCGTCCAGGAAGCTGAACTTGCGTTTAGCCCCCGATACGCCCTTACCTGCACCGTTGATTTCGTTGCTATCCTTGTCCAAGTTCGTTCGCTGTTGTTGTTGCCTAGTTCCATTGGTTATTGTTGTGTGTGTTGTTTATTGGCTGTTCATCGTGTTCGTACGACCCTTGGCTCGTCATGGCGAGCCGTCAGGTCAGTTTTTGTAAAGGGGAACAAAAATTCCGCCGCGCCAGAGCGCCATGACGCGGTAAGGCCACCGTTTCTTCCCAAAGGGGCCCGGTGTTGGGAAGGCTCCATTAGACTATAGCCGAATTTACCTACTGGCTGCAAATCATCCAATGGGCACGGGAGCCTCATAACACCCATAACACATATTTTATTATTTAATTATATTTTTTGTTGCAATCCTTTTTAGGGGAAACTTTAGTATACCATCCCACGATTTCAGGGTTAAAAGGCGTATGGTTTGATAAAGAATATATATTATTATAGCCGCCGGAAACTTATAGTTTTCGAGATATTTGCATTTTAATTTCACAAATTTTATCTTACATTTTCTCGATTTATAGTTAATTTTTCTTTGGTGTTATTCACTTGAGAATCTCCTCTATTCAACCATACCCCTTTTAACCCTGAAATCGTGAAAAATATAAATAATTTTGATTAAAAGTTTAAAATTATTAAAGAAATACAAATTATACTATCTACTGCGCAAAAGAACTTTTCACTTGTGATATATTTACAGTCGTGACTGACAAATTGCAGCTATGATAGCGTTTCAGTCATCACTGACAATTTTCAGCTATGATGGCTTTATAGTCAGCAATGACTCAGAAAAAAACATGAGAGTGAGCAATATAGATACATATATAGTGAATAAATTCCGAATACCCATGGGTTAAAGAGAGACGCAAACTCACACACATGCGTTTGTTTACATCAGGTTTTGCACAGGGCTCTTAAGATAATGATAGAAACTTTGTTCTGCGCGCTGACAAAATTTTTTCAGCTGTGACTGTCATATGACCAGTCAGATGACTGTCACTGTTCTTGTAGGGAGGAAGCTTTTGCAGTTGCTTTTTCGGAAAGCTCATAATAAAAGAGCTTTCTTGCTCACACGCTTATTATATTATTTATATGAATTTGTATGGATGCATATGTGCTCACTTGAATGGCCTATCGCCAATGACAAGCAACAAGTGGTCAAAGCTTATTTGTTACAGCTGATTGTCAAATTATCTCTTTAAAGATAGCTACACCAGTGAGTGCGTGTTCCGAAGTAAATTATTAAAACTCTTGCATATTATAAGTATATATTAAAGAAATGTCGAAAATAGTTGTGGACAATGAATCAGAGGTGATCGAGCGCCTTGCAACCGAAATTTCGAGATGCGCGAAACGAGCAATTGTTGAAAGCAGCGTCTTTCGCGTAGGACTCTCAGGTACGTTTGTACTTTTTTCTTAGTGGTTGCTAAGTAGCAATGTTTGTTTGCTTGAGTCACCTCATCTTTCTAATTATGTATAAACATTTATTATTACCGACCTATGCGAAGCCTTAAACAAAATAACAGTGAAATATTAATTATTAAGGTGGTTCCGTGTTAAACTTTCTAAGCAAAGCAATTCCACGTATTCAAACTGACTTGAGTAAATGGAAATTTTTCTTCTGTGACGAGCGATATGTTAACGAAACAGATCCAGAATCAACTTACGGCACTTATAAAATAAAACTGGTACCACAAACAGACCTACAGTTACATCAATTTGAACCAATTAACGTGAATTTGCCACTAGCGGAATGTGCCGCTGATTATGAGCAAAAAATAAGAGTAGAGTTCGGTGCAAGCGTTGGTTCAATTCCTGAGTTTGATTTGTTACTTCTGGGGATGGGGCCTGATGGTCATACCTGCTCTTTGTTTCCCGATCACGCGCTACTCGATGAGAAAACGCTTTTGATAGCATCCATTGCTGATTCACCAAAACCGCCGCCACAGCGGGTCACAATGACCTTGCCGCTTATCAATAATGCCAAGTCTTGTATATTTGCTATGTGCGGTGCAAGCAAAGCAGAAATGGTTAAAGTGAGTACTGCCAAAAATAACAATAACAATTCCAATAAACTGTCTCCCTCTTGTTTCTTAAACATAGCGTGTGTTCGTTGATAAGGAGAGTTTACCAGCTGGAAAAGTTTCGCCTAAAAATGGTGAACTAGTGCTCATATTTGACGCTGAAGCTGGCAAATATATACAAAAATAAATCATCTTACGCTAATATGGAAATCGTAGGCTACATCTGTACATACATATCTCCATAATTTCAAAATAATATTTTGCGCTTGTAATATTAATAAATTTAATAAACAATAGGTAGTATATTTTAAAATCTATAATACAAAAATTTGGCAAGCTGTAACAGCACCCGCTGTTTTAAAAATCACATGAATAAAATGGTTAACCGGTTAAATTCTTCTTGATTTTACTCCAGCAACTTGTGTTGCTCGAATCGTGCGCCCGATCTTTGTTGTATTGTTCGCGAAGTAATGGATCTGATGGTCCCCAGTTACCAACGGGTCTGAAGGCACCATAAACTTTTTCAGTTAAACTTTCACCTGGTTGGCGTATAATAGCCACTATAGCCCATATTGGAACTTGAAGAACTCCCAAAGCAGTAATTGTCCAACCCAACGCTGAAATTATAGACAAAATTAATCAAAGTATCAAACTTTAGTTCTTATGTACGACAGTTTATTGAATGCACTTACCATACGCCCAGTTAGGATACTGAACATTGTTGTAGGTTAACGATTCATATGTCGCATAAAAGTAAATCAGAATCAGTGTCATTATGCTGGGTGTGATGAAAGCCCAACACCAACGCCAATAGTTGCCTACTCTATGGCCAATCATGAACTCGATGTCCTTGCATAGCCGATCCACGCCATAAACCCAACCCAAAACATACAACTCCAATATGCCCAAAATCAGTGCGATCATAGAAGCGCCATAGAAGTCCACCAAAGTCAAAATAAATTGGCCGCCCTAGAAGTATATACGACAAACTAAACATAAGGAATTTTATTATAATTGACATTTTTTTTTACCGGTGTCACGTAGGCTAACCCAATAAAGAAACTAATTACGGATATAGCTAATGCACAGTGCCATTGCTTAACGTGGGGAAAGCTGTCGCGTATTGCCGTGACGGTACACGATGTCATTGCTATGTTTGAACCGATGCCCAGAATGAAGAGCATCAGGAAAAACAGTACTGAGAATATTTGCGGCAAAGTTTTGAACTTGGCAATCGCATCCGGGTACGAAATAAAGGCAAGTCCGGTGCCACCTTTGACCACTGTACCGATGTCATCCGTACCAATTTCATAGGCCAAATTTCCCAAAATGCCAAATATGGTAAAACCTGAAATGAGCGATGTGAACGTATCCAACGTAGTGACAATCATTGCGTCGCGGTGGATGTTATGATCAAACTTGTTGTACGAAGCGTACATGATTATGTTACCAAAGCAGACGGATAGTGAGTAAAAGCACTGAGTGACCGCGGCATACCAAACCTACAAAAAATATTATTAGATTATTATTGGTCAGTGGATTGAAGTATGTACACACCTTAGGATCCAGAATTTTGCTCCAATCGGGCTTTATAAAGTAGATTATGCCGTCCGCGGAACCTGGTAAAGTAACTGCGCGCACCAATAACACAGCCATAATTACATAGGGAAATAAAGCCAGAAAATAAGAAGCTTTGCCTGAACTTTTCACACCTCTGCGTATAACTAAAAATATTGTTGTCCACGATACAAGAAGTCCTAACACCAGTTCCCAGTTCGGCAAACCAATGCCATCGTCAATGTTATCCTTCTCGCGCAGTACATCCTTGCTGCAGTTATTCAAGTGCGATTAGATCAGACAAAACATTAACTCATGGTATTATTTTAAGCCATAACCCTTTAAAAAAATTTTCCATAAACTCTTAGGTGTAACTTACACAAAGTATAATTCCGAACTCGAGATTATGCGCTTATTATTGTCCCTTGTTAGATTAATGTAAACCAAACTCCAATTGGCAGTTCGAACTGTGTCTATGAATTTGGCTCCATCGAGCCAACTACGTGGCGCAGAATCAATACAATTCGATCCCCACTCCGGTCGACAGTAGGACCAGGGCAGCGGGTCACGGAATGATTGCACCAGATAGTATGCGATTAGTGCACATATGGACTCGTAATATGTAGCCAATAGGTATACCATGAAAGCCTGCCCTAAGCCAATACCTTGAAAGTTAAGTTAAGATGCAAATGGAATGTAGTAGCAAATAGTATTATGTACAAGAACAAAACATGTACATTCTTGTAGATAAAACTATAAATGTATGTGTTTTAGGGGTATGTGCAAAAAAAAACTAAATTACAAGTTTAAAAAACAAGGTTAGAACTTAGAAAGGCGGAATTGAACATATAACGGGTTTCAGATGCAAATCTCATGGAAGGGAAAAATTTTAGAAGAAAACTAAATTTCTTATCAGCAAATAAAATGTTTGTTGTTATTATTATTACTATATATATATTTTGTAGTAGAAGGTAAGTATGGTATATACATTCCTAAGTAATTAAAATTGCTACCATGTACACTATAAGTTTAGTGAATGATATACAAGTAGTTTTCTTCGTGATATTTTAGTCGCATGCGATGTATGTATTTTTTAAGTTTATTATACTCTTGCAACATGCTACAGAGTATAATAGTTCTGTTTACCTAACGGTTCTTTGTATCACTTGAAACTAATCGAGATAGATATGGAGTTCTATTGTATTATATATATATAAATGATCAGGATGACCAGACGAGTTGAATTCCAAGTGACTGTCTGTCTGTCCGTTCGTGCAAGCGATAACTTGAGTAAAAATTAAGATATCTTAATGAAACTTTACACACGTGTTCTTTGGCAAAGTGAGGACGAATTCGTAGATTTATCGAAATGCCATAACTAAGCACTAAATTAATGTATACATCTATAATTTACTAGCAAATGGCACAAGTGGCATACAAACATTTTAATAATAGGTTTAAATATATGTATATCTCCGAAGCTACAACAATAAAATTCACTCAGAGCATATATTATAGGAATCCCTACCGACAGTGTGAAAATGGATAAAATCAGATTATAACCTCGCCCACCCCCCAGATAACGGTTTTATAAGAAACCACCTAAACGGCGATAAATCAATGATCAAATGCGCCAAAGACATTTAATTTTACGCACAGGATGATACAAACTACTAGCAACCAAATTCGGTACATACCATTCTCCTGACGATCCTATTTTACAATGCGAAAATGGGCGGAATCGGACTACGACCACGCTTATTTCCCATATACCACATTTTTAAATTCCATATGATTCTTTCACTTTCCAGTATACAAATCAAGAAGCGAAGAATATAACGGGATGAATCTTTGCACGAATAGTGCTTTTGCAGTGTGCCACCTTATGACCAAAAATTGTCCAAACGAATTGGAACTGTTCAAGCACCAGGTACCGAATATGTGGAGCCCATCGCCTATAGTTTTTTTTACTGAAAATATTGATCAATGTGTGAAATATATAATTGAAATTCAGAGAGAATCGTTTTCTGATAATCTTATGTCTAAATGTCGAAAATGGGCTGAATCGGTTCAATACTTTTCTTAGCCCCCATATACATATAAATATTTTTGAATTTCCGGTTTACTGCAAACCGCATATATCGGCCAATATGAGAGATTTCATAATAAAATTAGGTGGATGTAATTTTCTTATCATGGTGCATTTTTGTGCCTAAAAATCTAATTGATACTTCCTTAGCCCTCATATAACTAATCACAGAATTTTCAAAGGTGAGGTACTTTAATGAAACTCAGGGAGCATTTTATTCTGTTAATAGTATGCTGTATTGCCAAAAATAGATTAAATCGGGTCAATACTCCTATCTCTCATATACCTAGCATAAGAGTTTCAAATTTCCGGTTGGCCTTTTGTCATATATATCAGTTAATATGTAAGATATCTTAGCAAAGTTAACTGATTAATATTGGATATACTATATTTCAACGTATAATATTAGATATACTATAGTTTAATGCCGAAAATATGTGAATTTAGTCTACGAATTACCCCAACTCCCAAATACTACATATATTAATTTTCGTTATTCTAACAAACCTTATACCGAACCTTTTGTTCAATGTGTGAGTCATATATTTATAAAATTGCTTGAAAATATGATATCAAGTATACCTCAGCAATTTCAAAATTAACTCAATTAGCCCATCCCTTTCTCTGTCTCCAATATAGCCTGTATAATAATTTCGGTCATTTCCATCTGGCAAAATCTGTGATGCTTTAATACAATTTAGTGAACAAGTTTTCTTAAAAATTGTGTAGGAATATAAATGAAATTGCTCCAAATCTTATATCCCTAATATAATTAATTGCGATTCTCTGGTTGACATTTTTCAACTGAAGGTGATTTTAATACAATCTTAGCTGACGCAAAGTAAAATATAGTAATAAAACTAAGTGGGTTGGGATTTATAATATACCTTAATAAAATAAAATGTGGTTTAATCCATTTAAGATTTCGTCGAATAATGAATGATGAATTGTTTCGCAACAGTTTGTAATATAAAGTTTTCCTAACACTTGAAGGTATTTCTCCGGCTTTCATCTTTGCAAGTTGTAAGAGTATAAAATGTTCGCATACACCCTAGCATAGCGCTTCCTTACTTGTTAAATGATATAACTTTGTTGACGATATTTTAGTCGCAAGCGATTAACTTTTTTTAACAACAGGCGCTTTTATTGTTGAATATTATAAAGCAACAAGAGATGGCTGATAGTTGAAATTTGTGGGAGGTGATTTTTGTTTAAAACGCACATGCGCGACAATATATTTCATATACAAGTACTTGGATGTATACACGCTGCTGTTCAAGAAACAGGTATGGAGCTAAATTTTTTTTATTAAAATCGCGCTAGTGAAAGAAGTCAGATTTACACATATTTCATAACATGGGTTCAGAATAGAATCTAATTACGTCGTGTAATCAATATTTTT
Organism: Bactrocera oleae; assembly: GCF_042242935.1. Lineage (NCBI taxonomy): Eukaryota > Metazoa > Arthropoda > Insecta > Diptera > Tephritidae > Bactrocera > Bactrocera oleae. Next base: position 21,896,832 of record NC_091538.1, read on the forward strand.
CAGTAAAAAAAAAAAAACGATGCGGCTTTAGAAAATAATACCCAACTTCGTTGAAATGAGACGAGTGAGTGAACGAGAAGTACTTTCTTGTTTATGAATTCAAATTTGATTAAGATTTCATTAATTTTCGTTTTTTTATTATTATTTTCGAGAGTACTCACGTGGTACTGGCACGACTTTGGTTAATGAGTTCAGCAGTTCAGCTTCGCTCTTATAAAGCTTTATTCAGGAACTTGCAACTGTTTCATTATATGAATATTTTTACGAACTCAAGTACGAGCAAAATTAATATTTTGTGATATTAATACAAATTGAGTTGATTTGCAAACGGATACAATAAAATTGTCATTTTTAATTACTACGAGAACTTTTATTACGTCGAAATGGCGTTTTTCTTCGCTTAAAGCTTAATTGATTGTACTTACGTTTCAAACTGGCCCACCAAAATATAGAAAACGTGAGTCTCTTAAAGTTCAAAAGCTAGATTACTTAACATTTTATTACAAATTACTTCTATGATATATAAAAACTACAAATATCACTAAAGTTGTTGAGTTGTTTTATAAAGTATCCCGCGCAATACATATATATCTAAAAAACAATATACATACATATTTTTGGAGTTTTAGAAGCGATAAGCCTAACGATTTTTACCAATATACTCATATGTTCATATAGGAATAATGTTTGGTTCTTTATTCCAATAATCCAACAAAACTGTATTTATGGCATAAATATAGATATTTATCAGACTGAAAACATAATAAGAAGTTCTCAAAATTAAAAAAAAAAGTTTAACAAGTAAGGAAGTCCTAAGTTCGGGTGTAACCGAACATTTTATACTCGCGCACGTTGCAAGAATCAAAGCTCGGGAAATTACTTCAGGTGTTGGCAAAATTTTATATTAAAGGAGTATTGAACCAATTTTTTACACAAATACATACTATTATCGAGAGTTTCATTTATTTATTTTATTATATGAATTTCAATAATATATCTTACACATTGACCGATATTTTCGGTAAAAAGTTAACTATACGCACTGGGGTCCACATATTCACTACCTAGGGGCTTGAACAGTTTTAGTTCGATTTAGACAATTTTTGGTCACAAGGTGGCATACTTCAAACGCATTATTCACGCAAAGTTTTACCCCGATACAATAATTGTTGCTTGATTTGCTTAGTGGAAAGTGAAAGACGGATTTTAAAATGGTGTTATATGGGAAATAGGCGTGGTTGTAATCAGACTATCTAATTTTGAACGTGGTTCCTATAAAAAAAAATCATCTTATACCATCCCAGAGATAAAATTTAATGTCTCTGGCTTGTTTAGTGCTTGATTTATCGCGCATTTAGTAGTTTTTAACAGTACCGTTATATGGGGAGAGGGCGGAGTTGCCACCCGATTTCAACTATTTTCACAACGTCGGTAGAGATTTGTACCTAGTGAATTTTGTTATTATAGCTTCAGTGGTATAGAAGATATGCAAATTAAACTCCACACCCACTTAAAAAAAAATTTTAACTGCAGATGCCTCTCCATAATGTGACTCTGTATACCAAATAAGAGTCTTGTATCTTGTTGTGGAGCTTAGTTATGGCAATTTATTTGTTTTTGATGAATGGCGTTTTGTGGGCGTGGCAGTGGTCCGATTATGCTTAGCTGCAATACCAACCGTCTTACGGTACCAAGAAATATGTGTACCAAGTTTCAAAAATATATCTCAATTTTTACTCAAGTTACAGCTTGCACAGACGGACGGACGGTCAGACAGTCACCCGGATTTCAACTCGTCTCTTCATCCTGATCATTTATATATACATAACCCTATATCTAACTCGATTAGTTTTAGGTGATACAAACAACCGTTAGATGAACAAAACTATTATATTTTTATGTATTAAAATGTTGTTGGTCCGCGCGATATATATCAATTTAATGATTTACAATTTAGTTTTTCTTAATCGACGGTCTTTTTAATGGTTCGTACATATTATATATACACGTTCGGAACTATATAAAAGAGTAGAAAGGAGGACAATTGTATCTTTCTTGTACACTGCGATAGTGTGCTTTTACATTGGAACTCTTTTGACCCTCATTTTTGGCAAATTCTCTTTTGGTGTCGCTCTGGGCATTCACACGAGCAAAAAGAGTCCAGCAACTCGAATCGAGTTTTCAGTCATTCCTTTTCTTAAATTTTCGAAAATATTTGTGCGGTTCGACTGCGCAACACTTAGTGCGTGTTGCATATTTCATTTGTATGTTGGCATGATGGTCTCACATTTTGCTAGCAATGAATTACCATGAATATGGTAGAACAATATGCAGAATACCTAAACGCTTAATAGTTTCAAAGAAATACTTAAGTCGGGAATTCCCTAATCCACTAGAATGTATTGAATACCCGCTACTAATATTTTCAAGGCAAATTTAAAACAGGAATTTCCTTATCTTCAAGTATTAAAATCCCATAATTTTATTTGAACTAAACTCTTTGCGGTTATGTGGTATTTCTCCTTATTTACAATTTTCCAAAATATTTCTATTATTCTATGCATATTAAATTTCTGAACGAATGGTATAGATTCATTTCATTTGAAACCGAGCGCTCTTGCAACCATTCAAAGAATTTGAAAGTGAAAAGGGTAGCAGCGAGCTGTTACGAACAAGAACACAAAGCGTGCCACCCGAACACGAGTGGCACGGTCCCTTCGTCTTTTCTCGTCGTCCCCTCGGTTTGGATTACAAAAGAGTCTGTGTGTAAAAGCACACATATTAAATTCGCTATTCGGTTAAGTGCCGAAACCATTGAATAAATAGTAGGCTTATACTATGGCCGAAACTTTTCCCGACAGGGTAGTCATACAAATTGTTTGTGAAAATATTTCAATTTGACGTGTCGAAGCAATTTTTATTGATTAATTAAATCGAGTTGATTTATGAACGTCTCACGCAATAACTGTAAAATCAGCATCAGATATTTCAAATAGGGCTTGATTAAAACTGAATACCAAGGAAATAAGCAAGTCGAATGGATGCTAGATATATTTTTGAAAGCACAAATGTGTTATAGCTTGTGGTACATGCAATTTAGACATTATGTTATTGGCATATGGGAGGTTAATAGTTAAAATACAAAACTACTGTAAATATTTCAAAAGCATATGTATGTATATGATTTTAAACTTACATAAAATACAACTCTGCAGATGAAATGGTTTTGTTATGATGATGCATAACACTCGCGTTTGCGATCGTACTGACATTATGTAATGCGTTGTTGTTTACTACAGATGGCACTCCTGTTGAAATTTCGATTATGGGTTCTGATGCAGGTATTGTGCCAGATGCGACGCAGGTTTCATTCCATGCATCGTCGCATACTGTCCACGGTAACGGGGATTTGAATGAATCAAACAAATAGCGCACAATCATGCCCATAATCGCCACGTAGTAGGTGGTCACAAACGAAATGGACAATACTTGACCAATACCAATACCTTTGAATTGTAGCATTCACAAATAAGAGAATGACATGGTAAGACAAAATACTTACAATACATAACATAAAATTACATATGTATAGAATTTATGAAAAACATTATGAACGAATGCATTAAGATAGTATAAATGAAAGAAGTCCATGCCTCGACATTAGTATACTCATACATAGTTGTAAATTGATTCCATAAATGAAGATAGTTGTTTCGACTTCTAAACAATGAACTTCTGGTATACAAGTAAGTACAAAAATATCATTCCCTATGTTAATATAATGGTGTTTACTGTTTATATTATACGAACACAGCACCATATTCCAAACTTAATTAGAATTGGTGGAAAGTTACAGGAATTCTTTTATAGTTTCATCGTGATACGATATGATACTTATATCTATTCATTTCATATTAATACTTTCAGTTTATTCCAATTATGACCCAGTAACAACCAGCTTTTTTACTACCCAACTCGGCTGGCTTTAGATTTATGTACATACTTACATATGTATCTATAGAGTTCTTCTGTGGTCAATGCTATGCAGAAGTAGCTTTAAACTCAACTACCATAACTGGTAGATATTATACTTGTAGGGGGATTTCAACGCGTTCCATATTAACTATGGCATTTCTTTTAGCGTCATAAATTGTCACTTAAGACACTGAGTGATTCGTTTACATATCTTTTGAGGCTAAGTGAGGAAGACTTGGTAGAACAAAGGGCGGTAAAGGTGACGAAAGTTTAAAAAATTTGCTGTGTAATTAAAACCTCCACTTGAAATATCACAGAGGCCGCTAGGTAGTGCTGCTGTAATATATTTATTTCCTGAACACGGTATACACCTAATTCTGTTTTTATGTGGTTTAAATATGGCTAAACATTTTGCGCGATTCGCCTCCGCATCCTACATAACATCCTGGGTAACGCCAAATGACCTGCGTCCTTCACGGCCTTGTAGAACTCCTATGGACCATTGACCCCTGATCGACTCGGATTATGAATAGGATGACGCATTTAGATTTGGTTGAAACCTGGGCTAATAGCCGAGGTATTCTGCCACCTTAGTATGTAGAGGTGACACTAAACAGAAATGGCTGGTGACTTAATGTCAATGCTGCCTCCGTCCCGTAAAAACTGGCAGAGCTCAGAGTACGTTCACATCCCGTTATCATTAGGTTGGTGTAGTAAATGCCTCATTACTGACACAACTTTGGGACCATGAAAGGGGATTACCTTTCAGAGAAGTGGATAGCGGCTCTTAGTGGGGACTTACGGATCATGCATGGAAAATAAAGCAGGAAAAATTAATAAGGACGGGGATGAAAATAGGATGGAGTGGAGGCGGGTAGCGGCGGCTATATATGTATGTAGTCTTCATGAAGCTCGTCAAGGGAAATCACGGGCCACATTACAGGTCCGAAAGTGCCGGATATTTGCCGGAGAGGTGTGAGGTCGAATCGAACCTCACGCATCTCATATATTATCTTCTCTGCGACAGAACTGTCGTGGCGGATTGGAGCAGTGCGCATGCACTATGAAGGATCAAGGATTTTTATTCTGAATTTTAGTAATTAATGACCTATTGAAAGAACTTAATGGACGAGGCGGGTCGGGGATAGCCTATGCAGATTATGTTTCTATCATGGTTAAAGCGAAATTTCTAGGTACCGTTTGCGAGCTAATACAAGGGTACCTTTATGTGGTAGCTAGCTGATAGATACTCGTAGATAGAAAGCTATCATGGAAACCCAATGGTGAGGAGAGGGATAGTAAGGCATTCATTGCCTTCTATTGTTGTGATGGAGCTACTGGGAAGCGGTGGGGACTCTCACCATAGTCAGGCCAATACTGTTCTAAGGTGTATATGTCTGGTGTAGGGCTGGTCGGTAAATCTACACTCCCTAATTAGCTGTGTTCAACGAGGACACAACTTAACAAAGTTGCAGGGAGGAAGATGAGAAAAGATTGAATCACCTTGGTTACCCTACTTTCTACGAACACGGTGAATTGGTTGATGCTAGCTAGCTCAATAAATTTGTGGCTGGCTCTAGGTGCTTTGTAGATAATCGACGGTCTTTCTGATTCGTACTTAGGACAAGCGTTTCTAGCAGTCCAAGTGGGATTATTCGTGGTCTCACGAATAGCAGCCTATTTACCTAACCTAGGGTAATGATCAATGTAAAAACAATTACGTGTATTTAGTTAGAATAAATCGAACCGGACTACTATAGCATACAGCTGCCATACAAACTGACCGATCAAAATCAAGTTCTTGCATTGAAATTTATTTATTTGCGAAGTATGTACGGTGCTGTGTTATTAGATAAAGCATATGAAGTTGTCCTGACTTTCTATTTTCAGGATGATAAATGTTTCGTAAAAACAATGAACTTCTCCGAGAAAATGTGCTACATACAATCAATTAACTGTTATACAACATTTTCCAGCAATTCTGTATGCTGCATTTTGAATTAAAGTTATAACAACTATAATTATTTATGTTAACTGGTTTCTTAATATTTCGTAAGATAAATGAGTATAGTAAACTATGTACGCAGGCATGTACTTCAGCTAAAATTCGTAAGATACAGAAACATATGAATATAATTGCTACTAACAGGTGTATTTTATTTTTCCTTACCCTTCATGGCTGGACACAAGTTGAATACTTTTACTGATCCACTACTCGAGAACTGTCCTATCGCCATTTCTAAATAATAAATCGGCTTACCGATTAAAAATAATACTATAAGATAAGGTATCAAGAAAGCTCCACCGCCGTTATCCAGCGCCGTAAAAGGAAAGCGCCATACATTGCCCAGGCCCACAGACATGGCAATACACGAGAAAAGAAACTCTACACCTTTGCCCCACGTGGCGCGTTCATTCTCCTTAGAATCTTTTTCAGACAGCTTCTATTTGGACAATAACAAAAATGATTTGAGTTTTATTTTACAACCAAAAATCCTCAGTACTTACCGCCTCTTCGTCCGAATTTCGCAAGGCTCTCGATCGTCCGTTTACAGATTTTCCGTCATCTCCAATAAAGGCTGGATTTTCATGAGGCATATCCATCGTGTATGTCAACAAAATATTCTTAAAATAAAAAATAAATGTATGAATTCTTTTAAATTTCCAAAAAATAAATTATTATTTTTTTGTTCAAACTAGTAAAGGTACTACATATGAGTTCCAAACGATTTCTAAGGGTCTTTATGTGCAGTGCATTCAAAAGAAAACGTTTTCATTTTGCTGTGTCGGTATCGTTTATTGGGAAAAATTGTATACTACATTGTTCTGTTATTGCTGACGTTTATTCAATACTTGCTCCAATCTCCTGCGTTGTCTGTTATAGCCTAACGTCTTCGATGGCAACTTCCAACTAAATTTACCGCATATTCCAAAGGAAGCGCCTGGCGTCTGGTGACTGCGATGGTCAATCTAAAGTAACAATATGTTTTTCTTGTTTCCATTGAGTACAGAGTCTGCTCCTATGTTTTGGATCACTGTCTTCGTGCAGTATCCAATCATGGTTATTTTTGCCGTGAAAATTTTCAGCTGACATCAGTAAACCCATTTAATACAATTTGACCATTCATTGATTACTGTATTTCTTATTCCTTTTTAAACTAATTTTTAGCTTCTCTTAGACTGAGAAATGGTTTCTTTACAAAAAGGAGAAGAATTGCTTACTTTTAAATGTCACGTGATTCCTCTCTCTTCCTGGCTTGTCAACAAAGTTTCCAGTTTCTCAATAATGGTAATTTTATCACACGACTTGACACATTAAGCAGATCGAAAAAACTGACTAAATTGTACGCGTCATTGATTACAATTAAACAAGAGTTAATTTACAAATGAAAAAAACTCAGTTTTCCGAAATTGATGGCGGAAAGGAAAAACGTTATTTTTTCAAAACATTGTATTTGTAGATATTTATTGTTGTTTAAATAATTTATATATAATTATCAAATTTTTATTCCAACCTTTGACACAAACAGCTTATGTACATTGGCATAAATTTAACCAGTCTGAATGTAATATTATAAATGTTAATAACTATTTATAAACTCCAAATCTAAAATCCCACATCTATTGTACTCGACAATATTATCAATCTGTGGTATACAATTTTTTTATGTTAAGATGTTTTTCTGCTCACATGAGGTCAGGTCATAAATAATACAGGTTTATTACCTTTTAAGGGGAATTTTCTTTCATCCAGTTTATGATTCATCGCTTTTGTCGAGAAGCAAAAAATTTCTTCAACATACTAATAATTTTCTCATTAAATGTTAAACAATGAATGCCACTTATATTATTCAATATGATTTTTACAAATATTGCATTGAGAGCGCATTAACTTGCACATTATGTTACGTTATTTTAATTGCAATTGAGTTTTCGAATTTCGGTATAAAAAGACTGCGAGGGACAAGAATATTAGAACTGTGTGCTGATAAAGTATATTAAGAGAGATCATGAGCATATGATAAATTGATTTTCTATTACTTAATAATTAATAAATTATATTAATAATTTTCATAGCATTTGTTTTGGTCCAATTTTTTTTAACAATAGCCGATTTAAATGAACGTAGGTAATGTTAAGAGTAATACAGATTATTGGCCCTATCATAGTTTGCAACTCAACTACATTTCAGTTGAAATTTTGCAGTTCAGTATTATCGATAACAAACCAACCTGCCAAAAAGGTAAGTGGAGTTAAAATTGTCTTTAACGTCTGGTGTATTACCGTTCACAACCCTGCACTAACATCTTGATTGTGAGTTGATTCAATTTCGATTAATTTTTAACATTCCTTGCATACTTTTTGTATTGTAACTCGAACATAAATATATATTATATGTGTATGTAGATAATACATTTTCCATATATTTGCTGGAACTACGTAAATATGCAATAATTTTTGAAGTGTGATGCTAAATCTAGTCAATTTTCGGTTCAACTAAGACTAAACGATTAAGCAGAAATAAAAACTCGCCTATCTTAAAAATTATAATATCTCAGATGAATGGGCATTTTTGGTTCCTTAAGCATATCTACAAGCATACTAAGATAAAACTGTGAATATAAAGTATTTATTTGCGTTGGAAACATCCGGTTTTTGAATTCAATTAATTCGTGTCAAAGAACGATTACCGGCTAATATTGCTTCTAAATGAGATACAGAACACGTGTACGAGTATGACCCACTACATAAAAAATCGTTGTAATCATGTATAATAAGTAAGGAAGGACTAATTTCGGGTGTAACCGAACATTTTATACTCTTGCAACTTGCAAGGCTCAAAGCCGGGCAAATACCTTCAAGTGTTGGCAAAACTTTATATTAAAAACTGCTGAATTAAAAGGAATTCAACATTCATTATTCGACGAAATCGTGAATGGACTACAATCAAATTAAATTTGGTATTTTATTTAGTTAAATTATTGATATTGATTATTGGCAGATAGAAGTAGTATTGAGCCGATATTATCTATTTTTGGCATTACTTTGAAATATATTAGTAACAGCATAAAATGCTCCCTGAGTTTCATTAAGGTATCTTACGCACCGTCCCCAATATACAAGGAAAGAAGTCGAACGGATGTTTGAAAATCATTGTATTAGTTGTATGCGGGCTAGGCCAAGTTTTCATCCGATCTGAAGGCTTGAATATTTTTATTCTGATTTGAACAATTTTGGGTCATAAGATGGCACACCTTTAATTCATGTAAAGTTTCATCAGTATACATCGATTAGTTCTCGATTTGTATACTGGAAAGTAAAAGAATCAGATAGAATTTAAAATTGTTTTATATGAAAAGTAGGCGTGCTTTTCGACTGATTTCCATTCGTCCATTTCCACACTGTAATATAGGGATGTCAGGGTGATGTCACTTACCGAATTTGGTTGAAATTTATTCAGTAGGTCTAGAGATAGTATGTGATTTCACCTAAAGGTGGGCGGTGTCACGCCCATCGTCTAATTTGGACACCGATTGCTGTAAAGACCCCTATTGCACTTTTAGTTTTCACACTGTCGTAAGAGGTGTCAAAAGAGTTTGTTCTGTGATGGTGATATAGCTTGAATGCTTTGGGAGATATATACATTAAGCTATTTAGGGGGCTTCTTATAGTGCCAATGAACATGTGTACCAAGTTTCGTCAAGTTATCTAAGTTTTTACTTAAGTTACAGCTTGCACGAATGGACGGACAGACAGACAGTCACCTGGATTTCACTTCGTCTTGTCATCATATGTATGTACAACTCTAAATTTAACTTGATTAGTTTTAGGTTATACGTAAGACTTCAACATTCATAATTTGACGAAACCTTGAATAAATTACAATATAATTTGTATTTTCTTAATTTATATATACAGTATAAGTCGTAGACTCGCTTTGTGTCATTACTTAATTTTGCTTTGGTGTTCAAAATATATTTTTTATTAATTAATAAAATTATATATAAATAAAATATATTTTTTATTAATAATTAAAATTAATTAATAAAATCAATAAACTCAAAGATATATGTGATATTAACTCATTCAAAGAGACTAAGTTTAATATATTGGGTTTATGAGGAAAAAGTGAACTAAATAATCGGAAGACATTATAATAGGGATATGAGGTTAAGCCTAAGGTCAAGACCAATTCGATTCATAATCGATTCATACTTAATTAATTTCTTTAAGATATCTCAGATATTGGGCGGTATATACTGTATAAACTTTACCGGACGTTTGAAAATCTCTATTATGACAGCTAAAGGAAGTAATAAACCGATTTCATTCATTTTTGATACAAAAATAGAGTATTATCAGAAAAGAGAATCGACTTCCCGAATTTTAATAATCTCAGACACTAACCGATATTTTCGGTACAAAATAAACCAGAGGCACTGAAATTCACATTTTCAAAATCTGGGGCCTTGTGGTCCTATTCTACTATATTTCGACCTGAGATGGCATATCTTAAAGCCTCTATTTGTACAAAGTTTTATTCCTATCCGGGCCACGCCTACTTTTTCAGAATTTTTAACTCTAATGAGATTCGTAGTACCAAATAAAAAACGTGTAACTAGTTGGGGGGTTTAGTTATGGCACTTTATAAGTTTTCCATAACAATACAAACAACAACAAAACTAAAAGTATTTTACTCTGTAGCAACACTTTGCAAGAGTTTCCTATTTTTGTTATATCTTTTTCTAATCATTTTAATTCCAGCTTTTGTCTTCACTACTGATTTAGCACATTTTCATCAATTAAAATATTTTTATTTTGTTAATAATGGTTTCTAGCACGATTTTTTTTTTTATTATTATAGATACTCTACTACACAAAAAGTTACAATCTAAAGAAATAAAGACCTCCTTAACATGTTTATAAGAGTTAAAGTGCAGCTTAACTATGCATATTTAATAGAAATGATATTGAAAATATCTAAGAAATGCTCCTCCGTAATGCAATGAGGGACCACCTTGTGTCTCTATTGCGTTCATACTTAGATACGCAACCATTCCTCATATTTTCACGAATTACTGCACGAATTGCAATGAAGTTTCAAAAGAAATATTCCACGATATACAAAGATGTATATCCAAATATAGCACACCAAGTACATCTGTATATAACCATTTATTATTTTGAGACCTAACTGTTGAGAAATCTCATTTTTTTGGCCTCTTAAAAGTGAAGTAAAGAGGGATTTCTACTTTTTAAATTAAATTTTACGAAAACAACTTAAATGCGAATATTTGAAGTCGAATTAGTATTGAGGAACATTTATACTACAGTTTATCTCAGTAGATAGTTTTATTAGCCATGTCATTAACCATTGTTAGACTGATTGCACATTTCAAAAATTATTGTCGAGATAAAAACATTTATAAACAAGTACATGCATAATTACTATGCTTATTTACCATGTGAATGTGTACTTAAAGTTTCAGTGGCGTACACGGTAGATACATGTCAAGGAGGTACTAGGTACCGTTCTGCAATTTTTCTGTATTTTGGTTTAAAATATCCAATTAACATAATGGCTTTTGTGACCAATTGATATCTTTTTGGAACTTATTTGTATTTTTATTTGCTTCTTTATCCATTATTTGGAACTAAATCGCTAAGATATGCATGACTGTGATTCACCTTATAGCCTCCTGTTGTACCGAGTTACTCGAAAGAGTACAGAAATAATGGTAGCTCTCTATATTTATAAAGTACTTTTGTCTGAAGTTGCACAAAATTGGATATTCAGCTGGTTAAATAGAGTGTGAGTGTAGACGGGAGATATGTTCAAAGTATCCACTCTACTGCCATAAGAGACTATAAAGAATGTTCACAAGTGCATAAATAAGTGTTTGTATATGTGTAAGTATTTGCTTTTAAAACTCGAACTGTTTCTGCTACAAACCACCAGCTAATAATTGGCTGGAGAAAAAGGCTTGGGCCGAAAAATGTAGTGTAACTTTTGGTTAGGTAGAAACCGTACCGTACGAAATTTAAGAAACACTACTTGATGGAGATGTGACATAACACTTATCTAGCTGTTGTTTTTCAACCACGGAGATTTCTATTCAAGAATAATAATTACAGTTACTCTGCGATCAATAACTTTAAAGTTATGCCGAAATGTCATGTAACTTGGAGAGGAACGTTAGTGCTCTAAGCCAAGAATAGAGATTTTTTATTGCGATCGCTTGACCAGAATAGGAAATTCAAAGCCTTTCCATTTAGTAATATGTACTTATGCGCAACATAAGCAATGTTAATGGATATATATGGTTGAAGGATTTAATATTTCTTTTACATATTATTATATAGGTATAAAGGCTAAATTTAAAAGCTCCTCGCCCTCACGCCTTTACAAATGGTCGCCTTGACCGCTTCTTGAAAACCTGAAATATAATTGAAACAAGTAAGGACGGGCTAATTTCGGATGTAACCGAACATTTTATACTCTCGCAAAGTCAAATGGTATACTCGTTTGAGATTTCTTTGTGGATTGACTGATATTTTCGGTAGAAGGTCAACTATAGGCAATGGGGTCCATATATTTAGTACTTAGGGGTTTGAACAGTTTTGGTTCGATTTAGACAATTTTTGGCCGCAAGGTGGCATACTTTAATTGCATTATTCACGCAAAGTTTTACCCCGATATAATCATTCTTACCTGATTTGCATAGTGGAAAGTGAAAGAATCAGATGGAATTGAAAATGGTGTTACATGGGAAGTAAGCGTGGTTGTAGTCCGATTTCGCCCATTTTCGCACTATGACATAGAAACATGAAAAAAACGTTATGCACCGAATTTGGTTGAAATCGGTTTGAGCAGATCTCAAGATATGGGTTTTCACCTAAAAGTGGGCTGTGCCACGCCCACTGACTAATTTTGAACGCGGTTCCTATAAAGCCAATTTATACCATCTCAGAGATAAAATTTAATGTCTCTGACGTGTTTAGTGCTTGATTTATCGCGCTTTTAGTAGTTTTTAACAGTACCGTTATATGGGGAGCGGGCGGAGTTGCCACCCGATTTCAACTATTTTCACACCGTCAATAGAAGTGCTAAAAACATTTGCTTCTAGTGAATTTTGTTATTATAGCTTTAGCGGTTTAGGAGATATGCACATTAAACCTATTAGAGGCAAGTTTTAACTGCAGATGCCCCTCCCTAATGTAATCCTGTGTACCAAATAACAGTCTTGTATCTTATTGCGGAGCTTAGATATGGCAAGTTATTTGTTTTTGATCAATGGCGTTTTGTGGGCGTGGCAGTGGTCCGATTCCCTTCTGCAATACAAACCGTCTCACGGTACCAAGAAACATGTCTACCAAGTTTCATAAAGATATCTCAATTTTTACTCAAGTTAGAGCTTGCACGGACGGACGGACGGACAGACGGACGGACGGACGGACGGACAGACAGTCACCCGGATTTCAACTCGTGTCTTCATCCTGATCATTTATATATATATAACCCTATATCTAACTCGATTAGTTTTAGGTGATACAAACAACCGTTAGGTGAACAAAACTATTATACTCTGTAGCAACAGGTTGCGAGAGTATAAAAAGTACGATACTAGAGGGAAAACAGCAATTGCTTCGCGCACAAATTAACTGCACATATGTATGTTTGTGCGTTAGCATAGTGAAATATAAAAATATCATCAACTGAAGAAATTTTGTTTCAACACATATCGCTTCTGCCATTGCCGCTTCGTTATTGTAGTAAATACGAGCGCGAGTCATATGCGGCGTTGGGCCCTAGTTTTCTTACGCTGACACAGGGAATACCCGTTCAGCAACGTATTATGCAGCCACTTCTTACGTGCAACCGCTAGCCAACAAAAATATCCACTCTTGAACAGATGAACAAAGTAACAACAACCACTTATGGGTACACCAATTGCGTATACGTCATACTTAGCTAGCCACTAGGTTTCGGGACTGTTGAGCAGTCATAGCCAGTTTTGCCTTACACTTACTCTCTAATATATGGAGATGCATACATTATACATATGCACAGTATACATCACATTGTTTTCATATTGTTTTACTATGAATGAAAAAAGGAAAAAGTATTTCGATTTTTTGTAACTGTAAAAAAAAGTAAAAAATCAAACATTATTAACAATTATTATTAAAAAAACAAGAAAAAACGTTAACTTCGGTTGCATCGAAGCTGTAATACCCTTCACATATACATAAGATTCCATATAATAAATTGATTTTGATCGTTCAGTTTGTATGTTAGCTATAGCTGTAGTGGACTGATCCAAGGGACTAGTTCGCGTGTATACGACAGACGGACAGACATTCGGGCATAGCTAAATTGACTCAGCTCGTTATGCTTGATCATTTATGTACACATACATATATACATATGTACGTATATTCAAAAGATTCTCTAACGCCTCCGTCTGGGTGTTACCAACTTCGTGACAAATTTAATATACCCTGTTAAGGGTATATAAATAGAATAGTGAATTATCATTACTGTCATATACATAGTAAAATGAGCACGTGAGCTGTTATTGAATATATAAAAGTTGGCATATATTTAAAACATACATATAGAGCCATGATTAATGACTTTTTCGTACCTGAGTTGGACAATATTTATGTGGACGAACTTTGGTTCCAACAAGACGGCGCTACATGCGATACAGCCAACAAAACTATCAATTTATTGAAGGAAAATCATGGTCTCCAAGATCGCGCGATTTAAAACCGCTGGACTATTTTTTATGGGGTTATGTGAAAATGCTTGTCTACGCAGATAAACCGGAGAGACGATTGACGCCTTGAAAGAGAATATTCTTAATTGCTGCTAAAAGTTATCGAAAATCCGGACTGGAATTTATGCGAGCTAGCCGCGGCAGTCACTTGGTCGAACTCATTTTTAAAATAGAATGGCCAAATCTTATCTTCATAATAAAGCTCAATTTGTGAACATAATATTAAATTATATGCGTTTTGTTTTTTCTTGAAAACCCCATGTCTAAAACAAAACACCCTTTACATATATTTATACCAATAGGCATATACATGTTACATATGAATACTTATACTTCATATTAAATACATACATATGTATAGGTATATACTTTAAGCACATAAATACAATACATAAATTCTAACTCTTTTGTGGGAAAACTAAAATGGTTTAGCCTTGGCAAAAGCCGGAATAACTATTGACATATTCATGTATGTATGTGTACGCTTAGCCAATTCAAGTACACAAGTTGCAACAACGCACTAAGTCAGTGTAATTCATAGCGTAAGTGTTTAATTAATGCGGATTATTAGCCAAGAACCTGAAACTATTTGTTGCTATTGGTGCTTATTAAGGTATAAAACTTAAATTGCTAATAATATTCTCATAATAAATCGCGCATTGTCGACTCACCTTCTATCGCTGTGTTGTTGTGAATATGTTTTGTTGCTTCACGGTTAACCTCAGCACCTCAACTCACAACTGACTTTTTATTCTTTTTCTGCCGGTGGTATTATTGGTGTTGGCTTAGGTAAACCATACGCAAAGCCAAAGGAAATATTAAACAAAAACACAGTTATTGTAGAACTGGTTGAAACCGCTTCAAACTGAAACACACAATTAAATTTTAATACATAATAAGTATGTGATAAACTTTGTGCTCAGGCGGACGTAAGTATGTGTTTTGATTTAAACACGAAATAACTTTTGTAGCTTTAAGTTTTGGATTTTCTCGAATCAGCCTTTCTTTATAGTTTTGTCGTATAGCTTAATATATGTATGTATATCAATAACTTAATTCAGAATTGAAAAATTAACAACGGCACCAGAAAAATACGACATTTTTTTTTTTTTATCTTAATATTTGCACAATGTTTAATGAATATTACTACCTCGGAGTTTTAATGTTTGCGCGTTTGCTTTCGTTGTATAATTTACCACTCCACTACTCGTTACCACAGACTGACAGGCCCGGCTGCCAAAACCAACTGAGCACAGATTTTTCTCACACATCATTTTTATAGCCACCAATTTGCGCCTCCGCTCATTTGAGGAGTCGATCAGTGTTTACTAGCTCAAACAGTCACAGCGCAAACAGTCACCGACATTCCTCCCTTCCTTACTTACCGCCCGTATCAAACCCAATTTGTTTAAAGTTATGCCCGTAGTTGCAACGCAGAAATCAGTTGTTCTCTTTTGTTTTCATTTCACCAATATTGCTATTGTTCTATTTGCATACACGATTTTTTACACATTTAGTTTTTTAGCTCAAAAAAGCTCAAAACTAAAATCTAACTTTTAAAAATAGTTTGCCTACTTATAAATAAGTATATTCGACTGTGATTTTGAGTTATTTTAAGAATATTTCAAATATATTCAAGTTTATTTTTTAATAACCACAAAATATCGAGATTGGCAACCCTGCGTTGCAAGAGATTGCTCTCTCACTCTCAGCTCACTCGTTTCTACGGAAAAATCCAATTTTCGTGGATATTCTACGGTCTGTTGAAGCGGACGGTAGAAGCGGTGGTGACCGATCATTTACATTGCGCTCTCATAAGATTGGTCATATCAGCTGATTCGGTACACGGTTTTGCGTCGATGACTGTGCCTTAAGAGAATCTGCGGGCGCCTGGGTCGGTATAGCACTTGCCATTTATATCTTTTACTGAGAGCGTTTATAAAGCGCCATGAATGAAGGGAATGGAATACTTTATATATAGAGTCGTTAGAGAAGTGTGTGCTTTTAAACTTCCGCTTGAAAGCTCTGTATTAACTGTTATATTCCGAAAGCTCGTCAAATTAAGTTTGAAGTCTACTGTGGTAAAAAGTGCTACCAGATTAAGGAAGGTATACCATTTTAACAAAAAAAACATTTCACTACTATTAACGTAATAATGTTTACTTATAAGATGTAATATTCTTAGAGAACTATTGTTATATTCTTTTATGAAAATTTTTAATAAAATGGTCATATTATTATTGAATTTTCAAAGATTTTAATTTAGTGGTCATTAGTCATTTTTCATAGTGAATCTACTAGTAGGTATTATAAAAATAGTACTCTAAGCACTGCATTGACCTAAGAATTTCGCACACTTCGGCTTATACTTCTGCAAAGAAAATGAACACACAAAAATGCATATATGGATATTTTACGAATGTTTCTAACTGAATAATTTACCCTTGTCGTAAATTTATACTAACTATCAATATAATATTTTTGGAGATTATCTTAAGTTGACAATATTATTCAACCTGAAAAACACAAATATTTAGAAAATCATAGATCAATACGAGCGTACATATAATTCATTTATACTAAACACAACTATTTTAAATTAAATTAATGAGCGTAATTTGTTTCTATTTTCTTATATATCATTTTAAAAAATTGTCCAATGTTGCTAAATAATCTGATTCCCAAAAATATAAACTCAAGGGTTTTATCTGAGTTTTCAAGTACACTAACTTCAGTAGCCTTTCACAAAGTAAAATACTGTTATAGTATTCAAAGTAAGTATACCGTAGTAGCAAGTAAACGGTATAGTCCGGAGGCTACTGACGCCAGTCGCCATTAAAAATTTAGTTGCTTATATCAAAAAGTGGCATAACGAGTGTTATCTGAATTCTGAGCCTGATAATTAAACAAGTTACTAAAATTAGAATTGGAATCCGCATTTAGCCAGCGACTTTTTTCTGTCTTTTTATCTCAAAAGAATGTTCGCAAGAAGTATTCGCCGAAGCTGAGACCTATTTTGCAAAAGGCAAATCATATTATAAATATCGAGTTGAATAGTTGGAAGTTGAATAATGAAACTGAAATTTGTCGAAAAAAAATTTCTTTTAAACAATACGATTTATGTGGTAGTAATTTTGCTCTGTACGAGAAATTAAAGTATGTACTTGAAGCTAAAGGGAATTACTAATTACCCTGCAAAAACCAATACCACATTAAGTACTAGGACAGGACCACGCTACGATGTAACCAACACTAGTAACCGTAGTGAAATATATAAATATAAAAATATACGAATATGTGGAGTTAAGTCAGTCGGAAATTTCAAAATCATGAATATCCGTTGCATGGGAAGCTTTTTTTTAAGTTATGGTCCGATTTTGACTATTATTGGATGTACTTGTAAGATGAAATATATTGAGGGCACTACTTGAGCAAAGTTTTAACCCGATACATTAATTCTTGATTTGTATATTGGAAAGTGAAAGAAAAAGATGAAATTTAAAATTGCAAAGGCGTGCTTTTTTTCTGGTTTCGCCTATATTTACATTGTGATGTAGGAA
Organism: Bactrocera oleae; assembly: GCF_042242935.1. Classification (NCBI taxonomy): domain Eukaryota; kingdom Metazoa; phylum Arthropoda; class Insecta; order Diptera; family Tephritidae; genus Bactrocera; species Bactrocera oleae. Next base: position 21,915,151 of record NC_091538.1, read on the forward strand.
TATTAGGGTAATATTACATACCAAGCTTGGTTAAAATCGGTGTAGTAAGTCAAGAGATATGGATTTTCTCTTACATGTGGGCGGCGCCACGCCCATCGTTTAAATTTGACACCGTCTCCTATAAAGCCTTCTCGTACCATATCGGATGTAAGATTGTATCTCTGGAGCATTTAGTTATTGATTTATCTCGCTTTTACTAGTTTTTAACAAAACCGTTATGTAAAAAGAGGGCGGGGTTATAATCCGATTTTATCCATGTTCACACTGTGGGTAAAGGTCCTTAATAGATTTGTCCTAAGCGAATTTAGATGATATAGCTTGAATTGCTGGGAGATATGTTTATTAAACTTATTAGAGGCCGGGGCTACGCCTACTTTAAAAAATTGCTTAGCCCTCAAGTGCCCCTTCCTACTGCAATCCCCTGTACCAAATTAAAGTTTTTTTTAACTTAATTTGGTGCTTAGTTGTGACATTTTATATGTTTTTGATTAAGGGTGTGGCAGTATTTCGATTGCGCTAATTTTCAAGCTCGTCCTCACTTTTTCGCCAGAGAACACGTGTACCAAGTTTCATTATGACTTCTAAATTTTTACTCAAGTTACAGTTTGCAGGGACAGACGCACAGACAGACATCCGGATTTCAATTCGTCTCGTCATCGTGAATAAATTACAATCAAATTTGGTATCTTCTTGACTTATATTGAAGGCCATCAATATATACATACAAGTATATACTTGTATATATATATTATATAATATATAATGTGAAAAACGTCAACCAGAGGATCGGAGTTCATTATATTATTGATATGAGGTTTAGACCAAGGTATAGATCAATTCCATTCTAATTAAGTACTAAACCAAATAATTTTTAAGAAAACTTGACCTTTCTCATGTATGCTTGAGAACATATTTTCAAGCAATTTTTTAAATACAATACATATATAACTCACATACTGAACGACTTATTAGGCATCAAACTTGTTGGACAAAAGGAAATCATTGCATACGAGTACTATCCCCAATCTATATGAAGTAAAGTCAAAAGGATGTTCGAAAATTCTAATATTAGTTATATATGGCTGATCAAGTTTTCATCCGATTTTATCTATTTTAGGCACAAAGATGCACTGTTAATAGAATAACACGCTCTCTCATTATACTCTTGGTACCTATTGCCACAGAGTATAATAGTTTTGTTAACCTAACGGTTGTTTGTATCACCTAAAAGAGTTAGATTAGAGAGTTAGATATAAGATTATATATATATATAAATGATAAGGATGAATAGACGAGTTGAAATCCGGGTGACTGTCTGTCCGTCCGTCCGTCCATCTGTACACGCTGTAACTTGAGACGTAGACCGTGTAAGACGGTTGGTAGTGCAGACGGGCGTAATCGGACCACTGCCACGCCCACAAAACGATATTAATCAAAAACAAATAAATTGTCATAACTAAGATCCACAATAAGATACAAGACCATTATTTGGTATACAGGATCACATTAGGAAGGGGCATCTGCAGTTTAAAAATTGTTAAAAAAGTGGGCGTGGTCCCGCCCCTAGTAGGTTTACTGTGGATATCTCCTAAACCACTAAAGATTTCAAACTTAAACAGTGGGCGTGGCAGTCAAGCAACAATGATTATATCGGCGTAAAACTTTGCGTGAATAATGGGTTTAAGTATCTTCCATCTTATGACCAAAAATTGTCTAAATCGAACCAAAACTGTTCAAGCCCCTAGGTACTGAATATGTGGACCCCATATAGTTAGTTGCACTTTTTCCGAAAATATCGGTCAACGTGTAAGATATATAATAAAATAAATAAATGGAACTCTCGATAATAGTATGTTTTTGTGTCAAAAATGATTTATATCGAATCAAAACATCCTATAACCCTCATATACCTATTATAAATAGTTTTGAACTTCCGGGTGACTGTATACCGCATATATCAGCCAATATGTGAGTTATCTCATTGAAAATGGGAAGGCGTGTTTTGCTCATAACAGGGCATCCTTGTGCCCAAAATGGATTAAATCGGGTGAAAATTTTACCTAGCCCCCATGTAACTAATAACAGGATTTTCGAACATTCGTCAGACTTTACTCCATATGATTGGTGATGGTATGTGAGGTACCTTAATGAAACAGTGGGAGCATTTTATTAGTCTGTGGCATGTTAGTAGTATGTAGTATTGGCAAAAATTGATAAAATCGGGTTAATGCTACCCTCTATTTCCATATACTACTTATAATACATCTCGTATGTCGGTCAGTGAGTATTAAAATTTATTTTATATATAAAATTGCTTCAAAATATGTTCTCTATGCTCGAGTATAGCTGAGCAATGTAAAAATTAATATATTTCTCTATCCCCAATATATATATGATTTCCGTCTTTCCTCTTGACTTTAAACCGTTCCGATTGATCAAAATGTGATATTTTAATGAAATTAAGTGGATAAGTTTTCTTGAAAACTATGTGGTTTAACGCTGAATTAGATTGAAATTAGTATATACCTTGGTCTAAACCTCATACCTTCATATAATGAACTCCGATTCTCTGGTTGACGTTTTCCACACAAGCCTATAATATAAAATTTAGCCACTTCGGTCGAGTTAATATCACATTCATACCTATGTACATCTCACTTCAAGATGTTTTTTGTTTTAATACAATTTTCGCTGACGCAAACTAAAATATTGCAATAAAACTGAGACTAAGTTTACGGCCTTTAATATAAGTCAAGAAAATACCAAATTTGATTGTAATTTAACAACGATTTCATTTAATAATGGGTGTTTAATTCTTTTTCAACATTTTTTTAATATAAGGTTTTGGTATTTCCTGGCCTTTGATTCTTGTGAATCGCAAGAGTATGAAATTCTCGGTTCCGCCCTAGTACCCATTATCGGGGATATGACCCTAGCTCCAACATACTTTATGTAAAAGATTCAAACTTCAGTTTGGCTTTATATAAACGTAAAATATTAGATATACGATAGTTTAATGTCAAAAATGTCAGAAATCGGTCCACGAATTTCACCAGCTCCCATGTACTACTTATGGTATACTTATATTAATGAAATTAAAAGGACAGTTTTTCTTAAAAATAACGTGGTTTATCGCTGCATATGAATGAAATTGGTCTAGACCTCTAGACCTTTGTTTGAATCTTATAACCCTAATATACTGATTTCTGCTCTTCTAGTACAACAGCAACCTCATATACCTCACATATTAAATCTAACCCCTTTGTTTCAGTTTATATCACATATGTATATCATGTTTGAGTTAAATAGCTTCTTTTTATTAAAGCTAACATTTCGGAGAAAAAATAGTATTGACACTAAATAAATCTATGATCAATAACATAAGTTAATAAAATACCAAATAATAATCGAATAATAAATGTTGAATTCTTTCGCAACATTTTTATACTTTCGCAACATATTGCAACATAGTATAATTTTGTTCACTAAACGGTTGTTTGCATCACCTAAAACTAATCGAGATAATAGATAATATTTAGTGATAATCAGTGGATAGGTATATTTTCTCAGCCATCATGTTGAACTTATAACAAAATATACCAGATAACAATGCAAAAAAGTTTCTTTGAGTGCTGGACTTTATATAGAGCAAAAATATCTATCTAGAAAAAATTACGTGAAATAAATATTAGTAGTGTAGTATCAAAAAGGATTGGTAATAGATGAGCCCATCGGTTTAAATGCTATTGTCTATTGTTTCAGTTTTGCGACACATTTTAATATGAAAGGTATGAGGTGAACTGTAAACTCAAGAAAATTACATTTAGGCACTTTTTGGGATTTACCCAGCGCCGTTGGCAGCTTATGAAAGGTTTAGATATTAAGACAAAAAGAAGAAAATTTGCATACCTGCTCTACATATGGGTATGCCAAACTTAATTATATGTAAGTTTTTGTTAATTTAGCCTTTATGAGCAGACCATTCAAAATAGGTACCATAGACAAAAGCAATTTACGGAGGGGGTTTCCGAGCACTTAATTTCCATACAATGAAATAAACTACTAATTTCTAAAATATAAATATAACTAAATACTATGTTTCAGGACTTTTATTAAAAAACGAATATTATTTTATTTTTATTTTTTTTGAAAAGTTTATTGGTCGCCTTCAAAATAGTCTCCTTCCGCCTGAATACAACGTTTTGCACGTTCAAGAAGGTTATCGAATGACTTTTTTAGGTCATTTGTCGGTATAGCGTTGAGGATGGCGGTCGTCGCCTTTTGGATGGAATCAACGTCAGCATAACGGTTTCCTTTCGCTTGGTTTCGGGCTCATATTCAAAGCACCATATTTCGTCACCAGTCACAATCGAATACAAAAAGTTTGGGTCCTTTTTGGCCTCTTTAATGATGTCTCTTGAATGTTGAATTCTGCGGTATTTTTTGTGTTGTTTCAAAGTGTGCGGGACAAATCGAGCACAAACCTTTCTGAGGCTTAAATTTTATGTCAAAATACGATAAATCGACGTGATAAGCGATGATTTCGGCTCTTTTTTTAATGAATTCACGCACAATTTCCGTGTTTTTTTCGTTCACAACATCTTTTGGCCGGCCCGAACGTTCGTCGTCTTCCAAGTCCTCCCGTCTCTCTTGAAAACGTTTAAACCACCCGTGAATACGGCTACGGGATAGACAATCATCGCCATAAACTTGTTTCATCATTTGATGAGTTTTGGTAAAAGTTTTACCAAGTTTAAAACAAAACTTAATGTTGGCTCTTTGTTCGATGCTCATTTTCCGACCGACACTACAAATGTAATGTAACATGTAGCGCGATATCTCAGCTGTTATGCAAGTCAGCTGTTATATAAATTTTATACGACAACACTGAAGAATACACAATTGAGGGATAACAATTTCAGACAGATGGCGCCACTAGAAGCCACGTTGTTTCAAAAGTCCTGGAACTTTTGAATTGTACCTTGTCTTATGTTAGTGAATATCTAAGTAATATATAGGTATACAAAAGCACGTAAGCTGTGTGTACAAAAATATACCACAACAAAACTATTAAACTCTGTAGCAACATATTGCAAGAGTATAATAAACAGCAGTACACTGTGTTTGAAGTTTCAGTTACACTAGATTTTTTGACTACCAAAGGGCTGTATTCCAACTAATTTCAGTGTATTAGTTATATAGTGTTTAAACTATTGTTATATACAGTGGCGAGCAAACACATATACATATGTGCAACAGTATACTATAGTACCTATACACCGAACAGGAAAGGAGTCATAGCAAGGCCTCAATTATAGTGAAAGAGAGCAGCATCTAGGATCCCACTTTTCACACCCGGACGGACGGAATTATATAAGTATTTTATATACTAAGCCATTTATCATTAATTAATTATACCTAGATTAAGTAGAAGATCTGCATTACTAAGTTCTTCGTGCACACTCTTTATATGAAGATAATAATCACAAGATATTGTAAGTCACGCTAATTGTAGATTAGATTCCGATGTACGTATGTCTAACAAATTATCAATACAAATCAACATAGAACCAGGCGGGAAAATTTCGACGGACGGTCTTTTGAACAAAATCGAAATACTGTACCCAAATTCGCTTTGATGAGCAAAGCAGAAACTCTCGAGATCATAGATCTCGGCGCGAAAACCACGAGGTTCGATCTGCTGAGCAAGCTGTAAATATCGTTGAATATAGAACAAGGCGACAAGATCCCCAAATTCGCTCTGAAGAGCAAATAAGAAATACTTGAGGTCATTGATCTCGGCGCGAAGATACCGAGGTTCGATCTGCTAAGCAAGTTTTAAATAGTGGTCAACATAGAACAAGGCGACAAGATCCCCAAATTCGCTCTGAAGAGCAAATAAGAAATACTCGAGGTCGTAGGTCTCTATGATGAGCAAAACAGGAACACTAGGGATCATAGAGAACTTCGCGCAAGAAATCCTAAGTATAGGAATTTAGAGCGCATTCGTGATCAAATGTAAAGAGAACATGCAAGAAGAAATCCTGAAATAAGGAGAGAGGAGCATGATAGAGAAACTTCGACAGCTTAGTAGGAGGGGTATGAGGGAAGAAATTTGAATCAGAGACATCTTAGACAAAGTCCAGTTCGCCTTCGTAGAGATAACCCGGGCAATAGGCAAATTGAAAACGAAAGGCCGTCCCAACGAATCCGATTAACGAGAGAACATAATGTTATAGAAATTGATTATAGTGGCAATTTAACAGATTTCAAAGACATTTATTTCCAAAATATAAATAAGGGCCCTACTAAAATATGTATTTGCTGCTGCGGAATATGGTTTTCACACCAAGTTCGCAAATTAAATTTCGAAACTATTGCGCAAGGTCACCTGAATGATGCATCCGCCTTCTTTTTAATGCAAAAATTTCCTTCGGAAGATGGAAATTACAATTTTTGTGCTACTTGCAAAAATGCGATTGTTAAAAAGAACGTTCCAAAAATATGTTTAGCTAACGTTCTAGACTTTCCGGAAATACCGGATTGTTTGAAGGATTTAACCCCAATTGAAGAACGTCTCATTATTCTTGCCTTTTATGACAAACCGTGCAATACGATATCAAGGTCAGAGTTCTCTCAAAGGTGCTGTTGTTAATACACCAATTTCTGTTAACAATATTGTGACATCTCTACCAATTTCCTTTGATGAGTGATAGAAATTTACTTAAGAAGGCGTTTGGCGCAAAGATTATGGAAACTTTGCAATTTTTAGTGAATACCCCTCTGTACCCCCCACGTGAACACAATATACATATTGTATTAATGAGAACTGGATTTCAGAATTTAATAACCAAGAAGAAGTTCATTGGTTCAATCTGCCCATGCGACACAAACTACATGCTCTGAAACATTTAGCAAAATAATTCAGAAATTCGCCGTTTTGAAATAACATCGCGCACCGTTCCAAAGTTGTTCTATGATTACAAAATCTATTAAACGAAAACTTTGTTTAAAGCTTGACTAAACACGATGATGGTTACAAGGTTTTGAAAGGTGTTAGATCCTCTCCTGTGGACTGGGAAGCTGAGAAGAAAAAGGCAATCGCTATGATTCGCCAATTTGGACTGAGCTTTTAATCATCCTCTCTAAAACTGTTGATTCTAAAGATATTACGGAAGAGGAAGCCAACAATTTGACAACCCCTTGATACATATCGCTTACTTCGGTCAGACAAGGTTACTTGTGCTAGATATTTTAACTACCGCTATCGACAAATTCTTAAGCCTTTAAAAGATAACACCGGCATTTTTGGAGAGCATTTAGTCACAAATTTCTACTGGAGAGTGGAGTTTCAACCGAGAGGTTCCCCGCATGTACGTGGCATGTATTGGCTTAATAATGCTCACAGGATCAACCCCTTCAAGATCCTCAGGCATTCCCTGATGTCATTAGTTTTATTGACAAGTATATTTCTACACATGGTTCGGTCAACCATTTAGAAAATTATTTGGGTTATCAAAAGCATAACCACAGTCATTCTTGTACTAGGGAAATAAGAGGACAACAGTTTTGTCGGTGGTATACCATATCCACCAATGCCTTCAACGCAAATACTGTTACCTTTTACAGAAATAAGTCAAAATTCAGTAAGACACCAGGAAAACTTTTTTAAAATTCAAAACGCTTTAAATTCAAATATGACTACAGAAGATATTTCTAATTTATACGATTTTAAACTTTTTCTGTCTGATAGTGGAATAAATATGTATTTTGACGACTATTTGTTAGCCCTTAGATCAAGTTTAACAAAATCCAAAATTTTTCTAAAATGAAAATTACAGGATCGTTTTATAAACGCTTTTGGAACTCCATAGAGCAAATATGGATATCCAATATATACTGGATGCATATACTTGCTGTTCATATATAATTAATTATATTAACAAGTCTAACAGGGGAATTTCTAGGCTCTTAAATGAAGCTGGATCAGAGGTAAATGCTGAAAATTATACTGTTAAGCAAAAACTAAAACATATAGGTCATAAATTTATATCAGGCACAGAAATATCTGCATAAGAAGCAGTCGATTGCTGCATTGTGCTCCATCTTTCGGAAGCAAGTAATGCAGAAATATATATAAGTACTTCTCAACCTGAGGAACGTGTTCGAATGGTAAAACCTAGAGTGGAACTTCAGAACCGTCCTTCAGGTTCGACTGATATATATAATATATAAATATTTTAAATCTGTTAGAAGAGCACAAGACAGTGATCGTGAAGAAGAAGAGAGGGAAGACGATAATTTACCAGAAAGCGGGGTTGTCATGCCTCGGACGGTAGCGGTTTTGCTTAAAAAAACATACCAAACCTTGTATTATTCGGTATAAAAGGTTTAACCCAGATTTGGCCAGAGTTGAGTATTTCCGTGAAACGGTAATGCTTCATCGCCATAAACTTGTTTCATCAATTGAAACGTTTCGGTAAAAGTTTTACCAATTTTAAAACAAAATTTAATGTTGGCTCTTTGTTCGAAGCTCATTTTCGCACCGGTGACAAAAACATACTGACACTTAAAACTCAATAACTTCACTTCCAATAGATGAAATGTCATAAAATTTTTACTGGAAGTCGATAATGGATAGCAGATTCTAATGTACTAGTCGACATATAGATGGAGAGTTTACTTTGTTACTTTTTTACTGTTTACTTTGGAACGCACCTTGTATTTAGTATATGTGGCTAGGGAAAGTATAAGACCCGATTCAACTGTGTTTTGACATACAGACATACTATTATGAGGAAAGGTTTCTCTCCGAATTTCAATTATATATCTTACACAGCACAATTTTAAACTCCATACGATTCTTTCACTTTCTAGTACACAAATCAAGCACCAATGAATATAACGGGATAAAACTTTGCGCAAATAGTTCCTTTGAGGTATGTCATCTTGAGTTTAAAAATTGTCAAAATCTGACCATAACTGTTCTAGTGCTTTTGCGGAAAATATCGGTCAATCTGTGTGATATGTTATTAAATTTTGGAGAAAATGTTTCCTTGATAGTAATATACCCTTGTGTCAAAAATGGGTTGAATCGGGTCAATACTTCCCTAAGCCCTCATATACTTAATATAAAGATTTTCGAACTTCCATACTTTGCTTCGCTTACTTCCAACTTTCGCTTTGACAGTAAAGTTCGATGTATAGCTTTGTATTAGTTCGTTCACGTGGATTCTTTTACCAGTCGCTGGGAGCGAAATCTGGTGTATACGGTAGATGCTCAAGCAATTGGTACTTTAAATCGTTGAATTTTGTCATTGTTAAAACACCTTTGCAAGCAGGTGCATTGTCTTGATGAAAAATTATATTTTGTGCTGCAAACCAGGTCTTTTCTCACAAATTTTTTTATCCAGCTGATCTAAATGGATGCAATAATAATCAGAGTTGATTGTGTTATATTTCTGCAGATAATCAATCAACAAAATTCCTTTCGTATCTCACAAAACTGATGTCAGAACCTTTTTTGTTGATCATTGTGACTTCACCTGCTTTGGAGCTGAACAACAACCTTCAGTCCACTGTAGACGTTCTTGTTTCAATTGAGGATCATAGTGGTTGATCTAAGTCTCATCCATAGTTATAAAACGACGCAAGATTATTAGTTTTATTCTGCTTAAAAAGCTCCAAATGAGAAATTTTGAAGGTGAGGACTCCTTATACACTTCATAAGTTTATAAATTTCCTTTACTTTTAAAGATTTCAAACAAAGAATCTGATCACTGCGCGATTAACAATTTCTCTCATATTAAAATAATACTCTGACACGTCAACTTCAAATGGCTAGTAAACAAAGAGTTAATTGACAAAATGACTTGTTACTTTGTATTTGTTCTCACGACAGTTATACTAACTTGAGAAAAAAAAATTTGGAGCTAACTAACCTGTAAAACAACTACAATATTTCAAAGTACATACATTAATAAATTAAAAAACTGTTAATATTTAAAATTGATTTAATTCGAATAAATTTACAAGAAAATATTTTAAACTAATAATTTTATGGGACATGAGTAATTTTTGGTAACTAATCTATGTAGTAATGCTATTGAATCTTAAACGTATAAGACAAACATGGCTGATATTGCGGCGAAAAATGCTAAAAACGTAGACGCATATAATATAGCACACGTTGTCTGCATCCAGGAAATCAATGGACCTATAGACAGCGAGATTACCAGTTGCGCTATGAATACCATACTGCTTATGATGGCCACGTCGGTGCCTAAACCGCGAGCTTGTTTAAGTGGAACCGACTCACCATTGTGCATGCGAAACTACAGAAAGTCAAAGAAAATACATATGTATAGCGCTTTATAGAATTTAGTTATAAGCAGCAGTGGTAAAGTACTTACACAATCTTTAGCATGATAATTGGCCACTAAAATGTATGGGATTGTGGAAATAGTACCATATAATATGCCGGCTGAAGTACTGAATACAATTACACCCCACTTGGTTGGCCAAATGGCCAATATCAACATGCCGAAGCCATAATACACAATACCAGTAATATAGACAACCTTTGTACTGAAATTATATAAAAACCGAATAATGTGAATCTGTTTATAATCATATGTGCCTTACCCTAACAGCTTCCTTAGCTTTGTAACTGAAATCGAGTAGATGGAGCAGGATAGAGCATACACAGACATGCCCCAGCAGCCAAAACGAACGCCAGTCTCATATAACTGAGCTGCTTCTGTGCCGGGTAAAGCCTACATATATACAGAAAACTTTTTATTGAAATACATACTACAGATCAACCGAAACGGGAACTTACGGTTGGATCACCATTGAATACAGCTTCGCCTACAAAGTCCGTGAAGTATAAACAATACGTGACATGACCCATCCAGCAAAGCAGATTCGTTAAAGCGAGTATGCGCATTGATTTCGGCATGACAAAAATACTCTTCAGATACTTTGCCAAAGTTATAGGCGTATGCACACATTCATCCAATTCAATAGCTATAGTACTCTTGTTGTTTGTGTTATTTGATTGAGATGGCTCGTTTGATTTATCTGTAATTGCCATAGACGGTGAAAAACCATTCTGATAGCTCTCCATTGGAGTCATTGTGTTGTAATTCCTTTCCGCTGTGGCATTTTGTAGCTCCAGTACATCAGTCTTAATTTTAAAAAGCTCTTAATTAGTGTAAAGGCCTATACAACAGCTTTCTTTATACTATGTTAAACTGATACCTCTTTAATGTAGTAGACGGCATTATTCTTTTTACTGATTTCCTTCTTTATAGCTGACGCTGAAAGGGGTCTCAACATTTCGTCACGCTCGATCAGGTTTAGCGGAATTTCGCGAAACGTTGTAATGGTGACAAAGTAACAAACTATGAATATAATGGTTACCATTCCGAAAACGGTAGGAATATTACCGCCGAGTGCTGCACCTAAATACCAGTAAATACGACCATGAATACCGCACTTAGAATTTTAATAAGAAAATTTAATTATACAAACCAAATTTCGTCTTCTCCCAATCGATACCTCCAATAGCGTAGCCAATTGTACCACCGAAACCCGCAAGCAGTGAAAAAGTGGTGAGCCCACGAGCTTGATCCTCGGGTATACACACGTCCAGCATGTACGTACGAGCTGGTGTTTGACACGTATCAGCATCCAGATCCAACAACACCATACCCAAAATAGTCAATATTGCAGCAAATTTGAAATTAGACGGTAGTGGGCCCGCTGCACTGTCCACATCATTCGATATCAAAGCAGCCGCTAATCCATCATTCATAGCACTCAAATTGCTGGTTGGTGTTACATTATAACCGACATCACCCAATAATATCCCAAGATCGTTTCCCCATGGTACCAATATCAAACCAAGTAATATACCCACCGACAGGAAAGTTATAATCGGTCGACGTCTCCCCCAATTAAGTGTACAACGATCACTTATCGAACCTAATAGCGGTGAGATAAAGAAACCGATTATCGGGGAAACACCCCAAGCCATAGTCATGAGTTTGTGGTCAATGCCTATCTGTAACAATATCGGCGAAACGAATGACGTTTCTGCAGCATAGGCGAACTCAATGGCCATTGCAATAACGGAGAGCCGAAACATTTCGAAACGTGTCTTTCGACGAAAGACATGGGAATAGTCATATTTCTGATTACGTGCATGATTCTCGCGTGCTTTCAACATATACTTTATCATAGGATTCTTCGTCGACGACATACTGTGCTCGCTGGAGCCGGCAGCAATACCAACCATTTCTGCAGTTTATTTGTCTTGTCTGTGAGTTGATTTTATAATGCGACCTTGAAACAAAAATTAACAAAGGTATTTAATATATATATATAAAGCCCAAAAATTATTAAATCTAGACATCATGTGCTTAGCTTACAAATACGTCTCTATTCAAGATTGAATTTGAAGAACAAAGAAACTTTTTGTGTGAAATGAGTTCCAGGCGAAGCGGGAAATTTAACAGCATAGATATACATATGCGGTCTAATTGAATCAGTACGATTTTAATTCAAAATTTAATCTAAAAGCATTATTTCACACAAAAGTAAACCAATATATAGTAGGCTACGTTATAATATTTGAATCCATTGATCCCCATAAATTGATATACTACATATATTTATGAATATACATTGTGTACATTACAGCAGTATATATAGCAAGTATAAATATTTTTAAAATAGACATTCAAAACCTAAGCCTCTACCTGATTGAACTGAAGAGTACAGTTGACATATCTTGCAAATGAATTGTGAAATTAATTGTATTCCAATTGAGGAGGTGATATAGAAAAATACCTTTGCTTAAAGTTATACCGTAATGTATAAAAAGTTAGTTCGCATTCTCTATATGAGATAGCAGAACGCAGAAAAATATCACTGGTCTATAGTAGTTTTGTTGCCCTCGATATAAGATCGATTTTGGATATATTTTTACCCACACTTCATGAAACCATCAATGGTATTGTAAGATTTTCTCCCGTTTATCTTTATACAACATGCATTGCAACAATTTGCTAGACAGTATAATAGTTTTGTTCACCTAACGGTTGTTTACATCACCTAAAGCTAATCGAGATAGATATAGGATTATATATGATTAATGATCAGGATGACGAGGCGAGTTGAAAGTCGGGTAACTGTCTGTCCGTCTATCCCTCTGTTTGTGCAGCTGTAACTTGAGTAAAAATTAAGATGCAGAAAAAATTTGTCACAACGAATCACATTAAGGAGGGGCACCTGTGGTTTGTGAATCTTTATAAAGTGTTAAATGTATATTTATAATAAGTTTAATGTATAATTGCACAGGAAAAATGTACCATGGGCTTGGCGCCGTCCACTTTTAGGTAAAACTAACTCGAGACTTGCTAAACCGATTTCAACCAGATTCGGTACATAACATATTCCTATAATACTATGCGAAAATGGAGGAAATCACGCCTACTTCTCATACAACACAATTTTAAATTCAATCTCATTATTTCACATTCCAGTATGTCCAGTCCAAATAAAGCACGAATTAAATAAAACTTTGCACGAGGTGCCTTTCAGTGTGCCCCAATTGTCTAAATCGAACGAAAACTGTTGAAGCCCCAAGGTACCGAATATGTAGACCCCAGTGCCTATAGTTGACTTTTTACCAAAAATATCGGTGAATATGTGTGATATATGGGAAATTCGAAGAGAAACCTTTCTTGATAATAGTATGTCTGAATGTCAAAAATGGGTTGAATCGCGTCAATACAATATTCCATATACCTAATATAAATATTCTCGAACTTTCAGGTGACTTTATACCGCATAAATCGGCCAATATATGAGTTATCTCAATGAAAATGAGAGAGCGTGTTTTACTCATAACAAAATATCTTTGTACCTAAAATGGGTAAAATCGGAGACCTCAACTTAGCCCTTATATAACAAATATCAGAATTTTCGAACGTCTCCATATAGATTGCTGGTGTTATGTGTGGTATATTAATGAAACGCATGAAGCATTTTAGTAGTACGTGATATGTTAGTTGTATGTGGTATTGGCAAAAATATATCAAATCGGGCCAATACTACCTCCAACTCTCATATACTACATATAATGATTTTCGTTTTTATATTCTCGAAGCATGTTGCTACAGAGTATAATAGTTTTGTTCACCTAACAGTTGTTTGTATCACCTAAAACTAATTGAATTAGATATAGGGTTATATATACAGAAAAAGCTGCTTATTCGCGCTTCCTTTATTCGCGTTTTCAATATTCGCGGATAAAAAATATGCTACCCAATTCCTATATTCGCGGCTAAAAATTTCTTTATTCGCGGATCTACTAAGTATATACATAAAAATAAAGAGATTCCAATAGGTATCCAACACAGTATCCTTGTTAAATGGACTAATAAAAAAGAGTAAAATAGATCTTATTAAAATATGTTGTTAAATGATATCGCCGAGAACTTTGACATAAGCCGCCTTCGCCACGATTGGTGTTTTTGAGAATGCAACCGTGTTACTCAATAAATAAAGTATATTTTTAAATGTTGCTGTTCCGTTCTATAGTAAAAGCCGCTTTGCGTGTTTTATTGTTTTACTTTCACATGTCAACTAAATAAAAGAGAAACGAGTTTCGACACGAAAAAAATCTGTGTTACCGCCAAAAATAAAAATAGAACTGCTTGAGAGAGTCATTTGCATCCATATCTCACTCATTCCATGTCAATGAATCAACTGTACGATCGATAAAAAAAAATCCGAAGATAAAATAAGGTCGTATGTAGATCCAACTTCACTGCCAGCGAAAATTGTTCGCGGTCCAGCAATAGAAAAAATGGAAGTGGCGTTGTCACTATGGATCGAAGACCGCAATTAAAGAAGCCCCTGAGTGGTTCAATGGTCCGGGAGAAGGCAAAGCGTCTTTACGCTCATTTTAAAGAACCTGATGGTAGTTTTAGTGGTGAATGTACAGATGGCGAATTTAAAGTATCGGAAGGTTGGTTCAAAATATTTAAGGTGAGACAATCATTGCATAACATCAAAATCGTTGGAGAAGCAGCATCTGCAGACACTGCTGCAGCAGGACAATATTCAGAAGAATTTGCGAACCTAGTAGCTGATGGAGGATACAAACCTGAGCAAGTATTTTGGGCAAGGACAACCTGCCAGTGTTTTGGCGTGCTAATAAGAAAGCGTGGGTTACAAGCGCTATTTTTTGTGACTGGTTTCGGAATTGTTTTGTTTCTGAAGTTGAAACTTATTAAAAAAAACAGAACTTAGGCTTTAAATCGCTTCTAGTTTTGGATAATGCACCAGGTCATCCTCGCGAACTTGAAATTATGCATTCAAATATAAACGTGACACTACGGCTTTGCTTCAACCTATGGACCAATTCATAATCCAAGCCTTTAAGCTCTATTACATTAGACGAACCTACAAAATTATATTGGATAATATGGAATGCAATCCTGATATGGATATTATGGAATGCTGGAAGAAATTGGACATAGCAAAATGCATCGTAAACATAAAAGAATCATTGGAAGAACTGAAGTCATACACATTGAGGTCATGGTGGAAAAAACTGTGGCCTGCTGTGACTGCGGAAAATGACGTAGAATCTGTTAGCTCAAATTTTGACTGTAAACATAACCGAAATCGCGAATGGAATAGGACGAGATGGATTCGAACAGATAGAATCAAGTGACATTCAGGAATTGATTGGATCGCAAGATGAAGATTTGACTGAAACCGACTTGGAAAAAATGTTAAATCCACAGCCCATTGAAGAAGAGGCTTCAAGTAGCACTGGAAACGTGACATTTAATTTAAAAAATCTTAGTGAAAGTTTAAGAATGGCAAATGAGCTTCGCGATATCTTTATGAACATTGATCCGTCTTCCGAACGAAGTCTTATTTTTAAGAGGCAAATTGCTAATGCGACTGCTGTGTATTAGTCTGAATTGAAGGACCTTTTAAAAACTGCAAGGCAAGAAAAAATTACAGAATTCTTTAAACCATTGCCTAAGCCTTAAGATAATTAATTAAAATGTTCAAAAACTTCAATTAAATATTTTTTTTATATATTTGTTTTTTTTTTGTCACCTAGGAACGTATCCCCTATAATATCATATAGTGTAAATTAACATTCTGTATTTCGCGGCATATTTATGGAACATATACCCCGCGAATAATGAGCTTTTACTGTATATAAATGATCAAGATGAAGAGATGAGTTGAAATCCGTGTAACTTGAGTAAAAATTGGGATATCTTTATGAAACTGGGTACACATGTTTCTGGGTAGCGTAAGACGGTTAGTATTACAGATGGGCGTAATCGGACCACTGCCACGCCCACAAAACGCCATTAATCAAAAACAAATAAATTGCTATAACTAAGCTCCACAACAAGATACAAGACTTTTATTTATACAGGATCACATTAGGGAGGGGCATCTGCAGTTTAAAAATTGTTACAAAAGTGGGTGTGGTCCCGCTCCCCAATAGGTTTATTGTGCATATCTTCTAAACCGCTAAAGTTATAATAACAAAATTCACTGCCACTGGTACTGTTAAAAAAAAATAAATAATACTACTTGTAAAAGCGCGATAAACAAAGCACTAAACACGCCAGAAACATTAAATTTTATCTCTAGGATGGTATTATATGACTTTATAGGCATCGCGTACAAAATTAGACAGTGGCCGCACACTTTTAGGAGAAAACCGATATCTTGGGATCTGCTCAATCGATTTCAACCCATTCGCTTTATATTTCAATACTATAGTGCGAAAATAGGCGAAATCGGATTACAACCACGCCTATTTCCTATCTAACACCATTTTAAATTCCATCTGATTCTTTCACTTTTCACTACGCAAATCAAGCAAGAATGGTTGTATCGGGGTAAGACTTTGCATGAATAATGCGTTTAAATTATGCCACCTTTTGAAAATAAATTGAAGCAAAACTGTTCAAGCTCTAGGTACTGAATATGTGAACACCAGTGCCAATAACTCCCACAACAAACGGTTCTACGTACCGGAATTGACCCGGATTTTATCCGGCCAAGGGCTGTTATTTCGGCGATCTAGCCCTGTTTGGATCGGTAAGTTTTAGTTTAAATTTGTCGTCATTAGAGCAACGTCTAGCAGCAGGGTTGCTCCGTATTCTCCTGACCCGTGCTGGCATCGAGTCTCCCCCGGGCCACGACGAATTCTTCTGCTGTATTTGCGCAAAAAGGCTCTATCCAAACTCCACCTCAGTTAGGTGTAACACATGCAATGGGTGGAGCCATCTTAAGACTTGCTCAGGCTTTAAGACCCATAGGGAGTGGAATACGAGTTACGTGGGTCCATGCGCTTCGAACAGTCGCTTCCGTGTGACAGACTGTAATACGCCGGAATGTCACATCAGTCAAGTAAAATTCTTGTCCTGGCTGATGTCACTTTATGTCGTATTCCGGCTTTCGCACCACACGTGAATGGACTGTGTCGTATGTTGCCCCGTGCTGTAGGAGTCTGTCCCCGCAATCCCGTACAGTGGCGTCAACAACAGTGGCAACAACACCACAGTGTGACAACCGCCCATGCGAATATTACAGCTGAAACGCGTACCTCAATCACCCCCAGGATCACACGGGAACGTGTATCGATAGTTGCGGTCTAAGAAACCAAGTTAAACAGCCGCTCAGATGAGTTGTGCAGGTTTCAATGTTTTACGTAAGGATCGCGAGCGAGATAATGGTGGATGCTAGCCTTCATACTGCACAACAACTTGCAATATCGTCTAATCGATGTTAACATCGGCCGCAGAGACACTACCCTTGAATGTCAGGGTATAGCTGTCCGGTCAGGCGATGCCGAGCTCGAGATATTTAATATATACATCCCCCCAGTTACATGTTACACAACAGGATATCACCCGAATATAGGTGCGCTACTTCGTGGTGAAAACCGTTTGGTGCCAGACGACTTTAACGCGCACCCTGATCTTGGCACTCCTGGCTATCAACTGATCGTTGGGGGATGTAGCTGGCGGAACAGATAGACGATTCGACATTCTGCACAATAAGTGTCGAGGCCCCCATCAGAATTATGGGCATTTGTAATAGCTCGCCGGATATTACCATTGCTAGTGGTGGTCTGATAAATAACATAACTTGGCGACCTATGCTAACTCTCGCATCAGACCATCTGCCCATAATTATCTCGTTAGAGAAACCTCCCGATTTTATTTCTATGGACAACCGTGCCTTCGCCAACTTTAACAAAGCTAACTAGGTCGGCTTCACAGAATTTACCGAAAGCACCTTCACCGCCCTACCCATTTCTACGGAGATCATCGTTGGCGAGCGTCAATTCCGTAAGGTGAACGCTGTTGCTACTGTTCGCTTCATACCGGCTGAAAGAATAGCGGAACTCCGCCTTAATTTCCCAGCCGAAGCAGCTTATTAGCAAACGGCTGCGCTAAATGCCAAAAGACTGCGCACCACTTACTTTCACCGATTGGGAGGTTCAGAGTGCCTTCAACAAGGCCAAATCGTCAAAATTCATTGGCCCTGACGGAATAAGCATGCTGATGCTAAAATACCTAGGCTCGACGTGAGTAAGCAACCTCACCAAGATCCTAAACATGTCGATGACCCCTCTTCCAATACCACTACTGAAACCTGAGAAACCCGCCAACAAAGGAGAGTCTTATCGTCCGGTAATTATTTTCTTTCCGAGTAGTGAAGACATTTAATACATTGCTACTTCCGACATTCACTCACCACCTGAGTCTAGCAGACCATCTGCATGGCTTCCGAAAAGTGCACAGCACCACCATCATAAGTTTAATGTGCATATCTACTATATCACTGAAGCTGTAATAACAAAATTCACTGGGAACAAATGTTTTTAGCATCTCTATCGACGGTTGTGGGTTAAATCGGGTGACAACCCCGCCCACTCCCCATATCACAGTACTATTAAAAACTACTAAAAGCGCGATAAATCAAGAACTAAACAAGCCAGAGACATTAAATTTTATCTCTGGGATGGTATAAGATGATTTTATAGGAACCACGCTCAAAATTAGATAGTGGGCGCAGCGCCGCGTTTAAAATATGCCACCTTGTGACCAAAAATTATGTAAATTGAACCAAAACTATTTAAGCCCCTAGGTACTGAATATGTGGACCAGTGCCTATAGCTGACTTTTTACCGAAAATATCGGTCAACATAGAACAAGGCGGCAAGATCCACAAAGAAATCTAAAACGAGTATACCATTTGACTTTGCGAGAGTATAAAGTGTTCGGCTACATCCGAACTTAGCCCTTCCTTACTTGTTTTGGCTTAATTTATTTACTTGTTGTAAAAGAGCATTCTATGTAACTTCTTGCATTTGTATATAAATTATTAAAGTTTCTCCCAAATTAAAATTATGTAATAAAAAATTAATGATATTTGATGTTCTTATTCCGTTCTGCTAATATATTTATATTTTTTAATTTTATCAATTAATTTGTTGTTTTAATATATTCTACAATTTCAAAATTATTTACATGATTATTTTTTAAATAATTCCGCATTTTTGTTTCAATATTTTCGTAAGTTTTATTATTTATTACAATTTTAGTTTCAAATGTTATTAAATAAGTTCCTATAAACGTTTGAATATTTACAATTTTTTTACCGAAATTAATATTGCCCCTTCTTTTATAATTTCTATTTAAAAATGTTTCTCTTTTTTTTAGACTTTCCTTGTTTTTTATTTATAGTTCCTGATAAACATGTAGTGTTTTTATTAACTTGCAATAGATTCTTGTAATGTCAATTTTACAGATTTGTATGTTAAAAAATTCATTATTACAGAATGTTATATTTTAATCAAATATTAACTTACCATCTAATTATGCTATACAAGTAGCTCTTACATCATAGTATTTTCTGTAAATTTTCATTGTCCTGAGCTATTTTGAAATGTGAAATATCCATTAGATCGGTAGTGGTCATTACCGTTTACTTGTAAAATAATTGGATTTAAAAACCCTATGTTACCGAATGTTATTTTATTATTATTATTTGTTATGAATAATATATTAGTTTCATTTGTTTTTTAATTGTTCTGCAAAGAAGTATCACTTATAATGTCTTTACGGTTATCTGTTATAATTTTAAAAATTTCTGAATTTGTTATAAATTGTTTGTTATTAGTTCATCTAAAGTGGAGTTCCCGCTATAAATTTCCAAAGTGTTCCTAAATTGTTTATTCCTCTTTTTTGTCTAATATGGTTTTGTTTCTACTGTTCTAATACAGTTTCAAATATTAATATTATTGAATCTGGGTGTTAATTTGTGGATTGTTATAATTATCTTTCCCATAATGAAGACTGCCATAAAAATCTAATTTTTCTTATGCTATAATTTTTTCAAAATATGACAAATTTGTGATGTTCAATATAGTTCCATTTCTTCGTAAACGAAACGTCTCCATTTTCAATAAGTACATAGTCCTGTCGGGTATAGTCTATCACATTGGCTACCACTAAACCAATTAGTAATGTAAAGAACCATATTGAAAACTCAAAAGTAATTATGATTTTATATTGTCTTATGTTTAATTATATTCCTATTCTATATTATTATTTTATTTCCCAATTTTTCCTTAACCTGCTGTGTTTTAAATCTATGTTTGAATTTATGTATTTTTCTCTCCTACGATTTTTTCATAAATGATGTTAATAAAAATGCATTTCTAGTGTTTTTCTTGAGCTAACTTTAAAGTGTTAGGTAAATTTTCATGGTTTACCTTATTGAGAAATACATCAAATGCTTTAAATTTCGTAACAGAAATAAAGTATAGGGAAAATAGTTTTATTTAGTATATTTAGTCTTTGCATACAAGTAAATGATTTGAATTGGGGTGTAGTGAATCTTGGTTTATTGTCCAGTGTAATTGGTATTCGATATAATTTTCTGACATTAAAATTTGATGAACCCCTAGATCTAGATTAAGACTTGAAAAATTGGACAGGTTTTATTATTTATTTTTGCTTTTACATTCGTCATAAATGGAAAGCTTGTATTAATGTTTGAACAATATTTTCTTTAATATTTATTTTGAGTATATTTCCGAGCCTTTTTGTCCAGTACTAAATAGTTGTCATTTATGTTGCCTGTAAATTCATCAGCTAGTTTTGGGGAAACTTCATGTTCCTTAAATTTCTGATTTATGTCGATATTTCCTTTGTCTGGTGGTATGGAAACTTATTGTTCCTTAATTATTATGTTTTTATGTATGCCGATATTTCTCTCGGCTTTTTTTGTGGAATTTTATTTATATTTCAATTTTTATCGTTATTTCCTTCGGTTCGGCTCGTGGAAACTTTGTGTTCCTTAGTATTATTATTATTTTGATTTAAAAAAAAAAAAATATATTCATACTTTTGATTCCATTTTCAATACTGTTTTTACCATATAAATAATTTTCCCATTGGGCACATCGATTTGCGCCTAAATTTTTTTAAGGAAATTGTATCCCAATAAAAAACCCGTTCTAAACCTTCCAATATAATAGAACAACCATTTACCGTTTTTACACGTTTGTAAATGGTCAATTCGTTCTTATTATTGAAGTATACCCCTGGCTTCATGTAGCAAGAGGTTGATCCCGTATCGACAATAGATTTTAAATTCCTGGTTAGGTTTGAGTCGTAAAGTTTGATATAGGAGAAATTTTGCGCAAATCGAGCTCTTTCATTGTTAGACTCTAACTCTTGAGAGTTGGCCAGTGCATCTGGCAAATCCAGCGGTCAAGGGGAAAAGATGATGTCCCTTAATGTGTCACTGAGTTCTGTTATGAATATCCGAAGAGCGTGATCCCTATTATTTTTATTGAGTTACTTTGTTATTGCAGCGCTACCACCATGGGTCAAGATAGTTTTATTTGTTAATAAAGTTAGTTTCTTGTTGACGAGATTATAAGACGCGGACATCGGGCCTTGCCGTAGAATGTTCAATTCTTACTCTATAATATGTATTGGACGTTTGTCCGAATACGCAAAATCAAGTCGTACAATAATTCCATCAAAATTAAGTACCGTATCATGATAGGTTAGTGTATCGTTTGCGTCGTGAGTAAATTTATTACGCAAAATTGTGAGGGCTGTGACGTATTTCCTACTTCCTCTAACGTATAAGCTCATGGAGTTATGAGCTGCCACCCTCCAACTGACGTAAAAATTTATTTTACCTGAAAATTCAGGTAGTAATTTAATAATGTCTAATGATTTTAGACATTGCATGTTTTCATTTATTGTTTTCGCTACATATTCTGTAGTCCTACATGTTATAACTTCAATTTGAACTTTTAAGCTCTATATATCCTATGTAAGGGAAATATTGCTTTCCGCAATTGGTCGGGTAATTAAATCGACTGTCAAACCGTCCCCGTTAGTCATTTTCATTTACTGACAATTCACAGAAAATCAAAAAGATGATTAAATCACCACAATCACAACACTAAGAGAATATATAACAGTAATACTATAATTCTTCTTTGCTTCTTTGATCCTATCTAGAAAGAGAGGCTCGTATATTCTGGAGGGTGTCTTTTGTAGAAATCGCAGAATCGAGTTATGCGGGTATTTTTACAATAACTATAGCTAAATCAGATTCCGGGAATCTTTACAGTAAATTAAACTTTCTATATTAATAAAACAGCTAAATCCGCTTCGAGAAATCAGCACAGCAAATAAAACTTTTAGTTACTTATTATAGAATTAAAATTGTATATAAACCCAAGAAATACAATAATAAAACTAGAATGAACTAAATCCTCACTCAATGAAGATATTTATTTTTCCCACACCAGCGGTAAGAATCTAAAGATTATTCATTGAGTTTAAAGAGATTCAAAAGTTAACTCTCAAGTTACAAACCTCTTGGAGTAAGGTTTGCAGAAATGTTGAATTCTTTCGTAACATTTTTAATATAAAATTTTGCCAGCACCTGAAGGAATTTTCCGGGCTTTGATTATTGCAAGTTGCAAGAGTATAAAATGTTCGGTTACACTCGAACTTAGCCCTTTCTTACTTGTTAAATCCTTAATTTCATTTTACAATGCAAAAATTTTGAAAAATGCGGATACGTCAAAGTAAACAGAGAAAAAATTCTTCCGTCACTTTAATATCCTTGTGAAAAAGGTCTCTATGTTTCTCACTATAATTACGTAGAGTATGCGAATATTTATCGAGATGATTGCGGATATTGTCTCACTTGGTGCTCATATTTGCTCCTAGAGTCCGACAGTTTTCCAGCATATTTTGCACAATTTCTTCATAATATGGCTTTGTTTGTGGTTACGTAGAAAATTTTCGACTATCACCACAAAACTCTACCACAATCACTTTCCAAAACAGTCGTAACTTTGATAAAATCTGTATGCTTTACTATTGCTGTATCAAATATTCCACCTTTCAGGTTTTCCATACTAAGTTCGGAAATTTTCTACAAATGTCACTAAAACCATATCCTTAAGCGGCCAACGCTTTGACAAATTGTTTTATCATTCATAACTTGATCGCGTATTAAATCACTGAGTTTATTTTGAGGAAATAGTTTTGGTGTAGATGTTCCACCCTCCTATTCACAACCATTGGAATACTGTACCGATATCTGGATATTAGGCGACATCATTGTTTTTGAGGGCTTTTACTTTCGAAACGGAAGTGAAATTTTCATTGAGTTAAACATGACATTTTGTAGATTGTAATTCTAGATATCTCCACGTTTTATTTTCGTTAAGGAGCCTGAGAGTGCAGATCACGTGATGTTTGTATACGCGAAAAAGGTGAGCAGACCTCTAATAATGACTGGAAAACTAGATTATTATTACTAACAAACTGATAATTATCAAAACATTAGCAATTATCTCAAAAACAAGAGTATATTCAACATTTCCATGAATAAGGTCGTAATCTGCACACTTGAAAGCTTTAAAATTTGCTAAGATATCCAGGGCAACAAAAAAAATGTTGTGTTTGTAGAGCTGTGTAATAGGTATATACTTTAAATGTGCGTGTTCACATATTTTAATATTTAAATAGGACTTCTACTCCAAAATAGCATATTACAAAATGGAGCACACAAACACTTCCGATTAGTGATTACTTAAAATACAAACCTTCCTATAAAGAATAGAAAACATATAATCAGAAAGTTTAAATTTAAGTAAAATTAACGAAATTTTCGTATTTACTTCTGGTATCTATTTAAACCTCGAAGCAATGAAATAAGCTTATTTTACCCTACGCTCCAACGGGAGTTAAAGGAAATACTATATAGGTATGTACATATATTATTCGTACTCTGAAAAATTGGTTGATATCCATCTCCTAGAAAAGCTTTTGAAGTATGAGCTCTTTATTGTAACGAGAAGGTCCTCCGACTACCGGTTTCTATTTTTTCTTATTATCAGATAGAAGAACTCATATCTCGCTTCCAACTACTTGAAAAAATATCTCGTTTTATAGATGTTGTACGAAATTGAATGATCTTTTGCGGTGGTCTCTTACGGTTTTTTCGTAAACATAACCGTTTTAAAGATATTAACTAGTTTGGGGCAAATTTAGTTTTTTCTTTTGAAATTTATAACTCAATGAAAAAACATTATTTTAAATTGCAAAGCTCACAGTCTTATAGGAAATTTTCTACTCTACAAAAATGGCCCGTATAACAAGGAAACACACAAAAAAAATAGTTTAAAAAACTAAAAACACGCTTTTAAAGCACTTGGACTTAGATTCGTTTAATGAAAATATGTGAAATTATATTATATTATACTACATATAATAATTTCTATTATTCTAACCAACCGTTAAACATGATTGGAGTTGGTCTAGACTTTGCCTTAATCCCATTCCCTAATATCATCCACTCAATATATGCAATGTAATAAATAGTATCAAATATATCTCATTTAAGGATGATTTTATTATAATTTTTGCTAACGGGAAGTAAAATATAGGTCTAAAGCATACTGAGTCTATGACCTATAATATAACTTATCAAAATATCAAATTTGATCGTAATTCGACCATGATTTCGTCGAATAATCAATGTTGAATTCTTTTGCAACATTTTTTTTTTAATTTGAAGGTTTGCCAACACTTGAAGGTATTTCCCCAGAATTGATCCATGAATGTTGCAAGAATATGAAATGTTCGGTTTCAGCCGAATTTAGTCCTTCCTTACTTGTTAAATATGTGTTTGAGACAATTTGTTATTCAAAATTAAATTACAGTATGAAATGATGCTTTTAGCTGGAGAGTTTTAGGGTCATATTTTGTGTTATTTTTTTTTGCAGCGCCTATCAAGCTGTTGATTCTTTTGTCAGTGCCATTCAGTTTCAATATCATTGAAAAAGAACAGTTAGAAACGTACGAACATACATACATACAAACATACAGCTGAAGCTAATAAAAGCGTTATCAAATCAGCCAAATGCACTGGGTCCAGAAGTTTAATGCTTGTGGCGCATTTATTCAATAAGTTACCGCACTTTTAGTAGTTTTCAACATAACCGTTATATGGGGAGTGGGCGTGTTTGTAATCTGATTTTATCCATTTTTACAGCGTAATAGGAAGTGCTACAAAGACTTCCTCCCAGCAAGTTGTTACCTTGATCCTCTGTACCAAATTACAGTTTGGTATCTTAATTTATGGCACTTAATAGGTTTTCGTTTAAAGTTGCTTTGTGGAAGCGGCAGTAGTCCGATTACGCTAATCTGCAATAGTGACCTCTCTTGGGTGTCAACGATTAAATGTAGTAAGTTTCATCAAGATATCTCAATTTTTACTCAAGTTATCCCATTCACAGACAGAAGTTACACACATACATACATACATACAAACATACAGGTGAAGCTAATATTAACATATTAATAACATATTTGTAGAGCAGTAAATTTCCTACAAGACCATGAGCTTTGCAATTCAAAATTATGTTTTTGAGTTATGAAATGCAAAAGAATAAAACAAATTTGCCTTAATATAGTCAAACTTCAACCATTTTCTAGAGGATTTATTTTCCAAAAAAAACTATACAACGAGATATTTTTTCAAGTAGTTGGAAGTGAGATATGAATTTTTCTATCTGATAATATAACAAGTAAGGAAGGGCTAAGTTCGGATGTAACCGAACATTTTATACTCTCGCAAAGTCAAATGGTATACTCGTTTGAGATTTCTTTGTGGATTGGCTGATATTTTCGGTAGAAGGTCAACTATAGGCACTGGAGTCCACATATTTAGTACTTAGGGGCTTGAACAGTTTTGGTTCGATTTAGACAATTTTGGGTCACAAGGTGGCATACTTTAAACGTATTATTCACGCAAAGTTTTACCCCGATATAATCATTGTTACCTGATTTGCATAGTGGAAAGTGAAAGAATCAGATGGAATTGAAAATGGTGTTACATGGGAAGTTAGCGTGGTTGTAGTCCGATTTCGCCCATTTTCGCACTATGACATAGAAACATGAAAAGAACCGAATTTGGTTGAAATCGGTTGAGCAGATCTCAAGATATGGGTTTTCACCTAAAAGTGGGCTGTGCCACGCCCACTGACTAATTTTGAACGCGGTTCCTATAAAGCCGATTTATGCCATCTCAGAGATAAAATTTAATGTCTCTGACGTGTTTAGTGCTTGATTTATGGCGCTTTTAGTAGTTTTTAACAGTACCGTTATATGGGGAGTGGGCGGAGTTGCCACCCGATTTCAACTATTTTCACACCGTCAATAGAAGTGCTAAAAACATTTGCTTCTAGTGAATTTTGTTATTATAGCTTTAGCGGTTTAGGAGATATGCACATTAAACCTATTAGAGGCGGGACCACGCCCACTTTTAAAATAAAAGTTTTAACTGCAGATGCCTCTCCCTAATGTGATCCTGTGTACCAAATAACAGTCTTGTATCTTATTGCGGAGCTTAGTTATGGCAAGTTATTTGTTTTTGATTAATGGCGTTTTGTGGGCGTGGCAGTGGTCCGATTACGCACATCTATACCAACCGTCTCACGGTACCAAGACACATATCTACCAAGTTTCATAAAGATATCTCAATTTTTACTCAAGTTAGAGCTTGCACGGACGGACAGACAGTCACCCTTATTTCAACTCGTCTCTTCATCCTGATCATTTATATATACATAACCCTATATCTAACTCGATTAGTTTTAGGTGATACAAACAACCGTTAGGTGAACAAAACTATTATACTCTGTAGCAACAGGTTGCGAGAGTATAATAATACCGTTAAGCAGATGACCTTCCCGTTACTATTAAGAGCTCATACTTGGAGAGCCTTTTCTAGAGGTGTCTATTAACCAAATTTTCAGAGTACCCAGCGATAAAAAACATTTCTTTTTTGACCCACCCTAATATATATGTACACATATTAACGTCAATCGAATGGATGGAAATCGGTATCCGTTCAAGTGCTATGTGTTTATGAAGGTGTTTATTAATTCTTTGTAAATTTTATTGTTGTTATTAAAATGCAACACACCGATTTGCTAACAGTTTATTCCCAGACTTTTTGTTAGTTCAATAAATTTTAACATCTACAGTACACTAGTGGCCAGGTATATATAAAAGTTTCTTATAAATCTTTTGCAAAGCTTTAAACTTGGAATTATATAGTTTTTTGATATAGAATTAAATATATGAAGACAGTTAAAATCAAGAAATAATATGGGCCAAGCTTGAAAAACAATACGAATTCATACATTGCGCGTTACCAGGTTAACACATCTTTGTATGTACAATCACTAAAGAAAACATGCGATAAGAATGAACCGTTATATGGTTTTTGATATTTTCTGTTCTTTTTAGTTGAAAATTGTGCTTTATTTTTGCGTCATCGGAATTTGAATACGTATGTATTGACACCAAATTTTTAGTTTGCTTTAATATGGCTGAAGGAAAATCACTTTCGGTTGAAGGGAAAGCAGCTTTCAATAATTGTAACATCAAAAAAACTTGTACACAATTTCTTTCGTCGGAGTACTGCCGAAATAATAAAGGCGGTAACAATAAAGTGATTTTCGATGTCAGCAAGCAAACAATTTTGAGAAAAGCATCCAACTCTCATGTATCGACCGCCAAGATCCAGTAAAATTCTGGAGTTAAAGTGAGCTTATCTACTGTTTAAAGGGTGTTAAGGAATGCTCCATATTTGAAATTATTTAAACTAAAGAAAAAACTATGACTTAAGATTACACGATTACATTTTGCACCGGAGAATATGGCGATAAAGTGATTAGTGCTATGTTGTCTTTTCAGACGAAAACAAATTAATTTTGAAAGGCCGATGGATACAATTATTCTTTCCATGATCTTCGGAAGGAATAACGTTGGACCGAATTACTTTAGAAATTGTACGAATCGCTACACAATCGGATCTTAGAGATCATTCCCAACCAACAACCAATGTTTAAACTAGATAATACAAAAGTTTAAAAATATGTTCGCGGTAAAAATATTAAAGAATACTAAAAAGGGTGATATGTGCGAACTAGATGACCTAATTTAAATTTAATTAAAAATTATTAACAAGTAAGAAAGGACTAATTTTGGGATGTAACCGAACATTTTATACTCTTGCAACTTGCAAGAATTAAAGCAAATAAAATACCCCTGAAGGTATTTCCTCTGCTTTGCTCATTGCAAGTTGCAAAAGTATAAAATGTTGAATCGAACATTTTGAGCAAAGCAGAGGAAATACCTTCGGTTCCACCACGCTTTTCATTGATTCAGTAATGTTTACAATTTCATCATGGATAGATATATAGCAAGAACAACGTCTACAAATTATTCAATTATATTATCAAAATAATCGTTTTCTAATTACAACTTTTTGTGCGCTTTTACCATTTTATGGCCATAATAATCGCCCACCTGTGCTCGCTATTCATCGAATTGTTAAAAATTTCGAACGTACATTTTCTTTACATAATGTTCAAGTACCAATAAGACAAATAACCGCTCGAAGTAATGAAAGTGTTGCTGAAGACCGTAATTTGCTATTGCACTAGAAGTCTCAAACCACAAAATGGCGGATTTTGAGAAAGGATTTGGGCTTTCATCCATATAAAATTGTTCTCACTTAAGAACTGAAGTCATTGGACCACCGTAAACGTCATGAATTTGCTCATTTTGCCTTGGAACAACTTGAAAACGATTTTTTTAAAAAATCATATTCTCCGATGAGGCTCACTTTCATCTGAGTGGTACGGTAAATAAACAAAGCTGTCGATTCTGGTGCGAAGAAAATGAACAAATTATTCATGAACAACCGTTATATTCATCTAAATTGACAGTTTGGTGTGGTCTTTGGTCTGGTAGAATCAACACCGTTACTGTCAATGGAGAGCGGCATACAAGTAGATCGATGATAACCAACTTTTTATTGCCGGGTTTTTATTGGAAGAAGTTGATCTTGACAACATATGGTGCCAACAAAATGGGGCTACGTGCAACAACCGAATTATTGCGAGAAAAGTTTGGAGATTCGAAAATTTCAAGATATTGTGATTTAACACCATTAGACTACTTCTTTCGGGGTTATTTGAAGTAATTGGTCTTTAGCAATAAACCAGACTCCTCAAGAAGTCAATATTGAACGTGCTATTTATGATATACGACTTAATTTAGTGGAAAAATTTCTGCTCCTTTTTGAAAAAAAATCATATCACTCTCATTGGAAAATACTTTATATAAATATAACATATAATATATGTATAGTTATATATAAGTATAACATATTGTGGTGAACACGAATACCAAAACAAATCAGAATCGACGATAAACTGCCAGAAGCAACTAGACAGCGAATTCGTAGTTGCCAGAATGTTCTAGTAGCGAACTTTTGTTAAAAATTTACTATATATGGGCTGCCGGATTTCGCAGCAGGTACAGTTCTAATTATCTTTTTATAAAACCAAGCACTAAACACGCCAGAGACATTAAATTTTATCTCTGGGATGGTATGAGATGACTTTATAGGAACCGCGTTCAAAATTAGTCAGTGGGCGTGGCAACGCCCGGTGCATAACGTTATTTTCATATTTCTATGTTATAGTGCGAAAATGGGCGAAATCGGATTACAACCACGCCTATTTCCCCTATAAGACCATTTAAAATTCCACCTGATTCTTTCACTTTCCACTATGCATATCAAGCAACAATGATTGTATCGGGGTAAAACTTTGCGTGAATAATACGTTTAAAGTATGCCACTTTGTGACCAAAAATTGTCTATCTAATCTGAGTCGATATGTGAATATGCAGATACCCAGCGGAGAAGAAATATAGCAATTTAAATTTAGAATTTCCTTAGTCATATCGAAAAGTTAGGTAAAAATAAAATGTTTGCAAATTAAAAGATAAATGATTAATTATTTCATAAAATTCGTAATATTTCCATACCAGATGTAAAGTAGTTTATAACGTGCTGCAATGTCTTCTGAGTATTTTTTATGTATGATTGATACGCACATACTACATAAGTACTCATATGTTTGACGCTTGATCTCTATCACGGTATTGAGGCACAGTAAAAGTTATTCGCAATTGGTTTGTTCACTTCTAGTGCCATAGCAAATACAATAAATCAGCGGCATTCAGCATATTATAAACATTGAAACCATATACATATTTATGTATGCTCTAGTTGTTGATTTCCATTGAAATTTGTTGCTATTTGGTTCAAGTTCGATGACATGTTAACCAAGAGAGCTTGATCAATTATTCATAAGAGCTGTTGATTGAACAGTAAGTAAAGTATACTCTTATATAAATATATGTTTAAAAACGTCAATACACATATAAATAGACAGTATGATTTGTATTTGTATATACTTGTAAGTAATCGGTGTTTCAAATAGCCATCTGATAAGGCCATTAATGCCTAGTTTGTATTTGTATCGGCAGCTTGAGTATACATAGATATTCTCTAATTTTATGTGTACATGAAATATATGGTCCCTTTAGTATTCTACTATTAGAGGCATTCTCTCTTAGTTTTAGAGCACTGTTTATGCCAATTTACTTGCTAAATGTTATTCGTCTCTACGTCATGCGAACCGACCATTTTTCAAGGCTTTGCTGAATCTAATATCGGCTATAGGAGCACTAAAAGCTATGAACCCAGTGTATGTCAAAAGACGCTGTGAAATACGCTTACAAATGAAAACATCATAGAAATCCTTGAAGTGTTTTAAGTTAACCATAAAATGAAGTCGAGCGAGATCACTGACACTCCATAAATATTTAAGAAACGTGTTGGACATGTTCAGAAATGTTCGGGTTTGTGAAAGATCAATCCAAAGTGTGCTTACAACGGACAAATAACAGAAACTAATTTACGAAGATTGCTTGGAGCTGTTCATTTGTGGTAATCCCGATACGTGCGGAGAAATGGTACTGTGGATAAATGGCTCGATCATTTGATACCGATATCCAATCGACAGTCGAAAGATTGAGCGGACTGCGCACGATGAATCGAGTCGAATCGGAAAACAGTAACAACTTAGGCCATTGTGTACTCAATGAACATTCACATGCTTAACATTCACTGTTTTGACCTCAATCTGCACCTATGCAAATTAAAATATGTATGTACATATATGTAAGTACTCTCTAAACTTTGTTTACATAAATACATATATGTACATACATTCATTTACATGCAAAATACAGGAGTAGTGTTTATGTATGTGTAGGTGCGAACATACTCCGAAATTTAATAAATCAAAACTTCAAAATCTATTTCTGCTTTGCATTCAATTAAATTCATATAAACATTGTAAACAATAAATTAAAAAAATGATGGCAAACAATTCGCAAAAGTCACATACACACATACACCTATAAATATAATTTACCCCACAAGAAACTGCTGATAGGTTCACCAATGAAATCGCACTGTTATTGTTAAAATGAGGCACTTTCGAGTTATATTGCTTACTATAGCTTAACACACATGTAAGAATTCAATAGCTGCATTCTTTAGTAATGTCACCACTGACAGTCAAATGAACAGTAAAATTACTGTCAATGTTTACGATTTTTCCATAAGCAAATTTAAGAGGAGCAAGCATGGAATCAAATCAAAATTTCTTTTTATAAAAGTCAAAACTGACAATTTTCAGCTTTGATGGTTTTATGATCAGCAATGGTGAATCAATTCCGAATATCCATGGGTTAAAGAAAGATTCAAAATCACACATATGCGTTTTTTTACATCAGATTTTGCACAAGGCTTTTGCGTGCTGACAAAATTTTCTCAGCTGTGATCTATCACCGATCAGATGACTGTCACTGTTCTTGTAGGGTAATTGCCTTATCAGTGAGTTGAGCCAAGAATAAAAAGGTTTGCAAAAACACTCATAAACATGGGATCAGCAAGAAACAACAAAGTATTATATATAAATAATATTCATAAATATGATATACGGTGCGTTTGTACTCGTATACACATCTTTGGATGCGTGATAGATTTAATTGGGGTTAATAAAATAGTATAAATTTACTACTGATGACAGACAAGCAGACATTTGATATGGAAAGATATATATATACAAGTACATATATACATATTTTTATTATTATTTTTGCAATAGTGAGCCGAATGCATAATGTGTATTTATTTGTGTATTTACACACTTCTTTTCATTCACAACACTGGCGATCAAGAAGTGCCGGTATGGGCGTTTCTTGATGAATAGAGATCCGCTTGCTGTTCAAATTGAAATTAATGTCTGGTTTCCTTCATTATTAATACAACAAATTACCGATTGCTCTTAAATTTAGACACAAAGGATCATAGTTACTTAAACTACAGTACAATACAGCATATTTTTGTAAGTAAAACACTGTCTACTTCATGTTTCTTTAAACTGATTACTTACGAAGCATATTAAAAACTACATTGTATTTTTTCAGATCTGTGGAAAAATGTAAGACTTAACTTTAGTGTGCCCATTTCTGTCAATATACCGAATATTGGGTGCGTTCGAGCTAAGTAATAATTGCAGCAGTACAGCTACCGTGTTGCATATTTGCTGATACTCTGCTGATGTGCAGACAAAAATTTAGTGTTGCCGATTATTTGCATAAATTGCGTGCAAAAATGACAGCAGAACACGATGCTGTTGCAAGTGTTGCCAAAAATTCACGCAGAACGTGAT
The DNA here is from genome assembly GCF_042242935.1 of Bactrocera oleae. Lineage (NCBI taxonomy): Eukaryota > Metazoa > Arthropoda > Insecta > Diptera > Tephritidae > Bactrocera > Bactrocera oleae. The sequence continues at coordinate 21,948,437 of NC_091538.1, forward strand.
ACTTTGACAAATTTGCAACACTGCTGTCGTGATTGTCATCTCGAACGCACCCATATTTGCAATTTGACGAACTATCTAATTTACGAGTACAGGCGGTTGATATTTGGTTTTTCGGCTTTATTTCGCTGAGTGAATAATGCATAACGATCATCAACTAATTATTGCCTTGTTAGTCCATGTCGCGAATTATCGAAAAGAATTCATGAAATTTTTTACATTTAAATTAAATTTTCTATAAATGACTGCAAACAACCCTGACGGGACCTTAATGCCCTCATGCTGAAATATGTACTTATGTATATCTTTCTGATGGGATCTGCGATGGGAGGGCACCTGACAACACTTTAACTCGTTTTTTTTTTTAAACATTTTCTGATTTGGATCAAAAATTTAGAAATCATTTTGTTTGTATTCAACCCATTAGTGCGCAGACGAAACTAGTAAAGGTAGAATGATGAAATTTTGTACTCCCACCATTTGGAAAATTAATTTTCTCACTTTTACAGAGCGTCCTTTATTAAGGTCTACCGCGCATTGGATAAGGTATCCGTCGTATTGAATAAACACGCATATTAGAGAATATGGTTACAATTATTTCTATCTAAATTATGCTCGTATTTTAGATTACATACACACAAATTAAGTATTTTTTCTCCTCTTAAGAAGTACCGTGCAAGACGAGCGCCCTTTTTTCCTCCTCTTAAGAAGTAGGGCTGTAATACTAGCTTTGAGCGCGCGAACCGTGCAATCAAAGTTAGTCAAGGAGTGTCTGTCCTCACTAGAGATAGCATCTGGCTATTTCAACATCAGGCTCGTTTGGGTGCCTGGTCACAGCGGAATCGCTGTTAACTGCAAAGCCGATGAGCTAGCCAGGGGGGGCACCCTTGCCCCGCTCACATCGGAATGGGATCGAGTTGGATCTCCGTTAACGTCTTGCGTTCTAGCTTTGAATCAGTTGACCTAGCGTGCACTCAGCAGACGCTGGTCGACGACCAACTCCTGTGCGACCGCGAGATCCTTCTGGCCAAGAGTGGAGCGCAGGAGGTCGGAGAAACTTCTCGCCCTGCGCAAAGTGCATCTCGCCGCTATGGTAGGAGTTCTCACTGGACACTGTCCAATGGGCACTCATGCGGTACGGCATAGAGTACTACCCGATGCTAGTTGCCAAAGCTGCATGGAGGAGGGCGAGGTGGAAACATCCTGGCACTTTCTCCTTCAATGTCCGGCTTTCGCTAGGCTAAGATTGAAATATTTCGGCAATCACACTTTTGGCGGACCTGAGTACTTAGCCGAAATGGATATTGGCCGCCTTAACAAGTTTGTTGCAAGCACAAAACGTTTCGTCGACTTATAAGGGTCTTTTGATCCAGATTATAGGAGTTTTGTAGGTATCACAACAGACCGGCGTCTTAAGCTGTCCAAGTGGGATCCTTCTTGGGATCGACCTCCTAATCTAACCTAACCTAATCCTCTTAAGAAATATTTACATTATAGAAAGCCATAAAGAATTCTTTCGGATGAAACGGGCATTGATATTTTACGCAAATGTACTAGGACTTTTGCCACAGTAGCCGCAGAAACGTTATTTGGGTACTGAATAAACGAGGTTGCGCCTTTTTTACTCCATACAGCTCTAACAAAGATCTAAACAATTCCTTTCTGAAATTCAGCAGGCTAGCATATTTCGAATAATTTGAATGAACTTTCCCATAAGGTGCCAAGCGTTTGTAATACTCGTAGATGCATCCAATAAATAAGAAAAAGTAAGCGAATACCATTTACGTTGCCTCATTTGATGTGTATACACTGACCATTTGGTCTAAAAGGTCCACACCGCCCACACCTTTATTGCAGTTAGCGTACATTTGAAGTTGAGCAATACTAATTTTTGCAATTTTTTCTTTTGACCATTGAAGAAATGTGGTTCCTTCCACGGCATTAAATGTTGTGGCCATTATAACTATTTGATGATCTTTCCAAACGCATACTACAACTAAAGAATACGTAAACAGCAATCAAAATATATTTTGTAGATTTTAAAGTAAACTAATTTCTGTAAACAATTCCGCCCAACACAACATAAATTTCCAGCTGGGTAAATTCAGGGGAACGAGCTTCTGATGAGCATAGATATTTGTTTCACTAACGATTTTACAAACCAAATAGTCGCTGAAAAAAAGTTGAAAGAAATCAAGTGGACTTTTGCATTGCTGCGATTCCTCAGAAATGCCGATAGGAGAACACGATTGAACAATTACTTTTGTTGGAGCCAATACAGTTTTACGCCAAATCGATTTTAATATTAGTTGAAGTTTTTGCACAAATTTGTGGCTCAGTAGTATTTTCTTCATTCAATTGACAAGTGCGAGATTTGTGGCTATATATTCCAGAATTATTTTAAAAACTTGGGCCATTATACAAATTCGATGACCGGTGCTAATATTTGTTAAGTACGTAATATTTGTAACTACATACATATGTACATTGATAAATCAGTTTCCGGAGGCCATCTCTTCTTCTTTGTGGGAGGATCCGAAACACCTCTGGTGTCACTCAAAGCATCAGAATCATGTTCATCCATTGTGATGTGCCGAAATATTGCTTCAGTACTTATCAAACGACGTTCGACATGGTTGAGAGCAGAAATAATTTGAGCATTTTCGGCATCTGACTCATCATCGCAATCAGATTCCACTTGTGAAGTTTATTTTGAAGCCATATATGTAAATATATGGTATCTGTGGATATTATGTTTTCATCTTCGTTTCCATCGATTACTTCCTCCAGGATATCCAAAACTTGATGCAATTTTGGATTATTTCTAAATAAAAATTACTAAAGTTTGCGTGCTTTTTTTCTTAACTTAATCAGTGCATAGTATTGTGTGCGCAGTGGCCTTAAAACGCACGCTACGTATTTTCAAAAGTAACACAAAAATTTCAATGGTAATTGATTGCAAATTATACTAAAGATGATTGATAATTTTCGTCGAAACGCCTTAAACCTATAAAAAATCTGCTTAAGTACTTTATTTATATTACCGCTATTTCATCTGGATATCTAAAGGTGTTGGATCCAAGACATTTGATTATATTTAGTAGATTTTAATTAGTACGTTGGTCGTGAAATTACCAAATAGCAATTTTTCAAATGGATAATAATGGCAATTTTAAGGAATCTGAAAATTTATTTTAGTTACAAAAGCGCAGCATTAAGCATACATATTACAATTGTAAATATTCGTTCAAACATATTAATACACAAAGAGACAAGAGGTACTCACTGATAACACTAACCGGTTTGCTTTGAATTATAAAAACCTTATATACCCCCACAATTATTATATCTATATGTATACCTACTGTCTATGAGTATGTCTGTATGTATGCCTCAATGTGGTTATCAGCAATTGGCATTAGTGTAAAACAACAGGTTATCTCGTTGCCTCATAAATCCCGCTCCAGTAAGCGTTCAGTGCTTCTTATTTGTTATTCAGCATCTGCGTGGTAAATCCTTGAAAATGGTATAAAACAACCGCATACATTTTGGCAAATTCAATATCAACGACATATTCGCATAAATTAGCAACATTTAAATATATTTTGTTTATCAACTTAACGATGAGCAGTGATTCGGCTACTGCTATTTTATACGTCTCACATTAATTTCACCATTAGCATATCAACTGACATAGTGTTTCAACTGACTGATTGATTGACTGATGAATATTCCTGAGCAACACATTATTTCGCAACAAAAGAAAATGGAGGTTCTGAAATTCGCAATATTTTAATTGTGTATCAACGTAACTCTCGAATAATCTGTTCCTACAAATTAATATGAAGTACAAAATTAATAATTTTATAACAATAGTACTACTGAAAAAGCTTTTATCACAGCTAAAACTACTATCAGAACTATTCCAAGTTAAAATTTACACAAATTTTATGATCAGATCGCTTACCACACTTACATTTTGTTATCTTTGTTACATCTATCAAACTCATTTACTATTTACACCATAATTCTGAATAAAATATTTCCCAAATCACTAAACTACGATTTATGTTACCACCCCAATTTAATAGAATAATTCTGAATCATATACAAATTTTCTGTAAATTGAAAAAGTTGTCCATTGTAGTGTCTTTCCATTGTTTTGTTCCAAATTTTATCGAATGATCAAGTAAACATTGATCAAGAAAGTAAACGAAATGGAAAGTCCATTGAACAAATGTACCAAATAGAAAGATGTACATACATACATATGTAAATAAGCACAGAATTCCAAATTGTTGCATAATCATTTTTTCTACTTATATTAAAATATGTTTTCTATAATGCAATAACCAGAAAAGAGAATTATAATTATATTTATGCATAGGTTAAAATATGCGCATATAAATGCTTGAAAAAAGAACATCAGCTAACGAAAACGTTATTAATTGGCATATTATTATTTAGGTGAAGAAACCGGTACAGGAAATGCATTGACCTAGATGGAGATTATGTCGAAGAATAAAGATATATTTTCATTCAAAAAATATTGTTCAACTGTAGGGCCAACGACTTTTCAGCCCATGTAGTATGTAGCAACTTTTTATTGTAGAATACAATACTTGAATTTTATTCTTGTATTGCATAAATGCATTCAATACAATCTTGAATAGGATTTATACCCTGAATAAGGTGTATTAAGTGTGTCACGATGTTTGTAACACCCAAAAGGAATCGTCGAAGACTCTTTAATATATACGTATACATGTATATAAATGATCAGCATTACGAGCTGAGTTGATTTAGACATATCCCTCTATCTGTTCGCCAGTCCGGCCATCCGTCGGTCTGTATATACGCGAACTAGTACCTCAGTTTTGGAGATATTACTCTGAAATTCGCACACTTTCTCCCCAAGAATCTGCTTATTTCTCGGAAGCGCCTATATTGGACCACTATAGCATATAGTTGCCAAACACCTGTTTATTTGGAAAGATATCTTCACGATATCTAGCATGGATCCTTGCCCAAGGCAACGCTACGAGCGAATTACTATAGCCATACAAACTGAACGATCAAAATCAAACTCATGTGTTAAAAACTTTTTAATTTGACGAGATGTCATCCCGAAATTTGACATGCATTATTGCCCAATACAACATATTTGAAAAAAAATCATTAAGCTGCCATACAAATTGAACGATCAAAATCAAGTTCTTGTGTGGAAACTTCTTTATTTGTGAAGGGTATTCTAGCTTCGGTACAACGGCAGTTAACGTGGTTTTTTGCTTTAAATGTGATTACAGTACATATAAGCAATTTCAATTATTGGTTTTCGTTTAAAATAGAAAACTATTTTAACGATAATTGTAATTTTCTTTGTAATTGTGGGAAATAAATATTCCAAATTGACAGTGTGGAGTATACAATGACTTGACGCGATGTAATCTGATCCGACTTGTTGTGTTCATCACACATTGCGGCCTTCCTCAACGAATTCAATTTCACTCTCAAGATTTTTACCCCCTGAATCCCCTCTTTTGATCAATACCCAGTCTTACGGTGCGATTAGACATGGCTAACATTTTTATCCCCTCGCAACTTGTTGCTACAGAGTATAATAGTTTTGTTCACCTAACGGTTGTTTGTATCACCTAAAACTAATCGAGTTAGATACAGGGTTATAAATATATAAATGGTCAGGATGAAGAGACGTGTTGAAATCCGGGTGACTGTCTGTCCGTCCGTCCGTGCAAGCTCTAAATTGAGTAAAAATTTAGATATCTTTATGAAACTTGATAGACATGTTTCTTGGTACCGTGAGACGGTTGGTATTGCAGATGGGCGTAATCTGACCACTGCCACGCAGACAAAACGCCATTAATCAAAAACAAATAAATTGCCATAACTAAGCTCCACAATAAGATACAAGACTTGAGATTTGGTACACAGGATTACATTAGGGAGGGCCATCCTCAGTTTTTTTTAAAGTAGGTGTGGTCCCACCCTAATAGGTTTAATGTGCTTATCTCCTAAACCGCTAAAGCTATAATAACAAGATTCACTGGCACTGGTACTGTTAAAAAATACTACTTGTAAAAGCGCGATAAACCAAGCACTAAACACGACAGAAACATTAAATTTTATCTCTAGGATGGTATAAGATGACTTCATAGGCACCGCGTTCAAAATTAGACAGTGGCCGCCCCAGGTAAAAACCGATATCTTGGGATCTGCTCAATCGATTTCAACCAAATTCTGTACTTAACATTCTTCATTACAACCACGCCTATTTCCTATATTTCTAGTATGCAAATCAAGTAACAATGATTATATCAGGGTAAAACTTTGTGTGAATAATACGTTTAAAGTATGCCACCATGTGACCAAAAATTGTCTAAATCGAACCAAAACTGTTCAAGCCCCAAGTACTGAATATGTAGACCCCAGTGCCTATAGTTGACCTCATACCGAAAATATCGGTCAATTCAGAAAGAAATCTCAAACGAGTATACTACAAGTATATGACTTTGCGAGAGTATAAAATGTTCGGTTACATCCGAATTTAGCCCTTCCTTATTTGTTTCGACTACTTTTGCTTTAAAAAAAATTATTTTTCCTTGAAAACGATCGTAAACAATATACTTCAATATCTTAAGACATAAAAGATAAGTTGGTCCTGGGATATACATATGCAAATTTTCGGGAAAAATTTGAAATAAATAATATAAAAGTGATTTTCTCCGGCAACATAGGAACATTTTTAAGCTAAACTATGATGAATAAGAATATATTAAATTTCTTATATCAATAAACCATACTAAATCTTGTCATCCATTGAAAAATGCAGAACTGCATACACGCCCCAAAGATGTTTGCAGAATTGTTAAGAAAAAGCGTATTGGTGTTCGAGTTGTCAACCAACAAAAGAGTAGCAGAAATAACAAAACATTATAAAAGCAGGTATATTTTTTTATACTAACACATTTTAATCGTATAGAACGAAATTCGTGTAAGACTCGAACACGTCGATGAGTACGTCGAGGGTTTTAGCTCTGTTTGAGACTACTCTTGAATGCTCCTGTTATCTGAAAACTCAAAAATGTAAAGGGAAATTCCCTTTGTTAAACATAGGGAGTAACTGAGAACAGATGGTCGAGCACAAGACTTTCCAACAAACACCCTAGAAGTGGCTTTAGTGACGACTGGGCGCGGTATATAATAGGACTGGCATATACAAGTCCGAGTTAAAGAAATACAAGAGAGCCTCGTGCACATCCTTCTGCGGAAGTGTTGAGGACTGAGTCCGCAAGGTTTAAATGCATGCTTGCGAAAAAATCCTACTCCACTGGGGTATCTAAGAAATGCTGATGGTAAATGGAACATAGTAGTATTGAGTAGTCGTTAAGTCTACTTCTAGATGCTCACATTCCGTTGAACCATTCCGGCAAAGAATTCACACTGGGGGAGCTTTGGGAGGGCTGTACAGCCATCTTGTACCTTCTGTTGAATTCGTTTAAACCTTTAAAGTCCCCGGTGCAACTCAAGGTGTCATGCAGCTGGCTGCTCCCATCAAAGGATTCCAGGCCCATTAGTCTATCCTCGTTTCTAAGGAGCAGAATACAGAGGGCTAAACTGTTAAGGTAGGTTGGTCGATACTGCTCTGTACGCTGTAGAGTCATGGATGGAGGAAGCCCTAATGCACAATGAAAAATTTACGGTAGGCACCTTTCTCGACATCAAGGTAGGTTTTAGCAATGTGCGGCGGGAGGCGGTGATTAAAGCCCTCGAAAAGTTTGAGGTGGAATCGGACCTCAAGCACCTCATATATAGCCTTATTTGCGACGTAGTGGTCGTCGCGAATGGGGTAGTACAAAAGCTTCTGGAAGGGTTAATAGGGACACTCCACAGGATGCGGCTGATCTGCATCCTTGTAATAAATGATCTACTCAAAGAACTCGAAGAACGAGTCGGGTGATAGCTTACGCTGACTACGTTGCTCTTAGGGTAAAAGAAAAATTTTTAACTACCGTCTACGAGCTAATCGAAGGGTTTAGCCGTCAACGCTAGTAAAACTGAAATGGTTTTATTTACCAGGAGATATAAAATCTTAGACGTTCCTCTTTCGGAGGCTTATGCTTTCAACCTGTTGCTAAGGGGAAATACCTTGATAGAAAGCTTTCATGGTTGCGATTGGTTGGTATTGAGAAGAGAGTAGGGAAGGCATCGGTTGCCTTATATAGCTGTAGAGAAGTTATAGAGAAGAGGTAGGGATTCTATGAAATCGTAGTCAATCTAATAATATTCTGTAAGAACCTGAACCATCGCACTGAGTTTAGGCTACCAGACCACTGTAAGACAGAAGTGGCTGATATTAAGGTAGCAGGGAACATACTGCTCCGAAGTGCAACCTCTTTCAGGAAAGTGAGCATTCACTTCGACATCAAAAACAAAGTAATAGTTCCAAGCATTTTAATGCAAAAACAATACTTATTTTAAAGAAATGTATTATTTTGAACTACCAAAATCTTCTATACATTTTTTGCATAAAAACCACTCACCTTAATAAAATATTGAAGCACTGTAAATAAGAATTTGTCAAATATCTACGCCAATATCACTGCACTTGTCCCGTTCAACTCAACTGAAACTTGAACTTTTCAACCAACAATTAATTTGATCGATTTCACAACACTCACGAAACTTCGTTCAATAATGATCAACGAAGTATTTTGTGTTTTTATTGTCAATATTTTTATCAAGTGCTGTTCGAAATCTATGGATTTCCGTTTACATAAATTATTAAACATAAAATATATTTGTAACTTTTTTAATTTCGACTTAAGGTTGCCATCCTTCGCCAGTGCGACAATCTCGAATTTTGTATGACAACTTTTAGATGCGTCGAATGGATATTTCGGGTTTCTTTTATTTCGATAGGGTGGCAGTGTATATGGTGGCACTTTCATAACTCTGACCATACAAGGTTCGCAAACAAAAACACTGTACTCTCACAAATTTTTAATTGAGCCAATATTTAACAAATAAAACGAATGGTTTTTCACAGTTATTTTATTTTATTTTTTAACACGATTATACAATGTTAGCTGTTTCCTTTTTTTTACTATTTTTCGTGGCTGTCCTTTCGCAAATTTGCATTATTTGTCTGCTGACGTATGCAAGGCATGAATATGACCCTTGAAACCAAATAATTAATGTTCCGCGAATGTTTTTCACTCAACGCTAAAATTTTCGATTAAATTTTTATACGAACTTAGCGATTTTTCATTTGCAGAGATTTTCCTTTTAACAATAATAGACACTTTTACGGCGTCTCGACATCAAATACGTTTTCACTCGGATAAAACACATATCAGTAGATATTCATTTGTATATACGTACATACATATTTATATACAAGCATGTATGCGCTTGTATATTATATGATCCGAAGACACTACGCAAAATTAATGTAGACAAATTTGTATGTATGAATGTTCGTGGGTTAAGTTGGTTTGTCTGGACCAGCTGACTTGCGTATGATGATCTTCTTGTTCGGTTCAGTGATCCACAAAAATACTGTCGTTGCTTGGATATTTTATGTTGCGTTGACTACTGAACGGCTGCAAAAACTCTGTACGACTGCCTACTCGCTCATCGTGTAGGCCGATTTATGCTTTTCTTTCTGCAGCCAGCTCTACGTGCCATTTCGCCAGTTCTCGCACTGAGATGTTTTCGAGCTCAGCGCTGGGAGATAGTCGCCTAGATAGGCGTCGTTGCTTTGAGCATACAATTATATAATTTGAAGTCGCTCCCAAATCTATTGCGGCGAATTTAGTTGGTTGATAACACATACTCATATTAAACATACGATAATCTTCTTACCACAAAATATTAACTTATACTTGGCCTTGCCATAAGTTCTGTTATAAGTTCAGGCCGTTATAAAAATGAAACTATAATAATTTTTTAATACATTTAATTTCATTTAATAATACCATACCTATATATGGTACATATATTATATTAAATGAGCGATGTACAAAATTTTATTCGAAATGCTCACTTTTTGGTTTCACAAAAGCCTTCAAACTATTCGGCAATTAGCGGCGCGCACATTGGGTATTCGACAGGCCATGTTCTCCAACTCTGATCACAAACTGTAGTCTAAAAGATTCAAATCTGAACTTCCAGACGGTTTATCATCTGTAGCTATGAAACCAGGAATATTTATTTTAAGCCACTGCTGGGTGGTTTTTACCTTGTGTGCTGGGGCAGAATATTGCTGAAACCTTTAATGCTCTCCATCGAAGATTACTCTTATTAAAAACTTCTTCAGCAGTGACAAGTTTTTCATATTTTTACAGATAATTTTATGGCCGTTGACCGCGTATAACTGAAGAAGCCTCTGGCATTTTTTTAGCCTAATTTATTTCAAGCGCGTTGTCCATCTTCTGACCAGTCGGTATATCCATTCCGCTTCACATCATTTTCTGCTTTCTAAGGGGATTTTTGCAAATGCGTTCGTAAATAATTTTTTATGGGCAATAATATTCCAACGGTTACCCTCCTCCCGCCCAAACGGTGCCAGAGGCACAGTCCGCATACTTCCGGAATTAATTGGCAGGGTAATAAAAGACAAGAGAGTTTTTTAAGCGTCGAGATCTAAAATTGCTCAGCTACAGAAACAAAAATTTCAACAACTAAGAGTTAAAATTACGTTATAAAAAATTTTTACGAATTTATTTATTAAGAGAAAGCAATACAGTATTTTTAATTTTAAAAAGTGAGTCACAAAAGTGAGGCTTGCACAGATCTACAGGGAAAGCACAACGTCTTATATTTTCTGAGATTCAATTGAAAAAATAAATTTAAGTTTATGTACGAGAGTCGAAAAGTTTACTTCATCGAAAGCTTTGCTAAAGTCAGTATATACAACATCCGTATGCTTAAGTTCCCTAAAATCCAATGATACATGGTTCACAAATTCAAGCAAATTTGTTAAACTACATAGATTTCCCTTTACGAACATGCTGAGAACAAAAAATTAATGAAGAAATCGAAAAAGTTTTTTGGACTGCGATAATAGATTCAAAAACTTTAGCGTTGCTGATATTTTGTTTTGCAATTCCCCTAAAGTCATATGAAATCAGGCCAAGTTAAATTGCTGAGGACGATCACACCTCATAAATTTCACTTGCCTACACTTATGTAAGGCAATCACAGCAATTTTATTTAGCCCCCACTCCATTGTTAATAAGCCAAAAACACTGAACTGATTATTAAATAGGGTCATCCATAGGGTCATCCATTTTCAAATGTTGGCCTTGGCTACGTCTCAGATGGTCCATCCGTTGAGTCCAACTTTCGATGACTTGTTCGAGCATTTTGACTGGTAACTGGCGAATGACATATCCCCACAGAAAAAAGTCGGTGTGATATCAAACAATCTTGGTGGCTAATCGAAAGGCCCAAATCGTGAAATTATCTGCTCACCGAAGTGTTCTCTAATTAAATCTGTTGATTGATGCGATGTGTGGAAAGTGGCGCCGTCTTGTTGAAACTAAATGTCGCCGAGATCACGAGCTTCAATTTCAGGCATCACTCAGTTATTATGGCGCGATAATGGTCGCCATAGACGGTTACGTTCTCACCATTTTTGACGAAATATGGACCGATGATTCCACCGGCCCACGAACCATACCAAACCGTTGTTTTTTCTGGATAAAATAGCAGCTCTTAAATCTCCATTGAGCCAGAAATGGATCCTTCACTGAACGAAATTCGGATATTCTTGGAACTTTTCAAGAGCCCATAGAGCGAAGCGATGTTGCTTGGCATGGTCGAGCGACTTCAGTTCTTGCACAAGCTGTATTTGGTATGCTTTCAATTTAAGATCTCGACGTAAAACGCGCCAAGTCGTTCCATACGTCAGTCCGAGTTGCTGCGAAAGGCGCTGAAATCGTCTTCGTGTACACTCTCAGCTACGGCCGCTATATTTTCTTCACTGCGTGCTGGACGTGATCTATTCGGTCGAATATTATCCAATAATGAATGCTGGGCCTCAAGATGGGTGATGGTGTGCGAATAGTACGCTCAGTAGGCCGATTATATTGACCATTAGTTGAGTAAAGCGCGCGAAACACATTGTTTACAAAACGTGAATTTTCGTAATAAAGTTCACTCACACGTGATCTGTCAAAAAAGGCTATTGAAAAAAGTACCTCTACTTGGATCAGCCGTTATTTAGTTAATTTTACTTTTGAAATGTGATAAAATTCTATTATATATTATTGTCAGTAGCTGTATGTGTAAGTATATAAGAAGATAATTTAACGGTATTTTTTTTTTTTATTATCCAGATTATTAGCCATGTTCATACTGTCGGTATTAGTTCTTAAACAATTTGTTCTACCTTTGGTTATTGTAGCTTAAGTGGTTTAGGTACATAAAACCTCTTAGAAGGCGGGGCCACGCTCACTTTTTCAAAAGTTTTTGCTCACAGGAGTCCCTTACTACTGCGATCCCCTATGCCAAATTACAGTTCTGTATCTTATTTGTGTGCTTAGTTATGGAAATTTATAGGTTTTCCTTTAATGAGGTTTTGTGGGCGTGGCAGTAGTCCGATGGCCCCTATCTACGAAATCGTCCTTATTGTTTTTGCCGAAGAACATGTGCACCAAGTTTCCTTACGATATCTCATTTTTTACTCAATTTACAGTTAGCACAGACGACGAAAGGACAGACGGACTGACATCTGGATTTCAGCTTGTATCGTCATCCTGATCATTTATATATATAAACCTATATCTATCTCTATTAGTTTGAGGTGATAGAAGCAACCGTTTGGTGAAAAAAACTACCATACTCCGTAGTAATATGTTGCAAGAGTATAAATATATGTAACATATATAATATATGTATGTAAAAAAGAAACTCTTCCATATATTGTAACATACTCATATTGCACACATAAATCTACCTTTTGCTAGGAAAAGAGCAAATTTGCAGTAACTCACAAGCTAATTTTATTGTGGATACTGGAGATTCATTACTATTATTTGTACTAGTCAATTTGTCTTTACAGTATTTATGGCTATTTTAGAGCTATTGACATGTTTGTGCTTTCAATTTGTATTTCTTGCCTAAAATGCATTGCAAATTTTGAAATACATGTATAACGAATTCAAAGTAATGGTTTTTCGAAAATAAATATAATAATAAATTTGTTTTCTTTATCATGATTCTTATATAACTTATTTGCTTCAAGAAAAAGTAAACTAATGTATTATATTAAAATATTTGGAATGACTATAATATACAAAGCAATAAACCAAACTATTTTCGTTGATTGCATTTAAATAACGTTTCTGGAGATTTACTCAGAGATATATAGAGGTTTCAGATATTCGGGCATTATGTAATGTAGAATGGGAGAAAAAATGCCTAGTCGTCCAGGTTCCTTCCCTATGTGTCATCTGAAAAAGAGAACATTGGCGAATTGTATACAAGAACACACTAACATATGAACTTTCTCGAATATAATATTTCAGATTTGATTGGTTCATACGGGGGAGAACTATTTAATTATTAGATTACACGGCCGCAAAAAAGTAGTTTCCAAAAAAACGCGTTCAAAGTCTTACGTGAAGTTCCAGGCAGCGTAATGATAGAAACTAAAACGGCTAAAATAATTTTAAGAGATATTTTTAAAATTTTAATCTATCGAAATATTAAAAAAAAAATTTCTATAGAATATCTACAATTTATTTACTTTCATACTTTTTTGTTGTGGCATAGTTTTTAAGAATTAACCGTGTCTATGGGTATTTTTTTTTAGTTAAGCGACACATGTTACACTTTTATAAATGCAATAATTGTGCTTAAACAGATCATTAGACCAGGAATATTGGAAATTCGCGATAGGTTGGACGTGCAATTTCTAATTATAAACGCATGAACGTTAAGAGTTTTTCAAAACGTTAAATACATGCTTATATCTTTCTAAGTATTAAGAGAAATGAGCTGTAATGTGGTCAATCGAAAATACAACAGGCATAAAGTAGTAATAGTCAAGCACAATCATAAGAGTTAAAGAGAGGGGTAACCACATAGGTACTCTTTTGTATTGAATTCAACAGGGATCTTTGTTGTTGTTTTCAAAAGTAAAGATTTTTACAAGTACAGATATATGTAGTAGATAGCAGAGAAGTGGCGAGGCCAATCAAAGATACTATAATTACCATAAAGTATTTCAATAAAAAATTTTGATTTAATTACTAGCATTTAAGTAAAATCGGTAATCCCGGAAAGTGGAAGTTAATTCGTATAAAGTCGTATTGATGCATAGTATGTAAGTATATATGATATATGACTGAGCGGAAAATTTTTTACCAGTACAACAATAAATGCACGTAAATTTATTTGCATTCACACATAAATTGTGAACACACAGTAGATGTTTTAGAGACGACCTGATGGGACAAATAGTTTGCATCAGCGCTTATCTGCAATTCAAAATACTTATAGTTAAGTACATACTTTTATATATAAATATAAACATTGGCCAACAGCAGTTTACTTAGACGGCTTTTACACACAGACTCTTTTGACCCTCGTTTTCGGCAAATTCTCTTTTGGTGTCGCTCTGTGCATTTACACGGGCAAAAAGAGTCCAGCAATTCGAGTCTAGTTTTTCTGCATCCCTTTTCACAAAATGTTCGTAAATATTTGTGCGGTTCGACTTCGCAACACTTAGAGCGTGTTGCATATTTCATTTGTATGTTGAGATGATGGAGACACATTTTGCTTGCAATGAATTACCATGAATATGGTAGAACAATATGCTTAATACCTACCCGCTTAATAGTTTCAAAGAAATACTTAAGACAGCAATTCCTGAATCCACCAGAATGAATTGAATATCCGCTACTAATATTTTCAAGGCCAAATTTATTACAGGAATTTCCTAATCTTTAAGTATTAAAAATTCATAATTTCTTTACTCCATAATCTATATTTTAATTTTCTCCTTATTTACAATTTTTCAAAATATTTCTATTATTCTATTGCATATTACATACAAAAAATATATAACAGAATTTAAGTTTGTGAACGAATTCATTTGAAACCGAGCGCTCTTGCAACCGTTCCAAGAATTTGAAAGTGAAAAGGAATGCTGAAAAGGGTAGCAGCGAGCTGTTACGAACAAGAACACAAAGCGTGCTACCCGAACAGGAGTGGCACGGTCGCTTCGTCTTTTCTCGTCGTCCCCTCGCCCACAATAAACCGGTTTGGGTTACAAAAGAGTCCCAATGTAAAAGCACACTTAGATAATAATAAGCTGTTTATTTCCGAAAACATAAGATATCAACAATTTGAAATGCCATATGAGATAGTTTTATTAATGTACAGTACAGTAGAACTCACTTTATGTGTGCGTGTTTTACAGAAAAAGTGGTTAAAAATAATTTACCAAAGCTATGCTTCAAAAGAATTTTAGTCAATCTAACTCCTTAGGCATTAAATTATCGAGTTATTTCCCGTGTTAGTGAATCATAAATATCGATAAAAAGGCCTATTTTATGGGCTGTTAATCTGATAAAGCAGATCTTGTAGGAGAAGCTCGACCAACATCCTTCATGTACCTATGTATGTAGGTATATGTATCTGGTACATATGTACATAAATTTGCAGAAGAGTTTATGAGAAAACTCATCGCTTATTGGCCTATACACTAAACGAGGTATGATAATACTTGGATTTCATAATTACTGAAAGTTATGCAATTTTAAAATTAATTTAACCAAGGACTACTGTAATATTCTTATAAAGACGATGTATACTTGCATTTATGCATATGTATGTATGTATGTTTGTATATATCCTCGTATATGTTTTACTCGCAGTTTATTTCCTTGCGTTATTCAGTCTATGACATTGTTTCTATTCAAAAATTTTCTTTTGGAAAAGAAACTCACTAACGTAAATATCATAACTTGATTAAGTTACATGGGAATTGTGCCAGATTATGATCTTAGTTCTGGATGTTTCTGTAGAGTTTTGTAGCATAATCCCATTATCAAATGTAATAATGCATACATAATACATACTCGTATATACATCCGCACACTCTGTTCAAATGAGGCAGCTTTTGTTGCTCATTATCCAACTTTGCTTTTTGTGTTGCTCATAGCATTTGCACATGAGAACTCGATACGGATAATTTTATGCATTTTCATTTCATGTCATTTTCTTAAATATATTTTGAATTAGCTAATCCCCAATTTTCTCAAATATTTCTGTTATATTAGACAAATATTTTTTATAAAATTTAAATTTCTAAATACATTGTATTAATTAAAAAAATATAATACTTTTCCATTATGCAAATTTTCGACATAATTGGAATTATGAATATTGATATGTTTATTTATATCAGATATCAACGGAAGAATAAATACATACTTACAACTAAATAAATACTAACTTAACTCTTTGCTAACGTTCCAATGAAAAGTTATAATAAATACATATTTATAAAAAACTTTGTTTAATTATAATTAAAACCTGTCAAAGTTTTTAGTAGCGGACTGACACGAACAAGAACAAGAAACGTGGTGTCCGTAAGAAGAAAGTAAACAGTTTTATGTGACCGCCATTTTAAAAGAAGGTATTAGCTAATTTATACGATAATGAATGCTTTATATTATTTTTTATGAAAAACGATTGTAAAAACATAGAACATAAACCAAAGAAAATATTTCTAGGATTAACATTAAACTGGTTAAACTATCCGATTATTTTCTTCACAAAATGAAAACAGTAAAACAATATTTCGGTGAGACATATACAGTTATTGGCAATAAAATAGAGTCGAATGATGGTTCCGAAATAAATTACAATCTTTTCTGACAATGTAAATACCTACATATGTTAAACAAGTTATCAATTTGCAAAGAACCAAATCCAAGTTCTTGTAGGTTTCCCTGAGGTGTACAGAATGACCGACAGGAAAGGACGTATGGAAACCGTCATTATGAAGCAGGACTGTTTTAAGGCTTTTTTTTGATGAATCCATGCAAATTCGCCACTGCGCTTTACTTTATGAGATGCCCAAACTTTATGCTGTTTTCTAAGTTTTAAGTCAAAATACCCAAAGTGTACTTTTTTTGCAAAATCCGTAATATTAAAATGTTGTTTCGATATCATATATTCGCCAAGTAATAGAAGTTATGGGCTGTATACATTTAAAAAGAGTAAAAATGTACCTATTTATTTATGACTTCAAGTTAACCCAAAAAAACCGCTTGTATTTTTATAGAAGTTTGCGTTTTTCAAAATAACTTAATGTCCTGGAAATTTTTGACGATTTTTTTTTTAAATTTTTATAAATAAGTTTTAAGCATTGAACAGCGGCAGAGCGTAAGACCATAAAACGTTGCAAAATAAAGGTAATACCCAAAGGAAAATTGCAAAAATTTTAAAAAGATATCAAAATTTGTATATAATGTTTTGAAACCTCCACAAGAATGTGAATTGAGGAGACGCCTACGAAAAACGACATCTCAGGATGACAATTACATAGAGATTTTATCAAAACGCAATCTTTTTAAGTATTCGTAGCTTTCCAAAGAGAATTGGGTGTACAAATTTCTTCGAGAACTGTTGCACGTCGCCTTGTAGAAGATAATATTTTCCGAAGGTTGTCCCATAAAGATCCAATGTTGACAAAAACGATAGCGGAACAATCGGATTGCTTTTGTTTCAGCGCATATCAATTGGACCGCTGAAGAAAATGTAAAAAGTAGAATAAGAGCCTTTGCTCCGATTAATCTAAAATAAATATAATATAATAATAGGTAGGTAGTGATGGAGAAGTTTGTGTTCGATATCCGAAGAACGCTGAACTGAATCTCTAATACACGACACAAACTTTCAAACACGGGATATAGGGATGTTTTGGATTCGGGAAATCATGTACCGTTGTTACTACCTTTGAATTGTAATCCTATAGAAAAGCTGTGGAAGATTGTAAAGTTGGGACTCATTAAACCACGAAACATGGAGGAACTATGGGAAAAAGTACAAAAGGCGTGGTATTTAATACCGAATTCAATGTGGAATCTATGCCGAAAAGGAGCAAATAAAGGTTTTGCAACAAAATTCAACTTATATGCATTTTTAGTCATAATAGGCTTCTATTTATTGCCAATTAAACTTCTTGATTTCGCATCTGCCCTCTTGTCAAAAAAATTACATATAAAAGCAACAATAAAGTTATCGAAAAATAAAGTGATATAACCTCTGTCTTCAATGCTACCAAGTTTTGTTTTGTATATTTTAGATAAATTTTACTAGTGGGAATGGTTTGAAAAACAAATGAAAACACAAATTTCTCTTTTTTCTTGTATTTTTAAATCTTAAGGCCAAAAATCAATTATAGTAATATTAAGAAAACACCAATAAAGAGTTACAGCAACTTTTTTTTAATGCGAAAAAAGAATTTCTTTATTAAGAAAGAATCAGATTAAGAAAAAGTTAATTTTGACACATATTCAATTGAAAACGTTTACAAATAAATAAAAAATAAAGTATAAGCATTTTAGCAACTAAAGCATTACGAATGACAGAGATTAAAATTTGCTTATTAATTATTTATATACACTTAACAGACAATATTAAGTTTGCCACGATGTTTTTAACACCCAAAAGGAAATGTCGGAGACTCAGTTTTAAGATATCACTCACGTCCTTTCCAATAATCTGCTCATTTATTGTTTTAAATAATGATTGAAAACGTTTTCTTCTTCCTAAAGTAGGGAGTAATGTAAGCGTTTATTAAATTCACGATACGAAAGAGCTAGTGGTAGATAAATAACTATCAACTCGATTGTTGCACTCTTTTATGAACAATTAAATAATAATGCAATTATTTATACAACATGTTGCACTACAGTTTTAAAATAACTTATTTAAATTGGTTTCTAAATTAGTGCGAGATATATGCATAGGTACTTTTGTAGTCAATAAAAATATTGACTTAATGCTAACTATACTAATGTTAAATATGCGCTTGTAATTGATCCATAATGGTGGATTACCTACACCCACGTACTTGTACAACAACATTTTAATATTTAACAACACATTTTGCCGCAATTGTAGTAAATTTTAATTATCTTGTCATTTAATTTATTCTTAAAATCTAAGCAATAGTCGACACGGGTATATTAAATGATAAATTAAACGAAGTTTCGATAAAAATCGCTGAACTTATACAAGTTTCATAAAGTTTTAAAGATACTTGCACTTACACATGCGCACAAAAAATTGTAAGCTTATTGTTTCCAGAACGTGCTGTGGTAGTTTAATCGAATCATGAATTACGTATTCAAACCGTGATGTGAAATTAACACTGCTGACATAACATAGCCATTAGATAATAATTTAGAATTTAGAAAAGCATTAGCTGTGTTCAGTTTGCTATTTCTCTGCTCCAAATTTTTTTTTTGTCAACATCTTTTTACATCTAAAAGCAACAAGGTATGGAGTTGAGTATGATACAGATACCTCATAAGTTGAACCGATTTCTTCAATGCACTAAGTTATGTTTTACACATTTTAGACCAGTTTTAGCATTATGAATGGCTCATTAAAGGTACAATAGAACACTGTTTTACTTAACATTCAAACATAGCTCTATCTACAAAACTTTTATTACTAAATAATGTGTTTGCTAAAATCATCAAATATCAAAATTTCATTACTTATGTTTACATCTCAATTAAATAATGCAATACAGTTTGTGTATCATAAAGACTTCTAATCTTATCTTTTTATTTAACCTAAGGAAAAACAAGTAAAAAAGATATGACCCAACATTTTATACTTTCGCAAATTTTCAAAGATCAAAACAGGAGCATATTTTAAGGTCTCAAAAAATCACCTACAAGTATTATATGTCGCGATTTTCAGTGAATTGTAGTATGGAAAACATCGATGATTAAAAAAACCGTCCCGGATTTTGCCGGGACAAATATGGTCACCTAAGTTTAAACCTACTATGAATTTCTTTCTTTTTTATCATTTTTTAAGGCTTCTGCACTAGTTATAAATACCGATTTCAATTTTATTTCATATGTGAATATCTTGTAAAATAAATTTTCTCTAATACTTTCCCTGATATAAACTTTTCGTCAATGTTTTATTATTACCGAACTATCATTCTCTGGTTTTGAGTGGGGAGGTCCCCAGTCAAACGGTTGGTCTGTTTAATTCTAATTATAGTTTAGTTTTATATTTGTGTATTATTAGTTGGTATTTATTTTGTGTTTGTTTAGTTGATTTTGATAGCTATTTTTAAAATATCTTTAAGTGACATAGTTTAAGGAGAACATATTTAGTTACATTTTGCAACACAAGATTGAAGAATTGCCGTATAGTCATATTGTTTTTAGCGTCACTTATGATAAAAAAGGATGAAGGTACAAATAAGTACAAACAATTTAACATACCAACTCCCAAATCAAGTTGTTTTCGATAGGTGATTCCATTGCTACAAGTAATACTACTGTACATAGGTGTATACGGTTCCTCGCGAAGAAAATTTTTCATGATTGCTATTATTTTACGCACGCAACAAATTGCACAAAGTTTATTAGTCTTGTTCTCCTACTTAAAACTAATCGAGACGGATATAAAATTATATATATATATTATATTAAAATTATCAGAGAGAGAAAGACAGAAAGCTGAATTCCGAGCTTAGTGTCAAAACTAAATTCAATCAGTTCAGACCTTCCTTTAGAACAAATATATCCAATATAGTGATGTTTGACTTTCCGGTTAAGTTTATACCATTTATGCTGGTCAATACGTCTGATATATTTATGAAATTAAGTATGCATGTTTTCTTGACCACAATATGTTTTTGCGTTATAAAATAAATAGTTCGAGGCCTTGGTCTAGCCCCCATATCAGCAATATAATGATATCCGCTACCCTGGTTAACAGCATATGGAAAATATACCGGAACTTAGCCCTTTCTTACTTGTTATAATATACCTACATACTTATGTACATAGGTGAATCGTGAATTTGATGGTTAAAACGCTCTTGTGACATTAATGCACAACAACTGTTTTCAATTTTTTACGATTAAGCTTTAAACACATAGACTACTGCGCGACAGCAAAATTTTTTTGTCGGCAAGTGTCTGCTGCTGTGAAACGGTGTGGCTGTCTAAATAACTGTGCCCATAAGGACATGTCGTCTGCCGACTTTATTGCTCTTTCACAACTTTTAAATATTGCTTTAAAAAAACTGAGAGAACTTGATAAATACACATTTGCATATACTACTAGTAAGTTATTTATTTTATTTGGCAATTTGTGTCTGCATACAAATATGTGGTTTTTGTTTACAAATGATCCTACACTAGAGGTATGGAAGAATTATAACAAAATATTCCATATCAGAATTTTCTCAAGTGACAAGTTGGTGTTGTCACAACATCTTTTCCAATAAAATAAATAATTGCTGGACTATGTTCACACGACGACTCTTTTAGTCGCCAAAACCGATTTGTAGGCTAGGGGACGACGAGAAAATACGAAGGGACCTTGCCGCTCGAGCTCGGGTGGCATGCTTTGTGTTCTTGTTCGCTTCTACGTAATTCAGCATTCCTTTTCATTTTGAAATTATTTTCATGGTTGCAATAGCGCTCAGCTTCAAATTAATATTTACATTACAAGTATGTTTGGAAATTTGAATTTTATTATATTTTGTTGTATGTAATATGCAAATACATTGTATATATGTAAATATCTATAATATAAAAAAATGTTTCACATGTTAAGTAAATTAAAATAAATTATTTCGATATGTATATATGTAGGTATATGGCAATGATCAAAACAAATTCACAACAACAACTTACATTTTATACAATTTATTAAATAATTTAAGATTAGTTGATTCGCTTTTATGAAGTGACATAAATCACTTATCAATTAATAACGGCACTTAAAGACAAAGATTAGTACAATAAGTGGCTATATAAACACTTGTGATTGTTTGCAAAGACATACACTTGTACTCGTACAAGTGATCCTACCCTGAATGAAGTGAAACACCTCCATACCATGACTGTAATTGGCCATGTTTCACAGTTTTTTTTTTTTTTTGAGTAATTTTGCTAGTGCTCACTAGCACACTCTAGCCTTCGCCATTTAGGGAATTTTCCTGCAATCTATGACGGACTGTCTGTGCTGATACACGTACATCAGGTTTATACTCCGTTTAGGTTCTAATTAGTGTTCCAAAACTATCGATAGTCGAACCACTCGATAGTTTCGATAGTTAAAAAAATACTATCGATATTATCGATAGCTTTTCCACTTGAAATCTACTTAATTTTCATTGGTTTGAACTTAAAGGCCTTGGTTTTAGACACTTCATTTTTTATGAAATAATCTTTGGATTTATTTACAAAAAAAAAAACATAAACAAAAACGGAAAGCACAAAAAAATTAACCAAGGTACTATTTTTCATCTTTTTATATAAACTGCTCTGAGAGTTGACGAGTTATAAAATGGTACATTTGTTATACATTTACAAATGTAATATGAGATGAAGAAATTTATCCTTAAAATACGTTTCTGTAGAGTTCTTTATTCCTCAATGGGTATATTTAGTTTGCCACGAAGTTTGTAACACCCAGAAGGAAAAGCCGGAGACAGTATAAAATATATGTATAAGTGATCAGCATCTGTCCATCTGTCTGTCTCTCTGTCCTTCTGTTCATCTGTCTGTATATATACAAACTAGTCCCTCAGTTTTTAAGCTATGGATCTGAAACTTTGCACCCGTCCTTTTCCCACGGATCTACTCATTTGTCGGAACAACCGATATCGGATAACTTAAGCATAAAGCTGCTATATTAACTGAACAATCGGAGTAAAGTGCTTGTATGGAAAACTTTTTCATTTGACGAGGTAATTTTACGAAACACAAGTTATTGTCTAAGGCAACAATGTAATATCCGAAAAAATTGTTTAGATCGGATCACATAGCATATTGCTGCCATACAAATTGAATGATCGGAATCAAGTTCTTGAGGAGGTGCCTTTTATTTGTGAAGGGTATTATAGCTCCGATGCAATTGAAGTGAACGTTTTTTCTAGTTTTTGAATAAAATATTGTAATTTGTTGATGTTTTTAGCCTTTAGTGATGTTCTCAAAACATTCTCTTCGACTCTGTAAAATTAAAATTAATTAACGTGATATTATTGTATGTATTCTTTTTTGTACATATATACATATAAATATAAATAATTGTGAAATTCAATCAGAACAGAATATTTATATAATATGTTTAAATTTCATAATTTTACTCTCTAAAATCAGGAGTACTAAATAAAATGGAGATTTCTTTACAACCGTGGCGTGAAATATTCTTAATTAAGTTTCTGTGAGTTTATTAATGCCCAACTGACCATTATAACCGATACTCTTGTGATCGTTCATCCCTTTCTTACGTATTGGGTTTATGACTTGCAGGGTGTGTATGAGTTAGTTTACACGTTAATTTCTTCAATATATTGGAGTTTCCGTAGCCGTGGCTTGTTGAGATGTTATCCAAAATTAGACTTCATATTTGGTATTACCAGACTATGTCATTATGTAGCATTATTAAGTGAAATTTTGCGATTTTATGAAAATTGTTGGTAAGTCCAGTTAGAGCATAAACCATCGATAGCACTGGGAAACAGTAGTTTTGTTTTATGAAATTAGTTACCCGATTTTGTAGGATTTTTCACGCTGATCCCAAATCTGTAGTTAGTTTTTCTCTAACAGCTCTAGTTTTCCAAATATGAACATATTAGATTTTTAGCCAAAAATACTAGAATTTTAAAATTAACAAATATATTGCTCTTACTTGACATGAAAAAAACCTTTATTTAGAAACATCAGTCTTGTTTTTAAGCCTTCTAAATTTTCTGGGAAGTGGT
The DNA here is from genome assembly GCF_042242935.1 of Bactrocera oleae. NCBI lineage: Eukaryota > Metazoa > Arthropoda > Insecta > Diptera > Tephritidae > Bactrocera > Bactrocera oleae. The sequence goes on from NC_091538.1 coordinate 21,972,449, forward strand.
CTAAATCGCTAAAGAGGAATCTTGATGCTCATGATACATCCTTGTCTGTGGAAGTGTAACATGAGCTGCTCAATGTATTTCATGTAGTCAGTAAACTTTTTATTTCCTTAGAAATTTCGCACAACCCAAATAAATTCAATCCATGCAGATGTCTCCTTATCTGTTTTTGATTTGAGGATCGTCAAAAATACCAGCTTTTTTCTGTGCTCGATTTCGGAAATATTTACTGATATATTTAAGAGCTTTTACAAATGTTTTATAAGACCTAACTTTATATGAAGAGGGGATTATATAATGCGGTTAACAAACTTTTTCAACAGAAGTATTTGGTATATTCTCCTTGTTGACTCAAAAGAAAATTTACCATCTTAAGATCGACGCATATCAGTCAGTTAGGTTCTATGTAATGGCTTCCCTAAGCTTCCGCAAACAGCATAAAAACTATTCGGATAATTTAAACAAGTTGTTCTTAATGTAGATATAGTGGTTTATTCATGACATTTACTAATTTTTGGAACTAAAAATTAATTCAAGTAAGCCGGGTAACGGTATTTCCAAAAGTACCTGTATTACTAAAACTGGAGCTGCTGGAAAGAAACTGAGGGTATATTTGAATTTTTATTGGAAAGATTTTCCATGGTCTTATGTTTCCAAAATTTTTGCAAAGCTTTCGTAGAAATAGTCAAATATTCCGTTACTTTCGCAATGTTTCTGTACTGATGGTAATACTCCCATATGATTTTTCTTTCACATGGAGCTGAGCTTTTATTTCTGACATTGTTTAGAAAACTTTCAATAAAACGACTTTAAAGACAAATTTGCAACTTTTCTCTGAATATGCTCTTAGCAATTTCGACAAAGGTATCGAAACTTTTTTCCATACCGTTGTACAAATGCAAAGCTACATACTTCGATAACTTCATTTTCTCTCCAGTGGCTTAATTATGTGAACACAAGTGTAAGTATCATCCCTACAAAAGCAGTGTCACTCAATTTGACAGCCACAGCTGAAAATTTTTTCATCACGTTGAAAACTTTTTAGAGTAACGAAAATCACCATATTATATGTATGAAGTATATGAAGGGTAATATTGACTCGATTTTATCTATTACAAATCTTACAAATAAAATAATTAAAAATCTTACAAATACTTGTAAAATGCTCCCTGGATTTTATTAAGGTACCGCACTTACCATCACCAATCTATATGGAGTAAAATCAGCAGGATGTTCGAAAATTCTAATATTAGTTATACAGAGGCTAGGTCAAGTTTTCACCCAATTTTATCCAATTTAGGTACAAAGATACATTCTAAGTAGAAAAACATGCTCTCTCATTTTAATTGAAATAACTCACATTTTGGCCGATATATGCCGTATAAAATCACCCGGAATTTCAAAAATCTTTATATTTATTAGGTATATGGGGATTTATGGGGGATATTATCCTGATTCAACCCATTTTTGACATACAGAGAAACGATTCTCTCCGAATTTCAATTATACAAGTATATCTCACAAACGGACTGATATTTTCGGTAAAAAGTCAACTATAGACACTGGGGTCCACATATTCGGTAACTAGGAGCTTGAATAGCTTAAGTTCGATTTGGACAATTTTTGCTCATAGGTGGCACCCTTCAAAGGTACCATTCGTACAAAGTTTTGTACCGTTATATTCATCGGTGAAAGAATACTGGAAAGTGAAATAATCAGATGAAATTTAAAAATGTGTTATATGTGTGAGAAGTTGTTGCATCGGTTGTAGTCCAATTTCGAACTATAATATAAAAATATCAGAATAATTTCATTTTGCCGAATTTGGTTAAAATCGGTCGAGTAGGTCCTGAGATATGGGTTTTCACTTAAATGTGAGCGGTGTCACGCCCAATGTCCAATTTCGACAGTGGCTCTAATAAAGCCCTCTTTACCATTCCGAGTGTAAGATTTAATGTCTCTGACGCATTTATTTATATATTTCACGCACTTTAAGAAATCTTTAACAAAACCGTTATATAGGAGATATGTACACTAAACCTCCCTAATGCGATTCGTAATATCAAATAACAGTTTTGTATATTAATGTGGAGCTTATGAGGCAGTTTATAAGCTTACGATTAATTTCGTTTTGTAGACATGGCAATGCTCCGATTACGCTCTTCTACAACACCAACCTTCTTACGGTGACAAGAAACATGTGTACCAATTTTCATCAAGATATCTCAATTTTTACTCAAGTCACAGCTAGCACAGACGAGCGGACGGACAGACAGTCACCCGTATTTCAACGCGTTTTGTCATCCTGAAGATTTGTATATACATAACCTATCTCGATTAGATTTAGGTGATACGCACAACCGTTAGATGAACAAAACTATTATACTCTGTTGCAATATTTAATTTAATAAACTTCTGAAAATGAAAAAAGGTAAGCAATAGCACTGAACATAACTATATTTTTTTTTTCTCCCCAATAGAAGCGCTAGCACACGAAATTTGGCACACTTAAGTAATAGGGAAGATCCATTTCTTTTAAAGGAAAGAAGGAGATACTTTCGCTTTCCAAAATCATTCCCAAATGCTACAGAGCATTACAATACCATCAAATGAGGAGATAGACGAAGAAATAAACCGACCTCATCTATTTTTATTATTGAGTTATCTACTGCAAATTGAATTTTTATTGAAGTACTTTCCTATTTCTTGATGATATGTTCAATATTTTCAACTGCTACATCATCCTTCTCACTAACGTGACTTACCATTAGTGATTATAACCGGTTTATCTCATTTTCCCATTGCTGTTGGATTGATTGGAATGTTTTTACGTTTTGCTGAAGTATATGAGAAATTATTAGGACTAACATAAATATTCATACAACAATTCATAATTATGGATCATGATACTAAATATACATACATACTTGTATATTTGAATAACCCAGTACTTCGACTTTGAATATTTTTTATTATCACAGTATATGCATTAATAAATTTCAAATAGAAATAAAAATTTGCATACCTAAAAGGGTATTTTATTTGCCTGCCTCAGTCCTTACCGAACATAATACTAGCATGTACTTTATTGTTATCTATAACTGTACATACATAAGTATATGTCCAAAATAAGTAAAGAATCAAATATTTTTCACTCTCGATCAGATCAAACGCGTGGAATATTTTCAGGTGTTGCAAAACTTTATGTTAAACAGTATAACAGCAATATGCTATAGTGATCAGATCATTTATATATGTACATTCACATATATTTTATAGGGTATTCGATATTCATTTCTGGGGTTACAAAATACGAGGCAAACTTAATATACCCAGGGCAGCGCAGGGTATAAAAATGTTGCGTAAGACAACATTCGTTATTTGACGCAACCTTGAATGGATTCCAATCATATTTGGTATCTTATTAACTTATATTATATACGTATTTATATTAGATTCAACACATTTTACTCAAATGAGATATACATACATATGTGATATTATATAAACCCCACCAAAGTGACTAAATTAAATATATTAGGTATAAGAAAAAAAAATCAGCTACATTATATTAGGGAAAAGGCCTAAGCCACATTATGTTTAAAAAAACATATCAATAAGGAAATCACTACATAGCAGTGATAGAAAAGGACAAACAATTGTACATTTTTCCGCCTATTCAACACTCATTTGTTTATTATCCGAATTAATCCCACAGTATATCAAGAAAAAACAAAAATTCTTATTTTCATTTTTTATTTGAGTTAGCTGTAATGGTTTGTGAAATATGTCCTGTATAAGTTCATTAAAACTATTAGAGGTTGGAGCCATGCCCACTTTATGCTAAATGCTTTAGTTTAGTAGCTTAATTTGTGCCTTATTTAGAGTTAATTCCACGATTAACGACGTTTTGTGGACGTGGCAATGTTCCAAATTCGGCCATCATCAAACATTACTTAAATTTTTAATCTATTAATATTCTTATGGATTATTTTAGTTTATTTTGAGTTTACGCAAATTCCAATTTCAGCCCACCTACATAAAAATTTCCATTATTCTATGCTTGTGCAATAAAATATAATGTGCAGTTATAATCGAGTATTGCAAAGCTTTCTGCAAATCAAAAAATATTGTCGCAATAGTTTTTTTACGATATCAGTATGTATTTGACAAGATTTTTTAAAACTATGTTTACACACCTGTTTAGGCCAAGTATTTATCCAAGAAGACCACCAGATACTTACTTTGTCAACCTCCCACCGAAAAGATCAGTCGCGATCAATTCCTTTCCTCCTCAAGATCCAACTTAACAAGATATATGTAAGTACAAATAACGGACTCATTATCTTGTTTAGCTAGTCGTAATGTTACATAAACCGATCTCTACATTCAATCATTCTGCACTAGATATATTTTACTACTTTTACTTTATGACTCTGAATAGGGAATTCACGAAATATTTACTTGAAGCGTTCACCAACCTGTACTTATCGCGGGTGTATTCTTTAGACGTGTGGTTTACAATGAGACCATACTTATTTAGGAGTTGATCTTTTTGACAGATCTTTTTCCGGAACAACGTTTGCAAATCGTGGAAATTTATTACCAAACTAAGGGTTTGGTTCGCGCGACGCATCACGCTCTGCGTCCAATATTAGATCAATATAATCAGTTTCGCAACACGTTTACTCCAGTGGTGCACAGAGACGCCATACAGTGCGCATCGAAGACGCTATTACTGATGTGGAGCAAAGTATTAAAGAAGACCCGAATGAGTCAATTCGGCATTGCCTGAAACAATTGGAGCTGTGTCCATCCACTTTATAGAATATTTTACAGAGGAATCTTGGTTTGCGGACTTACAAATTAAGCGCGTCGTACGCTCGGTGAATTTGCCCAAAACGAGTTTTCCACCTATCACGATTTACACAAGCAAATTGTGCTCAGCGATGAAGCTCACTTTTCGTTGTATGGCTACGTTAATAAAGAAAATTGTCGCATTTGGAGTGATGATAATCCACATATTTCTTCAAAAATAAAAACAGCCATAATGTTACAGTCAATGAATTGGAGGATGTTGATATGGATGACCTTTGGCTCCAACAAGACGGCGCTGCACTATTTTTGTGTAGGTATGTGAAGTCGTTTGCCTACACAGAGACGATTGACGACTTGACATACGAAATTGCTACAAAAAGTGGTCGAAAATTGGACCTCTGGGCTGGAACTTATTCGAGGCAGCCGCGGCCGTCAATTGCAATAAATCATTTGAAAACATAATGGAAAATCCTTATCTTTATAATTAAACTAAATTTTTGGTCATATCATTAAATTATACACGTTTTATTTCTTCTGGAAGCCACACGTCTAAAACAAAACACCATTCCACAAATGTGTAGAGTGATTTGGTTATCGCAAAATATTTGCAAGCTTATAAACAAACAAAGTTTTGAAAGTCACGAAACTCTTTTTATCGCCATACAAAGGATAGAAACAATTTATTTTTGTTATGATCTACAGTAAACAAAACTTTTGTTAAGTTTATGTCTTCATAGATAATTTAGCAATTAGTTGATAAGATAAGAATAAATCTTAGTTTACTTGTTTATGTCTCAAATTAACAGTAACTTAGATAAACTATTTTAATCTTTACAGAGTACCTTACTTAGGATTTCTGATTTTTAAAAAACAGACACCAATCTTCTCAAGAGTTTATAAAGCTTTGTAAAACATAAACGAATAAGAAAATAGTGAAAACAAAGATATGGTGTTTTTATTACTTGCTATATACTTAAACAAAATAAAAAAATTACCATATAATATGCTCGCCTAATGTAATTAAGGTACTCCATATATTGGCCGATATATGCGAGGTAAGACTTACCGGAGAGACAAAAATCGATTTTTAAAGGACACTGAGCTATTGGAATTCATCGATCACGAATTCGATTCGCTAAAAGTAGCAGTTGCTTATAATATTACAATGAGGAAACCGTGAACTATTTTATGTGTCACTTTCCAAAGCTTCCAGAAGCAAGACACCGAACAACAGAAAAGTTTGAATTGAAAGCGCTTTTCGACCTGTTGGAAATTTGTGTAGATGCTCTTGTCAGATTTGTCAGTTATTCAAATTGGTTGAACCACAAGACGTAGTAGTTTCGATGATGTACATCAAAACACCACTAATATTCGCTAATAGTGTGTATTTCTAACTACTACACCAACACATTTACATACAGTATTGCTAAACTAAAAATTAATATTGATATTAAGAATGATTTCGCTAATTCCCTTTGGAAGGAAGCATCTGATTGTAGTGAAATCAAATCAAAGTTAAATTACACACACTCGAACAAAGTCTTACAAAGCAACTACTGTAAACACAAACCTTTCTATTTGAATTTACGATTCAGTTGAACAAGTCATAATAAATTTATAAACAAGTAAGGAAGGGCTAAGTGGGGGTGTAGCCAAACATGTTATATTCCTGCAACTTGCAAGGATTAAAGCAGGGCAAATACCTTCAGGTGCGACTGCATATTTAAAAATGTTGTTCGACGAAATCTTGAATGGATTACAATAAAATTTGGTATTTTATTAAATTATGTTATAGGTCAAAGACTTACTTAGTTTTATTCGCATCAGCTAAAATTATATTCCTATCACTCAACAGAAGAGGGTAAAATTAATTAATTGAGATGATGTGGAAAACGTCAACCAGAGGGTGTAAATTCATTATCTTAGGGATACGAGGTTTATACCAAGTTTTACACTAAATCTTCTGCTCAACGCAAAACGAGACTTTATCCATAACTCGACAAGGACATGACATATGGCCATACCTTTTTGCTTAGGTTGGCAGGACTGTTATATGTTTACATGTCAAATTTGAGCGCGATCTGTCACATAGTTTTTTTTTTAAGGCACTATAAACAAGTCAACCTCGAGTGTGTTTTTCGAATTTTACTATGGAAATTAACGTTGAGCAAAAAGTGTTTGTTTGAAATTTTGTTATTCCAATGGAATAAGTGCGACGGACGCAATGAAAATGTTGCAGAAGGCATATGGGGAGTCTTGCCTATCACGTGCACGTATTTTTGATTGGGATAAGTCGTTCAAGGACGGCCGTACATCGCTGGAGAACTTGCCCCATGATCGTCGTCCAGCAACCGTTTATTGACGGCGAAAACGTCGAAAAAGTAAAGAAAATTGTGTTGGAAAATCGTCGCGTGACTGAAAGAGAGATAGCTAGTGAGCTAAACATATCAAATGGATCCGCTCATAGCATTATTCACGATGTTTTGGGCATGAGACATGTGTCTGCTCGACTTGTTCCAAAATCCAGCTCATACGTCTCGTCTTGTACGCGATTATTTGACCAAAAACAACGTAAATATTGTTCCGCAAGCACCGTATTCACCCGACATGGCACCGTGTGACTTTTTTCTTTTCCCTAAACTCAAATTGCCGCTTCGTGGAAAGCATTTTCAGTCGATTGAAGTCATAAAAGAGAATTCGAAGAAGGAACTGAAAACCATACCTAAAGCGGCCTACCAGAAGTGTTAGGAAGATTGGAAAAAAAGGTGGCATATGTGTATCGCCTCTAATGGTGACTATTTTGAAGGGGATAAAATAAATATTGAAGAATAATTAACCATTTTTGTTGTTTGAGCAGAAGGTATTTAGCGCTTAATTTCATTAAAGTATCACGTATATGACCAACCTAAACAGTTTATAGTATATCATTGTACACTATACAGGGGGGCAGAGAAAGGTCTAGACTTATTGTATTAACCTTTTACATTGTTAACGTATACTCGGGAACATATTTTCAAGAAATTTTATAAATAAATAACTCACACATTGAGCGACACATTCGGCACAATGTTTAAAAAAATTTTTTGGCTTTGGACTATAGTATAACCAATATTATACGTTCACTTAAGTTTTCTAACGATATCATATATATTGACTGATTTACCTATATGGGATAAAGCCAACCAGAAGTTTGAAAATCTTGTATTAGGTATATGGGTAGTGTTGACTCAATTTAATCTATTTTTGGAGTTACTACATATTGCTAATGGAAAAAATGCTCTCTGAGTTTCATGCAGGTACTTTACAAACCATCAACAATATTGTTGACTTCACTTATTTTTTCACCTTGGGTGCGGTGTTATACTCACTTTTTGTCACAATTGTACTACTATTAGTAAAAAACTCTTTAATTAATTTTTTTTAAACTTTAGTATTGTAAAATATATTTTTTGATGACACTTTATAATATAAAAAAGTTCACTTTCTTAGATTTGATTTAAATAACCTATCATACACTTTCAATTTTTTTGTAAATTCACTTGTACTTCATGCGACGAAAATCACTCGGCGAGAACGTTTTGATGTAGAACCTTATAGGTCATGGACGAAATCGAAAAGAGAGCCCATCCCGGTCTGACTGGCCCTTTGTGATCATTCGGGTTGTGGAAAAGACGGTGGTTGCAGTGTGGGTGTATAGTGTGGTTGGTTAATTGTATATGGTTGTGTTGGTGAGTGATATGTTGTGCTGTAGGTGGTGTATGATGTTGCATTATGTTATGTTGTATGGTATGATGTTGTAGGGTGGTTGTGCGCTTAGTGCCGTTTCACATTGGGACGCAAAAGAGTCTCATACCAGTTTATTGTGGGTGAGGGGACGACGAGGAAAGACGAAGGGACCGTGCCACTCGTGTTCGGGTGGCACGCTTTGTGTTCTTGTTCGTAACAGCTCGCTGCTACCCTTTTCAGCATTCCTTTTCACTTTCAAATCCTTTGAATGGTTGCAAGAGCGCTCGGTTTCAAATGAATTCGATCGCAAATTTGAGTTCTGTTAGTGCCGTTTCAGACAGGGACTCAAAAGAGTCTCATACCAGTTTATTGTGGGTGAGGGGATGACGAGGAAAGACGAAGGGACCGTGCCACTCGTGTTCGGGTGGCACGCTTTGTGTTCTTGTTCGTAACAGCTCGCTGCTACCCTTTTCAGCATTCCTTTTCACTTTCAAATTCTTTGAATGGTTGCAAGAGCGCTCGGTTTCAAATGAATTCGATCGCAAATTTGAGTTCTGTTATCTATTTTTGTATGTAATATGCAAATACGTATGCATAGAATAATAGAAATATTATGACAAATTGTAAATAAGGAGAAAATTAAGATATAGATTATGGAGTAAAGAAATTATGAATTTTTAATACGGAGTAAAGAAATTATGAGTTTTTAATACTTAAAGATTAGGAAATTCCTATTATAAATTTGGCCTTGAAAATATTAGTTGCGGATATTCAATACATTCTTGTGGATTAGGGAATTCCCGTCTTTAGTATTTCTTTGAAACTATTTAGCGGGTAGGTACTTGTATTATGCATATTGTTCTACCATATTCATGGTAATTCATTGCAAGCAAAATGTGTGACCATCATCCCAACATACAAATGAAATACGCAGCACGCAGTGTTGCGCGGTGTTGCGCAGTCGAACCGCACAAATATTTACGAAAATTTTGTGAAAAGGAATGCAGAAAAACTAGACTCGAGTTGCTGGACTCTTTTTGTTTGAAAAACCTCAGACTCTTTTGAATCCCTGTCTGAAACGGCACTTAGTTGTACAAATGTCGCGGGATTAGAAGTCGCATGAACATCCCGGCCCCCCTAGGCGAATTAATTGCCTAGAAGTATTTGCAACTGTTGCAGAGTGCTCCCTACGGCGTTCAATCCGGTTGCCCTTTGCCGCTGGTTGCGATGACCATAGGGTGGTGGAGTTGGCCGTGAACGTGCTCCTCTGGATGGCTTCGGGCGATGTAATATTTGGCGCTGGACGGGATTCCCTTGTTGTCTGTGCTGTGGACGGATTTGCTCGTCGAGGGAATCGATGGAACAAAGTAGGATGCGGTCGTTGGCAATATTGCCTCAGGTATATTATTATATATTACTATTTCTGAATCTGACCAAAGGTACATTTTGTGATTGGTTAATTTCAGATGGGTTTGAATAATTGAGACTAGTTTTGCTAACAGAAGTGCACCATTCAGTTCGAGCGTGGCAGGCTTAGTGTCTTCAGGGAAGCAACTTTGGCTTTGGCTACCAAAAGACGTGAAGATATTTTGCTATCATATTCAGGGCGTACGTAAACTGTTGCACAATAGGCCTTTTCAGAGGCATCACAGAAGCCATGTAATTCTACATTATAGTCAGGTGCGAAATTTACCCATCGAGGAATTCGAATTTCCGAGATGGTATGTAGATTGTTTGCAAATTGAACCCACTTTGTTAAACGTATGGGTTTTACTTGCTCATCCCATTCAGTGCCGTCTTGCCACAGTTCTCGAATGAGGATTTTTGCTTGAATCGTTATTGGCGAAAGCCATCCTGAGATTGGACTATTACTTGATTTTCGGAAAACTATCCGCTGGAAATCTTGTTCATCGTTATGTATTAAAATTTGCCTATACATTTTCTCTACATCTCCATTGAAAACATATTTAAACATGCGCCAATTTAGTATTAGCAGCATGAGATCAGGTTGTAATGTTGGCCCTGTGTATAGTACATCATTGAGTGATTTGCCTGAGCTCGTACACTTTGAATCATTAAAAACAACTCGTACTTTTGTTGTGATTTTATCTGGTCTTATTACCCCGTGATGCGGAAGATAAAAAGATAAATATCTACCTTTAGATATTTTTTCATATGGTACAGCTTCTTCCATATGATTGAGGTCAAGATATTCATCCATCACGTCATCATATGCTGATTTAAGCTCGCTTTTCTTTATCAAGGTTTTTTCCAAGCTTAGGAATTGCTGGACTGCTGATATTCTCGAGTGGCCTAGAGCTATCGTTTCTGGAAAGGTGGGCTTGAATGGGAGTCGCACAACATAACGACCATGTTCGTTTATTGTTGTTGTGGACTGGTAATAGGCTTCGCGTGCCAGGTCTTCTTCTGAAGGTTTTGTGATTTGGGGTAGTTCTTCTACTTTCCAGAATTTTTTGAGTTGATTATTTAAATATTCGTTTGAAATATTTTCAACTTGAGTTGTGAAGGAGTTAATTTTTTCTGTGACTTGGCCACTTAATATCCATCCAAAGATTGTGTTTTGGGCTAAAAATTTATTAGAGATTTTCTCTATACCTTCAAGAATTATTTGAGGTATTAAGTCGCTGCCCAATAATTTGTCGATTTGTAATGGGGTATGGCAGTTGGGATCTGCTAATTTGAGATATGAGCATTTTTCCCACTGTTTTTTATTTACTTCATAGCTTGGAAGCAAATTAGTGAGCTGCGGTAGAACAATGGCTTGTGCATCTATTCGTATATCCTATATATCTATTCGTATATTGGAGAGACTATGGTGATTGGGCAAACTTTATTTGAATTTTGTATAATTCTTCCGCCCATTCCCGAAATTTGAAAACTAGAATTTTTGACTGGCAATTTTAGCCGATTCTGAGCTTTTGATGATATAAAGGATCTTTGAGAGCTTTGATCTATTAACGCTCTTAATTTGAATAAATCTCCTTTATGTTCTATAGCAATGACCGCTGTGGGTAAAAGAATTTTGCTTTCATTCTCTGAATGAAGCGCTTGAACTTTTGCTGCTTTTGAGCAACATGGGTGTTCCTCTTTATTTTCGGGATTCGGGATTTCGGGATTACCTGATTTGGTTGTCGCGACTAGGCCCGTGGTTTTATGTATATGATTTTGCTTCATATTTGTAAAATTGGTTATGTGAAGCAATGAGTGATGTCGTCGTTGACAGTACACACAACTGAATTTGCTTTCACAGTCTTTTGTCCCGTGAGAGTTGGACAGACAGTTGATGCAAAGTTTATGTTGTCGGACAAGATTGTTTCTATCTGAAACGGACATTTTTTTAAATTTCTCGAAAGATCTTATATTATGCCCTCCTTTACAGATTTCACATAATGATTGCCAATGGTTTGTTTGATTTGACACGAATGTTTGGCTTCTATTAACGTGTCTATTATATTGTGTGTTATTACTGACTTGGGGTTTAAAAAAGTTTTTATTTGAGTCATTTTGATGACCTTTTGGCTTATCTACCTTTTTATCTACTCGCTCAGCTATTTCGTACTGAGTTGTTAAAAATTCTTTCATTTGATGCCATTTTGGCGATTTCTTTCTTGCCACTAGTGATTGCTCCCATCGTAGCAAAGCAGCATCAGGTACTGTCGCTGCGCAAATATTTACTAGGATAGGGTCCCACGATTCTGTGGATACATTTTGTGTTTCTAACACAGATAAGCAATTAGTCACTGTCGAGTATAGTTTTTGAAATTCTTGGCTGGTTTCTTGTTGAATTTTTGGTAAATTCATTAAAATAGTTATTTCGTTATCTACCAATACTGTTTCGTTTTCGTATCTTTCGACCAGTGCATCCCAAGCCAGGTTAAAATTTTCGTCATTCAAAGCGAAACGCTTGACAATACTGCCTGCTTCCCCTTTTGTTTTGTACCTGAGATGGTACAGCTTTTGCGCTCGTGAAAGTTTAAGATGGTTGATATACACGGCAGTGAACATGTCCCGGAAGGACGGCCATTGATCATAACCTCCATGAAAAACTTCAGTATCACAAGCTGGTACTTTTAAAAATATACCTGTAGATTTCCTTTTGAATTTGTAACTACTCTCGGAGGAGGAGTAGTGGCTCTACATGGCCTTAATAAATTTATTTGGTCTAATATCATTGCCTTCGTAGTTTCGTACTGATCGAGGCAGTTTTCATATTTGGCTGACGCCGAAGCTTTAATGTTTTCTGGAAGTTCAGCGTCGTCAGTATCTAATATTGTATCGTACGCTGTCAGAACGCGTGCCCATATATTATCTATGCTTTGAATTTTTAAATTTAGGACTGATTCTGTATTGTCGTTAATAGGCGAAGCCGAAAACCGTGTGCAGTATCTAATAAAACTGTCACTTTCAGTTATGAACCTTGATAGTGAATTGTCTTTGGCTCTTTTTTGTTTTGCACCCTGCTTTGAGCGTGTAGCTTCTGCGGGTGTGCCTTGTGCTTTATCATCATCAGCCATTTTTGGAATTTCTAATGATAGAGGTGTTCGTGGTTTAACCTCTTTTGATTTATCAGATTGCATTTATAACTCTTTGAATTAAATTGAAAGCTATTAGCTAGCTATTAAAATAGTTTTGTATTAAATATTTGCTATAATACGGTTGTAGTAAAAAATTTTAGTTTGCTGCCCAAAGCTGCAGTTAAAATTTTTTTTTTTGTTAAAACTGATTGTTAAATTAGTCTGTTATAATTTTTTTTGTTTTTTATCGGACAAGTCAATTTAGATTTTATTAAAATGTATGCCCGTATTATTATTATCTTAAAAATTGCCGAAATTGCTTACTGGGTATTCGTTTCACTCGCGAATAATTTGTATATTTTGTATGTATGTATATTCGTTTTTATTATATGTATCTATATACATTTGTTTAAAAGGAAGGCGAAAATAAATTTGTTCTTAACAACAACTGTATATATATCTGCATACCTATGTATGTTAATTTTAATTTTCATATGTTTGTATATGCTAATCCGTTTTACTTTTTAGTTATATTGGCATGTGTACATATATAATATATATATGTACATGCATACATGTAACTCGTTTTTGTAAATTTTTGCTGAGTGCCTATATTTATATATATATAGTTGTAAATATATTACATTTTTATGTATATTTTTTAAGAGAATATATAAGAGAAATGAGAAGAGCAAAAAGGTTGGGTTGCGGTATATATGTAGCGCGGGAAATATGCCAATGTTTAAGAAAGTATGTGTACATACATAAATGCCGATAATGTTATTGTGGTTGTTTTTTTTTTTTCTTTCTGCCTTTGCTTATATGTTCTTAGCGATCCTGCTTGTTGCTTTATTGGCCCAAGGGGTATCGCTGGAAAGTGTGCAAGTCGATAAACTTGACTTATAAAATGTTTATACTCTCGCAACCTGTTGCTACAGAGTATAATAGTTTTGTTCACCTAACGCTTGTTTGTATCACCTAAAACTAATTGAGTTAGATATAGGGTTATATATATATAAATGATCAGGATGAAGAGACGAGTTGAAATCCGGGTGACTGTCTGTCCGTCCGTCCGTGCAAGCTCTAACTTGAGTAAAATTGAGATATCTTTATGAAACTTGGTAGACATGTTTCTTGGTACCGTGAGACGGTTGGTATTGCAGATGGGCGTAATCGAACCACTGCCACGCCCACAAAACGCCATTAATCAAAAACAAATAACTTGCTATAACTAAGCTCCGCAATAAGATACTAGACTGTTGTTTGGTACACAGGATCACATTAGGGAGGGGCCTCTGCAGTTAAAACTTTTTTTTAAAAAGTGGGCGTGGTCCCGCCTCTAATAGGTTTAATGTGCATATCTCCTAAACCGCTAATGCTAGAATAACAAAATTCACTAGAAGCAAATGTTTTTAGCACTTCTATCGACGGTGTGAAAATAGTTGAAATCGGGTGGCAACTCCGCCCACTCCCCATATAACGGTACTGTTAAAAACTACTAAAAGCGCCATAAATCAAGCACTAAACACGCCAGAGACATTAAATTTTATCTCTGAGATGGCATAAATCGGCTTTATAGGAACCGCGTTCAAAATTAGTTAGTGGGCGTGGCACAGCCCACTTTTAAGTGAAAACCCATATCTTGAGATCTGCTTAACCGATTTCAACCAAATTCAGTGCATAACGTTCTTTTCATGTTTCTATGTCATAGTGCGAAAATGGGCAAAATCGGACTACAACCACGCTTACTTCCCATGTAACACCATTTTCAATTCAATCTGATTCTTTCACTTTCCACTATGCAAATCAGGTAACAATGATTATATCCGGGTAAAACTTTGCGTGAATAATGCAATTAAAGTATGCCACCTTGCGGCCACAAATTGTCTAAATCGAACCAAAACTGTTCAAACCCCTAAGTACTAAATATATGGACCCCATTGCCTATAGTTGACCTTCTACCGAAAATATCAGTCAATCCACAAAGAAATCTCAAACGAGTATACCATTTGACTTTGCGAGAGTATAAAATGTTCGGTTACATCCGAACTTAGCCCTTCCTTACTTGTTTTTATTTTTGTTTGAACTTTTAGAAGTAGTTAATTTATGTATGTACCATATGATTATGTAGGCATGTTAGAAAAGATGTTACTTGCGATTAATAGCAAAAGGCAAAGTTTTAAAGCCCAAAAATTTTGTACTTAAATTATAGGTATATGCACATATGTATGTATGTATTTCTGTAATATGTTTATTTTTTTGTTTTTCTTAGCCTTTGCTTATGTGCTCTAGGCGATCCTGCTTGTTGCTTAATTAGCCCAAGGGGTATCGCTGGAAATGTTGCAAGTAGGAATACTTGAGTTTGCAAAAAAAAATTTTTGGTTACTCACTTTGCTTTTATTCTTTCCGAAATAAGATTTCACTTATATATAATATAATTTAGTTAGTTTCTCACTTTAATTTTTACGTTTTTCCTTTTTTTTTTCTTTAGGTGCCTTTCAAAGAGGCTCGAAGGACCATTTGTTGACTTCACTTATATTTTCACCTTGGGTGCGGTGTTATACTCACTTTTTGTCACAATTGTACTACTTTTAGTAAAAAACTCTTTGAATACTTAGACACTCTCACTAAGTATTGTAAACAAAAACGCCCGTTTAATTTGTATACATAAGCTTAATAAATTTTTATTTGTTAACGCTTAGGTTTAAATTAATTATAAAATATTTATAATGCGTTTGCAAACGCTGTATGCGTAGAAATACGGATCGAAAACAGGGAACGTTGAAAACTGAAGCCGTTGAATCCGATTAGGCGCAAAGATGAGCCAAACTGAGATCGATGTGGTGCTCAGGCGCGTTGACGAAAGGAATTAGATGTAGCGCGCAGGATTGTGGTTGACGGAAAAACGAATAAAGACAGCAAGCAGAAACCGTGTTGACTGACGTGTATATTCGAATGATGTGTGTGCGATGATCCCCTTTTTGTTAAGTTGCTGTGTGGTGTGTCATCATGTGTAGTGTTCTCAAAAGTTGAGTGTGGTGCGTTACATTAGGGTGCGCCAATATTTGGGGAGTGTGGTGTGTTTATTTACTGAGGCTTAGCTCATTTAAACATCCTGGGCCCCCTAGGCAAATATTTTGCCTAGTATTACCCATATTGGCTGTAAATGTTGGAAGTATTTCGGCATGCTGCTGGGAGAGTAGCCGAGGGCGCAGAATATTAAGTGTAAGATTTTGGTTTAAATCGATTTTAAAGTACCATAGGTATTAATGCGTAATGTAAGCAAATTTATTTTGCGTGTTTATTGATTCACTATTTTGACGACTTTTTATTATAGTAATAGTATATGAGTTTTTGCGTTTATAATTTTTATTGGCGGTTATTTACCATTTATTTATTATGACTAAGTAAGGATAGCGACTCCACACCTGGCTCAGATATGGCCAGAATGGGTGCTCCTTTGAAAACATTTGAAGAGGGATCTTGCGAGAGTAAGATTTATGATTTTTACCCACTTTTTTGAAGTGTGATTTGCAACTTTTAAAAGTGTTTGCCATAAACTACCCATGTGATGAGCGCTTAGATAGATGGGATAAGTGCGACCTTTGTTTTTTGTAAGATGAGGCACTGTATCGCATTGGGAGTATGGTAATCCCTAAACTTTATTGTTGAATTGTATTTGAGAATGTGGGTAATTATTCTGAGTGCTTGGGGGAACGGTCAATCGCTCAAGGATGTGAGTATCATCCAATTATGTGTATTGTGTCGCGCATGGAAGAGTGTACGTGCAATTGGATACATGTTTTCTAAGCATAGAGTGTTTTTTCCAATCAGGCTAGAATAATTTCCTAATCGGGGTATCGAGATAATTTATATTTTGCCATGTTGAAATGCGTGTGGTAGTATACACAGTACTTTTTTGGCATTACCACATAGCACAGTTTGAATTGGTGCGCAGTATGGATTTTCTGAGGCGTCGCCGAAGCAATCTGGTTTGCGTTGGTAATTTGGGAATAGTTCGCTCAACATGGTATTTGTAGCTGCAAAATTGCGGTAAAATTTTGTGTAAAGGGGGATCAGTTTGGATTACATATATTGGTGTTTCGAACATTGGCAGAGGAAACACTAACTTTGTTTTTTGTACCATTATGTAGAGTGTTGGAAAATTGTGGCTTTATTTTGTATTTGTATGACGTACCGGCCATTATTTGATCGAGTAGTTGTGGCTTTGTAGAAGTCTTCACAATACTGATCTTCTGGAGTCGTTATGAGGGGGCGTTTTTCTAACTCCCGAAATTTCCTTAATTGTGAATTAAGCGATTCTTTGGAATGTTCGTCAACTTGAGTTGTTGATGATGTGTTTTGGGCTAGAA
This sequence comes from Bactrocera oleae, assembly GCF_042242935.1. Taxonomy (NCBI): domain Eukaryota; kingdom Metazoa; phylum Arthropoda; class Insecta; order Diptera; family Tephritidae; genus Bactrocera; species Bactrocera oleae. The sequence continues at coordinate 21,989,898 of NC_091538.1, forward strand.
GGGTGGTTGAAATTTTTTCAACACCTTCAAGTATTATTTGCGGTATAAGGTCGCTGCCTATTAGAATATCTATTTGAGCGGGGGCGTTGCAGTTGGCATATGCTAGCTTTAGGTGTGAAATCTTTTGCCAATGCTTGCTATTTATGTGATAGCTTGGAAGCATGTTAATAAGTTGCGGTAGAACTATAGCTTCTGCTACAATTCGCTTATCCGGTTGTGGGGAAATTAGGGTAATGGGGCAGATTTTATTTGAGTTTTGGACTACTCTTCCGCCCATTCCCGTGATTTCAAAGTTGGCTTGTTTTGTTGGCAGTTGTAGCCTATTTTGTACCCTAGACGCTATGAAGGATCGTTGTGATCCTTGGTCTATTAGGGCTCTAAGTTTGTAGAGTTCTTCTCGATGTTCGATGGAGATGACTGCTGTGGGTAGTAATGCCCTATTTTGTATTTCGCTGTGTAGCGTTTGAGTGTTTTGTGCCTTTGAGCAACATGGTGTCATTTGGCAATTTTCGGTATTTTGGTCTTCAGGAGTTGTTGTTACAACTAAACCTGTGGTTCTTTTTGTTTAAGCGCTTCTTTGGGGTGATATGGGAAATTTGCTGTAATGAAGCATTGAGTGGTGTCTTTTGTGACAATATAAGCAATTGAATATGCTTTTGCAATTTTTATACTTATGCGCATGTGACAAGCAATTTGTACAAAGTCTTTTTGATCTGACATAATTGTTTCGATCGGTAATATTCATTTTTTTAAATTTCTCGCAAGATTTGAGCTTATGCCCCCCTGTACACAGTTCGCATGACGTTTGTTTGTACTGTTCGGATGTGAACGTTTGATTTCTGAAGAAGCTTCTATTTAAATTGTTGTTGCTACTGGCTTGGGGTCTGTGGAAGCTTCTATTTACGTCGTGTTGAACGCTTTTCGTTCTGACTATTTTTTTGTCTACCCTTTCTGCGATTTCGTACTGGGTAGTTAGGAAATCTTTCATTTGTTGCCACGTGGGGCATTTTCTTCGTGATGAGAGCGATTGCTCCCATAGAAGTAATGATTTTTCTGGTAATGCGGCAGTGCATATGTTTACCAGTATAGGGTCCCAGCTGTCTGTGGGAATATTTTGTGTCCATAAAACCTACAAACAATTTGAAACAGTGGATTGAAGTTTGATAAATTCTTCACTTGTTTCCTTTTGAATTTTTGGCAAGTTCATTAATATCGATATTTGTTTATCGACCAATATTCTTTCGTTTTCGAATCTTGATTTAGGAGCTTCCCAAGCCATATTGTCATTTAGTGCGAACTGTTTTACTATTACGCCTGCTTGACCTTTTGTTTTGTATCGGAGGTGATACAATTTTTGCGCATTTGTTAATTTTGGGTGGTTTATGTAAACGGCTGTAAACATGTCCCGGAAGGACGGCCATTGTTCATAACCACCATGAAAGATTTCTGTATCACATGTGGGCACCTTGAGATGGATGCCTGAACTTGCTTCATGACTTTGGATTTGTGGCAGCTCTACTCTTGGCTGTGGAGTAGGTGCAATTGCTTTGATTAATTTTAATTGATCAGAAATCATTGCTTTTGTTTCTTCGAACTGGTCTAAGCAGTTTTCGTATTTGGCGTAAGCCGAGGATTTAAAATTTTCAGGTAGATCTGAGTCGTCAGATTCTACTATTGCGTCATATGCAGCTTGGAGACGTGTCCAAAAATTATCAAGATTGTCTTTTTTGATTTCTAATACCGATTCAGAATTGTCCTGAATCGGCGAAGATGAAAATCGAGTGCAGTATCGTATTAGACTGTCACTCTCAGAGATAAATTTGGTGTATGAAATATTCTTCACCCGTTTTTGTTTTGTAGCACCTTGCTTTGAGCGTGTAGCTTCTGCAGGTGTACATGGACTCTTTTCTTCAGAAATCATTTTTGGAACTTTTAGCAACTGAGTTGTTTTAGAATCTTTCGAGTCTGAGCTCATTTAAGAGATGTACCGAAATAAAATAAAATATTTTCAATATAAGAAATATATGTATACTAGCTTTTACCCGCGGCTTCGCTCGCATCGAATCCATCAAATAAATAACTGATATCATTATAGTAGATATGGATCCATATAAAGAATATATTTTATATATATTCCAATTCTTAGTTATGAAATTACGACGATGCGTGGTTCTTACTTCTGCATCATTAATTCTTCTTGCCTGCAATTGTTCTTGCGTTTCCGTTGCTCTTCTAGCTTCCTGCTGCTAAGCTTGTCTTTTCGAACGTACTCGTGCCTGATGAGAAGTTTCAGCTGCTCTCAAAACACGTTGTCGATCTGCTTGCTGTTGCCTTCTCAGCTCTGCTTGAACTTCACATTCTTTATTTCGTGTAACTTTAGCCTTACGCACCGGCGTAGAATTTCTTGACAGCGCCGATTTCCGCTTTCGAGGCATTTTTATATATAATAAGAGTAACTAATAATATTTGTGTTATTTCTCTGATTTACGTTTTTTATACATTTATGTTTTCTTTAATTTTTAATTTTTTCGACAAACAATCATTTCTGCCAAACTTATGTTTTTCAATTTCAAAATTTTCAAATTTATTTTCCAAACATATATAATCATCCAAAATAATTTTTTTAATAATCCGTAAAAAATTTATAAATTTTGTAATAAAAAGTATCCTATGTTCATTCTGACACCTCTAAGAGTATATGTACAAAATTTCATGATGATCTGTTAAGTAGTTTTTGCGTGAAAGCTTAACAAACAAACGGACTTTCGCATTTATAATATTAGTATAGATTTGAAACCTCTTTTAAGAAAATAAGGGTTTTTTTAACAAATTAATATCGTTTTTAAACTCGTTTGAGTACCTAACTCTTTTATAATAGTAAGAGATTTTATTTAATTCAATGAATATTACGCGTATTTCGGGTTTTATCGTTTTTTTTTATTTTTTATTATTTAATTAATTCATATTAAACGCAAATGTTTTTATTTTTACTTTTATTTGTATGTAATATGTGTCCGTAATTCCTATAGGGTATACCTATAAGCGGATCAGCTGATACATATGTACTTGTCGTTATGCGCAATTGAGAGCTCGTCTTAGAGATCAATGCACTTTGTACATATGTATGTATGTAATCTATTATGTTTTAATATGCTTTGCGCAATCCTGCTTGTTTTTGTTGGTCAAAGAACAAAATAAACCGCAAAGGCATAAATTTCAACATACATATATTAAGAGGATATATACATATACTAAATGGAATCGATACGACTCACTTTGGGGTTTCCGCCAAGGGGTTTTGGGGACAATGTTATATACATATACATATGCTTGTTCTGTCCTTTCTGTGGCCCAGTCCTCTGCTGCTTGGCTGCGCTGACTATGGTGAGCTGGTGTGGTTGTTGTTGCAGAGTGGCAGGTGTTTTTTATTTAATTCGCGCCCGTTTTTTTATGTATGTAATTTTGTTGTTTTTTTGTTGAAATTCGCGCCCGTTCCTAATTTCTTATTATTTCGCGCACGTTGTTGGTTTTTTTTTTGTTTTCTATGTGTGTATGTATTATATTATATGTATGCCACTCTGCACCGCACTTCTATCTATGTATACATACATATGTATATGTATATATATATATTTTTTTTTTGTATGTGTATATGAGTTTAGCCACTTCACAGAACTTTTTTTTTTTTGGAATGTGTATATGTGTTTTTCCACTGCACTGCACAGCACTTATGTCTTTTTGTTTTTTTTTTTCGTATGTATTTCAACTTTTAGCCACTTCACTTTCACTTAAGTTATATATTATCTATATTCTTATTTTTATTTTTTATTTTTTTTTGATATGTATATATGTTTGTGTCACTGCACTGCACAGCACTATATGTGTTTGTTTCTTTTTGTTTTTTTGTTTCTCACAGCACTTTTTTCGTTTTTGTTCACTTTTTGGCACCGCACTTTGTCACTGCAACTGTTTTTTTTTTTTTTATTGCCCATAGTGCCGTACACTAGGGCTCGAAGGACCAATAATAATTAGACACTCTCACTAAGTATTGTAAACAAAAACGCCCGTTTAATTTGTATACATAAGCTTAATAAATTTTTATTTGTTAACGCTTAGGCTTAAATTAATTATAAAATATTTAGATTGCGTTTGCAAACGCTGTACGCGTAGAAATACGGATCGAAAACAGGGAACGTTGAAAATTGAAGCCGTTGAATCCGATTAGGCGCAAAGATGAGCCAAACTGAGATCGATGTGGTGCTCAGGCGCGTTGACGAAAGGAATTAGATGTAGCGCGCAGGATTGTGGTTGACGGAAAAACGAATAAAGACAGCAAGCAGAAACCGTGTTGACTGACGTGTATATTCGAATGATGTGTGTGCGATGATCCCGTCCTTTTTGTTAAGTTGCTGTGTGGTGTGTCATCATGTGTAGTGTTCTCAAAAGTTGAGTGTGGTGTGGTGCGTTACATTAGGGTGCGCCAATTTTTTGCGGTGTGTGGTGTGTTTATTTACTGAGGCTTAGCTCATTTAAACACTCTTTAATTAATTTTTTTTAAACTTTAGTATTGTAAAATATATTTTTTGATGACACTTTATAATATAAAAAAGTTCACTTTCTTAGATTTGATTTAAATAACCTATCATACACTTAAGAGAGCCCATCCCGGTCTGACTGGCCCTTTTTGATCATTCGGGTGGTGGAAAAGATGGTGGTTGCAGTGTGGGTGTATAGTGTGGTTGGTTAATTGTATATGGTTGTGTTGGTGAGTGATATATTGTGTTGTAGGTGGTGTATGATGTTGCATTGTGTTATGTTGTATGGTATGATGTTGTAGGGTGGTTGTGCGCTTAGTTGTACAAATGTCGCGGGATTAGAAGTCGCATGAACAAATATAAAAGGAATAAAGTCAACCGGATAATTGAAAATCCTGATTTTAGATATATGGGGGTTAGGGCAAGATTTCATCCGATTTTATCCATTTTATGCACAAAACACATTTTAGAAACACACGACCACTCAATTTTATTTAGATAATTAACATATTGGCTGATATATGCGGTATAAAGTCAGCTGGAAGTTCGAAAATCTTTCAATTAGATATGTTATATGGGGGCTAAGGGAAGTATTGACCCGATTAAACCAATCTTTGACATACAGACAAAATATTATCAGGAAAGGGTTCTCTCGGAATTCCAATTATATATCTCACACATTGAACAATAATTTCAGTAAAAAGTCAACCATCGACCCTAGGCTCCACATTTTCGGGACATTGAAAAGTTAGGCCCCGATTTGGACAATTTTTATACTTGAGATGGCATATCTTGAAGGCACTCTTTTTGCAAGGGTTTATATAATATATCGATATTCATTACTGCTTGATTTATATACTAGAAAGTGAAAAAATCAGATGAAGTTTAAATTTGTGTTATATGGGAAGTAGGCGTGGTTGTACTCCGATTTCGTCCATTTCCGTACAGTAACATAGACATGTCGGGTTTATATTTCCGGTTGAAATCGGTCAAGTAGATCCCGAGATATGCGTTTTTACCTAAAGGTGGGCGGTGCCACGCCCATTGGCCCATTTTTGTATTGGATCTGATTTACCATCATATGTGAAAAATTTAAAGTATCTGACCTGTGTATTTAATGAGTTTTAATCAAAACCGTGGGATTATCACCCGATTTCATTCATTTTCACACTGTCTATAGGAGTGTTAAAAATATTTGTCCTGAGTGAATTTGGTTTTTATAGCTTTAGGAATTTAGGAGATATGCACTTTAAACCCATTAGAGGGCGGGGTCACGCCCATTCTTCAAAAATATTTTAAACTGCAGAAGCTCTCATTAAAGCGATTTCTTATACCAAATAACAGTCTTGTGATTTATTTTGGAGCGATTAATGGCATTTGTGTCCGTGGCAGTGGTCCTATTACGTCCATCTACAATACCAACCTTCTTACGGGCCAAGAAACATGTGTGCCAAGTTTCATCAAGATAACTGAATTTTTACTCACGTTACAGCCAGTACAGATGGACGGACAGACAGTTCATCCTGATCATTTACATATATATAACTCTATATCTAACTCGATTATTTGTATGTGATACAAACAACTGTTAGGTGAACAAAACTATCATACTCTGTAGGAACATGTTGCAAGAGTATAAAACAGTCTTTAAGTAAAGTTTCTACTAACTTAGTTTGGTATCTGGCATTTTATCTGAAATCCGAATTCTATGCTCCTTGGCATAGTGAGGAGATTGGACGGTTGGAGAATTTAAGATACACAACTGTAATTTTATACAGAGCATCAGAGTAAAAAGAAGCATCCATGGTTTAACAGTTTTGAAGTAAAGCTTTTTATAAATAGCCTCAATTTTTTTAGACAATCTATCGCATGCACTTACAGTTAATACTAACGTCCTAATGTGTAAATGTATTCTTCCTATCCCTTTAAGTTGTGGTTACTAAACCTACTCTATCTATATATTATACCTATTAGAACAACTCAATAATTGATAATTGATTGATAAACTAAATGCACCTGTCTAGATTTGAACTTAATACCTCTTGCCGGAGTGCTCAGCGTTTATCTCCTTGACTATAGCACGGTTTTGAGTTTTGCGTATTTGAAGTCTCTATATCATATATCTATAAATATTAGCTATAAAATGGACTAAATTGGACAGCAATCGCACATACGGCCCATATAACATAATTTCAAATTTCATCTGATTATTATACTTTACTTTAAACGCACTGTTGTTTAAAGATATACAGATCTTTAGAGTTAGACTCTAACCACCCAATGACCCACTTTCGACATATATGATAATTTGAGATTTGTTTATAAATAACAGTGACTTCTTACGTATGAGCTTTAACCGTGTGGAAAACCATTTATCTTATTATCAAGTTTATTTTGATATATACCGTTGAAGACCATACCCTACAAGAAACTGCTGATGAGTTTACCAAGTCACATTTATTACTTACTTTTTGTGTTAAAAAAATAAATAAATAACGAAGGAGTTTTCAAATATAATAGAAGTAAGTTATTATTAAGTTTCAAATAAAATTATATTTTTAGTTAATTTTTATTTGTATTTAGGCTTTTTAAAATATTTCGAAATATTCATGAACTTGAGAAACACGTACAACAGAGCTTTTGAGAGGAACAAGCATGGAATTAAGTGAAAACTTTTTTTCATAATTTATTTTTTAATTATATTGTTATTGCACTTCATTTTTATATATGTATATGTATATTATTATAATTAATTTTAATTAAAAGTTTTGAGTTTATTAAAGAAATAAAAATTGTATTATCTACTATTTACAGTCATAATTGACCATTTTCAGCTGTAATGGATTCATGGTCATGTGTTTGCTTGCATCAGTTTTGCATAAGGCTCTTAAGAAAATAATAGAAACTTTGTTCAGCGCGCTGACAAAATTTTTTCAGCTATGCCTGTCATATTACCGGTCAGATGATTGTCTCTGTTCTTGTAGGGTACGTTCCACAAAAGCGTCAACGTACTTGTAAAATAATACTTAGCCGGTTTGACGTTGACGCAAATCTCTCAAGCAGACCTCCAATATGGACCTACGTTTCCATAAGGACTAACAAAAATTCAAATATGTGTACGCTTGAAAACGCTTATCGCATATGCTTACATCCTAGTTCTTCTACCATTATGATTCACCTTAATCAATCGTTAGCTTCCACATACGCCTAAAATTATGCAATAATATTAAAATTATCTAGTATGTAGAACAGAATAATATGTAAGAGGGAATTCTTTACGTTTGTAATAGCACAAACAGTCACCGACATTCCTCCCTTCCGTACTTACCGCCCGTATCAAACCAAATTTTTCAAAAGTTATGCCCGTAGTTGCAACACAGAAATCAGTTGTTCTCTTTTGTTTTCATTTCACCAATGTTGCCATTGTTCTATTTGTATACACAATTTTTCACACAATTAGTTTTTTAGTTATAAATTTTCGTAAATGTTAAACTAAGAAAGCGAGATCGGCAACCCTGAGTTGCAAGAGATTGCTCTCTCACTCTCAGCTCACTCGTTTCTACGGAAAATCCAATATTCACGGATATTCTACCATACGGTCTGTTGAAGCGGACGGTAGAAGCGGTTGTGACAGATCATGTACATTGCGCTCTCATAAGATAGGTCGTATCAGCTGATTCGGTCCACGGTTTTGCGACGGTGACTGTTTGTGCCATAAACCCTGTACGTATTTTTTAATGCATTTCGTTGTTTGTTTTGCACTTTATACCTAGAAAAAATTTTGCTTATATTTGGGTTTTCTTCAAACCGTAAAAAAAAATGTTTTCTGTTTCTTAGTAGGCAATGAGAAAATACGGAAGATAAGGACTTATCGATTAAATACTGACTGGCATTAAGTATCACACCAGATTGAAGAAAAAGTCGGTTTATCGACTTTTTTCTTTTAGAATTGTTGTATTTTATAATTAAATTTGTAGATTAATAGATTTAAATGCAATATTTGGAGTTATGTATACGCTACGTACACTTATACACACTTAAGTATGCAAATACAAAAACAACATAATAGGTGGAAGCTAACAAACTCTTTAACTGCTATATAGATTCCTAGCGGACAACAAGCCGCTTAACGATATATTTTCATTGCCATCAAAGTTAATGTTCAATACTTCACAATTATTTTTCATCATGTTTAATTTTTTGGGACTTTAACTGTTCAATTTTAAAGCAGGCATACGAATATACGCATTGGGACTGTGCATGTGTGTGTGATATACATGTGAATTCAAGTTGTTCTTGAGCGTTCGCCGAGGTACGTAACGTTGTACAGATTTCTCATTTGCTTATTTCAGAGCGTGATATTGTAGCACGTGCACGTGCTCTCTGTTTGCAGTTAATCATATTTGTTGTTGCAAGCGCATGGGCTTATATTCATATTGTTATTATGTTGGTAGTATCGGTTGAAACAAGTTTAGGTGTTGCTGGCGCTCATATTAATGAAGGTGGCACTGAATAAATCAGTTAGTGAACAACTGTCCAAACAACAAGACCTGTGTAGAAGTGCCAACCAAAAGTAAGATCAAGTGAAGTCATAAAAACAGATTAGCGCAATTCAAAGCTCGGTATATATTAAAAATAAAAAGTGTGTTTTTTTTAAATTCAAACCAGTAATATTCAGATAATAATAATGTATGAGTAATATATTTTTTTGTAAAGTGTAGTTAGGAAAAAGTAGTATTGAAAATAAGATTAATTTTAATATGCATACCTAAAAATCACATATGCACATACATACAAAAACCTCAATATCTGAATGTAAAAAATAATTTTAATATTAATAGAAATATTTTTATAAATAACACATTTTAACACAACAATATTTTTAAATTTGGCTTGGATGTTTAATGGATTTCAACAAATGTTTTTTTTTTTGGTAAATTCAAAGGTATTTGGTTGTTCATTTAGCACGGTTGAAAGAAAAAGCGGGAAAAAGACATTTTATAATAACGTAGTTGGAAGTAATAAAATGTTATAAATGTAATGGCTTTTATTACTTATTTTTTAAGAATAAGTTTTTATTTTCATTTTAAATAATTGATTCAAGTTATATCTGTTAATATTAATATTAAGAGCCGAAACTTCGGCAGGTTTGTTTTCGTCATTTCGAACGATAATAATAAATTAAAACTTTTTTTTGGTTCACCCTAATATACATATGTACCTATTTTTAAATATTACTGTGCATGTATATAGTATATATTTAAAACTTGTTTGAACGTCTATTAATTTTGAATACCAAAAAGAGTCGGAAATACACAGAAGCTAAATTGGAATATTTTACACGACAGCTTAACGTGTATTTGGTATTGGATCTCAAGTAATTTCAATATAATAGCTTTAAATAATAATATTCTCAGCTAACATTTTTGATCTATATGATTCATATAATACAAATAATAATATTTAATATAATATTTAAGTTCTTATTATACATTAATAGCCAAATTGTCAGTGAATTATATATTAATTTCAAACAAAAAAATAATTAGTAATTCATTGAAAAACTTGTCATAAATTTCAGAAAGAAATTTTAAAACGACTAAAGCGCATAATATAGGATTTCATCAAATACTTAGTAAACCACTTATCAAAATTCATCAAAAAATCAGCATTCCCCAAATAATTGAAGTAATTGGGGTACACTATTATAGTTGTTTGTGTCCGTAATTAAAGTAATTTAACGAATTTCCCTGATAATAATAGCTCATTTTTGACACATTTTGCTGAGCGTGCGCATTTTCCGCATCGTCGAAACATGTTTCAAACTCGATTTTCGGGATAGCATTTAGCTCTTTCAGCTATTTTCATCTATATTGTAAAACGATGGCCCTTTAAGTTTCTCTTTAAAACAGTTTTCTTTTTGGCCAAGAATTCACAAAATAGCAATAAGGTGCAAGATTTTAACAAACGAAAATCTTCAAGCTCATAAAAATACGTCTAACCTTAGCGGAAGCCAGAGATAAAGTAATAGCCCGAAAAGTCACCGACATTCCTCCCTTCCGTACTTACCGCCCGTATCAAACCCAATTTGTCAAAAGTTATGCCCGTAGTTGCAACGCAGAAATCAGTTTTTTGTGTTATATTCAAGATCATTTTTTAATTACTACAAAATATCGAGATTGACAACCCTGCGTTGCATAAGATTGCTCTTTCACTCTCAGCTCACTCATTTCTACGAGAAAAATTCAATTTTCGCGGATATCCTACCTGTTGATGCGGACGGTAGAAGTGGTGGTGAGTGTTCATTTACATTGCGCTCTCATAAGATAGGTCGTAACAGCTGACGTACGGAAGAGAGGAATGTCGGTGACTGTTTCAGCTATAAACAATGAATACAGCTGAAAAATATTTCGTACTTCAGGGGGATGTAAATACATAGGTATATCAACATAATAAAAAAAATTTGACCGTTATTTTCTGAACACACCGCTTATGGAGAAACTAATTTCACAGACTAATTAATACCTGGAATTAATTTGTATTTTGTATATTTTTTACGCAATAATTATTGTGCTTGTTTAATTAGAAAAACTTTGTGTTTAAACCTAAAATAACATTTGTTAAAATTATCATTTTTGAAAATTATCGTTTGTGTCCATCGCTTTGTAAAACTTTATATTTAATATTTGTAGTTCATATGGCTGTGCTTTGTTTTTCCGCAAATATTATGTTCCTTTGGTATTACATACATACAAGTATACCTATGTACGGTTTCAATCAAATAATTGTTCAAGCTGTCACTTTTCAATCAGTATACGTGCATCGCTTTTACTTGACTTTCATTTGTGAGTGATATTTTTAATTAAAGTTCTATAAAGCAGGTTTACTTATGCATGTACATACATATATAAATGGATATGTGTGTCAATGAGTGTAAATGTCGAAGAACATAAAAATAGCACGACTACAATAAAATAATAAAAGCGTGAGGCTTTAGGTGTTGCAAAATTACTTCAATTATAATGGGATATGACTACCTGAGATATCTTTACAGCTTTTGCTTTACTAGAATTAGTTTAACCCAACACAGTCAGACAGAAGTTTAAAATTCTTAACTAACTTAAATGTGATTATAGATGATACATACGTACTACATATGTATTTGCATATGTATGTATGGATATATATTTATGTTGTGCTGATTTGCTTAAATTATATTATTGGTCATTATCAAAACAAACCGGGGCATCATATTATATATATGTCACACATCCCGAAGTACGTATTTGAGATGTTTCGAAGGTTTACAATGACTATTTGCTTTGCGTCTGCCTGATTTACAAAAAAAAATTGCATATAGGTATGTCGAACTCAACGAAAATTTACCAATTTATATCACCAAGGAGAGACTTATATAAACACTTAAATTGTGGAATGATAATATTAGCTGCAATACTAATAATCTTTACTTGAAGCTCGGTATACATCTGTCTTGTCCTCGAGCGCGATCTTAAAGCTGCAAAATGGAATACGAGATAAATGATATCATACAAGTTTCATAGGGCGTTAAATAAAATTTAATACTTTTAGATATCACGTACCCCAAACATTTTTTAGCATTCGTGATTTCAGAAAATACTCGCAAAATCGCATAGAAATACATACGTACATATGTAGGTATAAAGAAACATATTATATATACGCAACCAATTCACAGACCTACAAAATTTGATCTGTCTGAATCGGAGAACATCCCCATACTCTTCATACGCAACATATTCTGGATAATCCGTAATATCAAATCTCTTATTTTTGTCATTTCGTCTGGAATTTTTAATTACTTAATAAAAATCAAACACTTATTTCTAACTTAGGTCGGTTTTTTTGGGTGCGTACAATTGTAGCACTTCCTTACATGCTTGTTATTACTTTATAATGTTGATATAAGTATAATATATTGTACATACATATGCTATAAAAATTTCAGTGAAATATGTCCATAACTGGAAAGAGAACAAACAAACACAAGTAAGGATGGGTTAAGTTCGGGTGTAATCGAACATTTCATACTCTTGCAACTTGCAAGTATCAAATCTGGGACAATACCTTTAATTAATTATTTTTAGATATATATACTTAATTCATACAATGACCGACATATTCAGCATAGATTTTGTTAGAATAACGAAAATCATTTTATGTGGTTTATGAGGCTTTGGGTAATTCATAGAATATATACCACATATTGTCGGCATTAAACTATAGTATGTCCAATATTATCTCAAGATCTTATCTTTTATATCAAGATATCTGACATATTGACCAAAATATACGGTATAAAGCCAGTCGGAAGTTTGAAAATCTTATATTAGGTATATGAGAGATATATGTATTATATTCGGTACCTGGGGGCTTGAACAGTTTTGGTCATAAGATGGCTACTTTAAGCGCATTGTCCGGGAAAGTCTTCTGGAGCGGATACATTAGGATGGATATAAAAATCGAGTGTTTTTTTCGCTTCGTACTCTGACAAACCTCTAAGTAATGCTCTCCAAGTATGAGCTCTTAATTATAATCGTTTCTATGGTTTCTTATTATCAGATAGAAAAATACATATCTCACTTCCAACTGCTTGAACTTTGTAGAAAATTTTGTGTAATTTTTGAGAAAATTGATCCTTTATGATGTTTTTCTAAACCTAACCGTTTAAAAGATATAAACAGTTGAAGTTGGACTATTTTAAGGCAAACTTTTTTTTTCTTTTTAATTTTATAACTCAATTCAAAAAAAATGTTAAAGCGTAAAGCTCAACGTCTTGTAGGAATTTTTCTACAAAAATTGACTGTTTATTATACTCTCGCAACCTGTTGCTACAGAGTATAATAGTTTTGTTCACCTAACGGTTGTTTGTATCACCTAAAATTAATCGAGTCAGATATAGGGTTATGTGTATATAAATGATCAGGATGAAGAGACGAGTTGAAATCCGGGTGACTGTCTGTCCGTCCGTCCGTCCGTCCATGCAAGCTCTAACTTGAGTAAAAATTGAGATATCTTTATGAAACTTGGTAGACATGTTTCTTGGTACCGTGAGACGGTTGGTATTGCAGATGGTCGTAATCGGACCACTGCCACGCCCACAAAACGCCATTAATCAAAAACAAATAACTTGCCATAACTAAGCTCCGCAATAAGATACAAGACTGTTATTTGGTACACAGGATCACATTAGGGAGGGGCGTCTGCAGTTAAAACTTTTATTTAAAAAGTGGGCGTGGTCCCGCCTCTAATAGGTTTAATGTGCATATCTCCTAAACCGCTAATGCTATAATAACAAAATTCACTAGAAGCAAATGTTTTTAGCACTTCTATTGACGGTGTGAAAATAGTTGAAATCGGGTGGCAACTCCGCCCACTACCCATATAACGGTACTGTTAAAAACTACTAAAAGCGCGATAAATCAAGCACTAAACACGCCAGAGACATTAAATTTTATCTCTGAGATGGTATAAGATGACTTTATAGGAACCGCGTTCAAAATTAGACAGTGGGCGTGGCACAGCCCACTTTTAGGTGAAAACCCATATCTTGAGATCTGCTCAAACCGATTTCAACCAAATTCGGTGCATAACGTTCTTTTCATGTTTCTATGTCATAGTGCGAAAATGGGCGAAATCGGACTACAACCACGCTTACTTCCCATGTAACACCATTTTCAATTCCATCTGATTCTTTCACTTTCCACTATGCAAATCAGGTAACAATGATTATATCGGGGTAAAACTTTTCGTGAATAATGCAATTAAAGTATGCCACCTTGCGGCCAAAAATTGTCTAAATCGAACCAAAACTGTTCAAACCCCTGAGTACTAAATATGTGGACCCCAGTGCCTATAGTTGACCTTCTACCGAAAATATCAGTCAATCCACAAAGAAATCTCAAACGAGTACACCATTTGACTTTGCGAGAGTATAAAATGTTCGGTTACATCCGAACTTAGCCCTTCCTTACTTGTTTTTCGATAAAGTTAAGCGTTTAAGAAATACTCATCGTCGAACTTCAATAGCAACCAAAGAAAAACGCAACAAGATTTTCAAACTTCCGATGCTTATGTCACATACAAGGTGCGTTCCAAAGTAAACAGGACTTTTAAGAAAAAGACAGAACAAATGGTTATATCGGCAAAATCAATTAATTTGATTCAAAATAGTCTCCTTCTGCTTTAATACAGCTTTTTGCACGGTCCAAAAGCATGTCGAACGGTGCCATATCAGGTGAATACGTGGAGTGGTTGATTGTCAAAATGTGATTTTTGGTCAAATAATCGGCCACAAGCGTCGATCGATGAGATGGCGCATTATCGTGCAACAAACGCCAAGTTCCATCTTCGCGATATTCGGGCTGAACACGTCGAATACGGCGCACCAAACGCTTCAAAACTCCAAGGTAGGATACCGCATTAACGTTTTGGCCGGGTGGAACAAATTCTTTGTGGACAATACCCTTGGAATCATAAAAACAAATCAGCATTGTCTTCACTATTGACTTCTTCAAGCGCGATTTTTTGGATTTCGGCTCGTCCGGCGCCTTCCATTCAGCACTCTGGCGTTTCGTTTCGGGATCATATTGAAAACACCACGTTTCGTCACCAGTCACAATCTTGTAAAGGAAGTTCGGGTATTTTTTGCCTCTTTAATGATGTCCTTCGAATGTTGAATTCTGAGCAATTTTTGGTCGTCAGTCAATTTGTGCGGAACAACCCGTGCACACACCTTTTGTAAGCCCAAATATTCGGTCGAAATGCGTTAAATCGATGTTTTGGAGGTCTTCAATTCTATTCAATGATGGTGTCGGCTGATTTTTATGAATTCATGCACAGTTTTGATGGAATTTTCGGGGATCACGGATTTTGGTTGGCCCACATGTTCATCGTCATTTATGTCCTCACGACCACTTTGAAAACGTTGAAACCACTTGTGCACTCTGCTACGGGATAGGCAATCATCGCCATAAACTTGTTTCATCAATTGAAACGTTTCAGTAAAAGTTTTACCAATTTTAAAACAAAATTTAATGTTGGCTCTTTGTTCGAAGCTCATTTTCGCACCGATGACAAAAACATACTGACACTTAAAACGCAATAACTTCACTTCCAATAGATGAAATGTCATGAAATTTTGCTGGAAGTCGATAAAGGATAGCAGATTCTAACGCACTAGTCGACATATAGATGGCGCCACTAGAGTTTACTTTGTTTTTTTTTTACTGTTCACTTTGGAACGCATACATCAGTCAATATGTAAGATTAACTCAACATATAATATTGGATATACTATAGTTTAATGCCGAAAACATGTGAATTGAGTTTATGAACCCAACTCCTAAGTACTACATACAATCGACAAAGCCTGAGGGTATTTTCTTTGCCGTGATCCTTGCAAGCATTAAATGTTCGGTTCCACCCGAACTTAGGCCTTCCCTACTTGTTTTTAGATGTTTTTGTTCATAGCTTTGTGGAACTTTGTATAGTCCACATCGAAAAACAAACTCTTTACACAGCTTTACTGTGAAGAATTGCTGAAATTGTCTCTGTCGAAAAATTTTTGTGCTTTTTAGTTTTATTCAAATTGATTTGGCATAAAATTCTCACGCAATTAGCGAAAAAATATAGAAGTACTCGACTTTTGTCAACTAATTTTGAAACTAGTAGAAACTGTTGCGAACTGTCGTCAAATGTTCTAACGGCGACGTTTGTCTAGAAATTCATAGGGTTTGCGCCGTTCAGAAACAATATTTTACTGCTTTGAATTCGTTTTAAGTTTCCCCTAAATCGAATCCGAAAAATCTGTTTAGTATCAAGCCATTTCGACCAAATTTGCTGCAAAAAAGTCCTTCAAGCACCTCTTTATACACTGCGACAATGGGTTAATCCAAATCACTCAAATTTTACACCTGATTTATTACAAAAAGGCTTTATGGAAGTCGGTTTAGAAATGTGACATTGGTCGTGCACCGGGTAATAATATTTATATCTTAGTGTCGAAAATTTATAAATTGGATACCCTTAACTCTGATGTGCCTATTATAAGAATTTCAAACTTCCGGTTGGAATTATACCGTATATCTCGGTCAATTTTAAAGATATCTCATCAAAATTATCTGAACTATATACTAGAGTTTAATGCCGCTAAGATGTGAAATCGGTCGACGAATTATCGCAGCTCCCATATACTACATTTAATGATTTCACCGAATATGTCGGTCAGTGTGTGAGTTGTCTTCTAAAAAGTTCGTGGAAACATTTTGTAAGATATTCGTGAGTAATTCCAAAAATTAATGCAGTCATTCCAGATCTTCCTCTAGCCTCCATATACCCCATATAGTGATTTTCGATTGTCCATCTGACTTTCAACCATTATGTGTGATTTAGGGCACATCTACAGCTTGCTCTAAACCTCATATGGCTGATATGTACAATATGTATACGTATAATGACTTCCTATTTTTTGGTTGGTATTGAAAACTCTGTTTTAAATTAAATAATCGTTTAACTATTCATTGATATTTATATTTATATCTAATATTTATCGCTTAACACCGGCCACGTTCACAGGTTTAAAACAAACAAATATTTTACATAGTGTTGTACTCGTATAATGATATTTTTGTAAATAGCAGTATTCTAACAGTTGTCTTTTTCCTCATATACCCAATGTATTAAATTTACCGCCTTTGGTTGAGTTAATATTACATATGTATATCTCGTTTGAATTAACTAAGTATATTTTACTATAAATAAATAGAAGCAAAATTTGGTAATAAAACGAAGTCCTCTACGATCTATAATATTTATAAGTTAATTATATACCAAATATAATTGTATTCACGATGTGATCGAACACTCAATTTTGAATTCACTTGCAATAATTTTAAAAAAATTACGGGAATATAAAATGTTTGGTTACATCCGAACTTAGCCATTCCTTACTTGTTTATTTCAAGTATTTTGTTTTTTGATAAATATCGTATATATTTATATATTAGTTTGCATTCTAAATTATTTTCTTGTTCGCTTAAATTAAATGTTGTGTCTTGTTTTGGTTTAGTACAATCATCGCCTCATTGAATTTTATAATAGTTTGTCCATGTTCCATATAGTAGTCTAGTAAGTAAGGAAGGCCTAAGTTCGGGTGTAATCGAACATTTCATACTCTTGCAACTTGCAAGGATCAATTCCGGCGATCAATTGATCCTTGCAAGTTGCAAGAGTATAACTCATATATTTATAAAATTAATTAATCGACCGACATATTCAGCATAGGATTTGTTAGAATAACGAAAATCATTATATAAATATATAACTCATACACCAACCGACATATTCAGCATAGTATTTGTTAGAATACCGAAAATCATTAATGTGGTATATGAGGGTTTGGATAATTCATAGACATATAGCGCATATTTTCAGCATTAAACTGTAATTAATTAATTAGTATGTCCAATATTATCGGTTTAGTTAATTTTATAAAGATATCTTACATATTGTCCGATATATACGATATAAAGTCAATCGAAATTTTAAAAATCTTATATTAGATATATTACCCCAGATGATCTCTGAGTTTCATTAAGGCACCATACATACCATCACCAATAAAAGCGGGATAAAGTCAACTGGATGTTTTAAAATCGTAATATTAGTTTTGTGGCGACTAAGGAAACTTTTCATCAGATTTTAACCATTTTATGCAGAAAGATGCATTGAAAAACACGCTCTTTTAAATTAATTAAGATATTTGTGGTATAAAGTCAGCCAGAGGTTTGAAAATGTTTCTATTAGGTATATGGGGACTAAGGGAACTTTTTGGCACAAGAACAAACTAATATCAGATAAAGATTCTCTCTGCGTTTCTATAATATTATATATCTCACAGATTGACTGATATTTTCGATAAAAAGTTAGCTATAGGAAAAGGGGTTTATATATTCGGTACCTGGGTAATCATTTACATATACATACATAACCCTACATCTATCTCGATTAGTTTTAGGTGATACAAACAACCGTTAGGTGAACAAAACTATTATACTCTGTAGCAACATGTTGCAAGAGTTTAAAATACAGTAATATCTAGATAATCTTGCAAATATTAGTAAAAAGATTAATATATAGATATACAAGTAGCAGGCAGTTTGAAAAGTTCGTAGAGTTTTAAAGAAAATCAATTTTTGTGATCTTCCAATTTCTCTATGTCATTACAGTAGTTTGATTGGTTGAGGTCTATTTTGAAAACATACACTTCTTTAACTTAGGTGTAACTACAAAAAGTATACAGTTCAATTAGGACCGGAAAGAAATGTTGTCTGAAGTTCTTAATAATTAATATGTTTAAATACCAAAAATGCGGTTTCCAGTTCTTTGAAAATGCGCTCAAAGAATTACAATATATAGCTTAACACTTTTATTGTATTTAAATTGAATTAATTTAACACTCAAGTTAAATCTAACTCCACAGTAAATTAACTCACAGCCATAGTTAAAAAACCGTTTTTATAAAGAAAGGCAAATTATTATCTGCCATGAATACCAGACACGTCCTACCCAAAATATAGAATATGGATATAATTCTTGGTAGTTTCTAAGTTTTATATGTCGAAAGTATTGGATATTGTTTTGTTATAAGCCCGTTATTTTTTATATGTCAAGGTCAACTTTCAGAAAATTTTAAAATGTGCATTTTTACTGCAATCCACTCGGTCCAAATATGAGCCTACTAACACATTCTCGTTTAAAGAATTTTCGTTATTATTTCTTTCAAAAAAATAAATACTAGATAAAGAGATCTAGCCTCGGAAAAGTGTAAATTTTGGCAATGCCAAAATGTAACTAGTCAGCTCACAAATGGAAATAAAACTTCTAACACTAATATTTTTTACCGCAACTGTACGTGCGTGCTTATTATTTTATATAAATATATTTATACATTCCGAGCGACAACGTAATAATAAAATGGCAATGAAACTGTAAAAAATCTATGATGCAATTAATTGTAAACAATGCCTTGCCATAAAACCATTATGATATTTACCTGAACCCACACATATATACAAATGAAACAAACTATTGGAAACTACCTGACTTCTAGTATCAGTATGCATTGTAAGCTCAAATACCATAGTGCGACGAGCATCATCTTCGTAGATGACACCGGTCAACAGCATTTTTGCGCACAGATTATACAGATATTATTTTTGTTGCTTTTATAACTCAAAAAAGAATAAGAATAAAAAGAGTTCTGCGTTTGCTTTTATGTATAAAAAATGGAAAAGTTAAACTCAATAAAAATTCAAAAATATGAATAATTTATTGAAAGATACCGATCATTCATTTAGGATTCATTCTTACAAAAGACAATTTAAAATAGACTCCAATTGTTTTTCTTTTCCTGTCATGTTCCGTAGAATTTTCTCTTATTGACCCCCAAATATAGTCCACCATCATACTTTCAGTATACTGGCCTTGGTAATGTCTCTCAAATTCCATTATATCTTGATGGAAGCGTTGTATTTGTTTTTCCGAATAAACTCCCATATTATCTTAAAATTTATCTAAATGAGAATGTAACATGTGCATCTTTAGAGACATTCTACATCCGATGATGGAGAAATTAGTCATTATGTCGTGATTGTCAGCCCTATGGTCTCCAAGTAAGCCATGCACTACTGCCTTAAATTTATTCAAGACTTTTTTCTCCTTACTGCTTAGTAACTTCGGGAAAATATTACAACCCATAATTTTTTTTATATGAGGGCCTACAAAAATTTCAGATTTTATTATCGCCTATGAAAGCTTTAGAAAAAATTCTTCAAATATTTGAAAGATGATCACCTGGTTCTATCTAAGTTCTCGGCGCTGCAAACTTCATTGCTCGTTGTTCACCTCGGACCAGCCTACAACAAAACGTAATATATTACAATTTAATTAATGTTATCAAATAGTTAATAATCACTATAAAAAGAGAAAATAAACTCACAATATACCTGCAATAGTTACATACCACATGTAGTGCCCATTTTTTGTTCTGATATTCAACAGGTAAATTGAAGTAAACCTGAAATGCTTCCTGAATCTTTAAATTTTTATATTCTTGCAACATGTTGCTACAGAGTATAAAATTTTTGTACACCTAACCGTTGTTTGTATCACCCAAAAATAATTAAGACAGATATAGGGTTATATATGGTATATATCTGGAGGACGAGACGAGTTGAATTGTAATGAATCTTGGTACACGTGTGCCTTGGCAAAAAAGTAAGGACACGTACATAGGTAAGCATAACCACAAAAATCTATAAAATACCACAACTAAGCACTAAATTAAGATATAAATCTGTTATTTTTACTATATATATATATATAATATAATATATATTATCTACTCGACCAATTTCAACCAAACTTGGTATATAACATATGTCACATTGTGAATATTATATATTTGCTTATATAACCAGAATATTTTAAGTAAAATGCATTCGCAAAACAAAAAGAAAATTGTTGACCTGTGTTATTAATAACTTGTATTTTTTATATAATTGTCACATGTTGGTGAGGTTCTGCAACTAGTTCATGATTATGGACCGATGTTACTATAAATGAAAAAATAAATACATTGAAATGAATTTAATTAATGAATTACTTATTATTGGGATAATTCTAGGGTTTTTCGGACTAGTTGATAGCCAGTCTAGAATTTCTAGTTGTAAAACAGTATATTTCTACTCTTATAACATGTTGCACGGTGTATAAATTTGTTCACCTAACAGTGCTTCGTAAAACTAACATCGAGATAGATAGTGGCATAACATATCAAAACGATGGGGTTATTAAATAGAATGCATTTTAGGATATTTCGTGACAAAGCAACATGTGCTATTAAATACTCTAAGGACAGTGTATTGTAGATGATATTTCGCCCCTAATATTGCCGGTAATTGAAAAATATTAAGTGATATAATTTAAATGACAGCTAAGCTACAAGCTTGTGAAAATGTTGGTAAAATCGTATATTGTATATATATCATATATGTATAAAATAAATATCAGCAGTTGTCAGATTCTCGTAAGGTTTACGTTCTTGAAAATTTCCAAAGCGTTAGCGAAGCGTTAAGTAGAATTAAATTTCTTCATAACAAAACGTTTTATGCAATGGTGATTATTATTTTGTAACTATCGTCATGTATGTATGTTTATATTTATGAACGGTGATATTTATATAAATATGCTCAATAAAGCAAATTAAAAGTAATTGAGTAGATGTTTATAATAGAAGGTTGGGACATTTTGTAGGCAGTAGTAAGACTAATTTTAACTTTTAATTTTATGAGTAATAGTGTAGAAATCCTTCGATGTGATCTTGGCGAAAACTAGTTACAACAAGTAAGGAAGGTATAAGTTCCGATGTAACCGAACATTTTATACTCTCGTAAAGTATACTCGTTTCAGATTTCTTTGTGGATTGACTGATATTTTCGGTAGAAGGTCAACTATAGGCACTGGGGTCCACATATTTAGTACTTAGGGGCAGTACTCTCGCAACATGTTGCCACAGAGTATAATAGTTTTGTTCACCCTACGGTTGTTTGTATCACTTAAAACTAATTGAGATAGATATAGACTTATAAACATGATGTATTATATATATAAATTATCAGGATGGCGAGTTCATTTGAAATCCTGGTGACTGTCTGTCGATCCGTCCGACCGTCCAACCGTCTGTACAAACTGCAACATATGGATCGAAATGGTGCGAAAAACCTTCCTGGACACCGATATTAATATACTCACCTGTAGGTGAAATCCTATATCTCACGACCTGCTCTACCACTTACAACCAAATTCGGTACTTAACATTATGCTGACATTCCTATTTTACGGTATGAAAACCATATTCATGCCTACTTCCAATATAACAATATTTTAAATTCCAATTTACAGTATACAAATCCAGCATCAATGAATATAACTCACTCTAACCTAAAAATTTTCGAAATCATACCATATGTTCAAGCTTTCAGATTTCGATGATACGGACCCCTATGCCTGACTTTTTTCCGAAAATGTCGACCAATATTATATTATTGAAATACGTAGAAAATCTTTTTCTGAAAATAATGTTACCTTGTATCAATAAAGGGTAAAATCGGGTCATTTCGTCCGACTAGCCCTCATATCCATGGACATTTGATTCATGAATTTACCTGTGTATAACTTTTAAAGAAATACTTTTATGAAAAAAATTATTAAGACCTTTTTTGTGGAACGGAAAATTTTATACAACAATATCTTTTTTTGTCAAAGTTTAGGTAGGATGGTTTATTTTCTCCAGAGATAAAAATTTATTGCAAAAAATCCCATATAAAGTATGTGGGAATAGTAAAACATTTAGGCATTGTTTAAACTTAAAATAAAGATATTCTTTAAGCTGAATCATGTTTAAGGGCAAAAATTTAAACTTCAGAGGATGTCTGCACAAAAAAACCTAACTACGGATTTTACATCCTATATACATACAATATATTCGAATAAAGTTTCAAAAGAAGACACCATCTTACCTTGCTGTACTAATTATATAAGTAATATTGCTTAATAAGTTCAAAAAACTTGTAAGTTTAAGTAACAATAAGCTGTCACCCAACGTCACATCCGTGTTTCATTGTAAACCAAAAATATTAACCACTTTTGAAAGGTACAACATATACGAGTTATATATACATAAGCCTCTGGCAAGTGAACCTTGCAATCAGGTGTTGATCGAGACAACATCTCTTTATGAGAGGCTGTTAAGACAATGTTTACATGTTCTAATTATTCTGATTCTTGTTCTGATGATTTTTTTCACTTCAGTAACTGATAAATAGTGTACCATCAGGTGCGCTCGTGCATAAGCTCTCACAACAAAAGTATACGGACGAGCTTTTAATGAGGTTCTAATAACATTTATTACAATTGGGTAAACAAAGTGGTATCTAGTCTCTATGAGCAGTCTAATTAAAAACCTACTTAGTTATATTCGCATATCTATAAATTAATTAATGAAGGGTATAAAACATTACTATATTTGACAGTGATAATATAACTTTATATAGTCAGTGCCGCTATACTGCCGGGCTATTAAAATGGTGCATTTTTACAATTTAGATATTATTTTATAGTTAGTACAAATATTTGTGTAAATTTTAGCACAAAATGATTTATTTTAAATGGATGAGAAACCCAGATAAATTTTAATTAAGAAGAAAAAGAACGAACTGACTAGTTTACTGTTTGTATTACTCTTGCAACATGTTGCTAACAAGTATAATAGTTTTGTTCACCTAACGGTTGTTTGTATAACCTAAAGCTAATCGAGTTAGATATAGGGTTATATAAGTATATATAAATGATCAGGATGAAGAGACGAGTTGAAATCCGGGTGACTGTCTGTCCGTTCGTCCGTCTGTGCAAGCTGTAACTTGAGCAAAAATTGAGATATTTTGATGAAACTTGGTACATATGTTTCTTCGTACCATAAAACGGTTGGTGTTACAGATGGGCGTAATCGGACCGTTGCCACGCTCACAAAACGCCATTGATCGAAAACCAATAAATTGCCGTAACTAAGCTCTACAATAAGATATAAAGCTGTTATTTGGTATAAGAAATCGCATTAATTAAATTAAATTAATGGGCGTTACCCCGCTCTCTAATAGGCTTAATGTACATATCTCCTAAACTATTTAAGCCATAACAACCAAATTTACTTACGACAAATTTTTTTGGCAGCCCTACTGACAGTGTCAAAATGCGTTATCTTAAACGTTGTAAAATGAACAGTAATATAATGTCTTAGTATTTCTTTGATTTCAGGGTAAATAACTGCTGCCCCTGAGCTAGATATTCGTACATAAATGTGGTACTACCACACTTCTGACTCTTTCATTGCAACCAACTAACACGAAACAATCAGATATGGCCAATAACGATGGTTACGTCAATAGCGCGTATTTACCTTCAAATGAAACAAATACCTCAACTACATCCATACCGGGAGAGTATCGTTCGAGTATCACATTCGAACCGGGCAGAAACGATTACAATGGCCGAATTGTAATCCCCACATCAAATGAAAATATAACACCCACGTCGCAGGTATTTGTAAAGTTGATATACATTTATTTATTTGGGTTATTATATTTAGTTTTTTTACACTAAAACTTGTGGTTTCTAAATCGAGAATACCTTCTGTAAGCTTATCACCTCTCGTTTATTGTCGTATCGTCGAAGACCAAAAAGTCGGTAGACCACTCCAAGAATCCATAACACTTTATATAGTATAAGTAAATATATTTTCATTATATCTTATATCTAATAGAAACGAGGAGAGTTACCCAAATTACCCAATGATCCTGTTGTTGTCGATGATACTACCAAACGGCGTGATACTTGGGCCAATGATATTGAGTTTCTCATGTCCTGTATTGCCCTCTCCGTCGGCTTGGGCAATGTTTGGCGCTTTCCCTTCACTGCACTCGAAAATGGTGGTGGCGCATTCGTAATTCCCTACATCATAGTATTGTTTCTGGTTGGTAAACCTGTTTACTATATGGAAATGTTGTTGGGACAGTTGTCCAGTCGTGGCAGTATCAAGGTATTTGATTTTTCGCCCTTAATGAGAGGTTAGTACCAAGCGCTTAACTGAAAAATATCTGTTAATTTGAATAAAAGAAAAGTAAATTGATATTTGTTGTATTATTTTAGGCGTCGGCTATGGTCAAGTATTTGCCACCGCTATTGTATCCACATATTATGCCACATTAATGGCCATAACTCTTCGTTATTTGATTGAATCTTGTTACCCGACACTGCCCTGGAGTTATTGTCGGGAGGAATGGGGTGACGCTTGCATCAATTCGAAAGTAAATAAATCAAATATTTTCACAAATGAGAGCATAGTTAAAACTACATCAGCGGAATTTTATTTTACGTAAGATACCAAATTTATTAAAGATTTTTTAAACAAAATTTTTTAATAATTACTTGTGAATTCTCATCTTGTTAAGGGGATATTGTAGTTATCATCTTAAAATCTTCATATTTTGCAATATGGAGTATTACAACAAGAAACCGATGAGATTCAAAATTTATTTTACTCTTCTCGCGGTTGTTTGTATCCCCTAAAAATAATCGAGTTAGATATAGGGTTATGTATGCATATATGTATGTATAAATGATCAGGATGATGAGACGAGTTGAAATCCGAGTGACTGTCGGTCTGTGCAAGCGATAACTTGAGTCAAAATTAAGATATCTTAATGAAGCTTGGTGCACGTGTTCCTTGGCAAAAATGTGAGGAAGAATTCGTACCCAATATAAAGATTTTCGAACTTCCGGCTGACTTTATACCCATATATCGGCCCATGAGAGAGCGTATTTATCTTTGTGCCTAAAATAGATAAAATCTGGCGAAAAATTGCCCTTAGCCCCCATATATCTGATATTTAACATTTCAAAACATAATGCAACATGTTGCTACAGATTATAATAATTTTGTTCACCTAACGGTAAGGTGATATAAACCTAAAAATAATCGAGTTATATATATATGGGTTGAATTCCGAGTGACTGTCTGTGAGTTCGTCTGTGCAAGCAATAACTTAAGTAAAAATTAAGATATCTTGATGAAACTTGGTACACATGTTCCTAAGAAAAGGGTGTAATCGGATCTCGTATAACGTATAAAGTGCTAACTAAGTCGTGAATTAAGATACAGGACTCAAATTTTTTTGTATTTTTTTAAGATACAGGAATCAACGAATCACATTAAGGAGAGGCACCTGCGGTTTGATAATCACTAAAAAGTGATTGGCTCCTCCTCCTAATAAGTTTAATGTATATACAAGTATGTATCTTTTAAGCCAATAAAACTATATCACGCAAATTTGCACAGGACAAATTGTTTCAACCCTTCTTACGATAGTGTGAAAATAGATTATAACCCCGCTCACTCCCCATATAACGTTTTGTTAAAAACTACTAAAAGTGTGATAAATCAGTAACAAAATGCATCAGAGACATTCAATTTTACTCCCAGGATGACACAAGGGGGCTTTATAGGAGTCGGTGTAAGGTTGGCACCGCCCACTTTTAGGTGAAATCACATAGCTCGAGACCTGCCCGACCAGTAACAGTGTATCTTTTCGCCTAAAACGGAAAAAATTGGGTGAAACTTGACCTAGTCCCTATATAACTAATATCAGAATTTTCAAATATCCGGCTGACTTTACTATATATATGTAGATTGGTGATCGGGGCATGTTAATACGAAGAGGTATTGGCAAAATTGATAAAATCGGGTCAATACTACCCCCCACTACCATATACTACATATAATGATTGTCATTTATCTAAAAAAAATTATGGCGAATATGTCGTTCAGTGTGTAAGTTATATATTTATTTAAAAAATTGCTTGCAAATTAATGCAATCAGCCCGTCCCTTTCTCTTCCCCCGATATACTCCTTATAATGATTTCCGTCTTTTCCCCTGACTTTAAAACGTTCAGGTTGGTAAAAATGTGTGATACTCTAATGAAATTAATGGACAAGCTTTCATAAAAATTATGGGGTTTAGCGCTGAATTAGAATGAATTGGTCTAGACCTTTGTGTAAACCTCATATTCCTAATATAATAAATCCCGATCCTCTAGTTGACGTTTTCTACATCAACTCAACATGTTTCAATTTTAACCCTCTTCAGTTGAGTTGATGTCACATGTATTTGTGTCATTTCAAGATGTTTTGAATAAAATTTTAGCTGACACGAACTAAAATATAGCAATAAAATTAAGTCTATCTAATTATCAATATATGTCAAGAAGATACCAAATTTGATTGCAATTTATTCACGATTTCTTTAAATAATGAATGCTAAATTCTTTCGCAACATTTGTTAATATAAAGTTTTGCCAGCACCTGAAGGCATTTGATTCTTGCAAGTTGCAAGTTACACCCGAACTTATCCATTCCTTACTTGTTCTATATATTCTAGTAGGCGTGATCGTGGTCCGACTTTTATCATTTTCAAACTGCATGATATTTCAATATTCTTATACATATTCTCAAATTTTATATATTTAGAAAAGTAATTCTTCGTGAAAAAGACTCCATTGATGATGGTATTGGATATCCTAGTTGGTCATTGGCCCTAACGTTAGCCGTTTCATGGATGGTGATAACATCTATACTCATAAAAGGCATTAAAAGTTCTGGTAAAGCTTCCTACGTCTTGGCAATTTTTCCCTACATGGTGCTGTTTATACTTCTCATAAGGTCATTGACACTGCCAGGAGCCTTTAATGGTGTACTCTACTTTTTAAAGCCGCAATGGAATAAACTTCTAGACCCACAGGTTATATTAAAAAACACTTTAATGAATAAGCCTAACCTGTATTTTTTTATTAATTTATTATTTTTGGGTTTTGTTTTAATAGGTGTGGTATGCCGCCATTACGCAAGTTTTTTTTTCGCTTGCCATTTGCTTTGGAAATATCATAATGTATGCTTCCTACAACAGATTCCGACACAATATAAAAAGGTAACGAACCGCAAATTTGAGCAAAATGGAAACCTGTCTATGAATTCAAATTTCCTTATCATCGTATAGGGATTGCACGATAGTGACGACTTTAGATACCTTCACCTCTCTGCTTTCGGGCATCATAATATTTGGCATTCTCGGAAATTTGGCGCATGAATCAAATACCACTGATATACAAAATGTTGTGAAAAGCAACACTGGACTCGCGTTCATTTCATATCCAGATGCTATATCGAAGTTCGAATTTCTGCCTCAGGTGAGAATTACTTTTGCATTATTCGAAGTTTTCCATTCGAACTGTTATGTAAATTCTTTGTAAACAACCAGCTATTCTCCGTGCTGTTCTTCTTGATGCTCTTTGTGCTGGGTATTGGAAGCAATGTGGGCATGGCATCATGCGTGATGACTGTACTTAAGGATAGGTTCACCAACACTAAAAACTGGGTAATTGCAGTAAGCATTGCCATTGTATGCTATGCGATCGGTCTGATCTACGTTACTCCCGGTGGACAGTATATACTGAATTTTATGGACTTCTTCGGCGCGTCTTTCATTGCTCTTGTTTTGGCGATATTCGAATTGATTGCTGTCGGTTGGATTTACGGTAATTGAAACCATGTGCTGTAATTAGTCGGTAATATTACCTGTGTCACTATTTTTTATATATGTCTTACAGGAGTCAAAAACCTTTGCCAAGATATTTACTTTATGTTGGGTGTGAAGACTTCCATTTATTATCGCATATGCTGGGGCATCGTAACTCCCGCCTTTATGATGGCCGTCCTTATTTACACATTGTGGAACTACACTCCCTTACAATATAACGGTTACACCTATCAAACGGGGTTATATGGTAATACAAAGCATAAACGAATCTGGTTCCATTACATCTATATTTTTATTTCAGTTTTAGGTTGGTGTATTTCAGGCTTTGGTATAGGGCAACTGCTCATTTGGGGTGTGGGCACTGTTTGGAATTACTCCGATGGTACTATATGCGAACGGATAAAGAAAAGCTTTAAACCACAAAAAAACTGGGGACCATTAGATCCCTCTACTTTGAAGGAGTATCAACTGTTCAAAACCGAAGAGCGCACAAACGAAATGTTCAAAAAAACGGGATTTTGTCATAAAATATACGACAACATATTTAGTTAGAAGTTTTGCATATAACATACTTGTACATATGTATGTATGTATTTAAACATGTATGCTTGTATATATAGATATTTATAATTGTGCAAACCTTAGTATTTATATAATTTTTGTATTTTGAACTAAAAATTTAAAAATCTTCTTTAAACTTGTTTTTATTCCGTCAGAGAATGTTAATAAATAGAGAAGGCGCAGTGCCGCAGGGTTAGCTGTGCTAAAAAGTAAACTATTAAAAGTGAACATCGAAAATGCGCAAATTCGAAAGTTCAATTACACCACATCAAAAAGGTACCTTCCTCTCATGATAATCGAATTCAACAAACTACACCACTCTAAGCAGGAACCAAGTAAATTGTGACCACCTTATAAAGGAACGGCTAATATATGTATGCGCAGATGTTCTTTAGCATGGGTGTTAAGGAAAATTAGAATAACAAAAAGAAATAATAGATTTTGAAGAACATTTATATAATGAGGGAAAAATTTAAATTAAACTAAAATAAATTTTATAAAAAAAGGTTTATAAAATTTAAAAAAGGAATAAAACAACATTTGTGATAGGTTTTAACTCTGGCAATATATTTGATGGGAATTTGCAAAAAGCAGCTGTGCTATATAAGCAGCACCACAGACATTAATTTAAGAGTGGTGTCTAATCGGTGAACTCAAACAGCTTTTGTCGTTTACTAGTTTCAAATAATCAATTTGTATGTGAATATTCCCGAAATTGGCTTTCCTCCATTCGCATGTCTAAATATATTTGCATATATGTACACATATGTATGTATGTCCCTCATTATGCCTTTTGTAAAAAAATCAAAGGTAATTATGTACTTAATGACCCCCACTTCGGAGGGGGTTGGGGTTGCAGATGGTATGTGAAGGGAGTCTGTGAAATACAATTTCAGTAGATTTAGCCGTCGGTCACCCTTCAAAAAAATTATATGAAGGGTTAAAATTTCGTGAAAACAGCATATTCCCAAATTCAACCCTGGTCAGTCAAAAACCGGGGTGTTCATAATTCAATCGCGGATTTGTAATCTACATAACTTTTTTTAAGGGGTGACCGACGGGTAATTCCTTCGAATTCATAAAAAGGACACTTAATTGTGTCACCCCTTACAACCCCAACCCTCTACGAAGTGGGGGTCATTAAGTACATATTTACCGTATCACTTAAAACTAATCGAGTTAGATATAGGGTTATGTATATATAAATGATCAGGATGAAGAGACGAGTTGAAACCCGGGTGATTGTCTGTCCGTCCGTCCGTCCGTCCGTGCAAGCTCTAACTTGAGTAAAAATTGAGATATCTTTATGAAACTTGGTAGACATGTTTCTTGGTACCGGGAGACGGTTGGTATTGCAAATGGGCGTAATCGGACCACTGCCACGCCCACAAAACGCCATCAATCAAAACGAAATAAATTGCCATAACTAAGCTCCGCAATAAGATACAAGACTGTTATTTGGTACAAAGGAGCACTTTAGGGAAGGGCATCTACAGTTAAATTTTTGGTTTAAGTGGGCGTGGTGTCGCCCCTATAAGTTTAATGTGCATATTTCCTAAACCGCTAAAGCTATAATAACCAAATTCACTGGGAGCAAATGTTTTTACCTCTATTGACGGTGTGAAAATGGGTGACAAGCCCGCCCACTCCCCATATAACGGTACTGTTAAAAAATACTAAAAGCGCGATAAACCAAGCACTAAACACCCCAGAGACATTAAATTTTTTCTCTGGGATGGTATGAGATAAGATAGGAACCGCGTTAAAATTAGATAGTGGGCGTTGCACCGCCCACTTTTAGGTGAAAACCCATATCTTGCGTGAATAATACGTTTAAAGTATGCCACCTTGTGACCAAAAATTGTCTAAATCGAACCAAAACTGTTCAAGCCCCTAAGTATTAAATATGTGGACCCCAGTGCCTATAGTTGACCTTCTACCAAAAATATCACTCAATCCACAAAGAAATCTCAAACGAGTATACTTTGCAAGAGTATAAAATGTTCGGTTACATCCGAACTTAGCCCTTCCTTACTTGTTAATATTTCATATTGCAACGACAACAAATTCATTCATAAGGAATGCGCGTATGCTACAAAACGAAGTGCAATCGTTTATAATTCTGCACGGCGCTCTTTTTTCTGTGCGCCTGGTCAACCAAATTTGGTTTTCATATGGAACTCCTACCCCAAATGCGCGATAAAAATGAATGAAATTGAATTTGAATGTCTTCAGTAAATTTCAATTTTACAATTTGTATCACTGAAAATCCTACCATTCCCCTCGCATTTGTATGTGGCCCACAAGCTGCTTCCTCACAACATTTGCTAAAAATCTGAAATTGATGAATTTGTCTGATGCTCCCTTCAGAAAGGAGAATTGACAACATGGTCTATTAGTGATTTGAAATATTATTTTAATTTACTTCATATTATTCACTATATATGGCATTAAATTATAAAATTTATATAAAATTGACATGTGTATGAAATCTTTAACAATTTCTATATATTCTAAGCAGACTGCATATAGTACTTTTATATGTTTATCATTATTTTATATTGTAGTTTTTCGATTTAACCCATTTTGTCTAAATTCAACGGCATGAAAATGCAACCCAATCGGTAGTCGTAGTATTTCAAAAGAGCATAAGTCAAGTTTCGATAGCAAAGCACTGTAAAAACGACAAACGCGACAACATAGCCGACTGACATTGTCGCTAAATTGTTTATTGGAACACATTTTGTCAACTCCACGACGATGCCAAAATTCGGCGTCAATATGTATGCGAGCTCGTGTGTTTGTCGGCAAAGTTGTCATTTGGTTTTTTTCAACGTTTTGTCAGAACTCCATTTTTTGCTCCGCCCCGTCTCCGGAGCGAACTCGACGTTACTTCCATTGCGTGCCATCATGGTCAGAGGCATCGTAAAGGGGGAGTAGAGAAAGAATCAGCTGATGGATGTCAACAAAGCTACAGCTGAGAGGGGTCCATGGAGAAACGTCAAGTCCGCCTGGGGGTTGAGTTTCTATTGACAGTCAAGATGGCCGACTTTTAACCGGAAAATGATTGCATCTTGGTATTTTCTTTTAATTTATGAAAAAGTTGCCCAAAAATGTTGATTATATGTAAAACTTTAATATGTTTTCAAAATAAAATAAGTTTATTTTAATATATGTTCTTAGAGGAGGGCTATTATTGGTAAGTTTTAGAGTAATTACAATATATATTTATGCCTTTTTTTAACTTAATAAATATTCACCACAGAAAAATGTAAGGTGCAATTAAGCAACCATGTCAAATAACGGGATGCAGAAAATGCTTATTCAACGAAACTGCGGGCAATGTTGATAAATTTACAATACAATCTTCGTAAAATAATGAATATTTAATATTGCTCCTGATAAAACTGCTCACACAAGAACTTTTATCAATAAGCAGGTGTGTATTAGTGCGTTTGACTAAAAGTAGTTAATAAATTCAAATGCCAGTATCGCTATTGAGCATTGCGTAACAGTGTTGCGCAAGCTAATTTTAAATTACTAGGCGTTATTTAGGCGTTTTCTGCTATGCGCAACCCGTTTTAACCCCTCGCTACCCTAACTCACCATGGCCGCTATGTTGGTTTTATTGTTGTTGTTGTTGTAGCGACAGAATTCTGTCGAGTTGACAGTCCTTGGCCGGAATAAATCCGGGTCCGTTCCGGTTACGTAGACCCGACTGTCGTGGGAACAGATGTTGGTTTTATTGTGAACGTACGCCTCAGAGGTGGCGAAACTATTGTGAATGGGACTTTCGCTACTCCTTTATACCATGGTCAGAGGCGTTTCAACGGAGGATTTGTATCATATTATTATATTGCTTAATTTGTATAGAAAAATACTGATATCTTAGGGTTTAGTTACGCAATAGTAAACACAACACGAACTGACCGAAACGGGGAAAATGCTAAAAATAGACACAAATAATGTTCTTTAATGATATATGGATGCGCATACCAATTTAAATTTGTGTTTTCAATTTCTATGGTATGACAAAATTTATAATTTTGAAAAGCCTTTTGAATTAATAAGGAGGATTACTGGTAGAAACCACAGAGTTTATATTAAAATAAACATTTTATAGTACATTTCATTGACATTCTTTGGTAGCACCATGTTGTAAGTTTTTATAAACTATCCTGCAAGCCATCTAGCGGTTAAATAACCGGCAATTTACGCAACAGCGCTGCCAGAGATTTCTGTTAAAGTTTCTATAAGTTTCTTAAGGCTTAATTTACAATTCTAGCCGAAACTCTTGTGTAAATGTGTATCCTTCTCTATCGCAAAGGCGTTATGAGTTGCACGATGTGTTTGCGTTAGTTTCCGCGATAATTCTTTAATATATTGGGGTTTGGTAGCCGTGACTTTCTGGCTACAGACATATTCTTAAAATTTATGCTAGGGACTTGGCATTCAACTTTCCAAGACGAGTTTAAAAAACTCTTAACTATCAATCGCTTTGACGTGATTTACATACAAATTTTATTCGTAACAAAGGTCAAGTTTTTACTATTAGTAATTAATATTTATATATGTATGTATATATTAATGGTAAATGTATAGTTTAGGTTCCCCAACTAAGGAGGCCTCAAAAATTGTTTTTTTTTAAATCGTCTAATTTTGTCGCAAATATTACAAATCCGAGAGCGGAAAGTGAATTTTTCAATTATTTATGTTTGTATTTACAAATATATATAACGCACTTTGCTCATATTTTTCAAGGCATTTAGTTGTTGTTGTTGTAGCGGACAAATTCTGCAGAATTCAGATCACTGTGCTGTAATTACCAGTTCTGCTAGTTAAACATTTTAGGTAAATGTATTGTTTAGGTCCCCCAATTAAGGAGGCCTGAAAAATTAAAATTTAAATCGTCTTATTTTTACGCGTAGATTTCAAATCCGTGAGCGGAAAGTGAATTTTTTCAATAATTTATGTATATTCTTCAAAATTTATTAGCACCCTTTGCACATATCACATATTCAAGTCACTTAGTTGTTGTTGTTGTTGTAGCGGCAAAATTCTGTAGAATTCAGATCTCTTAGCTGTAATTACCAGTTCAGTGTGTTAAACATTTTGTTATGAAAAAAATATACTGAAGAAATTTAATAGTCAAAATTTCTTTTGTGCCGCGTTTTTATGGAATGAATGAATATCGGAGATCGTCGAACTCCTGGGTGTTCATAATTCAATCGCGTCAAACTCGTTTTCGCTGCTTTCAACCTCAATGATAATTTTCATTACGATGCAGAGTATGTGTAATTATTAATATCACAATAAAAGTGCACTAACATTGATATTTTAATATAAATTTTCAGAAACGTTTATGAAGGAGAGGAGTAAATACACGAAAAACTTGAACAATATGTGATTTTTTAAAGAAAAAATAAAACAATTAATTTAAATGTATCACAATTTTTTATTTTTAATGCATATTTATAAAAATAAACGATTTTTTTTGATTATTTTTTTTGAAAAAATTAAAAAAAATAGAAATATTGAAAAAATTCATTTTTCACGGATTTGTAATCTACACGTAAAAATAAGACGATTTAAAAAAAAAATTCATTTTGAGGCTTCCTTAGTTGCGGGACCTAAACTATACATTTACCATATTAATTTATTATACCTAGCTTTATTTTGAATTACTATCAAGTTCTATGTTTTTTGGTACATGTATGGAAGTTTATGTAATTAATCTATAAAAAAAGACCCGGTAACCCTGCTTCGATTTAAAAATGATAAAAACTTGGCAATTCTATATTTGCCATATGCCTTGTTTTGTTAGCTTTGTGTATTCCATCGTTTATCTTTATTTCATTCGTTCTACTCAATTGGAGAATTTAATTTTTTTCCATTAGTAAGGCAAAGCTGCTTATTACATTTTAGTTTTTAGCAGAGATAAGGTTTTTAGGGACATATTGTAATAATTCATAGCTATGTGTAAAATCCAAACTTGCAGTTAAATAAAAAGGTTGCATATGTGTATTTTGAGCAAATATAAGTGATCGTGAATTCAAATTGTTTTTGCCTTCAATTAAATACCAACCAGATGTTTGTTAATAATTAGCGAATAAATACTTATTCCACAAAAAATACAAATTCCACAAATTATATTAGTTATGGAAAATGCCAACGAAAGTTTTGTGAATAGTGAAGCTGCGGAAATGAATATGTAACGAGACTGAAAAAATATATGTTTACTCTTAGTTTGGCTTGTATTCTATTTTTAAACATTAGTTATTATTATCGACTGGCCAAAGATATATGATAAATATACGATTAAAAAAGTGCAAGCCAGTTGCTCTTGGCCCATTACACTACTGCAAACCTGCAGGTTTTGAGTAGACAGCTAATAAATCAAGGTACATAAGGTTCAAGCGTAGACATAGCAATAAATGCATTTTATTGACTACGTTTTTAACAACAACAAAGTTTATCTTCGCAATACACGATTGCAATATCCAGTTTTCCCATTCTTCTAGCAGCTTAATAGCCTTCTCTCTGTCGCAGAAACAAGCTTCAGAAAGCAGCTGTTGCCTTTGCTGGCCAACGTTCTTCATTGTTTACCTCTGCATAAATACAACTCATATATGTAAACATCTATGTACATTCAGGTAAATATTAAACAAATTATTACCAAGCAATTACTTATTATTTTGAATTAAATTAAATTATTATATTTAATTAAAATTAAAAGTACAATCAGTTCATACCACAGGATATAAATGTTTTTAGTTTGAAACAACAATTTAATTTATTATATTACATTCATATACAATTATACATATGTATTTCTAATCCGATTTGCGATATGTTACTGAAACGATAATACTCGTTCTACAAACACATTTATAACTTTTGAAAATCAAATACATATACTGTGCCAAATAAACAGGTGATTTAATGCAATCGCTTTGATAAAACAATAATTCTTGAAATCATTTTTTCATGGGAATTAAATAATTGTTCAATATATACATAAATACTTATTGTTATGATACTGTCTAATAGCTTCTTGACATTATTAGAGAAATTCTTTGCTATACCCTAAACAGTGTATATTAAGTTTGCTATGTTGTTTGTAGCACCCGATGAGCTGAGTCGACTAATCTCTTCACGATATTGTTTAGATCAGACCACTAAATCATATAACTGCTATTCAAACTGATCGATCAATGTAAAGAAATGTACCTGTGAAAAGTGTCACAGCTTCCGTGCACCGAAGTTCACCTTTTTTCTTATTTTTGGGTATATTAAGTTTGCTATGAAATTTGTAACACTCAACCTGAGTCGTCCGTTTATCTTTCCTTATATATGCGAGTTTTTGAGTTATCGATCTGTAATTTTCCACATGTACTCTTCTTCCCAAGAAACTCCTCATTTGTAGGAACATTAAAAGCCTTACAAACTAATCGATCAAATACATTGTAGCGATAACTGCTTTATTTGGCAAGATATCTTTATAAGTTTTTGACTTTGCTTATTGTCCAGGACAACGCTACAATCTATAAATATATTGATCAGTTAAGACCTCTATGGTATGTTGGGGTCGATTTTGGATAGGTAGGTACTTGCTACAATATTCAAAGAAAGAAGTTGGCCAAGGGTCACTCTAGACTCGAGAAGCAGCTCGAGCTCTTCGTCTGCAATGTGTGTTGGTTTTACTCCAAGTAAGCCATTCACTGGGAGGGAGTTGGTAAAGTTGTTAAAGGCTCTACTGTGAATGGCGTTCATTGCGTATATGAAGTTGTTTGTGTCGGTAGTCAGGTCGGTGTATTTGTTCTATGTAATCGATCATGGAAGGATCTCTTGATGCTCCTAGGAGCTCCGTTTAGATGACCGCACGGGTGATGGCTATAAAAACATCCTAGTAGAAATTACTAAATTAAATTAGCAGGTTAAACTCCTACCTATCCAGAATAGACCCTGACATACCAAACATGTCCTGCATGCAATGAGTCTCCGCATGACACTAACCACCTCTTTGCATGCCCAACAAACCCCACTCATCTAACACCCCTCTCCCTATGGTCCGACCCCGTCGAAACAGCTCGTTTCCTGGGCCTTCCGTTAGATGACCTCGACGACAACGAATCTAGAATTTATCACCCAAACGGGGATTAGATAATCGTTACAAAAACAACAACAACAACATCAGTAGAAATTACTTAGAGCGGAGTACTTTTTCAACCGAAAGCATGCAGGCCTCACCCTGCTGTTCTTCAATGGGAGATTATAAGAGGCATTCTGTTATGGTACGAAGTGCATTGTTTTGCCACGTCTGAAACTTCTTCGCTTGCATTCCACTGACCGGCCGGCTGAATGCCTCGTAAGGTGCCAACAACATTTCTTTGCCTTTTCAACGGGTGTTGCTGACTAGCGACTTGAAATTTTTTTTTGCAGTTTCGTCATTCTTTGTGCAGAATGTTGAATCGTCTACCTGTTTCGCCAACTCCTTTGCCC
Source organism: Bactrocera oleae (assembly GCF_042242935.1). Classification (NCBI taxonomy): domain Eukaryota; kingdom Metazoa; phylum Arthropoda; class Insecta; order Diptera; family Tephritidae; genus Bactrocera; species Bactrocera oleae. The sequence goes on from NC_091538.1 coordinate 22,027,745, forward strand.
TGCAATAATTTTACAGACAGGAATGCGAAAGATCGTGATGCGCGTTAATAATAATAATAATAAACCCAACGATTACTTTCCTCCCGCCCAACCGACGCGAGGGGCGCAATCCGCATACGTGCGGAATTAGCCGAGTCAGAAAAGGCAAGAGAGTTTTTTAAGTGTTGAGATCTAAAACTGCTCAGCTACAGAAACAAAATTTTCAACAGCTAAGATCTAAAGTTACAATATAATAAATTGTTACATTTTCATTTATTAAGAGAAAACAATAAAGTCTTTTTAATTTTGAAAAGTGAGTCAGATAAGTCAAATGTGCTGGAATGAGAATTAAAATCATGACATATACGGCGGAATGGCTCGTTTAGTTCAAAATTTGATCTACAGGATTTTAGCAGTAAAGGTCTAAACTGCCTCGAAAGGCGAACCGGGATATTAAATTTAATTTCAGACAGGAGAAAAGAACTGCAAACAGTTCCATTCAAAAGTTTCACTAAGAATATTATGCCAAGCATTTCCCTACGACTAGAAAGTGTAGGTAGATTAATAAGTTTTAAACGACTTGTGTATGGAAGTAGACTTACCCTAGCATCCCATCGGAAATGCGCTAAGGCGAAAAGTAAAAATTGTTTTTGAACCGACTCTAACTTGTCAGAATGGATTTGGTAGCTAGGGTTCCATACCACAGAGCCATATTCCAATATAGGTCTAACCAAAGTTGTATAAAGTGTTTTAGTAATATACGGATCTCTAAATTCTTTAGACCAACGTTTAACAAAACTGAGGACAGCTTTTTCTTTCAAGACCATGGTATCAATATGAAGACTGAAATTAAGCTTAGGGTCCATATTAACTCCCAAATCAACATAGTTTAAAACTTGCTCTAGAATATGGTGTTTTATTATGTAAGAAGAGGGGTGCACAGATCTACGGGAAAAGCACATCGTCTTACATTTATTGAGATTCAATGGCAAATTATTTCTATCACACCATGCAACCAAATTGTTTAAGTCTGTTTGCAACAGACACCTTTCCTCAGTTGAAGTGTATGATTTAAAAAGCTTTACATCGTCAGCGTATAATAAAATTTTTGAGAATTCTATTACTGAAGAGATATCGTTAATAAACAACAAGAACAGAATCGGGCCAAGATGACTACCTTGCGGAACACCAGAAGAAACATTAATTGTATCTGAAGGTGTATCCTCAAATATCACTCGTTGTGTTCTATTATAAAGATAGGAAGATATCCATTGAAGGAATCTTGGCTGAAAGCCCAGCAGATCAAGTTTATGTATGAGAATCGAGATATTTACTTTATCGAAAGCTTTGCTAAAGTCTGTGTATATAACATCCGTATGCTTATGTTCCCTAAAACCCAATGATACATGGTTTACAAATTCAAGTAAGTTTGATATAGTCGAGTTCCCTTTACGAAATCCATGCTGAGATGAGGAAATTAACGAAGAAATCGAAAAGGTTATATGGTCAGTGATGATAGCTTCAAAAAGTTTAGGTATAACTGATAGTTTTGCGATACCTCTATAGTTTTCAATGTTGGATCTAAATCCACTTTTATGCAAAGGGATTATAAATGACTGTTTCCATATTGAAGGAAATATACCGTGTTTAAGAGAGGAATTAAATATCCTTGTCAAAGGCAAGTAAATATATTTGGCACTATTTTTTAGGAAGCATGAGGGTATCATGTCTGGGCCATAACTAAAAGATGGTTTTAACTTATTTAAATTAAAAAGGACGTCTTCTTCAGAAATAACTGGGGCGTTAATTAAAGTATTCGAACACAGCACTTGCTGATAAGAAAAAGTTTTGGAAGAATTATTACAGTAGTTTGACTTGAAAAATTCTGCAAACATATTGGATATAATATCATTGTCACTTGAAATGATAGATTTGTATTTCATTGCGGACGGAAATTTGGAAATCCTGCGTTTGGAGTTGACGAAATCATAAACGAACTTTATTTATTATTATAACATTTTTTGTTTAGGTCAAAATATTGTCGACGCAATAGCGAATATTTAGAATAGTCGACAAGTGAAACGGTTTTTTTAAAATGTTTAAAGGCTCGAGTTTTTCTGTTTTTCAATTTATATAACTCTTTCGAAAACCACGGACTTATACTTTTGTTTTTGTTAACAATTACTATTGGAACATACTTTTCAAATAATTTCATAATAATATTATTAAAATGAGAGACACTCAATTCAATGTCACCATTATAATTAGGCCATGTTATTGTAGAAATTTTTTTAAATTAGCTTTTGCAAAATTAAACCGAGTACAGAAGCACGAAGTTTGATGATTATTATCCCGTACAATGCCTGAGATTTCGACAGATATTTCCAAAGCAGGATGATATGAGTCCTCTGGTAGAACAAGAGGATTACTCTGAATAATGGAACACTTTGCAGAGGTATCAACGTATACTAAATCTAAGCATTTACCAAATTTATTCAAAAGCGGAGATCGCTTTTAGTGCCGCCTGACTATCGCTGAGTATGGCAATACTTTTATTGCGATAGTTGCGTTGGAGGTTTATCTCTACACACCGACTTATAGCATATGCTTCCGCCTGAAAAATGCTAGGAAAACTTCCCATGAGAATGAAGAGCTTGGTGTGTGGTCCTGCGACCCCTGCACCAATCCCCTCCGACGTTTTCGAGCTGTCGGTGTACCACCTGATAGTACTATCTCTTAGCAGTAGGTTCAGCGTATAATCGTTCCAATTCGCCTTACTGCCAAGGGTAATTTTGAACTTCCTAGTGAAGCTTACTGCTTTGATAATGCTGTCCCTTGGGAGAAGGGCTAGTGGCATTTCGTCGCTTAGCACCTTCATCTGTTGAGACGAGATTATCTTCCTTTTGCCAAATCCTTCTGCTGTCATTTGAAGCAGTGTCTGTTTGGCTGTCTGTTCGATCACTGTGAGTTCCAGAATTACTTCCAGTGCTGCAGTCGGACACGTACGCATCGCGCCCGACGCCTAGATGCAGGCAAGTCGTTCCAGCTTCGATAGTTGAAGTCCTACCGTAGTCTGCGATGCTTTGGAAACCTCCTCACACGACCGCGATAACTGCCAAAGTACAGAGCCGCAACAAAATCCTCAAGTCGCTTGCCGGCAGCTCATGGGGAAAGGACAAAGAAACGTTGTTGGCAACATACAAGGCAATCGGCCGGCCGGTCCTCAATTATGCAGCCGCAATATGGTCGCCTGGATGTAGTGACACGCAGAATAAGAAGCTTCAGACTTGTCAGAACACTGCACTCCGGACTATCACGGGGTGCCTCTTGATGTCCCCAATCGAACACCTACATAGCGAGGCCCGTATGCTTCCGGTTAAGGAACATAATGAGCTCCTCTCCAAGCAGTTTCTGCTGGGATGTTTTCGCAGAAACCACCCCTGCAGACGCCTGCTTGCAGCGGAGCAGCCTCCTAGGAACATCAAGAGGTCCTTCCTTGACTACGTCGACGACATCAGACAGCACGCCGTCCAGACTTCGGACGCAACTAACTTCAGACAAGCACTGACCGCCATTCACAGTGGAGCCATTAACACCTTCACCGACTCCCTTTCAGTGAATGGCGTAATACGAGTCAAACCACCACCCATTGCAGACACAGAGCTCGAGTTGCCTCGCGAATCTAGAGTGACCCTCGCGCAACTTCGTTCTGGATACTGTAGCAGGTTAAACTCCTACCTATCCAGAATAGACCCTGACATACCAAACACATGTCCTGCATGCAATGAGTCTCCGCATTACACTAACCACCTCTTTGCATGCCCAACAAACCCCACTCATCTAACACCCCTTTCCCTATGGTCCGACCCCGTCGAAACAGCTCGTTTCCTGGGCCTTCCGTTAGATGACCTCGACGACAACGAATCTAGAATTTATCACCCAAACGGGGATTAGATAATCGTTATAACAACAACAACAACATGCTTTGGAAACCCAAGCCACCGCTCCATATGTTATGATCGGTCTCACAATCATGGTGTACAACCATATGATAATCCTCGGGTTGCAGCCCCATGATTTCCCAGCAAGTGATTGCATACCATGAGCACTTTCGTAGCTTTGGCTAAGGTCAGGTCCACATGCTGCTTCCACCGTAGAGTGGAATCCAGCTTGAGGCCTAGGTACTTGACCGTGTTAGCCATCTCTGTTCCCTGCCGCCTAGGGATAGGTTTCTGAGCCCTGGCAGTAACCTGCGCCTGGTAAATGGTATGATTGTAGTTTTGGAGGGGTTGATGTTTAAGCCAACCCCACTACATCACCCTTTTGCCAGCCCCAATCCCCTTTGTACAATATTACAGAGAGTGTCTACGAACTTACCCCTGGCTAAGATAACAATACCAGCCGCATATCACTGACAGCGGATTCCATTGCTAGTTAGCAGCTCAAGAAGATCGTTCACAACTAGTCTGCAAAGTAGGGGGGACCGCCTCTTGTTGTGCCAAGATGAATTCTGCTATCACTCACTGTGGTTTCACACGCTTGACACGCTTTTGTGAGACGTTTTGTCAAAAACACCTTCGATGTCTAGGAAGGCGCATAACAAAACCCCACCCCCATATAAAAGATCACCTTTGCAATGCGCCAAGGTTCTGGGATGTATGCCAGCGCTAGGCTATCCCTCATCAGCCGAACAAGGTGGGGCAGTAGGACCTGCTCCCCCTGTTGCAGAAATGCTGGAAGGATGCCATCCGCACCCGGGGACTTATATATTTCGAAGGAGGCCACAGCCTACTTGTTGGAGTCTGCAGTGAAGAGCTGTTTTGTGACTATCCAATCTAAAGGTGATGGCTTTCGTTCGACCATACGTCGAATCTGGCCTTCTCGAATTGCCTCCGAGAAGTGCGCAAGTCCCCTATTTTAACTTTATTTTTTTCAGTTTATTTCATATAAAAAGTGAAATTTAACATTTTTAATTTTAAACTGGAAGGTTTTTAAAGAAAATTAAGTATGATTGGTTCCACCTTTGTTGACAAGGACGTTACAAAATCTATTTGGGAGATAATCATATAGTGACCTAATACCTAATGTAATCATTGGCCAAGCCAGTCTTATGTCGTCGATTGTTCCTCTTTGGTGGTATATTGCTTACCACCCTCGTGCACCTTTCTACCCAATGGTCCCCAGACGTTCTCTATAATATTTAAATCTGGGGAGTATGGTGGCCATTCCAGAACATCGACATTTTGGCTTTGTATCGAGTGGTGTGAATTGGTGCATTGTCGTGCTGGTAATTATCTAATGATGCGCAGTGTATAAAGATATAATTGATCAGGATGACGAGACCATATTAATTTTTCAAAAGCTTCTGCAGTGGGCTAAACCCCTCATTATTCGGAAGTAGCACCCTGAATTGGTATTATGTATATAGTTTGAGTATATATATAGTTTGAATTTTCCATACTTTATTTTAGCCTGGTAAAAAGTTACATGTGGCTTTATTATACTCTCGCAACCTGTTGCTACAGAGTATAATAGTTTTGTTCACCTAACGGTGGTTGTATCACCTAAAACTAATCGAGTTAGATATAGGGTTATATATATATAAATGATCAGGATGAAGAGACGAGTTGAAATCCGGGTGACTGTCTGTCCGTCCGTCCGTCCGTCCGTGCAAGCTCTAACTTGAGTAAAAATTGAGATATCTTTATAAAACTTGGTAGATATCTTTCTTGGTACCGTGAGACGGTTGGTATTGCAGATGGACGTAGTCGGACCACTGCCACGCCCACAAAACGCCATTCATCAAAAACAAATAAATTGCCATAACTAAGCTCCGCAATAAGATACAAGACTGTTATTTGGTACACAGGATCACATTAGGGAGGGGCATCTGCAGTTAAATTTTTTTTAAAAGTAGGCGTGGTCTCGCCCCTAATAGGTTTAATGTGCATATCTCCTAAACCGATAATGCTATAATAACAATATTCACTGGAAGGAAATGTTTTTAGCACCTCTATTGACGGCGTGCAAGCACGCCCACTCCCCATATAACGATACTGTTAAAAAATACTAAAAGCGCGATAAACCAAGCACTAAAAACGCCAGAGACATTAAATTTTATCTCTGGGAAACTCATATCTTGGGATTTGCTTAACCACCTCAACCACGCCTATTTCCCATATAACACCATTTTCAATTCCATCTGATTCTTTCACTTTTCACTATGCATATCAAGCAACAATGATTATATCGGGGTAAAACTTTACGTGAATAATACGTTTAAATTATGCCACCTTGTAAACAAAAATTGTCTAAATCGAACCAAAACTGTTCAAGCCCCTAAGTACTAAATATGTGGACCCCAGTGCCTATAGTTGACCTTTTACCGAAAATATCAGACGAGACGACGACAAATCTCAAACGAGTATACTTTGCGAGAGTATAAAATGTTCGGTTACATCCGAACTTAGCCCTTCTTTCCTTGTTTTTATTTACAATCTGTTTGCACAAATGCAATTCCGACTTAAGCAAGTAATTAGCGCACAAACGTCATACCGGAAGTAATTACATACGAGTATGTATATGTTAATTTTTTTATATCAGTACTGCATTAATTTCATACTTGTGTATACTAGTACACATAAACATTTTATAATTTTAGTTTCATTCCTTTATCTTAATCTTTTTCTTTGTGGTTGTATTTAAGGTTGTGGTTTCATTTGTGTACAAATTGGTTCATGTTAAGTTGAAATGTATATGTGAAAGTATGTATAGTTGTAAGTTGAAGTTTAAAATTCCATTGATATGTGTACATCACAGCAGCCGATCGATTTTCACATATTAACACTTTGAAAATAAAATGTTCCCATTTAGAACACCTTTTGAGTTTTAGGTTTTTTCAAGTATACACGAGAGTTGAATAAAATCGCGACTGCGAAAAATTGACTACTACGATGATATGGCAGATATATAATATATACATATGGTACATATGTACGTTCACAGCATCATTTCATTGTTTTGAGTATTTATTATTATTTTATTAATGTAATTTAAATATTTATAAATATTAAGTAAACAACCTTTTCATGGAAAAATAACCACTTGTCACAATTTGAATAACACACAGATGCTTAATATGATAAAATTGAATCGATAATACAAACATATATTAATAATAAACAAGTAAGGAAGGGCTTAGTTCGGATGTAACCGAACATTTTATACTCTCGCAAAGTATACTCGTTTGAGATTTCTTTGTGGATTGACTGATATTTTCGGTAGAAGGTCAACTATAGGCACTGGGGTCCACATATTTAGTACTTAGAGGCTTGAACAGTTTTGGTTCGATTTAGACAATTTTTGTTCACAAGGTGGCATAATTTAAACGTATTATTCACGTAAAGTTTTACCCCGATATAATCATTGTTGCTTGATATGCATAGTGAAAAGTGAAAGAATCAGATGGAATTGAAAATGGTGTTATATGGGAAATAGGCGTGGTTGAGGTGGTTAAGCAAATCCCAAGATATGAGTTTCCCAGAGATAAAATTTAATGTCTCTGGCGTTTTTAGTGCTTGGTTTATCGCGCTTTTAGTATTTTTTAACAGTATCGTTATATGGGGAGTGGGCGTGCTTGCACGCCGTCAATAGAGGTGCTAAAAACATTTCCTTCCAGTGAATATTGTTATTATAGCATTATCGGTTTAGGAGATATGCACATTAAACCTATTAGGGGCGAGACCACGCCTACTTTTAAAAAAAATTTAACTGCAGATGCCCCTCCCTAATGTGATCCTGTGTACCAAATAACAGTCTTGTATCTTATTGCGGAGCTTAGTTATGGCAATTTATTTGTTTTTGATTGATGGCGTTTTGTGGGCGTGGCAGTGGTCCGATTACGCCCATCTGCAATACCAACCGTCTCACGGTACCAAGAAAAATGTCTACCAAATTTCATAAAGATATCTCAATTTTTACTCAAGTTACAGCTTGCACGGACGGACGGACAGACGTCACCCGGATTTCAACTCGTCTCTTCATCCTGATCATTTATATATATACATATAACAATATATCCTACTCGATTAGTTTCAGGGATAGAAACAACCGTTAGGTGAACAAAACTATTATACTCTGTAGCGACCAGTTGCGAGAGTATAAAAATTAGTATCTCTTCATAATTTATTTATTTTTCAGATAACTCACTAAAAGTTCATATTGAAACTGCGGATTAATATAGTTACGAAAGCTATACTTACAGACCATAATATGATATCTGAACTCGTATTATTCACATGATATTTTATACTTGAATACAAATCTATAAATTCTGTTCTTTCTGTAGCTGTTAAAAACAAATTTTCTAAATACTATTGATGCTGCAGAGTTGACATTCCTTGGCTGCAAAAAAGTCCTGCTCCATTGAGTTGAAGCGTTTCCTGTACAAACGGCCTATATTTGTATTTTTTATTTATCTTATAAGTTCATATAACGTAATATAGTAATCACTCCAAGAAATACTAAACAATAGTCGCGACGAAATTTTAAGGTTCCATTAACTCATTAGATAAAATAGTCTTCACTTGTAGGATTTCTTCTACTTACGATATTTAATTTCAAAATATTTCTCTCAGGGCCAATTGCGCCTAATTCTGCTTTTTCTTAATTTATTTATATGCATAAGCTACTTACATCCGCCCGCCTGACCACTTTAGACGCTCGAGCAATGATATAATTGAAATGGAGCTGATGTAATCGCATTTTGTTGTACTTCTTTATTCAGTCATTCCATTCGAACGAAAAATAACAGGCATTGAATAGTTATAGGCACGCTTGTCCAACACAGATAACTACAGAAACCATTATTACAATAAAATGCTCACTGAAAGTTCAAGTTTAAATCATGTTTCATTCACATTTCTATATACGTTTGTTTACATTATTTTCGTTATAGTGCATTCCAGTTTATAATGTCTTTGTTAGCTTCACCTGTATGTCGGTATGTTTGTAACTTTTTTTCACTGGCACTGTAGTAGTATCCCTGTATGTAAAAATGGGTTGAATGAGGCAATACTTAAATTTTCGAACGTCCGGTTGTCTTTATACCAAATATGTAAGTTATCTTCATGTTTTTCTAATAACAGCGTATTTTTGTGCCTAAAATGGATAAAATCCGGTAAAAACTTACCATATAACTAATATTTTCAAACATCCGGCAAACTTTACTCCTTATATATTGGTGATGATACGAGAGCTATATACCCTTATACCGTATATACCGGTATATATGTAAGATATCTTAGCAAGATTTACTGAATGTGTTATTATAATTTAATGTCGAAAATATGTGAATTTAGTCTACGAATTACACCATATGCTACACATAATTAATTTATTTTGCTTTATCCTAAGAAACTACGCCGAATGTGTCAATCAGTATGTGATATATATATTTATAATATTGATTGAAACTACGCTCTTAGGTATATCTGAGCAATGCCAAAAGTTAATGCAATCAGCTCAAACCTTTCTTTGTCCCCAATATAACATATGTATATATTGGTTTCCGATTTTCCGAATGACTTTAAACCGTTTAGGTTGGTCAAAATGTGTGATATTTTAATTAAATTACGTGGATAAGTTTTCCTAAAAATTATGTGGCTTAGCGCTGAGTTTGAATGAAATTGGTCTGGACCTTGGTCCAAAACTCATATCACTAATATAATGAATTTCGATATTTTGATTGACGTTTTCCACCTTAACTTAATATATTAAATTTAGCCTTTTCGGTTGAGTTCACTATATATCATTTGAGGATGATTTTAACATAATTTTCGCTAGGTTAGGTTAGGTTAGGAGGTCGATCCCAAGAAGGATCTCACTTGGACAGCTTAAAACGCCGGTCCGTTGTGGTACCTAAAAACTCCTATAAGCTGGATCATAACAAACTTGTTAAGTCGGCCAATATCCATTTCGGCTAAGTATTCAGGTCCGCCGAAAGTGTGATTCCCGATATATTTTAGTATCAGCGAAAGCGGGACAAGGAGGAGAAAGTGCCGGGATGTTTCCACCTCACCCTCGCCAATACAACTTTGGCGACTAGCATCGGGTATTACTCTAAGTCGTACCGCATGAGTACCCATTGGACAGTGTCCAGTGAGAACTCCTACCATAAGGGCAAGATGCACTTTGCTCAGGGTGAGAAGTTCCCCCGACCTCCTGCGATCCACTCTTGGCTAGAAGGATCTCGCTGTCGCACAGGAGTTGGTCGTCGACCAGCGTCTGCTGAGTGCACGCGAGGTGCATTGATCCAAAGCTAGAACGCAAGACGTTAACGGAGATCCGACTCGATCCCATTCCCATGTGAGCGGGGCAAGGGTGCCCCCCCTGGCTAGCTTTGCAGTTTCCAGCATTTCCGCTGTGAGCAGGCATTAAAACGAGCCTGAAGGAGGAGTGGACTTTCGCCTGAAAAACACTACAGTGGTCCGGTAGCCTGAAGTTAAGATTGACGGAGAGCTCCTTGCAGAAAACCCCCCCTCACATCTTCCCTCTTAGCTTTGATCCATCCGTGACCTCGTCGGAATATGAGCAGAGAAAGAGCCGCCTCGAGTGGACTCAGTGATCTAAATTTTCCGGAATGCAGCTGAATACTCGGACCTCTTCATAAGCCCAGCTTCCCTGAACCTTAGAGCACACTTCCCAGCAATGCACCTACCGGCAATGTCCACAGGTGCCATGTTTATCATAGCATTAAGAGCTATTGTTGGTGTGGTTCGCAGTACACCGGAGATCCCGATGAGCGCCGCTCTTTGGACCCGCTCAAGCTTTTTAGCCAGTGTGGACCTTTCGAGCGCCCTTCACCAGACGAAAACACCATAGAACATTATTGGCCTGACTACGGTGTCGTAAAGCCAGAACACCACCTTAGGTGAGTCCTCACCTTTTTCCTATAGCCCCTTTGCAGCAATATAATGCGACCGATGCCTTCTTAACTCTCTCCTCAATGTTTGGCTTGCCGGAAATTTTTCTTTCGAGGATAAGCCTAACGCGAAGTAAAATATTTTTATAAAACCAAGTGAGTCTATGACCTTCAATATAATTTAATAAAATATCAAATTTTATTGTAATCCATTCACATTCGTCGAAATGAATGTAGGATTTTAAATTTATTTTCCTGGCTTTGACCTTTGAGAGTTGCGTGAGTATAAAGTGGTCGGTTACACCACAACTTAGCATTTCCTTACTTGTGGATTATAAAGTTTTGCCATCAATATAAAATGTTCGGTTACAACCGAACTATACTCGTTTTAACCTATATTTAGTTAATAATTTGTCTCTTTGCAAAATTTTGTTAGATGTGGTTATGTATGCCATATAAATTTTTTTATTGGATATGCCGCTATTTAACCCTAAATACACTCGTATACGTAATTTATTGAATTTCGGACTCAAAGCAACATAAAACGCCGTGAAAAAGTTAAACGTGCATATAATAACTAAATTCTGAATTTTTTAAAAACTCTAACCATATACAAATGCTTGTCGAAAGAACGTTTAAATAAAATACGTTTGCAAAAATTTTATTCATAGATTTCTGTGTTCACTTTGGTTGTCTTATAGTTTCGAACACGTTTGTATGTATAAATATCTATCTATGGATTAACACCATTCAAGGCATTTTAAATGGCGGTATGCTCTAAAATTGTTTTGATGATAGCCCACCTAAAGTTCCTTATCGAAATTTCAGTAAAATTAGTATAACTGTTCGGCTTAAAGGACTGAATAAATAGCTTTCGATGATAAAGTTTGAGCAGACTTTTCACATCTTATAATATTTAGATTAGATTAGATTAGTTTCGAGGTATGCACCGCGACCTATGGTCTATTGTGCCCTCCCCTAAGTCATATCGTATCATCTAGGCCCAGCATGTTGATAAATTCCAAAATTCTGCTGGGTGCTAGTGAGGCGATACGATCCCTGTGTGGAAACATGGATCCCAGGGCCTTGATTCTGCGTCTGCAGACTGCTGTGCAGTTCATCAGCAGATGATCAGGGGTTTCCGGCTCTATGCCGCAGAACCGGCAGTTTGCAGAAGAGGCTATGCCCATGTTAAAGAGGTGCTTCTTGAGCCTGCAATGGCCGGTGTAGAACGCTGCCAGTAGCCGGAATTTGTTTCTGGGGAGATTAATTATGGCTTTAAACCGCTTGAGGTCGTAACCCCCCAATAGCAGTCTGGCATGGTGCATGCCCTGAAGTTGTTGCCAATGTATCTCCCTGCTTGCTCTTTCCTCCCTTCGGAGGAGCTCTTTGATGGTGTGTGGACCAACCGCTATGTATGGTTCCGGCCCTACCATTTTCGTAGAGGCTGCAGAGCGGGCTAACTCGTCAGCTAGTTCGTTCCCAGCTATACCCCTATGGCCCGGCACCCAAATAAGGTGTACTCGGTTTTGCTTAGATAGGCTGTTCAGCCGTTCTATACACTCCATCACTAGGAGAGATGTGACCTCATAGGCTGAGATCGCTCTTAGTGCCGCCTGACTATCGCTGAGTATAGCAATACTCTTATTGCGATAGTTGCGTTGGAGGTTTATCCCCACACACCGACTTATAGCATAGACCTCGGCTTGGAAAATGCTTGGGAAACTTCCCATGGGAATGGAGAGTTTGGTGCTTGGCCCAGCGACCCCTGCACCAATCCCCTCCTCCGTTTTCGACCCGTCGGTGTACCACTTGATGGTGCTACCCTTTAGCAGTCGGTCCAGTGAAGAGTCATTCCACTCAGATTTGCTGCCAAGGGTTACTTGAAACTTTCTACTGAAGTTTACTACTTTGGTAATCCCTTGGGAGAAGGGCTAGTGGTATTTCCTCACTTAGCTCTTTCATCTGTTGGGATGAGATTACCTTCCCTTTGCCAGCTCCCTCTGCTGTCATTTGGAGCAGAGTTCGTTTGGCAGTCTGTTTGATTACCAGGTGTAGCGGTGAAAGTTCTAGCATGACTTCCAGTGCTGCGGTCGGACACGTTCGCATTGCTCCCGACGCGCAGATGCAGGCAAGTCTTTGCAGTTTCGACAGTTTAAGTCCTACCGAAGTCTGCGATGCTTTCGAACCCCACGATACCGCTCCATACGGGATAATCGGTTTCACGATCATGGTGTACATCCACCTGATGGTCCTTGGGGAGCACCCCCAGGATTTTCCAGCAAGTCGGTTGCACACCATGAGTGCTTTAGTAGCTTTGGTTAAGGTCTGGTTCACATGCTGATTCCATCGTAGTGTGGAATCCAGCGTGAGGCCCAGGTACTTGACCGTGCTGGCCATCTCAACCACTCTGCCGTCCAGGGATATACTCCTGAGGCCCGGCAGTGACCTCCGTCTGGTGAAGGGAATGATTGTAGTTTTAGCGGGGTTGATGCTTAAGCCAACCCCACTACACCATCCCTTTGCCAGTCCCAATCCCCTCTGGACGATATCGCAGAGTGTGTCTTCAAATTTACCCCTAGCTAAGATAATAATGTCATCCGCATATCCCTGACAGCGAATTCCATTGCTAGTCAGCCGCTCAAGGAGATCGTCCACAACTAGGCTCCAAAGTAGGGGGGATAGCACTCCACCCTGTGGGCAGCCTCTTGTTGTTCCCAGACGAATTTTAGTTTCTCCTACTGCGGTTTCCGCCACCCTAGTGCGCAGTACGGCTGTAATCCATCTGCGCACTGGTGCTGACACGCTCCTTTTCTCCAGTGCTCTTGACACGCTCTCGTGAGACGTGTTGTCAAAGGCACCTTCTATGTCGAGGAAGGCGCATAACATCACCTCGCCCCCATCTAACGAATTCTGGATCTCTGAGGTTAGCTGTACAGAGCAGTGTTTGTTGACCTGCCTGCTCTGTAAGCATGTTGCTTCTCATGAAGCGGTGAAGCCTTCAGCACCTTCGATCGTAGTTCGTGGTCTATGATCTTTTCCATACTTTTGAGTAGGAAGGAAGTAAGACTGATTGGCCTGAACGATTTCGCCAATGAGTAGTCTTTCCTCCCTACTTTGGGTATGAAGATCACCTTTGCGGTGCGCCATGGTTCTGGGATATACGCCAGCGCTAGGCTATCCCTCATCAGCCGAACAAGGTGGGGCAGTAGCACCTGCTCCCCCTGTTGCAGAAAAGCTGGAAGGATACCATCCGCACCCGGTGACTTATATTTTTCAAAGGAGGCCAGCGCCCACTTGATGGAGTCTGCAGTGAAGAGCTGTTTTGCGGCTGTCCAGTCCAAGCGTGACGGCCTTCGTTCGACCATAGGTCGAATCTGGTCTTCTTGAATCGTCTCCGGGAAATGCGCTAGTAGAAGAGCCGTAGCTCTTTCTTCTGCGCTGGACGTATAGGTCCCATCAGATCGTTTAATCGCTAGTGCTGTGTCCGTCTTGCCTCTAGCCAGAGCCTTATGCAGTCTAGCTGCCTCTGGCGTTGAGGAGACGCTCTCACAGCTTCTATCCAGCTGCTCCCTACTGCTAATTCTTGTTCCAAGCGATTCCCTAAAAACGGCCCAGTCCGAGTTCCCAGGGATACGTTTGGGAGGGAGTTGCTTGACCCCCATCCCCAGCACGAATCTTATGATACGGTGATCCGACATGGAGGGTTCCGATGATACCCTCCATTGTGAGATCAGCCCTACCTCAGACTCGTTACTGAGCGTGATGTCAAGCACCTCCCTTCTGACACTAGTTACAAATGTGGGTTCGCACCCCACGTTTGCTATACTTAAATTCTTACTGACTATAAACTCGATAAGAGACTCACCCCGTGTGTTGCAGTCCGTGCTGCCCCATTCGGTGTGGTGGGCATTCGCGTCGCAGCCCATGATGAGGGGCAGCTTATTCCTCCTGCAATACTCCACCAGGTTGCCGACTGCCTCTGGGGGTGCTGTCGGAGTCTCCCCCGGAAAATAGTGAGTTAGGAACTCTGAAATACAGAAGAAGTCAATACCGTTCCTAAGTACTATGCAGGTTCTAGGTCTCTCACTTGAGAGATCCCAGATTACCTTATTTGACTCCGTTTTGAGGCCCCTGACCTCTCCTTTATTGACCCATGGCTCCTGGATCAGCAGTATGCCCAGTCCATCCATCGTGAACCTGCTCGCGATAACCGCCGAGGCCGACGCCGCGTGATGCAGGTTCACCTGGGCAACTTCTAAGCGCGGCCCCACTACAGGATCGGCTCCATGAGGAGTTGATCCTCATGCTCACCGTCCTCCGCGATGTCTCCCGCCAGGTTTGTGAGCCCCTCCAGAAGCTCCTGAGTGGAGGGTAGCACCCCTCCTTGCTCGCCCGTCTTCTCGGAAGGGACCTTCGCCATTGTCTCAGCAGTTGCCGCCTGCTTTGACGTACTTGCGCAGGGTTGAGTCGCAACCTCATCCACCTGCATTTCCTTTCCCGCATCGCCCTCGGTGATCGTTTTTGGCTTGAACGGCCTCAGAACCACCGAGCTGAACCTATAGTTCAGGCGGAAGCTCACCCTCCTGACGAATTTGTATGAGTCGTCATCAATGCAGAGGTTGAGCTTCCATCCTGAATCCTCCGCTATGCTCTTGGTCACCCGCCAGGCCGATGTATCGAGGCCATCGTTCTGATTGCGAATGAGTCCTAAAGCAAACTCGTAAGACTTTCCTGCGCATCTGGGGAGGAAGACCGTCATGCTGTGCATGGGCGGAATTTCGTCCCCCTTTTTTGCGCAGAGGATGGGGCCGTTCCAGCCTGTTAGCTTGGGAGCGATCTCCCTCAGCCAACAAGCCGACCTCTCATCCTTGCAGTCAACCTGCAGCATGCCTCCCTTGAAATATATCCCATGGAAGGA
Organism: Bactrocera oleae; assembly: GCF_042242935.1. Classification (NCBI taxonomy): domain Eukaryota; kingdom Metazoa; phylum Arthropoda; class Insecta; order Diptera; family Tephritidae; genus Bactrocera; species Bactrocera oleae. The sequence goes on from NC_091538.1 coordinate 22,043,566, forward strand.
GGCCTTGTATCCAGACCCTCTGAATACCTCCTCCATGAGTAAGTCTTGGAGCGATGTGAGCTCCTCCGCACCCAGCGCCTCCGCCGGGTAGTTCAGCGGCAGCACAGCCATGCGAATGCCTTTGAGGGCGTCCGCATACCTGCGCTGTCCCTCCACGGGCCGGGGCGGGTTTGGGGCGGAGCGGTGGCCACTAGTCGCCTGTGCGTTGTTGCCCCTTTGCCGCTTGGTGTTGTTCGGCTCCTGTGGCGTCAGCTGTCCGCTTTTACGCTTAGCCGCTTGGGTGGTCGAGGGAGCTGCCCTTTCGCAACCTCGGCCTGCGGGCTGAGTTGCGTTTACTGGGCAGTGGCCTCGATTGTTGCCATTGCGCTTCCTAATGGCCGCGGTATTACCACCCTTTTGTTTTTCGGAAGCCGGGGAAGTGCTGTCACCTCTCACCCTGTTCCGCGCTAGGCTTTCTGCTACCTCCGGAGTTCTTCCCTCCTGGAGGTGCCTCAGGTACCACTTCAGGCTGGCACCGCTCATACCTTTTCTTCTGGGATCGTCCTGTCCTCCCGGACATCCCGTTGGTGGCAGGGGGGGTAGTCTGCCTCCCCTCTTCCTTTTTCGTTTTTGAGCCCCACCGGAAGTCGCCGTTGCGACTCCTCTGCATCCGAGCAGTTGCTCCTGCTCGAGAGAGTCTCCGTGGGGTTCTCTTTTTCTTTTACCGCAGCGGCCGCAGTCGAAATCGCCTGCTGAACGCCGCTGCACGAGGGCATGTCATCGTCGTCGTCCCTGGCATGCTCCTCGAACAGCGCTCGCTCCTCTGGCGAAAGGGCGTCCAGGAAGCTGAACTTGCGTTTAGCCCCTGATTCGCCCTTACCTGCACCGCTGCCCTTGTCGTTACCAATGTCCATCGTCGTTTGCTGTTGTTGTTGCCTAGATCCTTTTGTTGTTGTTGTGGTTTTGTTATAGTTTTTGTTGTTCATCTTGTTCGTACGACCCTTGGCTCGACGAGGCGCGCCGTCGGGTCAGCTATTGGAAAGGGGAACAAATAGTCCGCCGCGCCAGAGCCCCTTGACGCGGTAAGGCCACCGTTACTTCCCAATGCGGCCCGGTGTTGGGAAGGCTCCGTTCGAATACAGCCGAATTTACCTCCTGGCTGCAAATCATCAAATGGGCACGGGAGTCGCAACACCCTGGATTAGGAGGTGGCAGCTCTTGGTTGTCGCACGCATACGGCCTCTGACAACCAGTGTGAGGGTGCAAGCACCGCTCGCACCAGTTGGGAGATGCCGAGAATGCCTGCGACTTAAGCCCCTGCACCACGGCAAGGTGCCTGCCATTCGCAGAGGTTTAGCTTTCGTTTACCGCTGTAGCTGACGTACAGCCGAGCCTAGCTCTTTATTCTTATACCGTTATACGTAACGTTTTACCAGAAACAGTTTAGTAAAATTCTTATTCTACTAATGCAAGATTTTACTTTTTTCCATTTTTAGATAATTGTTTAAAAAAGACGATGACTTCTGCAGTAAACAGTGACACATTTGCTGCTACTTCAAGTTCGATCTTTAGTTTCTCCAGTACAATTCCAGAAACTGAGTGGTTAGAGGACCTGTTGCACGAGGTACAACTTGAGCAATTCCTCGAACGTATACGCGATGATTTGCAAGTAACCCGATTGGCCCATTTCGACTATGTTATACCGGAGGATCTCGAACGGTGTGGTTTGGGTAAACCCGCAGTACGCAGACTTATGGAGGCGGTGAGGAAGAAAAAAGCACATCAATGGCGTAAAAATATACTCTCAAAACTGATTGGAGGTGGAAAGCAACCGTCATCGAAAAAGTCACAACAAGCTGTTAATAAGGAACATCAAAACACTCAACTTACTTGTCTTATACACGAAAAAGATATTACACTTGGCATCAAATTGGGTGATGGCTCTTTCGGAGTGGTGAGGCGTGGAGAATGGCACTCCGTCCCAAATGGAAAAGTAATGTCCGTTGCTGTAAAGGTTTGTTGACAAAAGTACAAATTAATATAATACTACAATACTATAGTTTGATTGCAGGTGCTAAAATCGGATAATCTCACGCAGCCGGGAATAATTGGTGATTTCTTCCGTGAGGTGCAGGCAATGCATGCTTTGGATCATTCGAATTTGGTACGATTGTACGGTGTTGTACTATCCCAGCCAATGATGATGATCACTGAATTAGCGGAACGTGGTTCGCTGTTGGATACATTACGTAAACAGTGCAAACATACACCGTTAACTAATATATGGAATTGGTCGGTACAAATTGTCACCGGTATGGCGTACTTAGAACACAAACGCTTTCTGCATCGAGATTTGGCATGTAGAAATGTGTTACTTGCTTCCGGTAACAAAATTAAGATCGGCGACTTTGGTCTCATGCGAGCACTTCCGCAAGAGGATGATTGCTATGTGATGTCTGAACACAAAAAGGTACCCTTTCCGTGGTGCGCACCAGAATCCTTACGTTTCCGGCAATTTTCACATGCCTCAGATACTTGGATGTTTGGCGTAACGCTCTGGGAAATGTTCACATTCGGTGAAGATCCATGGGTTGGACTAAATGGATCTCAAATATTACGAAAAATTGATAGAGAAGGTGAACGTTTGCATCAACCAGATGCTTGCCCCCCAGATGTATATGAAATGATGTTACAATGTTGGGATAAAGTACCTGCAGAACGTCCAACGTTCGCTGCGTTGAAGTAAGCATCCGTGAGCACTTACAATATCTATATTATATCTATTTAAAATCTATATTTATTTTAAGGGAATTCTTAGTAGGTATGTCGCCGCCTTTATATAAAGCAGCACGTTCTTATCGTGAGGAGAATCGGCTGCAGATCGATGCTGGTGATACTTTGGCAATTATTGATGGTCGCGCTGACTTGAAGTTTATTAAAGGTCAAAACCAACGTACATTTGATATTGGAGTTTTCCCGCGCAGTACATTGGAGAAGCAAAAGCACACAAACAGCGATCTAATTCAACCGATGCATGAGAGCATTCGTCAAAGCGGTGGACATTCTGGTTCACCCTTCGGATTTTGTTGGGGTGGAGCTGGTGCGATGAGTGCTAGTGCCGAAATGCAATCAGGTTAGTAAGGTAAAATATGTAGTCGGCTTATTTTATTGAATGTATTAAATTATATATAGAGAGAAATCGTAAATGTGCCTCAATGCAAACACACATGCTACCACCTGCGCATCATGCCAAAGAACGGAAATCAGTATCTAGTAAACAGTTTGCATACAATAAATTGGTCAACGAGCGCACCGCTGAACTGCAGCGAAATCAATCAGTGCAGTTCGCAAAAGGAAAGGGAGTTAATAACATCAAACAAGTCCCTCAGCGCCCACCTCCACCGCAACAACAGCAAATAGAGGGTATACTGATTGACATTTCACCAGAGTTTGGTCCGCCTGCAACTTCCATAAGCTGTGATGAAAGCGGGTCTATAAAAATAAGTAACTCCTTGTGTTTATTGGACGCACCAATAGATATCCCAACCGAGGGAGAGGAGTACGTAGCAGCCCCGTTTACTTACAGCAGTGCCTCAGCACAACAAACCTTTTTAGCTGGAACTTCGCCGTTGGGACAACGACTTCAACCGCCGCCTTATCAGATGCCACCCACTTATTCGAACACCATTGAATTCACACAACAACAACAATCAATGCAACATCGTGACCCATTTGATACTAGTAGTGTGCATATGAATTACGAAAAAGATACAGGAAATGGTGTGAATACAAATAATGCCGTGTACACGAATGTGGGTCATCCGCCGTACCAGGTTCAACAGTCAATATTGCGCGCAAATTCAATACAGTCATTATATAACAATCCTTCAGCAAGAAAAAGCCTTTTTTCGACAACATCAAGTTGTTCTGGCAATAAAGAAAATGTTCCACATTCGCTTGCCATGGAAAATCAAAACAATGTGATCTCAGAAAGTGAAGATGCGCTCCAAACAAGCTTGTCTTCCCTCAGCCTAGAAAAGCTAAAGACAGAATCTTCCACAGAGAGTAATGTTTTGCTGGACAAATCTTTTATTGCTGAACTAGAGAAGGATATGTACAGCAGTAAGGGTCAAAATGATTACGAACGCAATTCCATTCAAATGTATACGAGTAAGGAAAATGTGTACAAACAAAATTTGACGCCTTTAAAAAATTCAACCAGTCTTTCGAACTCAACAAATGCATCAAGCAACGGAGTTTCTCCTAAACTGCAAAATCTCGGAACATACAACCAACTACAATACTCAAATGCAGCTGTCACTGAAGCACCGAAAAGTCTTAATGGTCAGCATAAACAAAATAACCTAGAGGCTGCTGGAACAAATCCCACCACAAGTAGTGAGGAGAGAACGGAAGGTTTTACTGAAAACACCCAAGATGTTATTAATCGAATATGGTATGAGCGTGTCAATGGAATTTCAACGTCTGCAACTTATTACTCTCAACCTCCCGAAAATACATACCAAAATCAGAGTAATTACTCAGATCGATATGGTAGCGCAATAAATAGCAAAGAGTCAAACCATAGCTTCGTGGCGATTTCAAATAGAGTTGTGCCGCAAACAACACAGGGTAATAAAATATATGGATCTGCGGCTTCTCTGTATGGTAGTGTTAGTGGGCGCGAGTTATATGACGCTGTAGCTCCGACACCCTCAACTTATTATGGTCAAATACCTTTGAACGCTATTGATACTGACAATGGTATTTTTACTAGCGGATTAACTACAGCATCTGCAGCGCCCGCTGCCATTTACGACGAAGTAACGCTCGACGACTATTTACGTCCACATCGACCAGCTCCGTTAGCTCCACCACTACTTTCGGCGCAGCAAATACAACGTCGTCTTGAGAAGCTAAAGCAGCAACAGGAGAATGGAGGTGGGAATTTATATGCACCTGTTCCATCCGAAGCCGCAAAGGAAAATGAAAAAATGCAGCAAATACTTAAAGATTTAGGTTCAGCAGCACAGGAAGTTGACGTGCGTAATGCTTTAAGAGCAGCTAACGGTGATGCAAATGTCGCAATACGACTCTACAAAATTGACCAACTCACCAGGTGTGTTAATTCAAGTATCTAAAATAAATATATAAATGGTGGGTGCTAAAAAAATGTATAACATGCATTCATTTAATATTATTAGTTCTATATCTTATATTTATTTATATTTTTTCATATGCTTCTATTGTTGCAGACTCGGCCTTGCCAATCGTCCCCAGTGTGAACAGGCGTTACAAAAAACCGGTTGGAGCTTGGAGCTTGCAGCTGCTGTGTTATTAGAAAGTACTTCATAGAAGATTTACAAATACTGAAATTTCTTATCCATAATACCACAATTCATCATTCCGAATCACATCACATTTTCTTTTGACCAAAATTGCATGACTATATTTTTTTATAATACAGCTCATGTATTAAAACTTTAAATATTATATTTAAAAAGTAACTTTGTAATCATCGAATATAGAAAACATAAGATGTTTTGGATTATTTCATTAGCCGTCCTACTTTTGGAACAAAAAACGTTGATATTCAAAATACCTGATATTAAAACTTTAGAATCAATAAATTTATTTAGAGCGTAAAGCATTTTATTTACGACTCACATACATACTATAAAATATAATAAAAACACAGATAAATGAATTAAACCAAAATTCCAACATACCCATGTCAACTAGATAAGCCTTCAAAATATTATATACGTAGTATATTGAATCCCATGAAAGAATCAACACATGTGTAGATATATTTTTATGTAAACGAATAAAAGTATGGAACTTGTTAAATGCACCTATATGTAAATCTCTCGTGAGATAATAGAGCCGAGTAACGTGTAGTTATTACACAGAAAACGCTATTGAAAATTTTTTGAAAGCTTGCTTTATGCCATTCTGAAATGGTACTTCAGGCACTTGCAGGACGGAAAACCCTCGGAGGAAGCATTGAAGCTCTCTTCAGGCAGAAGCAATGGCAGCAACCCATCTCCGGATCCGAAGAGACATGCAGGAGTAAACGCCGCGTTCGTCGTTGGACACGGGATTCAGAGGTACAGCCTAGTTAACGCAACTCCGCCTGGGAAACGACGAAGCGAAAGGGCTGCACCACTGAACGTAACAGGACAAACCGCGAAACGTAAGAGCGGGCAGATAACACCATAAGAACCTCCAAGTTCAAAGAGACAAAAGGGAAATCAGGAGGACAACGTTCCACTCCAAATCCCATCCTGGGTGTTGGGGACCAGCGCAAATACTCAGAATCCCTTAAAAGCATTCGGATGGCGGTGCTACCTCGCAATTACCCGGCGGAGGTCTTGGGGTCGGAAAAACTGCCTGCGTTGCAAGACAGCATCGTGGATGAGATTTATAATGGGTGTGGGTATACCGCCTCATTCCATGGTGTATACTTCAGACCGGGAATGCTGCTTGACGACTGCAAGGACGAAAAGACTGCATATAATATTTGAACTGCAAGGACGAAAAGAGCACCTTCAACGCACTACCCATTCCTACGGACGTCATCGTTGGCGAGCGTCAATTCCGCAAGGTGATCGCTGCTGTCAAGGCCCTGTCAAATTCGAGGAAACATGACGATCTGGTTGAAATTCAATTCGATGGCCATGCCTCCTCGGACCCGAAGAAGTGCGCGCGCTATTTTAGCCGGCAGTTTACACTGCACCCTTCGACTGACAACGATGTTTTACCCGACGGCTGCGCAAAATGCCAAAAGACTGCGCACCACTTACTTTCACCGATGGGGAGGTTCAGGGTGCCATTACAAAGGCCAAATCCATTGGCCCAGACGGAAGCATGCTGATGCTAAAACATCTAGGCTCGACGGGAGTAAGCTACCTCATCAAGGTCCTCAACTTGTCGATGGCCACTCGTCAAATACCCGATGTGTGGAAAGTCGGAAGAGTGGTCTACTGAAGCCTGGGAAACCCGCCAACAAAGGGGAGTCTTATTGTCCGATAACTCTCCTTTCCCCAGTAGTTACTCCCGACGTTCTTCCGGAAAGTGCACAGCACTAAGCGTCATAAACGCCCAGATAGTTCATGGCCTAAACCAGAAGCCACCCTGCGAGAGGACGATTCTCGTAGCGTTGGACTTGTCGAAAGCCTTCGACACAGTCAATCACACAACGCTACTTGAGGACATCGAACAATCTACGCTTCCTCCAGGGCTGAAGCGGTGGACCGTGAACTACCTGAGCGGTCGGCATTCATCCGTACTGTTTCGAGGTCAAAACTCCAAACTGAGAAGAATTAAACAGGGGGTTCCGCAGGGTGGTGTCCTCCCCCTTTACTGTTTAACTTCTACATTTCGAAACTCCCTCTACCACCATAGGGAATTTCCGTGACCTTGTACGCTGATGACTGCACGATATTGACGTCGGGCAGTGGAATCGATGGCATGTGCTTAAAAGTAAACAGCTATCTCTCCGATCTTTCTCGCTTCTTCTCTGCAAGGAGTCTGACACTATCCCCCACTAAATCCACAGCGACCATATTTACGAACTGGACGAAGGAGTACAGACTGGATCTAAACATTTCAGTCGATGGTACCAAAATTCCGACCGTAAACAACCTTAAAATTTTAAGCATTACACTAGACAGTCTTTGCTCCTTCACTCCTCACACGACCGTGATAACTATGCAGCCCCAATATGGTCGCCTGGATGTAGTGCTACGCAGACGAAGAAGCTCCAGACCTATCAGAGCACTGCACTCCGGACTATCACGGGATGCCTCTTGATGTCCCCAATCGAACATCTACACAGTGAGGCCTGTATGCTTCCGGTTAAGGAACATAACGAGCTCCTCTCCAAGCAGTTTCTGCTGGGTTGTTTTCGTAGAAAGCGTAGAGCGGAGCCGCCTCCTAGGGACATCAAGAGGTCTTTCGTTGATTACGTCGACAACATTAGACAGTACGCCGACCGGACTTCGGACGCAACGAACTTCAGACAGGCACTGACCGCCATTCACAGTGGAGCCATCAACACCTTCACCGACTCCCTCTCAGTGAATGGCGTATTACGAGTCAAACCACCACCCATAGCAGATGTAGAGCTCGAGTTGCCTCGCGAAACCAGAGTGACCCTCGCGCAACTTCGTTCTGGATACTATAGCAGGTTAAACTCCTACTTATCCAGAATAGACCCCGACATACCAAACGCATGTCCTGCGTGCAATGAGTCTCCGCATGACACTAACCACCTCTTTGCATGCCCAACAAACCCCACTCATCTAACAACCTTCTCCCTATGGTCCGACCCCTTCGAAACAGCTCGTTTCCGGGGCCTCCCGTTAGATGACCTCGACGTCAACCAATCTGGAATTTATCACCCAAACGGGGATTAGGGAACCGTTACAACAACAACAACGAAAAGACGGACTCCTGGCTTGCGGAGATTCCTTCGAAGCTAGACGGATGGCGAGGCCCGGTCCTATGCTCGAAAATGGTTGAAGATATACCGACTATGCACAGCATGACGGTGTTTCTTCCCAGGAGCGCAGGAAAACCCTATGAGTTTGTGCTTGGTCTCATACGAAAACAGAATGCAGGGCTCAGTACCTCGGCTTGGAGGGTTGTGGACAGCACCATCGAGGACGCCGGAAGGAGGCTCAACATCACCATTGATGATGAGTTCTATAAATTCATCCGGAACGAGAGATTTAGGCTGAACTTTATGTTCAGCAGTGTGGTAATGAGGCCTTGAAAGTCTAAAACCCCAGCGGCGGGAAAGACGGCAGAGAAGGCAATGCTGGGGGATGAGGCGCTCACACATTCCGGAACCGGCACACTCGAGCAGGCTGCTACTGCTACTGTCGTGCAAGGTGACACAGCTGCCGCAGGAGGAGCACATGACGGAGAGTGAAGGGGAGCTACCCTACACATAGGACCTCCTAGAAGGTCTGAAGGGGCAGGACAAAGACCCCCACTGTGGGGGAGAGCAATATACGTATTGGTACTACGAGAGGTTGCCCTCAGGGCAGGGTACCGTCCCCCTTCTATTGAGCCTCCTTGAATTGGTGACGAACAATGGAATTCAGTGTCAGGGGTACGCCGACGACAATGGCAAGAGGGAAATTTGAGCACTCTCTGCGATATATGTAGTTTAAAGGGGCTTAAGCATAGCAAAGGGATGGTGTGATACGGTAGGGTTATGTAGATTTAATTAGAGGTATGCTCCGCGACCTATGGTCTAATGTGCCCTTCTCTAAGTCACAACGACTCATCTAGCCCCAGCATGTTGATAAATTCCAATATTCTGCTGGGTGCTAGTTAAGCGATGCGATCCCAGGGCCTTAGTTCTGCGTCTGCAGACTGCTGTGCAGTCCACTAGCATGTGTTCTGGGGTTTCCGGCTCCATGTCACAGAACCGGCAGTTTGCAGAAGAGACTAAGCCCATGTTGGCCTTGGAGTTGTTGCCAATGTCTCTCGCTGTCTGCTCTTCCCTCCCTGCGGAGCAGCTCTTTAATGGTATGTGGACCAACCGCTACGCATGGTTCTGGTCCTACCATTTTTGTGGAGGCTGCAGAGCGGGCGAACTTGTCAACCAGTTCATTCTCGGCTATTCCCCTGGTATAGCTGGATAGGCTGTTCAGCCGTTCTATGCACTCCTGTATCAGAAGCGATCTGACCTCATATGTCGAGATCGCCTTTAGTGGCGCCTAATTATCGCTGAGTATGGCAATACTTTTATTGCGATAGTTGCGTTGGCGGTTTATCTCTACATACCGACTTATCGCACATACTTCCTGGGAATGAAGAGTTTAGTGCTTGGCCCAGCGACCCCTGCACCACTTGATAGTGCTCTCCTTTAACCGCGGGTCCAGCGATGAATCATTCCATTTCGCCTTGCTGCCAAGAGAAACTTTGAACTTCTTAGTGAAGCTTACTACTTTGGTAATGCTGTCCCTTGGGAGAAGGGCTATTGGCTTTTAACACTTAGCGCCTTCATCTGCTGGGACGAAATTACCTTCCCTCTGCCAACTCCTTCTACTGTCATTCGGAGTAGAGTCTGTTTGGCTGTCTGTTCGATTACCATATGTAGCGGTGTGAGTTCTAGCATTACTTGTAGTGCTGCAGTCGGACACGTATGCATTGCGCCCGATGCGCAGATGCAGGCAAGTTTTTGCAGCTTCGATAGTTGAAGCCCCACAGAAGTCTGCGATGCTTTAGAAACCCAAGACACCGCTCCATACGTGATAATCGGCCTCACAATCATGGTGTACATCCTCCTAATAGTCTTTGGGGAGCACCCCCAGGATTTCCTAGCAAGTTGGTTGCACACCATGAGTATTTTCGTAGCCTTGTCAAGAGATAAATTTCCGAGGCCTGGCAGTGATCTGCGTCTAGTGAACGGAATAATAGTAGTTTTAGAGGGGTTGATGTTTAAGCCAAGCCCACTACACCATCCCTTTGCCAGCCCCAGTCTCCTTTTTACGATATCGCAGAGTTTCTCTACGAATCTAGCTAAGATAACAATGTCATCCGCATATCCCTGACAGCGAACTCCATTGCTAGTTAGCAGCTCAGGGAGATCGTTCATAACTCGGCTCCAAAGTAGGGGGATGGCACTCCACCCTGTGGGCAACCTCTTGTTGTGCCAAGACGAATTTGGGTATCTCCTACTGTGGTTTCAGCTATCCTGGTGCGCAGTACGGCTTTAATATATCTGCGTACCGGTGCTGCTCTTGACACGCTTTCGTGAGTGTATTATCAAAAGCACCTTCGATGTCAAGGAAGGCGTATAACTTCACCTCACACCTTCTAACGAACTTTGGATCCGGTGAAGCCTTCAGCACCTTCGATCGTATTTCGTGGTCTATGATCTTTTCCATACTCTTAAGTAAAAAGGAAGTAGTCTTTCCTTCTCACCTTGGTATGAAGATCACCTTTGCAGTGCGCCATGGTTCCAGGATATATGCCAGCGGTAGGCTATCCCTCATCAGCCGAACAAGGTGGGGCAGTAGGACCTGATCCCCCTATTGCAGAAATGCTGGAAAGATGCCATCCGCACCCGGGGACTTATATTTTTTGAAGGAGGCCAAAGCCCATTTGATGGTGTCTGCAGTGAAGAGATGTTTTGTGACTATCCAATCTACGCGAGATGGCTTTCGTTCGACTCTGGTCTTCTCAAATTGTCTCCGGGAAATGTTCAAGCAGAACAGCCGTGGCTCTTTCTTCTGCGCTGGACGTATAGGTCCCATCCGATCTTTTAATTGCTAATACTGTGTCCGTCTTGCTTCTAGCCAGAGTCTTATACAGCCTTGCTGCCTCTGGCGTTGAGAAGACGCTTTCACACAACTTTCTGAAGCTCTTCTGCTTTGCTGACCTAATCTCTTTATAGTAGGCAGTTAGGCTGCAACTGTAGTCCTCCCAGTTCAAGGTACGTTTAGCCTTGTTAAATAGTTTGCGTACCGTTTTACTTAGTTCTGAGAGCCTACTAGACCACCAGGAGCAGCTGCGGCTCTTGGTGGTCATCTTTAAGAGACAGCTGCTGCGATATATCTCTATAATGGATTGGTTTAACGCAGACAATCTGCTCTCCATTCCAGAAGCCGTTGCACTACTATCCAGCTGCCCCTTCCTACTAACATTAATTTCGAGCGAGTCCCTAAAAGTGTCCCAGTCCGTATTCCATGGCTCCTGGATCAGCAGTATGCCCAGTCCATCCGTTGTGAACCTGCTCGCGATAACCGCCGAGACTTCGCCGCGTGGTGCAGGTTCACCTGGGCAACTTCCATGAGTGGCCCCACTACAGGATCGGCTCGATGAGAAACTGGTCCTCATCCTCACCGTCCTCCGCTTGTTGTCACCCGCTTGTTCCGTGAGCTCCACCAGAAGCTCTTGCATGGAGGGTAGCGCCCCCCCTTGTGCGCCTGTCTTCTCGGTAGGGACCTTTCCCGTTGTCTCAGCAGTTGCCGCCTGCTTCGACGTACTTGCGCCGGGTTGAGTAGCAACCTCATCCACCAGCATTGTGTCTCCTGTATCACCCTCGGTGGTGGTGTTGGGCGTGTATGGCCTCATGACCACCGAGCTACTTATAATTCAGACGGAAGCTCTCCCTCCGTTGAGAGGTTGCCCCTCTGCCCGCTTTTTCGCTTCGCGGCTTGGGTGGTCGAGGGCTCTGCCTTTTCGCAACCGCAATTAGCCGCGGTCTTATCACCCTTCCGCTTCTCTGAACGGGGAGGCACTTTAGCGTCTCACTCTGTTTCGCGCTAGTTTCTTCCCTCCTGGAGGTGCCTCAGGTACCATTTCAGGCTGGCACCCTTGGCATGCCCTTTCTTCTGGGATCATCCTGTCCTCCAGGACACCCAGCTGGTGGTAGGGGGTAGTCTGCCTCCCCTCTTCCTTCTCTGTTTGCGAGCCCCTCCGATGGACGCCCGTTGAGACTGCTCTGAATCCGATCCTGCTCGAGAGAGTCTCTGTGGGGTTCGCTTTTTCCACGACGACCGAACGATCGACAGCGTGAATAGGAACATGCAACTTCAATACAATACTGTAGAGGATTATACAATAAACTTATCCTTTTTCGCCCTCCCGTTAATAAATGTAACTCAAACGTTAAAAAAAAGGAGTTTAATATAAAATACAATGTAGCAAATATACAAATACAGCGCAAGGAGAGAATCAAATATCTTGGTATTCATCTCGATAAGTTTTTATATTTAAATGATCATATCAACCTACAAATCTTTAAAACAAATAGAGCCTTTTATACTTACAAAAAAATGTTTTCTTCAAAACTGCTTTATAACAGGCTAAAAATTATCATGTATTAGTCACTAGAGACCAATACTTTCATATGGATGTTCAATTTGGTTTAATATCTCTTCTTCATATATTGAAATACTCAGAAAATTCGAGAGAATAATACTCACATCGCTGCATAGATCACATAATAGTAATTTCACCAAATTTATATCTAACACTGCAAAAGCATATAAGTCGCTGCCCCAATAATCTTTCACATATTTAAAAGAGCTAACAACAAAGTACGATTCAAAGACAAAACTGAAACCACTTTGACGAAACAGAACTGCTGGTGGCTATAAAGGGATAATGAAAACTAATACTTTCCATGACCCATCTGGTATGATTTCTTGTTCTTCTTTTAACCATTTTATATTATAAAATCATATATGCATTGTTTTTTTACTTTTTCCTTACAAACAAATATAAGTATATATTATATATATATTGTACTAAGTTAAGATATAAATAATGTCATTAGTTAATAAAATGTTACTAATTATTGATAGCAGAGTACTTGAGAGCTCGTCTAAACACTGTAACTGTAATAAACATTATTGTTGTACTATTGTTTATTGTAGTAATTAAGTTTATTAATTTTAATCAAATAAACAAGAAACAAAAACAAAAAAGTCTTATGTAACAAATTTGGTTAAAATCGGTATAGCAGGTCCCGAGTTATGTGATTTCATCTAATAGTGGGCGGTGTACATCGTCAATTTTGATACCGGCTCTTAAAAAGCCATTTTATTACATCTTGGATGTGAAATTTAATATCTCCGACCCATTTAGTTATTGATTTATCACATTTTTAGTAGTTTTTAGCAAAACCGTTATATGGGAAGTGGGCGGGGTTATCACTCAATTTCACCTATTTTCACACTATCGTAAGAATATTTGAAAAAACTTGTCCTGTGCAAATTTTGGTAATATAGCTTTATTGGTTTGAAAGATATATACATTTAACTTATTAGGGGGCCACAAGTGCCCCTCCTTAATGTGATTCGTTGTGCCATTTGTGAATTTGAGTTCTGTATCTTAATTTACGGCTTACTTATGGCACTTTATACGTGGTCCAATTACGCCCATCTACAATACCAAATTTTTTATGGTGCCAAGGAACATATGTACCAAGTTGATATCTTAATGTTTACTTAAGTTACAGCTTGCACGGACAGGCGGACCGACGGACGGACGGACAGACAGTCAACCGGATTTCAACCCGTCTCATCATGCTGATCATATATAACGCTGTATCTATCTCCACTATTATACTCTGTAGCAACATGTTCCAAGAGTCTATAAAAACAGTTTTTCGCGAATTGGTTGTGGAAAGGAATAAAGTTTTTTTTGAACGCACTGTATATTTGTAACTATAAACATATGTAAGTATGTACGTGGATGTGGTTACCAGTCACAACGAATTAAACTTAACCAAACTGCCCCTCGACGGTCGATGAGTGTAAGCACCACCGTTGAAATACCTATTAGCGAACGAAAGATAGATGTGAGAAAACATAGAAATGAAATAACAAATTATAAAATAGGCGGCGTGGAAACGATTAAAGTGAAAACGCACAGTGGGAGAAAATACCAACCTGCCGGCGCTTTGTTATTAACTTCGAAAAAATAACAAATTTTAAGTGTAATGTTATTTATAAAATTACTTATTATTTATAAACTTTACTTTATCAATTAATTACGAAAATTTTCTTGATAGTACCAAATGCTAGCTGTAATTCTACGTTTTTTTTAAATACAAATAAATTGTTTAAAAAATCTTTCTACTTCACATTTTTTGTGCTATTCAAGAAAACGTTTAGAAAATTATTCCAAATCAGAGCTTTCGGAAATACAGCTGTCCGGTAACTCATTCGCATGTAAAAGAAGCTGCTTGCCCTCATCATCTATATGAATGTGTTTTTTATAGTACCTGGTCCGACGAGGGTGCATTAAGTCTTGCATGTGCAGACTTGAGGTTGTTTGAGTGTGAATAGAAACAAAGTCGTCTGTTAAAAAAACTTTCTGGCAATATTACCGCTGTTTGTGTTTCTTGAAGCGATCATTGGAATGTCCAGCAAAATTCCCATTTGTTTTCTCAGTTGGTGTTGACTTTTTTTCTTCTTTGTTGCTTCAACAAATTCTTTACTTTCTCCACGAACTTACCTCTTTTTTATGGGTAGTCTCTAGGCGATATAAATTATGCACTCGAAACACCGTATCCAAGCATGTAGTGTTGATAATCCCCATTCGTACAAATGTTCCTTTTGTTGCCGCAGCCGTGCCAAATTTAAATTGTTCATTAATCTTAGAATCGCCTCACAATTTCCGCAAGCCAGTGATGATGACTCCGCTATGGCATGTACAATTTTAAATTAACATTTTCAACCTCTACCCGAACTAACTCCGCTGACTCTTTTTCGAAAATTATTTTAATTGGTCTGCAGAAACGATTTGAAGAAAGTCGATTATTTTTCGATAGTACTGAGGATCCATTTTGTATTTGCAAAGGTACAATACATACAGCAAACAAATGTTATTCAATTATTCCAGTTTCAGAAACACTAAAGCATTGCCGGTAAGTAGAGTGACCACTGCAACCAACACACCCCCATTTAAATATTGATCTTAAGCAATCGTTGTTAAGGCTCTCAAATTCTGGTAAAAATCCTTTTATTATACATGCAAAAGTGTCGTCAACAAGATATTGCAAATTACGCGCGTTGTCACCATTAACTCTTCGTGCGGGGTTTTATCAAAGACAGATTTTTCAAAGACAGAATTTTTTTTGTTTGAGTCTTAGTTGCGTTCCCTGAAAAATGTTTGTTTTTTCGTTGATCAATGGCTGCTTCAGGAAAAAGTAGATCTTCATTTTACCATTCCTAATTTCACTCTACAAACAATGCCATGATCCTGTGACTCGTTTTCCACTGATTCACGAAAAGCTTCTTAATTGTTTTTGAATTTGTTGGTATTGCTCTTCGTTAAATTTTGATGGATCAATAACATTAAAAACACACATGATTATGAACCGCTAAAACTTTGTTTGTTGCTACTGGTTATCTGTTCCAAATTAAAAAAGGGGCGTTTCAAGACTGACATTGTACTATCTAAAAAAAACACCAAAAGTAAAAAAATTGCAGAAACCTCTAGCCAATTTTTCAACTTGACATATCCAATAGATCATATTTACAAACAAAACAAACACTATTGCGAATCCGGTCGAACCCAACTTTTATTCCACAGAAAATTGGGTTACATATGCTAAAACGCTTTATTACAAAGGACTGCAAAATACCCCGATTAATCACTAAAACATTAAGCACAGATCACAAACGCATTTGTTAAATTTAACACATACCTAATAATTTCAATGAAACCACTAATCCAAAAAATTATAAAAATAATATTTTATGTGTGAACAAACTTTGTACTATAAAAAGTATTTAGTGCACTTGCATGCAGTTGCTTAAACATATATATGTTAAGTTTGAAAGCTCACAGGAGGGAGAATATGGGAAGCAAGACAAAGCAAAGAATAACTAATAATCCATTGATTTGTAGTTGTTAAAAAAAACAAAGAAATTTGGCGGTATTCGAGTTTTTATAATTTCGTTAAATCTCCACCGAATTGGTGATTTCTCCCACTGTAAAGCGACGAAGAAACAGAAGCAAATGATGCTGATGGCATTGGTGCTTTTGTCATCAGCGTTGAACTTTGATGAAAAAGAAGGCGATTAAACCACTGATAGTGCTAAATTAATGTTAAATGGAATTACTCAATAGTAATTTTTGCGAATGATTTTGTTATACGTTTACTTTTTAAGAACATGCAAAATGATTACAGAAATACTACATGATAAGACTTATGTAAATAATTTCGCAAATATTACTTGATGTAGTTCTTAATAATATATTATGTAAGGTGATATTTTTTTGCAATACCAATCACTCAAAGTCTCAAGGAACAAGTGCACTATCCTTCGAAGTATTTCAATTTTGACTCAACAGACTCATGAAGTTGATATAGTCGATGTATTGCTGAACATTTCAAATATTCATTATGCCAACAAATTAATCAGAGAAAAAAACCCAAGTATTTCATTTACATTATCACTATTCGCTAAAAATCACTAGTTAACAATTTTGATTTCTTTATTAAATGGCTACAATAGTTCACCGCTATTTCTGAAACGGCTATGGCTGATTTACATGCAACTTTCTTTTGCTCGCTTTGCTTGACAATTTATACTTAACCAGCGAAGCGAAGAAATTAGAGGGTATGCCAGTATGAACGCTTTTCCGTGCCTCACTCAGTGGTTTAATATTTCGTTTATTGTAACTTTCATCTTAACAGATTCGCTAAACTCAACTCCAAACATATGTATTTTAAAAATGTATTTTGATCTAATTGAAAAATAATAAAACGAAGAAAAAGGTAATAACAAATATGCGTTGAAATTCAGCATTCATTATTCGACACAACCGTGAATAGATCACCTCGAAAGTCGAAGCTTCTATATTGGGTATATGAGGGCTGCGGAAAGATCTGGAGTGTTTAAATTAACTTTTGGCATTACTCAAGTCTAGAACATATTTCCATGTAATTTTATGTAGATGGTATGTGGGAGCTGGAGTAATTCATGGATTGATTTTGTCCTGTCGTTATGAAACTATACCATATCTAGTGAGATCTTACAAGGGGACTTGGGGTAATATTGACCCGATTTTATCTAGTTTTAGCATCACGATTTGTAGTTACCAAAAAAAGGTGCTCTCTGAATTTCATTAAGATAACTCACATATTCACCAATGTATACCGTATAAGTCAACCGGAAGTTCCAAAACTTTTATCGTTGGGAGTGTGTTGAGTCTGCGAATCCCACAGCTTTTTCTGTTGGAATTGGGTTACTATGTTTAGCATTGTCTGGTCGAATGTTAGACAGACAATACGGACTGTACAATTTGACTGCCATCTTTTGGGGTTAACTTATATTCCACAAATTGAACAATATTTTCGGTATAATGACATTATAATTAAAAAGTATTATAATAATGCCATTGTGTACTAAATTTGGGTAAAATTAGTGAAGTAGCTCCTAATATATATGATTTTACGTTAAGGTGGGGCGGTGCCACACCCATTACCTACTTTTTCCTCCGGGTCCTATGATCTCCTTCTACGCATGCTATCTGATAAATCTAACGATTCTGACGTATTTATTTAGGGATTTCGCCAAAATGTGGGCGCAAAACGCCCTTGCGTCACCCCAGATGTAAAATTTAATGTCTCTGACGCATTTAGTTATTGAAGTTTAGTTATTGATTTATCGCACTTTTAGTAGTTTTTAACAAAATTGTTATAGAGGGAGTAGGCGGGGTTATCATCCCATATTAACCAATTTCACAATGTCAAAGGAAGTGTCAAAAATATTTATTTTGTGAAAATTTGGGTAAATAGCTTGAATGGTTTAGGAAAAATATGCATTTAAATTATTAGGACGCGCCGCCACGCCCACTTTTGAAAAATGTTTTCAACCATAGATGCCCCTCTCCAATACAATCTTCTGTATCAAATTACAGATATATATATTAATTTAGTGCTTAGTTATGGCGTTTGATAAGTATTTGATTAATGGCGTTTCGTGCTCATGGCAGTGATCCGATTATGCGCATCTAACTTCTTATGGTACTAAGGAACATGTGTACCAAGTTTCAGTAAGATATCTTAATTTTTACTCACGTTACAGGTTGCACGGACGGACAGACAAACAGATATCCGGATTTCTACTCGTCTCATCATGCTGATCATATATTAATATATAACCCTATATCTATCGCTAGGTAAACAAAACTATTATACTCTGTAGCAACATTTTGCAAGAGTATGAAAATTATATGTCCAATCAGGTGTTAAAATAAATGTAAGAATCTTTCGAATATTCTATTTCTTCAAAAAATAAAAATAAAATTACAACACATAGCTACGGCAAAAGTACAGTGAGTTTTGAACAAGACGGATTTTTTATGTGCACCATGTGGAACCGGTAAGACATTTCTAATATCACAACAGAAAATCGAATTTACAGTTCCTCGCCAGGCATTTCGGCTGATTTGCTAGATGAAGGGCGAACGACGCACTAGCATTCATTCTTCGCTTTTCTTAAGCCAATAGATTAATGAATGTTCAAACAATCTTTCTAATGGTAAAGTGTTGAAACACTTCGCCTCGAAACACCGCATTATGCGCGCAAAATCACATATTGAGTCATCAGTATAAATATATTCCGAATCATTTCTAGGTATTAGGAACCACTACTGCATTAAACTGCCAGACAATTATTTTACTGTTGTTTAGGAAAAAAATTATTAATTGCGAGTATTTTCCTGGAAATAAAAATTTATTACTTGTATTATAACATTTAAGATAATAAATGATTTAGCTAGGATGAACCATTCTTAATTTTTATACCCTTGCAACATGTTGCTACATAGTATAAAAGTCTGGTTCACCTAACGGCTGTTTGGTTTCACATAAAACTAATCGAGTTAGATATAGGGTTATATATATATAAATGATCAAGACGACGAAACGAGTTGAAATACCGATGTCTGTCTGTCCGTCCGTTTGTCTGTGAAAGCTCTAACTCATTTTATTTTTGAAATCAAGTTCAAGTTTGATTACTTAATAAAAATTTGTACATATTCAGTTATTGTCTAATGGATACCGGCATAAAGAGTAAATAAAAAAAACCAAATCTATTAACTGCTTCTTTGAAGAAAACTTATTTTTTAAACCGGCTTTACTAGATATGTATTCCCAACCGAAAGCGATGTCGAGCACTTACTTAACTATAACTGTTAACTTGTGTTCGGTGGAAAATGTGTCGTTTACGCCATTTGTTGCACTCCGCTCCCAAAGTCGCTTTGCTCACACATGCTTACCAAACCAATCGATACTTAATAACAGTTACGCTAAAAACCACCTTCCGTAAACAAGTCGGCTTTAAAACTGTACTGCATTGTGTGTGCCGATGAGTAATGAACTCCAGAGTGGATGCGATAGCGTCATAACGCCTTGTATTACTTCCGCTGCACACACAACCGGTTACCACAATCGTGCTTGCCCATGCCGGACCGCATTTGCCGGATATCGAATTTTTACTGGAATAACTGATTCCGACGCTTTACGTATACGTCCAATTTTGGTACAGCATACAGTTGGCTGGGAGCGAATACTTTTTCGTATTTTGTTTTAACTTTAATATAAGAAATTTCGATATTGAAATTTTTTTTAAGCTTATTGGCATTTGTTATAGTTTTGCAAATATAAAATGTCAATATCAAATGCTAAATTTTTTTATGGCAAAAAAGGTATATAATGAATATACAACGCTTTTATAAAATAAGTATGAAAACGCTTTCAATTTTTGGTTGTTTCAACCATTCATTGTTATTTATCTAAATGCATACTTGTATCAATGATAACATTCTTTATTTAGATTTATATGTACATAACATACATACTTTCTAAATTTAACGTGCGTATGATCACTACTGCATACAATAATAACATAAACTACTGACGTAGTGGTATTTAAGTGTACAGATTTTTACTGTTAATGTGTACATTTTTGCACTATTGCATATACTGGTATAACCTTCAATAGACAGACTATAAACAAAAAATCAATTCTTCAATGTTTGCAATTTTCATTTATAATTTAAATTCAATCAACAAATCAATGTCAATCATGTGTTTATTTGTGCAAGCATATGAACATGCGTACATGTAGGTACATAGGTACGGTATATAAAAGTTGTAACTTAACTATATGCACCGCGGCTTACCTTATGTGTGACCAAATAAACAAGTAAGGAAGGAGAAGTTCAGGTGTAACCGAACATTTTATAAAAAACGAGACTAAATCAACCAGTGAAACGGAGGGAATAAGGGACTAAGACCACGGTATGGACCAATTTCATTCATATTCAGCGCTAAACCACGTTACATATGTATGTTTATGAAAACATTGGCATATCACATACATATATTGACCAACATAAACATATCGAGTGTATTCGGGTTAGGAGAAGGTCTGAACTGTTTGCGTTAACTTGTGACAATAATCAAGTATATTAGGAAACATGTTTCCACAATTTTATGATGATAACACACGCTCACACCGACATATGCGGCCTAAAATCTGCTCAAATCATTTTTGGCATTAAACTATTATATATCCAATATGATACGGTCGTTTAATTTTATTATCTTATTTTACATATTGATCAGTACATATATACAGTATAAAGTCAATCGGAAGTTTGAAATCCTTTATTGAGTAAATGGGAGCTAGAGGTAGTATAGATCTGATTTAATCCGTTTTTGCATTTAGACATATTATTACCAAGAAAAGATGCTATATTGGTTCCATTAGGAAACTTCGTAGATTGATCGATATATACGGTACAAAGTCAACCGGAAATTTTAAATCTTTATTTTGGGCATATGGGGGCTAGCGCTATTCTTGGCATTACGATTTATTATTACTAGAAAAACATGTTCTATGAAATTTACCGATATATACGGTATACCTAAAGTCAACCAAAAATTCGAAAATCTATATATTAGGTAAATGGGGGCTAAAGAAAGTTTTGATCCAATCTTTTTGACACCAGGCAGGAAAAGACTCTCTCCGTATTTCAAAAATATATCTCATAGTTTGACAGATATTTTCAATAAAATGTCAGCTATAGGCACTGAGGTCCACATATTCGGTATCTGGGGACAATTATGATCCGATTATGACCAATTTTAGAATTGAAATTGCCTATCATAAATGTATTACGTTTTATGCTGATATCTTCATTGGGGCTTGATTTGTATACTGGAAATAAAGATCAGATGTAATTTAAAATTTTGTTATGTACCATATATGGAAAATAAGCGTTGTATCTCGATTACACTGTAAGATAAAAATGTCAGTAAAGAGTTTTTTACCGAACTTGCTTGAAATTGGCCGAGTAGGTCAAGAGATATGGGCTTACACCTAAACGTGGATGGTGCCACGCCCATTGTCCAGGTTTGAAGCCGGCGCCAATAAAGCCTTTCCGTAGCATTTTGGCTGAAAAATTGAGTGCTTATATCGTACTTGTACTGAGTATAATGTTGATATAGCTATATACAATATATAGTGTTTTATGAGATATACATATACATTTAAAATATTGGGAACCATAGCCGATTTTTAAAAATTTTTAACCACATATGCCACTGCCCAATGCAATTCGTTGCACCAAATAACAGTTTTGTATCTTATGTGGAGCTTAGTTAAGGCACGTTATTAGTATTCATTTCGATCACGCCCATCTGCAATACCAAGCTTCTAATGGTACAAAAACATAGGTATGTATACCAAGCTTCATCAAGATATTTCAAGTTATCGTTTGCACTGACAGACGGACAGAAATTTCCTAATTTATGTACATATATATAGCCCTATATCTATCTCGATTAGATTAAGGTGATACAAACAACTGTTAGGTGAACAAAGCTATTAGACTTTGTAGCAACATGTTGGGAAAGCATAAAAAGAACCAGAAAATGCAACTATTAACCATTCACATATGTAGATAGGGGATATGTATGTATGGATATGTGAAATTAACAAACAATTTATTTAAATACTTATTTTTATTTTATTTTTTTAATCTTTTGGAATAATGTCTTTGTTTAAAAAAACAGAAAGATTTGAGCCAGGGCAACAGCTCATATGTCAAAATCGTCGATATTGGACAAATATCGGGCATAACTGACATACAAACAGAACGATCCAAATCAATGCCTTGTATGGAAACCTTTTTTATTTGACACGACATATTCATAAAGTTTGGCACGGAATATTGTCCAAGGCAACGCCACAACCTTCAATGTTCAAATCGGACCACTATAGCATATAACTGCCATTCAAACTGTCCGGTCAAAATCAAGATAAATATCTTCATAAAAGATCTTTTTTGCTTGTTAAGTCACCTTAATTCGACTTGAAAGTTGTTTATATCAAAAAACGAAACTAGAAAGGGCTAACAAAACGTTTTCCGTTGGATGCAAACCATTGGCCTGTTACGTTTTCAGATTGAGTTATACATACATATAGTTGCTATAAAAAATGCACTTATGAATTGTATTATATGTAGCTTCGATGCAGGCGACGTTAACTGTTTTTCTTAGTTTTACCTATCCAACTCCATCCGAATGACTTTAATCTTTAATATTTCGGACAATAAGCGGGATATCTAAAGTAAATTAGGTAGTGGCAGACCGAACATCTTTTGGTCTTTTAGCAAAAATATATACATGCATCATATTCATATGTAATTATGTCATATACTAAATATGTATGTATATTTGTCCTCGTATTTATCTGGCAAGGTATATTAACCACTGGCCCATGTGGTTTTCAGTATATAGCGGTTATCAATTTGTTAGGAAATATTTTTTTACCTAGTCCAATTGTCGTAATCGGTCACTTCAGTACCTCTATGTGAATAACAAGGTAGGTAGTTAGGTAAAGTGGTTGTCATTCGAGACACTTAGGCCTTTAGGAGGCCCATTGTGATACCACTTGGACTGTGATCCCCTCACTCTATTGGCTCCTCTCTGAACCACTTCTGATGAACTTCATCAGCGAGACAAGTTTTATCTGCGCAACCTCCGAGACGTCGTCAAGAAACCCACGACCGATGATTGCGATTATTTTCCTATACAGTGCTGCGCAATCGCATAGAAGATGTTTAATGGTCTCCTCCTCTTCTAATTCCTGACAGCTTCTACAATAGTCGTTATATGGCGTGCGAAGTCTACTTGCATGTCTGCCTATTAGACAGTGGCCTGTTAGTACTCCTACTAGAGTTCTTATATCATTCCTCTTGAATTTTAACAGTCGGCATGTGCGGCTCATATTCCATTCTTGCCACGTTTGCCTGCTAGTTGAGCAGGTCAGGGACTGATTCCACTGACACTCGGCTATATTAATGACATGTTTGTCGATTAAGTATCTACAAGTAGCCAGAGGCATATTTATGTCCTCCTTACTAGGATCTAGTTGTAGGGTGGTGCCTGTTCTGGCTAGTTCATCTGCTACGCAGTTCCCAGGGATGTCACTGTGTCCGGTGACCCATTGCAGATTTACCGTGAAATAGGATGACAGATCCGCTAGAAGATCATGGCAATCTTTCACTGTCTTCGACGAAATCCTATGAGACATCAGAGATTTCAAAGCCGCCTGGCTGTCTATATATATAAATACAGTTCTTGTTGTGATTACACTTTTTGTTAGTACAAGAAGGCTTTCTTAAATTGCAGTGACCTCCGCTTGGAAGACACTGCAGTGGTCTGGTAACCGGATAGCGATTTTGGTATCTAGTTTAGCCGAGAAGACACCGCCGCCTACTCGGTTATCCAGTTTGGAACCATCCGTATAGAAGCTTATCCCTGCTTCCTTGTATCATGTAGTATCATAGAATGCCCCTTGTTGCTGGCGACTAGTAGGGAGGATTCCCTCAGTCTAAGAGCTGACTTCGCTGCCATTTGCTTGCAATACAGATCTGTTGGCAGCAAGTGTAAAATTATGTAGAGTGCCTGGCTTGGCGTAGTTCTGAGAGCTCCACTGATGCAAATACTAGCTGCTCTTTGTATACTTTCCATGCTTCTGATCGCATATTTCTTTTCTGTAATTGGCCACCATACTACTATACCGTAGGTCATGATCGGCCTTACAATTGCTGTGTACAGCCAGTGAGCCACCCGAGGTGTCAGTCCCCATCTGGACCCCACCATTCTTTTACATGTGTAAAGCGTTGTAGCTGCTTTCTTTACCCTCGCTTCCAAGTTTTGTTTCCAAGAAAGCTTCCTGTCCAAAATTAGTCCCAAGTAGCTTGCTTTATCTCCTACCGTTAGCCTGGTGCCATTTAAAAATGGCGGCGTGATTTCTGGAGTACTGTGTGGAGAGGCTCAGAGATGCCCAGATCTTTAAGCGCGCTCAACATGGCCTTCGGCTGGATGTTGTTGAAGGCACCTTCTATGTCTACGAAGGCTACGAGGGTATATTCTTTTATTTCCAGAGACTTTTCAATCTCTGCCACCACTGAGCTTAATGCCGTTTCTGTGGATCTACCCTTCGAGTACGCATGCTGCGAAACTGCCATTTTTCTTGGGTTTAGTATGTCCTTTATATGTATTTCTATTAGTCTCTCCAGCGTTTTTAAAAGAAATGATGAAAGACTGATTGGTCTGAAATCCTTTGAATTAATGTGTGAGCTTTTGCCAGCCTTTGGTATATATATCACCTTGACTTCCCTCCATATTGAGGGAATATAGTTTAATTTCAGTGCCCCTCTAAACATGGTTGTTAACCAGTTTATTGTGTAGCTCAGGGACTGCTGTAACTGAGCCGGGAATAAACCGTCTGGTCCCGGCGTTTTATATGGCTTGAAGCTGCCTATTGCCCAATAAACATTGCTGTCTGACGCTATGTCTAGCGGAGGGGACTCTGAGCCTACTTCACTCTCCATTATATGCTCCCCTATGAGGTTCTCAGAACTGTCTGGGAAGTGAGTATCCATTAGTAGGCCCAGAGTCTCTTTACTGGATACCGTCCAGCTGTGATCTGGCTTCTGAAGGTATCCGATGCTATGTTTCGACTGTGTCATTATCTTTCTCAGTCGAGACACTTCTGCCGTATTTTCGATGTCATTACAAAAAGATTTCCACGAATTTCTTTTTGCTTTTCTCACCTCCTTTTTGTATGTCCGAAGGTGGTTATGATAGTTATCCCACTCTATATCTTCTTGGGATAGTTTGGCAATATTAAATTGCTTCCTGCAATTTTTCTGCATGTTCTTAAGTATTGGAGAGCACCAAGGAGGTCTAATTCTTCCCCTTCTGTACGTTAATGGACAAGCTACCTCTTGTGCTTGACGACAAGAATCTTTTTTCCGGTTGAAATGGTGGAATCATAGGAATACGCTTTTTTAGCTCCCGCATGTGCATCTGCCAGTTTGTTTTCCTATGATTCCTAAATTTCTCTTCCCTAACTACATTTTCTTCAATTATACCCTCCAATACCCTCCAATGTGTTATTTTATCCACCAGTTCTTCCGATACCAGTGTTATATCTAATACTTCCTGTGGGTTTCTGGTTATAAATGTTGGCGTACTACCTTTGTTACATAACAAAAGCTTACTTCCTATTAAATAATTAAAGAGCAACTCACCCCTTTCATTAATATCCGTGCTTCCCCATAGTGTGTGGTGCGCATTGGAGTCGCACCCAAGTATAATCGAACACTTGGATGCTTCGGTGTCTCGTACCATCTCTCTAAACAGCTGCGATGGTACTGCTACCTCGTCGTACGGCATGTAGCATGATGCCAGCCGGTAATTCTTCTTATCCGTTTCCCAGCTTACCACTGTAGTGTCGTTACTACTGTAACTGTGTAATAAAAAGACATTAAGCTTTCTGCTAGCCAATATACATGTCCTGGGCTTACCTAGACAACTATTCGCGTATAGATTATATCCTAGGTTCCTCAGACCGCAAATACGCCCTCCATTAACCCATGGCTCCTGAATGAGGACAAAGTCAGGCCGTTCTTCTGCCATGCGGTTAACTAGGGCTAGAGACGCTAGTTTGCTGTGGTGTAGATTAATTTGGAGAAGACGCATTAGTCATTATCTTCTCTGCATCATCATGAGAGTCGCTTAAAAGCTCACTCTCAGTGTAAAGTTTAGAGAGTCTGTCGGCAAGCTCAGACCCCGAGGTACACTCACCTTGATCTGTGATCTCTGCGTCGCTCGAGGACTCCACTGGATCTTCCTCGACTTCGCACTCCGATTCCGATGCCAAGTTTTCTCCTGCATCGGCGTCTGACTTGTTCGTCATGACCTTCACTTTTGTGAATCCGTAGTTGATCTCTCCGCCACTTTTCGCTAGCGGTTCTACGGAATCTTTTGTTAGAAACAGCAGAATCTGCATTGGGGCTCGTTTCGTCTCCACACCAGATTCCGCTGCGGGGTCGTCAAAGGCCTTGACGAATCTCCATCCCCCAGTTGGCAGATTCGGGTTGCAGGCTCTTATGAGCTGCAATATTTGGCCCGGCTGCGATGGTGTAGCCGGGATCCATACCCTTGCCCTCGGTCGGGATGGGATATCTTTTCTGTCTACCGCTACTAATTTGGCTCCGGGGTAGACCTCCCCCACCTTAGCTATTGCTGCCTTAAATAGCTGGACCGATCTCTCGTCGTCCCACGCTATAATCTTTATCTGCCCTTGATACCATCCGGCATCCGCACATGACGGGGGTGGACCTGGATTGCTTAGTAGCACTTCCAGAGCCACATTCGTCAGTACGGCTTCCACCCATTTCCATTGGGCTCTGGGGATTTTTCCTTCGGGGTCACCCTCATCCAGTACCCCAATGAAAATGCGGTTCCAGTCTTGGCTTCTGCCTCTTTAGCATTTGCCTTTGCTCCAGGACCAAGCTTCGCTCCTGTCCTCGCTTTGGCTGTTGTTGAGCTCGTGCCAAACGCTGCTCTTCTCTGGGAACAACTCGCTCCCTCTGGTCGTTTTGAAGGAGGTCCGGACTCCTTTTTGTTTTTAAAGTTTTGGCTCATAATTTTGGACCCACGAGTGTAGGGGAAAACATGTTCACTTGCGCATAGCCCCCGCTACGCAAGTAAGGCTATCTTATTACGGAGGACGCCAGGTATCCGTAAGCTCCGTGCGAGACTGGGCTATTTAAGGGCCCCCAGCCAGGTTGATCTTCGGCACGGGTCGCATTAGCTAGATACCTCACTACTACAACAGGGGCGAACTGGTGCCAGCTCGCCCTTGCCCACGTCGTGAACCTGTGGTATCTATTCCCAGTCGGCACCCTCGTGGAGGGTTCAGCGGAGGATTTTGCCAACCATGTGAATAACAAAGAAAATCATAAA
The DNA here is from genome assembly GCF_042242935.1 of Bactrocera oleae. Lineage (NCBI taxonomy): Eukaryota > Metazoa > Arthropoda > Insecta > Diptera > Tephritidae > Bactrocera > Bactrocera oleae. The sequence continues at coordinate 22,071,365 of NC_091538.1, forward strand.
ATGTGAATAACAAAGAAAATCATAAAATGTTCAGTATTTTTTATACTCTCGCAACCTGTTGCTACAGAGTATAATAGTTTTGTTCACCTAACGGTTGTTTGTATCACCTAAAACTAATCGAGTTAGATATAGGGTTATGTATATATAAATGATCAGGATGAAGAGGCGAGTTGAAATCCGTCTGTCCGTCCGTCCGTCCGTCCGTGCAAGCCCAAAAAACGCCATTAATCAAAAACAAATAAATTACCATAACTAAGCTCCGCAATAAGATACAACACTGTTATTTGGTACACAGGATCACATAAGGGAGGGGCATCTGCAGTTAAATTTTTTTTATTAAAGTGGGCGTGGTTCCCTCCCCTAATAAGTTTAATGTGCATATCTCCTAAACCGCTAAAGCTATTGCATAGTAACAAAATTCACTGGAAACAAATGCTTTTAGCCCCTCTACCTACAGTTTGAGAATGGGTGACAACCCCGCAACCTCTCCATATAACGGTACTGTTAAAAACTACTAAAAGCACGATAAATCAAGCACTAAACACGCCAGAGACATTAAATTTTATCCCAGGGATGGTATGAGACTACTTTATAGGAAACAGTGGGCGTGGTACTGCCCACTTTTAGGTGAAAATCCATATCTTGGGGTCTGCTTAACCGATTTCAACCGAAAATGAGCGAAATCGGACTACAACCACGCCTATTTCCCATATAACACCATTTTCAATTCCATCTGATTCTTTCACTTTCCACTATGCATATCAAGCAACAATGATTATATCGGGGTAAAACTTTGCGTGAATAATACGTTTAAAGTATGCCACCTTGTGACCAAAATTTGTCTAAATTGAACCAAAACTGTTCAAGCCCCTAGGTACTGAATATGTGCACCCCAGAGCCTATAGTTGACTTTTTACCGAAAATATCGGTCAACATAGAACAAGTCGGCAAGATCCACAAAGAAATCTAAAACGAGTATACCATTTGACTTTGTGAGAGTATAAAATGTTCGGTTACATCCGAGCTTAGTGCTTCGTTACTTGTTTTTAGTAAGAATTGTATTCACGTTACTCCGTTGAACTGCAATAAAGTACAATAAAAATTTCTTTTTTCAAATGTGCAATGTGCTGTGAAATTAATGATGGTGCGCATATTTAGCCACACAATTTTACTTTTATGATACGCTTTATATCATACAATAAGTACAAAATATAATCAACTCAAAGCGAATGCAACACGAGCAGTTATTACAGTTACAGGAGGTGGGCGGTGCGACTAAAATGTTCGCAAAAGCATATTTGCAGAGCAACAGTAAGTAAAAGGCAAGTACAACAGGCAAGCGATCAAAAACTGACCAGGCGACTAGCTAAGCTTCGAGTATACCAAACAATGCTGTTTGTTTACTTCACTAATAGTCAATTAATATATGTATGTGTGTGCGTAACATACTGTTAGGCAATTGATGTAATATTTGAAAGGTGCGCTTGAATGAGCTCGAGATTTACGTCTTGCAACTGAAAATTAAGCGAAAGTGTAACGACACTGTACGAATTTTATTTCCACTGCAGTATGTACTTACACTCGTATATACACTAGTCGGCATAATTATTTTGACATAGCGATGTAGTTCAGTTTTATGTGGTACATGATCTCTCACACATAAGATAAATTTAAAACTTTCCTGATTACTTTGTTTTCACGTGCCACCTAGCGACAAATGGCTATAAAGGAATTATTTAGGTTAGGTTAGGTTAGGTTAGGAGGTCGATCCCAGAAGGGATCCCACTTGGACAGCTTAAGACGCCAGTCCGTTGTGATACCTACGACTCCTATAGTCCGAATCAAAAGACCCTTACAAGTCGACAAGACGTCTTGTGCTGACTACAAACTTGTTAAGACGGCCAATATCCATTACGGATAGGTATTCAGGACCGCCAAACGTGTGATTGCCAAGATATTTCAATCGCAGCCTAGCGAAAGCCGGACATTGAAGGAGAAAGTGCCAGGATGTTTCCACCTCGCCCTCCTCCATACAACTTTGGCAACTGGCATCGGGTAGTACACCAAGCCGTACCGCATGAGTGCCCATTGGACAGTGTCCAGTGAGAACTCCTACAATAGCGGCTAGATGCACTTTGCTCAGGGCGAGAAGTTCCCCCGACCTCCTGCGATCCACTCTTGGCCAGAAGGATCTCGCGGTCGCACAGGACCTAGTCGTCGACCAACGTCTGCTGAGTGCACGCGAGGTCCATTGATCCAAAGTAAGAGCGCAGGACGCTAACGGAGATCCAACCCGATCCCATTCCGATGTGAGCGAGGCAAAGGTGCCCCCCCTGGCTAGCTCATCGGCTTTGCAGTTTCCAGCGATTCCGCTGTGACCAGGCACCCAAACGAGCCTGATGTTGAAATAGCCAGACGCTACCTCTAAAGAGGACAGACACTCCTTGACTAGCTTTGATTGCACGATACGCGCGCTCAAAGCTAGTATTGCTGCCCTACTATCAGAGTGAATGCTCACTTCTACAAACGAGGCTGCACTACGCAGCAGTACTTCTACCGCCGCCTTAATAGCAGCCACTTCCGCCTGAAAAACACTACAGTGATCCGGTAGCCTGAAGCTAAGACTGACGGAGAGCTCCTTACAGAAAACCCCCCCTCCAACCTTCCCTCCTAGCCTCGATCCATCCGTGAAAAAGCTCACCGCGCCTCTTCTCCAACGGCTTCTTCCCACCCACATGTCCCTCGTTGGGATATGAGCGGAGAAGGAACCGCCTCGAGTGGCTACAGTGACGCAGTGATCTATATTTTCCGGGATGCCGCTGAAGGAGGAAAGAATTTCGGAGTGCCCTTGTTCGGACCTCTTCAAAAGCCCAGCTTCCCTAAGCCTTAGAGCACACTTCGCGGCAATTCACCTACCGGCAATGTCCACAGGTGCTATGTTTAAAATAGCATTAAGAGCTAGTGTCGGTGTGGTCCGCAGTGCACCGGAGATTCCGATGAGCGCCGCTCTTTGGACCCTTTCAAGCTTTTTAGCCAGTGTGGTCCTCTCGAGCGCCCTCCACCAGACGAACAAACCATAGAACATTATTGGCTTAACTACGGTTTCGTAGAGCCAGAACACCACCTTAGGTGAGAGTCCCCACCTTTTCCCAATAGCCCCTTTGCAGCAGTATAAGGCGACCGAAGCCTTCTTAACTCTCTCCTCTATATTTGGCCTCCAGGAAAGTTTGCTATCGAGGATGAGCCCTAGGTATTTCACTTTCTCAGCAGGCTGAAGAAGTGAACCCCCGAAGGAAGGGAGAGCCACATTTGGTATCTTATACCTCCTGGTAAATAAAACCAATTCGGTTTTACTTGGGTTGACGGCTAGGCCGCTTCTATTCGCCCACCTAGATACCACGTTCAGGTACCCTTCGGTGAGCTCATAACGGTATTCAGGAACTTTCCCTTAACCATAAGAACCACATCGTCAGCGTATGCTGTCACCCGACAGCCTTGCGTCCCGAGTTCTATAAGTAGGTCGTTAACCACCATTATCCAGAGCAGTGGGGAGAGTACTCCCCCCTGCGGAGTTCCCCTATTCACTTTTCTGGTGGCCTTGGCACCACCCCACTCCGCTGCGACAGTTCTGTCGCAAAGAAGACTAAAAATAAGGTGCTTGAGGTTAGATTCCACCTCAAACTTTTCGAGGGCTTTAACCACTGCCTCTGGTCGCACATTGTTGAAGGCCCCCTCGATGTCGAGGAAGGTGCCTACAGCAAATTCCTTGTGCTTGAGAGCTATCTCCAGCCATGACACTACATCATGCAAAGCAGTGTCGACTGACTTGCCTTTGATATATGCATGCTGCGCCCGTAACAGTTTACCCCTCGGTATTCTGCTCCTAATGTACAGATCCATAAGCCTCTCCAGTGTTTTCAACAAAAACGACGATAGGCTGATGGGTCTGAAATCGTTCGCACAGACGTGAGAGCTTTTGCCGGCCTTCGGAATGAAAGCAACCTTAACCTGTCTCCAGACCTTTGGGACATGGCCTAATCTGACTCAGTTCGCGTAGATAGGGGCCAGCCAGCTCAATGACATCTTGATCGTGCGCTGCAATTGCGCAGAAATAATGCCATCGGGCCCCGGGGACTTAAAGGGCTTGAAGGATTTCAGCGCCCAAGTAAGGTGACGATCGTCCAGAAGGTCCAAGAAGGCTGTACAGCCCTCCTGCAGCTCCCCCAGTGATACTTCTTCAGCAGAGTGATTTAGTGGAAAATGAGCATCCAGGAGTAGTTTCAACGACTCCTCGATACTCGTTGTCCAACTACTATCTGCATTTTTTAGATACCCCACTGGAGTAGGGTTTTTTGCAAGAATGCGCCTAAATCGTGAGGACTCATGACAGCCCTCTACACTACCGCAGAAGGCTCTCCAAGAAACTCTCTTGGCTTTCTTCAACTCGGACTTGTAGATGGCCATCCGACGAGCTCTTCAACCGCATCCGCCGATAGGATCGAATCCCTGTCGGGTGCGGGTGGCAGAGCTGATCGAAGCTTCCTGCAGTACCGGACCCAGTTGGTATTCCTAAAATTTCTATAGGTTTTGAGTTCCGGGCATGAGGCTTTCAAGCTGGAACCAATATATCTATGATCCGAGAATGAACGGTCGTCTAGAACCCTCCATTCCGAAATCAAGGGAGCGATTTCCCTAGAGGCTAGCGTAATGTCAAGGACTTCCGTCCTGCTAGCAGTAACAAAAGTAGGGCTGTTCCCCCTATTACAAATAGAAAGATCTACTCTACAAATAAAATCAAAGAGTGACCACCTCTTGTGTTAATGTCTGAGCTCCCCCAGACGGTGTGCCTTGAATTTGCATCCGAGCCTATTAAGACACCGGCTCCTTTGCGCCTGGCCTCTGCCAGGGCTCTTCTCAGCAGGTTCGGAAGTGGCTCCACCTCGTTGTCGTGCGGCATGTAGGCTGAGAACATCCAGAGTTCTCCAGCGCTGTCCTCCAGTCTAGCAGCGACGACGTTCTCGTTGCTGAAATTATGTAAAAGAAAAACGTTAAGTTCGTTTCTGATCAACAAGCAGGCTCTGGTTCTACCTGTACTGTTTGCGGCCAGGAGCTTGTGGCTCTTTGTCCTTAGACCAGAGATACCGTTGCTGCTCAGCCACGGTTCCTGGATAAGGACAACGTCGGCTTCGTCCCGTCCTAAACGAAGCACTAGATCGGCGGAGGCCGCCTTCGAGTGCTGGAGGTTAATTTGGAGGATCCTCATCCTCCAAACTCTTCTCCAGCAGTGCGAGTTCCGCACCTTCATCCGTACTATCGACCCCAGAAGCCTCAAACAGACGGTCGAGACTGAAAACGGATCCATCATCGACTGACGAACCGCCCTCCGTGCTCACCGTATCCGAAAGGATGGGGTAGATATCCATTTTAGAGTGGGTCGCTCTCCCACTCTCTTCCACCTCAGCTGGTGGCGACGGGCCATCAGCCCTGGCTTCATTTGGGAGAATCCTGAGGACGACCCTCTCGAAGCCATAGCTTATGGCCCCCTTTGCACTGCTGAGAGGAGCCGGCAATATTCCACCAAATAGAAATTGGTTGAACGTATAAATTGTGCTTGGTCCTTAAATTATATTATAAAATTGTACGAATTGCTATCCAATCGGATCTATGAGATCGTTCTAAACTAAACTAATTATTACAATAATATAATAATAATAAATAAATAAAACAAATGTTTAAATTAATTGCTACATAAGTTTAAAAATATGTTATTGTCTGAAAATGTTAAAAAATACTAAAAAGCGGATGTGTGTTAGCCTGATGACCTAATTTAAATTGTTAATTTTCTTGTTGATTTCGGAATATAGAAAAAACAGGTACAACACTAATTAACACCACAACAACACTTTTATTTAGTATAAAATTGATTGATGCCAGCAAATTTTAAGGTACAGTTTATCTTTTAGAGGTTATAAAAATTTCTTTGTCTAACAATGACAGTGAAAATAAATAAAATCTGACAACTAACATGTAACATATGCCCCCACCATAACCAATTTTTTAGAAAATACGGACGATTTTCTGCTTGTCTCTTCGAGTTTTTGATTCAAATTTATAATTCACAAAATGAAAAATATTTATCAAATGCGGGATCAGTTTCAAAAATGTTTATGAAAATACACTTAAAACTTATTTTATGCATTTTTTATGCCAGATATATGTATGTTATGCATAGTTGTCCGGATATCATTCGGATATCTCAAAAACTGGTGAAGAAATTTATATATTCCCTAAAAGATAAACTTCGCCATAACAATCGCTGGCTCGAAACCTGTTTTTGACCGACATTCTCTTACGAAAAATTGTTCAGAATGAACCGTAGAATATTTCCTGAATACGCGATTTTTTCGTTTTTTGCCTCCCTGTAAATCAACACGCTCTAATACATAGCCCTATATATAACTCGATTCGGTTTAGGTGATACAACCAACCGTTAAGAAAACAAAACTATTATACTCGTACTCTATAGCAACATGTTGCGAGAGTTTAAAAAATTATTAAAAGTATTGAAGATGTGACGTTATTTGTGAGCCACTGTATGTGGAACTGTACGCATCGTACATATCAAAGCAAATACCAATTCAAGAAGAGCTTATACTCATGAAATCCTTGTCACAATTTGAAGTATCTGCGTAAAAATTCATTACGAAAGAAAAAATGTAATTAAAGCAACAGTTATAAATAAATGCGAACGATAGTTGTAATTGGAAGGTATGGTACTATTGTTCAATCTCGTTCGCTCAACATGACCAAATTCGTTCGAAAGAATTTCTGCTACTTATTTTTCTAACATTTTTTAAAACTGTTTAGCACAAGATAACTACAAACTAGTTTTTACTTTTGAAGATATTTTGAGTTTGGCGTAATGATTGAAAAAATCCAGGTTAGTCGTTATGACCAAATAAATGTCTAATTTATTATTAAGAATGTAATTTGTACAATTCTGGGACTGGGCCAGTTTTGCAGATGTTATAATCGATCCGAATACGACTATATGAAAAAGAGAAGAAAAAGATATTTGCAATGAAATAACTGAATCTAACATTTAAAAGTTTATATCTCTTTAATTCATTGACGGAAATTTTCAATATATCATTAAATATGAATTAAAGCTCGGCCGAAAACCGTCTACATATGTACTATAGAAATATAAAAAAAATAGTAAAACAAAAAAAAAACGATCACTTCGGTTGTACCAACGTTATAATACCCTTCACAAATACAAAAGCTCCTTACAAAGACTTGACTCCGATCGTTCAATTTGTATGGCAGCTATATGATATAGTGATCTGATCTCAACAATTTCTGCAGAGAATACATTGTTGCTTTAAACAATAACTCGTGCCTAATTTTGTGAAGATACCTCGTCGAATAAAAAAATTTTCCATGGAAGCATTTAACCCCGATCCTTCAGTTAATATGGCAGTAGCATATAGTCATTCGATCTATACAATTTCTTCGGATATTGGGTTATTGCCTTAAATAATAATCCATGCCAAATTTGAATTTGATGAAGATAATAAAAAAGCTTCCTATACAAGTACTTGATTACGATTGTTCAGTTTGTATGGCAGTTATATGCTATAATGGTCCGATATCGGCCGTTCCGACAAATCAGCAGCTTCTTAGTGAGAAAAGGACAGGTACAAAATTTCAGATCAATAGCTTAAAAACTGAGGGACTAGTTTGCATATATACAGCCGGACGGACGGACGGACAGACGGACATGACTAAATCAACTCAGCTCATCATGCTGATCATTTATATATATTTTTTATAAGGTCTTCGACGTTTCCTTCTGGGTGTTAAAAAACTTCGTGGCAAACATAATATATCCTGTTCAGGGTATAAAAAGATCGAAACCCATTTTGACACACATGTACTCTTTATTCATAAGTATAAATTTGCCCTTAAATTAGTGACATTAGTCTATAGTTTCGGATTGAAATATTTTAATGAACTTTAAAAAAAATTTTCCATTATTTTTAATGTTGACAGCGGTAACATTAAGTCAAAGTCATTAAATTAGATCGTTCTATTCGTTTTACATAATTTTGCTCTCAAGACAGGATAATTTGTATGAATTGCGCGTCCTGTCGCCTCATTTTGTGTTAATTTACATATGTATATAAAAACATATTTCATAATATTATATGTAGATTTTTTATACATTTGACACTTTCTTTGTTCGTGCATCACTTCTTTATACAAATTTGAAATACCAACGATGGCCTCTGTTATTTTGTTTATCTAAACACTTGTTGTAGACGTAAATTGAAAAATGAGGTTAATTTGAGCTTAAACTACGAAATTTATTGGCTATCAAAAGCCACCTACTAACAAATAAAAGCTACAGCTGCATTTTTACTGACTTACTTATGTGGAGGGTATTGCTAGCTATAATTTATGGAATTGTTGTAAAAAATATTGAAAATCAACAACGCTTCTGAGCACGTACTTACATAGTCTGCACTAATGTGTTTACATTCATACATATATGAATCGGCATTGAGCACATATATAGATCTACCCATCGATGAACGCATGGAACTATTATACTCTTAAATAAGTGTCAGTGTGTTTTCGTTTTATTAAGCTTCGAATTTTCCGTTAATGTTTTTTGGTCACATACATGTTTAGATACGGTGTATATTTGTGGTACGCAATATCCATAGTTTATAAGCGCTGAGCGTGCAGAAGAAATTTATGTGCGACCAAATTGTAAAATATATCATTACAGAAAATCCAAGAATTAATTATGAATAATTATTTGTTTCGATTTTGACAATGTTACACATTCTTTCCAAAACTTAATATTTTAAGGGCGTCTCCTCACTATAAATTTTTGAAGTAGTGATTACTCTCTAACGTTTTTGTTGTGAAATATTTTTTAAGAATTCATATTGTTAATTGATGCATTAATATCATTAAAATATTATTTAAAACTATAAAAATTAAAATATGTAATTAATTTTAAGATCCAACATTAATCAACTTCAAAAACTTAAACAAAAATAAATTCAAATCTACTTAAAATATTTATTTTACCATAGATTCTAATGGACGTCATTATATTTCATTTTTTTATGTTTTGTTTTACGATGCCTGTCAAAACTTTTGAGCAATGTGACCAAATACTTCCCAAATTTGTTAATTCAAGGTAAACTTGGCTTCGTGTCGAAAACTTTTTATGTGAACGTCAAAACAAATGTCTGGTGCAAAGCGAAGCAAAAGTTCTACATATATGAATTGGCCATAACGATTACTATAATCCTTCCACAATAGAGGGGTGTTAAATATTGTAACGTGCGTTAGTTGCCATTCTTGCGTTTTACATCTGAACTTATAATAATACATAATAGTATAAAAGATTTATTGACCTAACGGTTTCTTGTAACCTCATAAGAAAATTGATATAGATATTTATGGAATCGTTTCTATGATTTTGGTATTTTGAAAAAAAAAAACCAAAAATGTATAATAATTCGTGTGTTAACCCAAAAAAATTTTTTGGATGAAAAATGCTACTGATACTAAAAGTGTTATATTATAAGTATTACTCAGAATCTCTTCTACGCGAAGCAACTATTATTAAGTGGAAGACGATGAACGTAGAAGACGTCCAAAAGAGGCTGTTACAGACGAAATGTCAAAAAATCCATAAACTAATTTTGGACATAAGTAAAATAAAGCTGATTGATTCATGATCATTTTGGTATGCAAAAATTCTGTGCAAAGTAGATCTCGCACAAGCTCACTATCACCAAACCATAGATGATCCTGAGCAGTATTTCAACTACCTCATTCGAGTGGTCTGCAAGTTTGATCCATCACATCCTATTCAAAGTGTGAGAAGACACTAAAATCGCCTATGTTTAGGGATGCGCATGAAGGAAGTTTTCATTTTTACTATCGATTAAGGGGCTTGGTTCAGCTACCACAACCATATTCTCCGAACTCCGAACCGAACAGTATTCTCAGAACTCAAGACACTGTTAGCTGTGAAGAAGTTTCATAGCAATGAAGTGCGTAAGAACGTTATCGAAAAATTTACAAACATGATAATCGGCATATCATTGTCGATAGCAACTATATGAAACAATAGCATCGAACTTTGCCGTATTTTTTTATACTTAAAACAATTCGAGATGTTTGCTGTGTACCCGAGAGTATAGGAAGTTCGAACAGTAGATAAAAAGGAGGAGATGTTGACTGGGCGACCTCTATTAGAGATTTCTTTTTCTAACTTTATTTCCGATATTCCTAAAATAGAGAAACCAATATGCCAGCACACATTAACCATATCTATTATGTTATTTTAATAAATATTTTCCCCAATTCGGAAATGATGCTAATGCATTTTTTACTTTTTTTATATTTATAGCCGTAACGTGTTTGTAAATGTATTTAAGAAAGGAAAGAGACAACTTTTGCAATATTTATGTATATGTATGTATGTAATTCGGTCACTAAAATTATGCGGAGTTTCAATAATGTAGAGCTCCATATCGAAAAAAGGACTATGTGGGTCAAACAGGTTGTAATCGAACAAGAAAATATCTTAGAATTGCAATGGCATGGGTGCTATAAAAAGACATCAAAAAACAAACGCGATCATTTGAAACAGCTGAGGAATAATGACAATTAATATTATGAATAAAGAAATTTAAAGAAGTAGAAATAACAAACCGAAAAAAACCACTCCATGTTGTAGCGATTGTTTAATTGTCCAAAGTGATCGTTGCTGAGTTGCTGAGTTGCTGTTGCTGATGCTCGTATCTTTTCAGTTTTATAGAAGCCATTGCGCGTGTCGGTCGTGTCGACTGTGGTCGGTCGGTCAATACGGCTTTATACAGAGAGTTGTTTATAAACATTTCTTATTTGAGCAGTTTCGGTGTGAAATTTTTATATCGTATAATTTTTTAATTGTTTGAGCTGAAGCTTGTGAAATTGCTTACTAATTTTCAATTGATTTGAATTCTGCTTTAATTTACTATTTTAAGGAATAACAAAATTAAATCCTGAAATTCAAAGTGTATATTGTGTATGCGTGCGTTGCTCTTCGAAGTGAGCGATGAAAGTCTTCCCACGTTTCAAATAAAATAACAAGTAAGGAAGTAAGGTGCAACCTCACATTTTATACTCTGGCAATTTGCAAGGAATAAAGCCGTGACAATACTTTCAAGTGTAGACAAAACTTTATATTAAAAACTTATGCGAAGGACTTCAAACTATATTATTGGACTAAAGCATACAAGAATTACAATCATATTTGGTATCTTACTAATATATATTATAGATTTTAGACTCACTTGAGGTCCAAATGTTCGAAATCTTGAAAAATTACCGCCCAATTTCGACAATTTTTTGACGTAAGATTCACACTTTCGTACAAAGTTTTATTTCGATATCTTTATTGGTATTATTGGTATATCTTGTAAAGTGAAAGAATCATATGGAATTTTATAATATAGTCGACGCTCAGAAATTAGAACCACTTTGTTTTTAAGGTGATTATAATTTCAGAAAAATTATAATTCCTGGAAGTTTTTTATTTGTATATAACTAAAAAAATTAAATAAATTTAGACAATTACGATAATAGTCAAAACTACGAAACCACCTTCGTCATTTTGAAGTTGAATGAAGCAGTTATCAATAAACCAAAGAAGCTTCGGATGCAAATTATTTTCTAAAAGGAAAGGGGATCACCATTTGAACACACTAAATATTTTAAAATTACTGAATCTAATCAATTTTTTTCTTTCTTCTTTATTATATATTTTGTGAAAGCAATCATAAAAAATTCGAGACGTCATCCAATTATTTTTGAAAAATAGTCTCCTATAATTGTTCGATTAAGTTAAGCATTTACGAGATCTTCAAAATCAAACATCAATGCATGTCACATATATAATATATTTTCTTCTTGTTTTTTATTTTTAAATAAGATAGCAGTAATTTTCCTACAAAACTATGGGTTTTGCAATTTGTAGTGATTTTTTCCTTGAGTTATAAAACTCGTAAGAAAAAAATATTTTGTTTTAAAATAATAAAACTTCAACCGTTAATATAGACGGTTAAGTTTGCGAAAAAATATTCTTTTTATACCAAAAATCATTCTATTTCCTACGAAATCTTTTAAACGAGATATTTTTTCAAATAGTTGGAAGCAAGATTTGAGTTTTTCTACCTGATAATAAAAAAAAAATAGAAAACTATAATGCGAAGGACGTTCCCATTACAATTTAGAGCTCATACTTGGAGAGACTTTCTTAAAGGTGTCTAATAAGTATTTTTCAGAGTACCAAGTGAAAAAAATATTCGATTTTTGTAACCCACCCTAATATATAACCATATATAAGTACATATACACACATATTTGTATGTAGGTATATACATATATGTTCATATATATATCACGCAGAATGTTATTAAAACTAATATTGCCTTGTAAAAATAATTATACTTGCAATTTTAATAAAAAAAGGTATTGAATTTGTATGGGAATTTAGTACTCGCGTTTTCCTTATTTAAATTGAATATTAAGCTACTTCTATTTCAATATTGGGTTAACATTAAGTTGTTGTTAATTTTTGTCTTTACTCGTCTAAACAGCAGCCGTGTTTTGTTATTAAATGTATTTAAACACTGGCTTACTGCAGTTTCAATTACTTTCGTATACTTGTATATTCTTTTATACTATAACAGAATTACTAATGAATATACAAGGTGACTATGCCATAAAGAGGAAATTTTGAAGACACACATTTGCAAAAAGAAGCAGCAATACCACGCATTGCATACAAATAAGTATATAAGTAAATATGTGCTTATATATATTTTTCTAACTCATGAGTTGCGTAGGTCACTACGCCCAAGCAGCAGTTCAGAATAACTTAGAAATTTAAATAAAATAATTCCCAATATTGAACAATGTTGTATAATAAATATGGATTAAAAATTGAACATTACCTCAAAATTTAAAAATGATTATCAGAAATTTTCTGAGTGATTTTAAAAGTTGTTAACATAGTTGATAGTATTTAAGATAATGAATTAGATAGCTACTCTGATCTACTCATTCTTAACTATAATATTTATAGTATTTAATTATAAAACTAAATTTATTGTAGTTCAGCTCTAATCGTTGAATAATATTTTAGATTTCGGTGATTTTAATACCATAATAAAACAAATAAGTTTTTAGTTTCAGTTTCATAAATTGTTGTATATATGTATAACAAACTTAAAATAATAAAAAAAAAATTGATTACTTTATGATATTCCTTTTGTGATAGACTTTGTAAAATCGAAAGTTTGCAAACATACAATTATTTTTGTATACCGAAAACTAATGAGACAGTTAAATAAATAAAAATAAACTTTTTCGGTGAAACTTCTATTGAAAACCATATTGAGGGCGACCAACCAAATATGGCGGGAGAAAATACTTAATAAACCATACTTGGTAAAAGAAGCATGAATAGTAAAACAATAAAGTAAGTTCGTATGAATGCGGTATAGAAATTTTGTGTTCTTTTATGGCTATATATTGTACAATACGAAGTAGTAATGCGAATGCAATATTTATGGGTAAAAAAATTTCTCACTAAACTGTTGATTCATTCAGTTTCTACGAAAAGTTTTGTTTCTAATGTGGTTTCAAAAATTTCTTTAGATAACTTTGACTTTGTCGCTTATCCCAGATCTCTTAAGTGCAATAGCAATGTAGATTATTATAATAAGTTAAAACCGTACTGTGTTTAGAAATTGCGAAGTCCAAAAAGTTAATTCTGCACTATATTTTATGCTATTAGCCATTACAGCGCATCAACATTTGCTGAAGATTTAGGAGCTTTCCCTTAAAAAATTATGTTGGGATAAGAAACATACTAATGCTTTCGACTTTACACTTTCTTCCAATCAAGTGTTATCAAGGTAAATATTATCTTCCCAATAAATCAAATTAAATTGGGGCAGTTCAATTCGTCTTTTTTTTACAATATTGGATAGTTTTTAATTTCATACTCTCTATAATATCATACAACTATCAACTATCATCAAAACAACTATCCAAAACAACTATCCAAAGTAAAGTCTATAATTAATACTACTTTGAACTATAATAAAAAAAAGTTTAGAAAATTTTTATTAAATAGTTATTTTATTATCCTGTTATCTGCTCCGACAAAATTAATATTTTTGGTTGCATTTCTTACCAGGGTAAGAACATCAACATACCCTAAAATTTTAAAGACATTATATTTAAATTTTCAAGATATATAAGGGAACAATCCGTCAAACACGATAACGGTATTTGAGAAATTTAAATTAATTCATGACCATTCCGATCTAGAAAAAGTGGATAGCGCCATATACTGATAATATTGAAATTGGTTTGGGACTGTGCTAAAGCCCGTATAAGGGTTTAAAGCAATTAAAAAATCTTTTGATCACCTCTATATATATCATAGCTGACTTTATACCAAGTAAAATATCTCACTGAGTTCATTTTGGGCTCAATTGCTTAGCAGCTCGACTTAATAATGATTTTTAATTTTATTTCCATAATTTTGATCGAAATATATCGCGCGCCTCTAATTCTTACATATTACGATTGTATCTAATATTCAAATGCGGTTGAACTTAGCTCTTCCTTACTTAATTATTTATTTATTATATTTCGTCTTTTTTTTTTCAATAATTACAAAAACTTGCAAAATAATGTGAGTTTATAATTTCAAAAGCCTTTCAAATTGCCTTTTTTATATTTTTTGGAATAGGAAGGCAATATTAAAAGGTTTTTAAATATTAAACATTTCAAAACACTTATCGGTCACAAATTATGCATTTGCATTCCCATTTTTATTTTTTACGCATATTATAATATGATTGTTGATTCACCTCTCAGCTTCAAACGGAACTCACAAATATACTTGTAAGCAAAAGAGTTAAGCAACAAACTCCCATATGCACAATAAACTAATGACTTTCACGAATACATGCATAATTACATTTATTTCAGCATTGTTTGTTTATTGTTGCCAATACTTATGGTATTTTAACAGAAATTTTTGTGGTTTTGTTAATGTTTTTATGCGTTATTTCACACCTTACAAACTTTTTACAAATAAAGTAAGCGCTGAAGATGTTGCGAAATTCGCAATGAACTAACTAATAGATCAATAATATTCGATGTCAAGGTTTTTTTCCATAATATTGATTTCATTCTCAACCTTTAACAAATATACTGCTAATATTAAACCGCAAAATATTAATAAGGAATATGTACGATATGTATTGTACAATAATAAGCTCATATGAATGTTATATAGTTTGCAAACCAATCCAAACAAACATTAAAATAAAAAAATTAAAAATAATGCTATTTTTACTAAACTACGACAATCTGACAGCTACTGAAGCATATTGTAAGAATTTTAGAAATAATGATTATGGCAGTTTCGTCCCGTTACTTTTTGGAGTAATTGCACACCACGGGAAAGATTTGTTTGCAATTACTATGAAAGTGTAACAGATCGATTCGTTAATGCCCAAATATTGTATATTCGAGCTCCAACCACTCAACAAAGCATAACTATATGACAAAAATTGTAATTCGAAAGGAAATATACAAATTCATATTCATTGCGACTTTTAACTAGGATAATTTTTACATCTGTTGTTGTTTTAGGAATCAGACAGTCTTCCTAATTCCACATATTGAAAATAATTTTTATACAAATTTTTTATGCCATATTACTTACTTTTTTATGCTACTACAAAATACCGGCTACGCGTTGCTGTCGCTAAGTATTTAATACAGTAAAATGGTATTTATGAATAAAGATGAACCCATTACAGGCGGTAAAAAATTACATTAATATTTAAAAATAATTGACAGAAATTTACTTTTACTTAGTATTAAACACAAGTCCCCATAGGATATTAAATTTTTATTTAATTAATTTAGTATTGAATTTTGTAACAAGCGATAGTTTTCAAAGTGGTTGATAACATATAAGATAATAAATTAGATAGCTAGGGTAGATCATTCTTATTTTTAACAGTAATATTTATAGTTTTTAATTATAAACATTTTCAAACTAAATTTTATTCAGCTATTCATTGAATAAGATTCTTGGTTTAGCTCATATTCATTCGATGGTTTTCTCACACTGCAGTGGGGAACTGAAGCCTTCTGAACGAAATCGTATATTCTGATAGTATGATTGAAATGGCAACACTAGCATTTCTCCATTAAAATTTCCAGAGAAAATAGTTCATTTAATAATATTTCCTGTGATCTTTTTGATTACCAAACGTGTTCCGTTGCATAACTGAGATGGATTAAAATTACGCTAAAAAATAATAGGTTGTGATGGCATACCGGCACGTTCTTTAGTTATAAATAGTGTAACTAACCCGATGTATACGATATAGAAGATATGTATGGTCGGATGAGAACTCTCTCCATTCATCAAATCATCGCTTCGTCAAATACGAGGTGTGTTCAAAAATAACGAGAATTGACGTTAACAAAAAAATTATGATTTATTTGTTCACATTAATATTGTCGCTTTTAAAACAGTCCCCATTAGATATTATGCACTTATGCACTTTCAAACGTCGAAACATTTCTCAAACTCGATTTTCGGGAGAGCATTTAGCTCTTTCAGCAGTTTTCATCTATATTATAAAACGACTGCCTTTAAGGTTCTCTTTATTTTCGAAAAAGTCACTCAACACAGAGTATTGTTTTTGGCCAAGAATTCACGAGCAAGCAACAAAGTTTGAGCTTTTAACTAACGAAAATCGCCAAGCTCATAAAAACAAGTCTAATATTAGCGGCTGCTAAAGACAAAATAAGCAATGAATACAGATGAAAATTGTGTCGTACTTTAGGATCATGTAGTATGAAAATGTAAATGTAAATATTGCTCATTTAACAATTAGTTTGAAGATAATTTTTTTATATTTTATAAATATAGTTAAGATGAACGTACATACATAAGAGTTTTATGATAACTTACCCTTTAAAATATCTTTGACGCCCGCAGTAAAATTATGTTCCGTTACGCCCCAACTCATTGCAATTAATGCTAAACATTTTTATGTTATTTCATGTTTACCTTTTGCAGCACATTACTTTCGTCTTCAATGCAAGAAATATTCGCACGAGATTTGATGTGAAAATTTTCACTTTTAATTTTGAACTTGCTCTTGTAACTTTTAATTTTGTTGCGTGACCGCTGAAAACTTCAAACATGAAACGAAAATTGTAATTTGCTGCCAAGCAATGCTTGCAATTACTCAAAAAATTATAATCACTATTTTAATTAAATAAAAAAGAGGGTGTAACTGCAATGTACACATAAGATACACCAAAAACTACAGCAACATTGACTACAGAAAAATTATATATGTATAAACAAATACACTGCGGTACAAAGTCAATAAATATTAACATCCTTAAAAAATATTTTTAAGCCAATATTATGAAGTAGAATAACGTCGAGCTTCATACAGATTCTTAAAATGCAACGCAGCAAATTTAATTTGCAATATAAGACCTATAATATGTAAAGAAATTTCAATTTCCTCCTTTTCAAAGTCAAACTTTTTCGATGAATGCACTACTAATAAGCCATTACGCTTTATAACTCTACCTATACACATTGAAATTGAAACAATCCAACTTTAAAACAACTAAAGTCTTTTTAGCGCCTAAAACGATTTGACAGATAAATAAACAGCACATGTTTTGGAAATTTAAAATAAAACAATTTAGTTATAGAAGTTATAAATGATTTTTAAATTACGTTTTCTTTTTATACAATTGCTAGTTTTTAACGTTTTTTGTGATTGCATTTCGAGAAACATAATATTTTCTCCTCAAATATTGCATGTTAGGTGCGGAGAGTGTAATAGTTCTGTAAATAAGCTTATATTGGATGTGAACCTAGCATATTTATACATACGAAAGTTTCACGAAAGTGAAAGATATAAAAGCACAAGGAAATAAATAAAAAATTAAGGCATATGCCCTAGGCATATATTAATAATATACCTATGCTTTAAAATAATTTGTATACTCTTGCAACGTTGCTACAGAGTATAATATGTTAAGAAATATAAAATTGATCAGGATCACGAAACAAGTTGAATTCCGGGAGACTGTCTGTCCTTGAAAATCTATAAAGTGTTATAACTAAGTTCCAAACTAAGTTATAATACTGCAATTTGATAGTTTTTGTGTGTTGTAAATTTTTAAAAAGTGGAAGTGGTTCGCCCCCTAAAAGGTTTAATGTATATATTGCCCAAACCACTAAGGCTATATCAACCAAAATTACAATAACAAGCCATTCTAGGTCCTCTTCCTATAGTTAAATTTATCATAAGCATTCCTTTTCGCAGGAAATATGGTGTCCGCAAGCAAAAGTCTTAAAAGAATCGGTGGGACATGACACCACCTATGGCTGAAATCCCATATCTCAGAAACAACTGGACTCCCTGGACTGAGTCTCACAGATACCGAACATGTGGAACTTAATACCTACTTACCTTTGTAAGCTACCATAATGAAAGTCAGAGAGCATTTTTTTTGGAAATAATATGTCATAGTGCCTAAAATGGATAACAACGGTTCAATACTTTTCCTAAGCCACATATACATATATACATATGTAAAAAAAAAATACTGCTCATTTTTTGGACCACTATAGCATATAGCTGTCATACAAACTGATCGATCAAAATCAAATCCTCCTTTGGAAAACTTTTTTAATTGACAAGACTATTGTCATATGTTAAACTATGGCATGAATTATGGACCAAGGCCACGGTGAAATCTCCGAAAAAACTGTTCAGACCGGACCACTATGTAAATATATAGCTGCTGTACAAACTGAACACAATTTTTTTATTTGTGAAAGGTATTACTTAATTCTCTTTCTTTCATTAAGGGATGTCATATGAAAAGTTTGATGAAAAGTTTGATTACGAAAAATAATATTATGACCTTTGAGTATTTTTCTTGATCCTTTTCTTCTCAGTTTATATTTATTACATTTACTGTGCTGATTTACTTATAGTTTTGTATAATTTTTGATTGCCGTTAGATAACTTTTCCACCATATGTATTCTATTATTTTATCTTTTTAGATTGTATCAGGGTATAATTCTCGCAGTTATTCTGAAGAATGCGAGGGCGCAGTCATACCACACCTCGTCGTCGTGGTCCTAAGTTACCACTACCAGCACCATGTCGAGGAAACTATGAAGAGATCTCAGAGTCACCTTACTATACTATTGATAATACGGAAGATATTTATGGCACAACTCTCTTGCCGTCGCAGCGCTGTTATGTGGATCCGTGGGATTTGGAGAATTACGACTATGTCAGAAAGTATGTTGATAAAATGTTCTTAATTTGTGCACCTTTATAAATAAATATCCCATAATAGAAAGCTGAATTCACCGCAAATGTGTAGATCTCCTGAGCCTTACTATGAGCCATCAATGCCGATTTGCCCCAATTACATGGCACGAACCCCACCACCAGAATTGCATGAGGACTTACCAGTAGCACAACCAAAGCGCATGGCCACAACTATGCCACGAAATCGACGTCGCTCCCATTGTACCGAGTCATGTCAGCTGCGTTGTTACACATCACTAGAACCAATGTTACGTTGTCGTTGGTATGAAGACTCTCGAAGTGAACTTTTCGGTGTAGGTCGTGGTGAATACGAAGATTATATGTCGCGCGTTATGATGAATCTAGAAACCGAAGACGATGCATGCAATGGTTATGGGGGTGAGTCTTGTTAAAACAATGCATTTGTATATATAATATATATTAATTTTATTCAGTCAGAGATTATATAATATGTTTACGCTAAAAATCTATTCCAAATTTTATATATTGACAGGCGTTTCCTCATCTTCTTCTACTGAGTTGCACAGCTCTATTGGTAACGGATATTATCAAGCACCGTCCATAACTTCGGACAAAACTTCTGGCTACGATGCGGTAATAGTACCATCGTGTGGACGACCTTCACCACAATTGCAGTTCCCAGCGCCTCCCTCACTAGCGCCTCCAAGCGTCTCACATGATTACTCCAATCCTTATGCAACTCTACCACATTGTAGCTTTTCAGATTGTTATAATTGCTCTATGATCTATGGCTCTTTACCACCTGTATATGATTTATACAGTAGTAATTTAGAGTGTAGCAATAAAGGAAATACGATTTACAGCAGAACAAGACCGTCTTCTTCACTCAGCAGCGGAATTTACGGGCATAAATTCGGACTGAGTAAAAAGGGGCTTCTACAAATTGACTACTCATGCAGTTGGAATGATCTGGATCGTATTATGACCCGTCATTTCTAAATATCCATATCAGCAGCTTCGGAAAGAACAAACTTATTATAATTATTAATTGTATTGAGAGATTAATCTTATTATCGTAATTGTTGTGAAAGGCATATACATATGTATCCAATTTTGTATATATAGTATATTATTATCATTTACACTGTTTTATTATTATATAAATATTTTAAATTGATAGGCAAATATTTCTTTGTAAGTCATAAATTACCAAAAAATAAATATACATATATGCATACTAATATAGTAGATCCAGCAACGCGTTGCTGTGACTATGGTGTACATTAAATGCTACTATAGTAAACTATTTAATGCAGTGAAAACATTATTACCGGTATAAAAAATCCAAGAGATTGTGCATGGGGTTTAATTTTGAAATTTATTGATACAAATATTTGTCAATGGATCATACCTGCATTTTCCATTTGGTATTTTACTCAAAATTAAATTTTTTATTATTATTATTATTTATTTAAAGTTTTTTAGCTAATGTTCAAATATTAACCCCGTGGATTTTTATACCGCCTATAACGTTTCCATCTATATTTATAAATACCACTTACTCTATTGAATAATTAATAATAATATAATTTAATGTATGTACATCTTAGCGACAGCAACACGTAGCCGAGGTATTCTAGTAAAAAAGAAAAATAAAAAAAAAACCATTAAGGAATTCATACTCATATTCAACACTAAACCACATTATTTAAAAAAAATCTACTTAATTTTAATAAAATATCACACACACATTTTCGGAATTAAGTTGTAGTTCTTATATTCCTTATAATCTTACTTATTGCCGATATAAACGCTATAAATTCACCCAAAAGTTTAAATTCGCATATTAGGTATGTGGGGGCTCGGGGAAAAATTAAGCCGATGTGATCAATTTTTGGTATCACGGCGTATTATTTACATGGAAAGATGTTCTCTAACTTTCTTTAAGAACCTCAATGATTGACCGATATGTTCGGTAAAAAGCCAGCATAGGTATTCGATATCTGTGGACTTGAAAAGTTAATGTCCGATTTCGACTTTAATACGTTTTACGTGCAAAGTTTTATTTGCATAACGTTATTGGCTCTCGGTTTATGTTTATACTGTATAGTGAAATTTCATATGGAATTTAAAACTGTGATATATGAGAAGTAGGCATAGTAAAATAACCAAGTAGTTCCTGAGCTATAGAATTTTTCTCTAAGGAGGCCGGTGTCACGCCCATTGTCAAATTTTTTTACCGGCTCCTATGAAGCCTTTCGTACGATCTCGGCTGTAAAATTTAATAATTCTGACGTATTTGCTAATTGAGTTATCGCAATTTGAGTAGTTTTTAACATATCCGTTATTTAGGGAGTGAGTGTGGTTATTATAATATTGGAATGTAAGGATAATGTCATGTACTGAATAGGTTGAAATTAGTTGAGATATGTGATTTCACTTAACGGTGGGCGGTGCCAGTCCATCGTCCAATTTTGGCGCCGGCTCCTTTAAGCCTATCTTGAGTGTAAAAAACTTTCTCTGACGCATTTATCTAAGGATTTATCGCAATTTAGTTAGTTTTTACTACAACCGTTATATGGGAGTGGGCCGAGCTCCGCCTACTTTTTAACAAATTGTCAAATTGATTTGTCCTGACTGAATTTACCAATATAACTTTAGTGGTCTCAGAGATATGTACTTTAAACATATTAGGGGCCACGCCCACCTTTAAACAATTTTCAAACCACAGATGGCACTTCCTACTACGATTCACTGTGCAAAATTACAGTTTTGTATCCGAATTTTCGGGTTAGTTATAGCGTTTTCGATTAATGGCACTTTAAAGACGTGGCATGCACAGACCGTCGGACACATCTATCTCGTTTAATTTTAAGTGTTACAAACAACCGTTAGGTGAACAATCCTATAATACTCTGCGGGAATATGTCGCGAGAGTATAAAAACTAACAGAACAGATTATAAATAAAAACCTCATCTCTTACGTTGCCATTGCATTTCTATCGGGATCCCGATCATTGTTAACCGATTATAATTACCTACACCACTCCTCATCACTCCTTGTTTTGTATTTGAACAGAACTGGTTTCAGTCCAATAGTCAGTTAAACCAGAGAACGTAAATGGAACTTTCTTCCAAGTTCTCTGATTAAACTACTTTTTCTGTGACAACTGAAAATAGAGGAAGCACTTTCCATTCATTTGTTAAATAATCAAATATGGTACAAATTAAATTCTTAAAAGTAATTTTGCTTTATTTAAATGAACCCACTCTGAAATGGACGGTAAATTGTAACAGTTAAGCTGGTTGCCAAACGGTAGCTCAAGAGCTAGGGAAAATTTCGACAACTTATAAATATGTTTACATATATAGAAATTTAAATTATAAAATATAGTATTATTTAGTAAAATTTCGTTTAAAAGTATTATAATATATGTATTCTATTTTAAAGGGAATTAGAAGTTAGTTTTATTTAGATTAAAAAACATTCAGATTGATCAAGGTTTGGATATGTTAGAACAGCTATAAAAACGTCGCCTTATAATTGGAATTTTTGAAGAATTACTTACACAAAAGTTAAGGGAAGCTTGAAGTCTATACATAGAATGTCATCTTTAATATAAAAAAACATTAATATATAACAAGTTTCAATTTCGCAAAACAATTAAATTTCCCCAAAATTTTTAAAAGGACTGGAAGAGATCCTTATTATATCCTCAAATATAGTTATTGGATGAAGATACAAAATATCCTCAAATGATAAAGTTTTTATATAATGATATAATTATGTATGTATGGAAATACATACGTATATCAAATGCAAATATCATAGAAGAAAGCTCGTCACGTTGCCTTAAGTTCTCAATCAGTAAAAGCCCATATACGAATGTAATTTTCTATTTTCATTAATATTGTAATATTTTGACAAATGTAGAGGCATCTCGACAGGCAATTAAAGATTGCTAAAAGTCTGTATTGCTAGCAATATTGCCAATGGAGACTGCACATTGCTAATGTTTAGCAATTGATGTCTAAATATATTTCATGTCATACATTGCTAGCAATGAACTGTGGTTTGACAGATCTGTTTTCATTTCCACACAAATTTTGGAGAGATATCCTGTGCATGCCAGCATAGATGAAAAGTCAATGCCCCGTATTTTATGTTTTGTGACGTAAACTACAATTTAGCGAAGTAATATTCAAATCATAAATTTTAACAAAACATGGAAAATAGTTATTAAATACATACATACATATATGTGTATATGTATGGTTAATATTTATGTAAGCATATGGAAATTTTTCAATTGATAAATTAACTTTATGCAAAACTTATATAAATTAATATATGAAATCATATTTTTCCAAGAAATTCATTATTAGTAAGAAGTAGATTTCTATACCCGACGTCATTTCGAGAATGATTATTTTATGATATCAAGAGAGAACGTATATATGATATACTGAAATGATATACGTTCTCTGTAAAGATGCGTAGGAATAATTTAATTAACAAGACAAAAATTAAAACGTCTCAATTACGTTTGTTTTGAACTTCAATTGTCAAAATTTTACTTTCCATTGGCGCAGCAAAATGCAAAATTTGCTTACACCATTGGAAATTTTTTCAGCCCAACTCAACGCAGATATTAAATGATTGATAGCAATAGATAAATTAAGAAATTCATGTAAAGTTCAACGAAAAGCGAAGTTATTGAAATGAAAATATTACCGCCACTGTGGAAATTTAAGCAGAGAACGTATATCATGATATCATATATCATGATATCATGATATACGTTCTCTGCTCTGGTACGAATTGGAAAAATTGTAAGAGAATGTTTGGACTATGTGGATGGTGTTTTGACATTTAGTTGCGTTAGGTTGGCAGACTGCTTGAAAATGGCTAACGCCAAGAATCGCGATTTTTTGTTTGGGAAACGTGCGTCTTAAAAAAACAGATTTTGTACATTAGCAAAGCAGCAAATAACATTATTTTATGAAAAATATTAATATTAAAGACTAGTTGATACTTCTGTGTATTATAGACGCTGTAAAAAAGGTATAGACCGATAATACGGAACACAAATTTTTGCAATTAGAAGCAAATTTACGAAGTGAATTTTGTTGGTTGTGTGCCTCTCAGCCACAGTTGTGGTCGTCATTGGTTGGTCGGCTCTGCGAACGCTGGCGAGTGGCAGCAGGATTTCACAAAGTGAGTTTTGCATTGTGTTCTAAGTGTGTTTAACAAGTTATAATATTTTGTTATACTGTTTTTAAATTGCTTAGACGTGAAAAATAATTACATATTATATATAATAAAAAGGGGCGGTGGTGTGATCGTCATTATTCGTTGGGCTTATCATAAAACTGCATCAATGAATTTGTTCAACATTTTTTGAATATATCTTCTAATTTTTATGAAAGTCAAAGCAATTGACTTTAAATTAAATATTAAATTTTTTTTTTGAGTTTGGACTTGTAACCAAATGTGAGATTTTTTACGTTTTCTCATAGTTTAAACTTTATCGGACAAAACTGCATACGATTGTGGATTGTCGCAATGTGAGTAGTTGAATATTTAAAATTAATAAAAATTTGTGTAAATATTTAGCCTATAAAGCACACTACGCGCAAAATTATCTTTTACTTCTTTATCTTCTTATTACGCTTATTGTTTACATTGCCATCTCTTCTAACGCGGTAGTTTGGAGTTTCGAAAACCATGTGCTTTATTCAACTGCATACATTTTTGTTATGGAGTGGCGGGAATAATTCTATATTCGGATGTGCTTTAAAATAACCCATGCATTAAAGAAATATGCAAACTTTATGATTCATTTATATACATTCTTAGCCTGGAGAACTTTCTATATCCGCCCATAACCATTTTACCCCGAATACCGCGATCTTATTCTAAAGTTTTCCTGAAAATTAATATGTTTATATGTTAGATACATTTGTACTGACATTATGAGATATAATTATTATTTATTAGATACTTTATAAAATATATCCAATATAGTATGCAGCGGCCTAGACGGCTTGCAATATAAATAGTGGTAATTACGCATTTATTTCTAATTACAATGTTGATGTGAAAAATTAAAATAATTAAGTAAATAAATCGTTGCGCAGTTTTACATCAGTTTCAAAATGTTTATTAAGATGAATTTAAGTTTTGTCTAGAAAGATGGGAATGATGTTCACGTAACAAATTACTCAATGTTAATGTGGTAATCGAATTTATGAACTGGGTTAACAAAATTCAACGTTGATGAAAGATGGGGAAGATGTTCACGTAACAAATTACTCAATCTTAATTCGATAATCTTCGATTATCACGAGCTATGTTTCAATGTTAACCATTTGTATTTCAGAGCATTTATGCAAGCAAATGTTTACTTTGCTTAAAAATAAAAACTAATTTTTTGTGCATTCACTCATATTCTCTATATATTTTCAGTTATTACCCAATCCAACCAGATTTATTATACAAAGAAATGTTGAGGTAACTATTTTGTGGTGTAATCTAATGAGTACAGAATATTTTTTTTTATTTATATTTTTTTTTCGAATATATTTAGATCATAAAATACCATGGAAACCTCCAACGAACAAGTGGACAGTATTGACTCTAAAGTGGAATCAACACTAGAAACGACAAGCAGTCAATTTATAGAAGATAAAAATCAGCAGGATGCAAATATAATTAAAGATATAAAAACTGAATCCTCAATAATCTGTTATGATAATGATATAAATAATACGCCGTATAACACATGTAATGATAGGAGGAACAAGTGCGATTTATTAGAGAACGAGGATGCAAACATAGTGATAAAGGATAAAATAAACGCAGATGTTACAGGGTTTGGAACTTCAACAAACCAACAAAAGGACTTAAATGCTCCAGATTACGATGAAAAGTGTGTTGTGTCACCCCCAACAAAATGTCAAGCGTATTGTCCTCATGATTCCATAGAACGAGAGGATTCACCAAAAAATAATTTTGTTGAAACTCGTAAAGAAGAAAAAATTCCTACTGAAGAAATCGTGCATGAATTACCAGTACAAGAAGAAAAAGATTCTAAAACTGCGGCTGCCGAAATTTCTCAACAAAATTATGAAAATACACTAAGATGCCAGAAACAAGATTTCATTAGTGAAGTTATAGAAAAAAATGTTGACTTCCAACATGACGACCCTGAAGATAGCACGGACAGCAATATTGTGAAAAACCGTGCAGAGGAGCAAGAGAATAAAATTGTTGCAGAAGTCGAAAATACCGATGTAGATAAGGTAAACAACTTTGGGCTGAATCAGGAAAGTTTGCAGAAAGGTATTATTAACCAGGCAACCGAAAATATTGCAACAAACGAAGATGATTCCTTTCAAAGTATTGCTACAAGTGAAAGTAATGCCAAACAGACTTTATTACCAGGCAACCCAAATGTTGATTATTCCGTTGAAAAACCACTAACAAATAGGAAATCCGCAAAAGATGGCGATTTAATTGATATAAATGAGGATAATAGCCAAAATTGCTCTCGCATTGAGATTTTAAAAAACAACCACAATGAAGATGAGAATAGAATTAAACTTGATTATGAAGGTTCCAACCTCACTACAAATGAGGAGAGTAACGAACGCATTTGTAAAGAAAATAAAGGAATTAAAATATATAATGATGAACGTGAACAACCACTTGAAAACGTATCTATTCAGGATAATATCAAATACCTCGAAATAAATCAAGAGGTAATGGAAAATACTCAAAGTAACGAAGTGTTGTTGACAAATGAAAAAGAAACATCATTAGATTCCAAAAGTTGTATACAAGAAAATAAGGTACAAACACCATTAAAGTTGAATGGTGACCATAAAATAACTGCTGTGCCGATATGGGATTCTCAAATTGATAATAGCACAGAACTTGACAAACAATTGGAAGCAAAAAGGCCAGAAATAAACGATAAAGAGCAACTAAAAGTAGTAGAACTTGAAGACTTCGAAAAGTTTAATAGTGAGCCATGTATGTCTTATGCATTTGAAAATAAAGTAGACTATGGTGGGGATTTAGATATTGATAATAAACTTGACAAAACGGGAGTATCTAATCATTCAATGAGTGCAGAAAGTCCACAAAGCAAAGTTAATTGCGACGATGAAAACAGTCACTGTTCATCTCTAGCGTCCATTGAATCTAATTCTACGACTACGTCATCCTCGCATCAACTTGTAATCGATCAACCTATGGATGAATCGGAAGCGGGTATGTCAGCTGCAAGTACTGGATATTGTCAAATAAATTCATTAATACAGTTACACGACAAGTCGGAAAAGGTAAATACTTTAAAACCATCATTGAAGAGAAAATTAAGTACTTCAAATGAAAATGGATCCTCACCCCTGCTTAAACAGCCACATATAGATATACAATTAAATGACAACGAAAACAGCAGATATTTCTGTGATAAAGATCAGACTGAGGCAATGTCTGAACTCATTACAGAAGAACGGAAGTCAGTACAGTTTTCAGACATCACCCATAAAGTTGATGCTAAACATGCTCCATTAAAATCATTACTCTTACAGCACTTACAAAAAACATATTCACCTCCGGAACCTACTGAAAAGTTAACAGATTATCCGGCTCCACTTCCGCGTTTCACACAACAACTGGACACAATATCATTTGATGACATTTCCCCGAAGTTTCCTGCTACTATTTTAAACCCCAACGGAAATATATCTACCGCCACTAAGTATTTGTGCTTTAAATGTAAAGTTGGAAGTTTTGTTTCATTTGCGGCACTAAACGAACATCAGCGAGAATGCCTGGCGGATACACGGCTGTTACCAGCAAGATTAAATGAAAATGCCAGTCTATTGCCTCTTTCATTAGCCCCAGAACTTGCCACGCCTCCTTCCTCGGCATCTCCAGATGCTACAGTAGATATGGCTGCAAGAAATGCTGAAATACAAACACCAATTTCATCATTTATACCGCCTTTTGTACCAGACGCAGCAACTCAGAAGAAGCGATATTACAAGTGTTCCAGTTGTAATACATTTCACGAAAATTGGAATCTGTTTTTACATATTCGAGACAAACACCAGCGAC
Source organism: Bactrocera oleae (assembly GCF_042242935.1). NCBI lineage: Eukaryota > Metazoa > Arthropoda > Insecta > Diptera > Tephritidae > Bactrocera > Bactrocera oleae. The sequence goes on from NC_091538.1 coordinate 22,099,956, forward strand.
ATATGTGTCTGTACTGTATACGTTTCTTTCCGACAGCAGAGAAGCTTTCAGTACATTTGGAAATAAAACACGATCTTGAACAAAACCATTTTAATTCAGAGGAGGCGCTAAGGAAAAGTGTTTCAATGGTAGGCGGAACGCCTAGTGAGTCGCGGTTCCTAATGTGCTGCACGTGTCAACATTTGTTTGAAGAAACTCAACCTTTCTCTGATCATAATTGTGCAGAATTCATGAAACCCTGTACACTATGTGGACAGAAAGGTCGACACAGCAATCAGTGTAAAGCTCATCCGGACGCCAAACGTACTTCGAAGTCAAAGAAACGATTAAAGAAATCTATTAGTGAAGCTACGCAGTCCGATCCATCTAGGTGAATAAACAGTTGTTATGTTAACTATTGTCCTTCATTAACTATAATTTTAATACATATACTTACTAATTACGATCGTATTACTTTCTTTATAACTCTAGAAATCACAAATTAATGCCATCAATACCGCTTGCTGGTAGAAATACAAATGTAGCTTCCTTACACTGTGATAACAACCAGAGCAGTCAGGCCACGAAGGAGATACCTAGACAAAGATCTGATATATTAAAGCATAGTGAAGATAGTAATAGCAGTAGCAATATGGTCATCGATGAATCCTGCACAACAACACACAATTCACTTGTAAACCCTTTTAAGGAACTGGATGAACGTTGGCGCCTTGAGCAGCAAGCACAAAATAAAAATGAAATTAATCTATTCTCTGTTAGAAATACGTCACCAGTCGAGCCCAAATTAATAGTGCCGAAGTTCAAATTAAGAGTGCCAAAGGAGTTTCAAAAGTCAGTTGATGTTGCACTTAGCTCTACAGAGAGCGAGGCAGATGAAGAGGACGAAGAGAACGACCCAACGGTTAATGCTTCTGGTGATAAGGGACAAAGCGAAAAAATTCACTACAATGTAACAGATTCTACGAGAGGATTTTTAGATGAAAACGGTCTCTATTTTAACGCGGATGAACATAGCGTTGCAATTGCTGATGGACTGGCATCGTCACAAAAACGGATAGACGACGATAATAGTCAAGAAAGTCGATCGGTGGATAAAGAATGGATGGACGGAACTAGCACGAACCTAGTTCGCATACTTCAAGAAATTGAACGCACTAAATTAGATATCCAGCGCACAAAAGAAACACTGCATCATACACCAAAAGCGAAGCAAGATGTATCTGATGAAGCATTAACAACATCAGACCAAAATACACGTAACTGGACACCTACCCCGCCAACGTCACCAAAGCAAGCACGTTGTCCGACTCCAGGTGAACCCGAGAAAGTCACCACTAGTCCCGTTATAGATGCAGTTACACCAGAGTTACTACCAGAAAACAACCAAACATCACATAGGAGAGATTCTGCGGGAAGTGATGTTATGGATATTGATGAGACAATAACGGGATCATTGCCGCAACAACCCCCAAGGTATGATACAAATCATGTTTTTTAGTACAAATATTTTATCTTTAAATACAATTACAGAGAAACTGAGAAGCACTCGCATAGCATTGACGCAAGCAATACAACCCAGGAATTGAACACCTCTTCCGAGAGTAATGCCACAATAAACGTTTTGAACAGCAGCGCTGATACAGCACCCAGTCCTATTCTGCGAGAACAATTAATGGACGTTGATCTTTCTCCAATAAAACAAGAGCAGGAGTTGGGCAACAAAGACGATAGACCGGCTGCAGAAATTCCAGAGAAAAATGAACATATGCAGTTAGAGTCTATCGAAATAAAAGAAAGTGTGCCTGCGGACGGAATTGAAGTGGCCAGCGAGGATATTTTAGCTACCGATTTGCAGCTCGATCGTCCACTGGAAAAAATGGAAATTGTAGAATTCATTCGAACATGTCTACGAGCTGTATATCCACTTTGTTTGTATTGTAATCATGCGCGCCGAATTGCCGTGAATGGTCAAAGCCTTGTACTTCATATGCTTGCGCAACATCGTTTCAATGCTACTGTGGACAGCATCACAGCAGAGGAGTTGAAACCAGATACAATTTGTGCTAAAATGAAGACTTTCCTGCCAGTACTGGAAAATGAATTTTTTAATTCATCGAGCTACTGTACGATGAGCGACGGCGCTTTCTCACATAATTTTAATGAAAGGATCTTTGAATGTTTTCAGTGTCGGTTTGTCACATCAACCCATAAGGAACTGTATTTGCATAACAGAAAAATGCACCTTAAAACCGCTATACTTTGTTTCATGTGCCGGGCGAATTTTTTCAGTTTCAGTGAGATTTTATGTCATATTTGCCCAGGTGTTCCAAATAAAACTCCTGTTTTCGATGTAAAGTTCCGCTGTTGTCTTTGCGATGTCGACAACATCCCCTCACCTTTTCGTTTAATGGTGCATTTGCGTAAACGTCACTTTGCTTGCGATGTGTGTTTGGAGGACTGCCGAGATCAAGGGCGACTCTCGTCACACGTGTGGAAACATAAGTTGCATCATCTGTGCTACCGTTGTGGCATTGCATACCGAAACAAAATGGATATTACCAAACATCTATTTTGGAAACACGGCACCGAGAGTATAATTTGCAAGAGATGTTTACAAAAGCGCTGGCGTCATGTATATCACTTCTGTGTGCCACCGATTACATTTAATTGTGATGTGTGCAATTTGTGTTTCTCAAAGGCTATGTATTTAAAGGTACACAAGCGTTTGCATAGCGGCGATTTACGTTATCCCTGCACGGAGGAGAATTGCGATGAAAAATTTATCTCGCGCAAACTGCTACTAAAGCATACCGCATCACATTTGCAAAAGGAGGTACATGCAGCAGCTTTCGAACAAACCGCTAATCACGATACAGTGGACACATTTAAGAAGAAGGAAGAATCTGAGTTAGAGGGTAACAATGAAAGAAGCAACGTCGACATTGACCATAATAATAAGTCGGAGAATATTAATATTAAAAAGGAAATTACTGAGTCTATTACCGAACCAAAAACACCTGTTAAGTGTGAAGAAAATGATAGTAACTATAAAGTGGATGCGGAATGTAGGTCTGGCTCGGACGCTGATGCCAAAAATGTTGATTTTCCGAAAGAAGAGAAAACATCGCTTGAACAAGATAAGAACGAAGAGACACCTCGCAAAAAGAAAAAAAAGAATAAGCGATCCAAAGAATCTCTGGAAGATTTGAACTTAATTGCGCCGAATCTTTCAGAGACAGATAGTAGTGAAGAATCGGATGTAGACAGCAAATCGAAAGGTGATGAAGACTCACTCGTTCCTAAAGTGATGTTATCACCACCTTCCGAGGCTGAGAATGACATGGAAGATCTCAAGACTTCTAAGCTGGATGAATGGCAAGGAAAGGGTGAAAAACAATCTTCATTTGAGGATGCGGAAAATGTTGATTCTGCTGGCACTGGTAAAGTTTTGGAAATTTGGAAAAACTTTTTACAAGCTCAACAAGGTGGCAACAACCAGGGTATAGATGCAGAAGCTGAAATTAAAGCCGAGGCATTTTACGACGAAGATAATTATCCTACACCGCGTTTATTACATGTTGCGTACTCTGACCACGATTATTGCCAGATGTTCCGTCCACCATCTCCACCACCGAGTGCGCCAGTAAAGTCGAATTGTCCTTTGCCAACGAAGCGCAATAAAGTTTCTAAATCACCACGACACATATCCAGTCACCGCTCTGCATCAAGTTCATCCAGCGACTCTAGTTCTAGCTCAGATTCAAGTTGTTCTTGTGGCTCAAATTGTTCATGTAGTTCTAGTGGCAGTGATAGTAGTTCGAGTAGCTCCAGTTCAGATGATAGTGATTCATCGCTAGCCTCGAACGCTTCACGTAAACGACATCATAAAAAATCCGAACGCGATCGTTTAAGAAAAAAGAGCGAAAGTGTTTCACCACTTAAGAAACATTCAAATTCGGAGACTATAAACGTGGTGGACGATGATTTAGCAAACGAAGTAGTAGCGAATACAATTAATGAACGCGCACCATCCATGCCAAAGGAGCCGCAAATTTATGAATCAGATTTAGAGACAGCTGAATCAGAAACCGATGAAGAGTTTTATGATGAACATCCACAGAAGTTGGCTAGTGAGATATTAGCACAGAAACGAGCTCAATTGATGGCCCAAACTCGTTTGTCACCTTCGCATAATTTTGATATTGTGGAAAACAGTAGACCGTCCACTCCCTCGTTGCCTGAAGATGTTGTTTGTGAAAAGACCCGGGTCAAACTAAAGAAGAAGAAACGTGATCGGAAATCGGGCAGCAAAACTAACTTAACTGTGAATGCAACATCAGCAGCCACGAAGGCGAAGAGTGAAAAAAATAAAACGCTTATTGAAACTGTAGCCCCAGTTCTTCTGAGTGGTATAGATATTAAACCTTCTTATAAGGTGGCACAATCATCAAAAACAGTTTCAGAGCCTCCAGTGGTACAGCAAAGCAATATAACAATGTCATATGCTTCCTTAACATTGCCGGCTGTGGAACAGTTGACACCGCGTCCGATAACTTCATCATCACATCTTCCTAGCAGGATGAGTGAAGGTAGTAGCTGTTCTGATGCAGACGGTTCCTTAAAGCGATCGAAGCGCGCCCGCCGTCCCAATAAATTTTACGGCTACACCAGTGACGATGAGAATAGTGGTATTAACTTGGGACAGCCTTTGATGATTGGCATGCGTGCTATCAAACCACAACCACCACCACAGCTGACGTGGCGAAAAGAAGATTTGCCGACACCTTCAAAAAGCATCCTAAATTCAAAGAGTAAAACCGCGAGGACTCCAAAAACACCAGGAACAACAGTAAATACTCTATGCGGTGCAATGTTGAACTCATCTCCTTCTACTTCTTCAAAAAAGAAACGGTTAGCAGAAAATTCTGAAAAGTCGTCGGCACGTAAGCGTCCCGCGAAGAAAGCATCTTTGTTCAATATACTCCCGCCAATACCAACACTTAAAATACGGCCTTCGCAACTAGGCCTAAACAGTGATGGTTCGGCTACTGGAAATGAGCGTTTCCCAACTCCTCAAATATACTCATCGAGTAAAGATACCGATGATGAGGATGATGACAACAGCAGTGATCCCTCCTCTGACGAAGAGACTGGGATACACAGACATGCCAATTTAACGGCGTCAACATCGAATCAATGGAATACGAATTCAGAATTGACAACACTAGTCCCTGCTGTACATACACAACAACCAACGGCGCCTGCCCCACAACCAGTCTTACAAACTCCACAAGCAACAGTGTTTAACCATAAGATACCACCAGCTCTGTTACCGAATCCAAATTTTGAAACACTACAGTATTTCAAAGCCAACAATATACGTTATCCTATACGTCCGCCAGCTGGCGCTCGACAGGCTCGCGAAGGCGAATCGGTATACTGCTATTGTCGCTGCCCCTACGACGAAGTATCCGAAATGATTGCGTGCGATGGCGAGAATTGCCTAATCGAGTGGTTTCACTTTGAGTGCGTGGGCATCATGGTGGCGCCCCAGGGCAAGTGGTTCTGCGCTGAATGTCGTCCCAAATATTCTGAAGAGTTGTATCCAACTGGAGGCAATGTGTAAATGTGAACGGATTTGGTTGTTTTAACAGACCGGGAATGATTTGAAGTGATATAACAGATAGATTTACATGAAGTCCTAAATACGCTTATTAATTAATAATTTCTCTACTCTAAATTTAACAATAACATTACACAGAAAATCGATTAATATTAGTGTTGTAGACTAAATATATACAGATTTTGGAGCTGTTTAAAATTTCAGTGGTGTTGAAAACGGGAAACCATGTTTTAGTACTTCTTAGAACACTTGAAACTTGGTAAATAACACAATATCACATATATATATATATATATATATATGCAATACGATGGTTTTAGTTTATTATTAGTATGTAAATATGTAATTACATAGTATCCTACAATTAACTGCTCACGAAATTGTCACTTGTAATTCGAGAAATAAGAAACAGCGACAAAAATGCTATGGAAGCAATTCAATTTCAAAATGTTATATTTTCTTTGTATTAGATTTAGTCGAGCTGTTAACTACACCGGAACAGCTCATTTCATTATACATATATATAAATTTGTGGTCAAGAATGTTTAGTTGCACAATTTGAGTTAAGTTTGTAAATACACTATTCTTGTAAATTTGTAGGTACGCTGCTGTAGGTGGTGTCACATTTATTTAGTGGTACTACTATTTAAAATTCGATGTTTCGCTATACGATTTCCCAGAGTTTAAAATATTCAGATTTTTCAGATAACATAGACATATTCATATATATTAGCTGAGCGCTATAGTTAATCATTAATTTGGGAATCTAAATTAATAATGAGTTTCACGACGTCAATATTGAAATACAATACTTTGAAATAATTTCATAAGTATACTTCCACCGCCTCAACACTTCAGTAAGCATGATTTTTACGTTCTGCTCATTCAATGATTTTACAATTAACTGTTTTGGTACAGGACTACCAATAATTTTTGCTGATTGAGTTTCTTACATGTGACACTCATTTATTCACCAATTTTTTTAAACAAAACATTTATTCAAAATTCTCTTCTTCGTATAAATGCATTCTCATAACGCTTTAACAATAGGGGTCATTTAAATATTTCTCCTTAGCCCGCCAATGCATTTGAACTCAACTTAGTACATAAATGTATGTAATGAGAAAGCATCTGAAAACTGAACCAATAATGGGCATCCTTGTAATCGTTAAAACATTTAAACGTGCAGTACATTTTTTTTATATTGGCCAAGAATTTAAATATAAAAAAATGTACAAAGTAATGGAATGAAAAAAAACACAATTAGTAATTTACATGTATGTATTAACACTATATATAACTTATGTATATTATGAATATATAAATAAATAATTAATTTAAAAAAAGATATAAAACCATTGAGCGTAATGTGTATGAGTGAAATGGCTAAAAAAAAATCTGCTTTTTTAAATCAATACAGTAAAATCAGGTACTTCATTAATAGGGAATTCAATAATATCATCCTGCTCCTATTTTCATAATCATATTTGCAATTTTGCTGTACATGGCTAGTCAGCCATAGGGAGGAGTGCTTCAACTTATTTGTAGACTCGATTTATCTTGAAATTATTTTCTTAGTTTAAAAATTATCGAAATCGGATATAGATACATTAAGCACATTCATGAAGATATCGAAATGGAACTAAGCACAAATAATACCACATAGCACAATAATCCTCTTAGTTAAAAATGGTCGAAGTCGTGTTTTCAAACCCCCAGCTACCAAATATACCTACCTTATTATCTGTAGCAGACTTTATACCGAAGTATTGGCCAGTTTGTAGGATATCTTAATGAAACAAAGTATAACCGAACTGGTCAATTTAAACTGAGCGCGCAAGCCTAATCAATAAGATTTGTTTTCCTCGATCGGTACAACTATTTTTTATGTTCGTGTGAAGTTTACATCAATTAGCGTCTGTTTAACAGCTATTTGTTTAATACACCAAAAGTTTGACGATTTTTATACATATATTGGGTCAATGCATTTATGTTCGCGTTCTCTTCACTTTCGAAAACAGAAAATAAGTCACAGGGAACTAAAGTAGGCGAATACTCGTATGGTGGCTGAGCGATGACTCTCGTTTAGTGTTTGACTAAGAAGTCAGTCACAATCATATTAAAATGTGATGGAACATTCAGGTATATTAGTACGAGTCTATTATTGACACCCTTCATACCCAAAACATAAACCAAAATGGTTAGTTGACCTATAAGAGATGTTGTGATCCTTGGATATCTCTTTGATGTCAACACGACAATTTTCAAGCACTGCTTCTTAAAGTTTTTCGATGTTATCGTTATAAACAGAAGTGAACGGACAACTCGCATGAGGCAATGACTTCACGAGCTTCACTGAATACTTTTTACCACTCAAATACTTGTGTTCGTGATAAAGTTGACTCCCTAAAACAATTCGAACTCTTTGACGCAAGCCAACCGGAAGTTTGAAAATCCTTATATTAGGTATTTAGTGGATAGGGAAAGTTGACCAGATTTTATTAATTTGTCAAATAACGCACTTTATCATTAGGAAGGGATCCTGTCTGAATTTCATTGGTATATCTTACAGATTGACCGTTATTAGGGGGACTTGAAAAAATATTGTCCTATTTTGAAAATTGTGTTATAAGGGAGCGATCTCGCTTATTTTCACACTATAACGTAAGCATTTCAAGGTAATCTTATGAATCACATTTGGTTTAACTTGGTAGAGCCGTTGCTGAGATTTCAACCAAAAAAAGGCGGTGTATCGTCCAATGTTCAATTCTTATACTGCTACACCGCTACACCTCCAGATTTCATCCATTTTCATACTGTATTATATGGTACCAAAGGAAAATGTTTCCAGCAAATTTGGTTGGTGTAGCTTCAGTAGTTAGCTCCGCAGATGCTCCTACTATTGCTTCCTTGTACCAAACTTGGAGCTTAAGGGAGGGGTAGGGTTTTCAGGTAAAAAAAAGACTTTTTTGCGAATTTTTTTCTTAAATAAGGATTGAGTAATTTTATTCGGACCTTTTGTATATTATTGAGCATACTTTCGACAATATAGGGCAATTTTTTCATGCAGGAATATTAAAGCATAAGCCGATAACAGAGCTTCCCCCAGAATCGGTCAAGTAGTTTTGAAATGACAGTGAAAACGGACTTTGAAAAGTAGTTTTGAGAAAAACGCGTCTAAAGTTTATGAACTAGTTGGAGCGTTAAAGGCCAGGAGATTAATAAGACAATAACTTTATATTGGTTCTATCGACCTAAAATTTTAAGGACATATTCTTGAAATGTTAAACAATAAGATTAGAGAAAAAAAATTAATTTTTCGAAAGTAAGAAAAAGTTTTCAGACAATTCTTAAGTTTAACAAGACATGAATTACAGGACAAGAATATGTGATTAAAATATGAACCCAGACTAAATATGGAAAGTGTCACAAAGCACTCGTCATCAATTTAGCCGTTTAAGGAGTTCCGGTGCATATGTATATCTACATACTCTTCCATTTATAATACTAATAATTATTTTAATTCTTATAACAATAACTTATTATTATTATTTTACTAATATTGTATTGTATAGATTTTTATTCAAATTTTGGTTTAACATTGAACACAGCACAGGATAACCTTGAATTAACGTAACGGCTTGGTCGCTATATTTGTGACATCGATATTATATTTAGGCTCTCCTTCACAATTTTCTCTTCGGAGAATGTTTAGCTAATGGTCAAGCTATGAGTTTCAGTTATTACAACGGTTAGAATGGTCGCGAATAGAAATTATCATAAATCTCCCTGTATCAGGCATCAAGCGAAAAGTACTCATTGACGCGGCTGACCCCCATATAAAATTTAATCGGCGATTTTAACGAACATGTTTCAAATAAAAAGTGGTAGTTCCACGCACTCTCGCCAGTTGGTATTGAGTTTTCGGAGCACAAACACTAAAAGTTGACAAACTACCGCTAGTTTGTAGTACAAATGAGCAACGCTCGACCACAACTCATACTTAAACAGCTATAGTATTGCTTATGTTCATATACAAAGAAACTTTTTCCACCCCGTTGTTGATTTTGCTCGAATAAATTACGGTGATTCTGGTGTTTAATAACGTATAAAAATTTAAAAGTCACTCAACTCAGAATGCAAATGAAAAATTTGTAATTTGTACCAGTTTAATTGTATGAATGTATTTAAATGAAATAAATTAGTTTAAATGGAGTGAGAAGGAATTATGGCGCCTGATTTCACCATCATATTGAGGCAATAGAAAGTGAAAGTATTTGAGACCTTATAGAAATCGATTAAATATGTATACGAGTATATGTATATTAATTAATGCGTATCTAAATAATTCAACATTATTACCAAATTAAGAATAACTTCTTACAATTCTTTGAAAAATTTAAGAAGTATGGTTACACGAGCATCTAGTGTGCCCCATTTGAATAACAGTGGCGGAAGCAGTAATGAAAGCGCCGCCGGTAGCGCGTCCGGATCTAACGGTCGTCGAAGTCGCCTGCCGAATTCGCGTACACGATATGTGGACAAAAGTGTTACGTCCATTCAGACACGCAGTACACCGGGGAGCATGCCGCGTTCTCGAAGTCTCACTCATGGAATGCAAAGAGTCACTCCTCAAAAGTCATCCGATAATTCAGGTAGTGTGGGCTCAAGAAACACCCCAGTCTTTTTACGTTCCAGGGAAAACGAGTGAGTACACTATACATATTATACGGTTTATTGAAATTTATGTGTTTAAAATACAGTAAGGCAGTATTGACACATTTCATTACTTAAGAAGCATAAACTGTTTGATCAGAATAAATAATTTCATAATAAGCTGCTGCTTCCCACTGTAATCAATATAGAAATCCACTACGTCACGATTTAAGACAAAGACACATACTTTTAAAGTCCCTAAATAAAGATGTGTCCGCATAGCAAAATATTAAAATGTAATGGCGTTTTACTTTTTATGAAAACAAGTATAAAAGCTGATTTGTAGCGGCGACACACTCTACTTATTGTGAGTTGTTAAAAATTAAAAAGACTTTTTTTGTAGGGGTACCACAGGTAATTTTTTTTAAAAAATCTATTATAAAGACAATTTCATATTTTGCTTAATTTTTCATATAATTAAGCTATTGATCAGGATATACTAAAAATTCATTGTTCTACAGGCCTTGATCAAATTTAAAGTTTAGATAACAGTAGATAGATCTATAATATGGTCCTATGCGTGAAGGTGGCAGTAATCATACATACATGTATATTTATTATTAGACATTTGGACATAGTGGTTTTTTTTACAAATGTTTACAAAGTTTCGTGGGTATACCTATGCTTCTTATTTTCCAAAAAATAATTAGGTCAAGTAAGGATAAAACTGGTCGGTTATGGACAGATTGTTTTCCAGATATTTCACACTTCAATTCAGGTGTTTTTTAAAATCAATAATGTTTCCTGTTTTATGGTTTGACGATTCGACTATACATATGTATCTGCTTAAGTAAGGGATATTCCCGATCCGTATATTGAATAATATGGTGCATAAGAGGATTATAGCTATTAAATCACGTGAATCTTAATTCAGCTGCATGATACTTGTATAAAAAATATTGTATTAATTTTTATTAATTTCAGTTAGGAATTTTTAAACTGTTGCTCTTCACTTTCAAATGCGATTTTTTAATTTGGTATATGTTAGTACTTTAGAATTGAACTCTTATAATACTATTTCATCTACCATGTAGTCAAGTAATGGAAGTAAGCATACTAAAAGAGTAAATATATCTTGGATAACTGTAGCTTGGAATTCTTAACATGTTAAGTATAAGAAAATAAAAATCTATGTCTACAATGTATTTTTCTTAATAAAAACATATTTAAGTAATTTAGGTTAATTTGCTCAAAACATACGTATCCACATTCTAGTATATGAGTAGAAAAATCATTAACGATTCAAATTCCTAAGTCGGTTAGAATTGAGTTCATTTGCATAGCATTGTTACAACAAGCCATCAGTAATTTTTATGAGCCGTGAGGAGTTATTTTCTGTAATTGTAAAATCGATTGTATTTCGAAAAATTATGGGCTAGGGGTGAAAGGTACAAACTACAACTAATAACTTAAACAATATTTGTCTTCTCACTATTCCAGCTTATTGGTCCTACTTCTAAAAGCACAACGTCTGACACTTTATTTTACTTCAATCCCAACATCAACTCCCTTAACCACCTTGTACTGGTTCTATTAACTTTTAACTAACGCGCATAAATGTGTATGTGCATGTTTATATATATGTGTGCAAATGTACATGTAGCGAGTAAATTATTTGAAATTGTTTATGGTGTGAATAGTTAGTGTTTTATTACACTTAATTTAACGACTCCTGACCAAACTCAAAAATTAATCAATCACCAAGCATGTACATAATATGTTCCATAGAAATGAATGTGTAGATATTCAAATTACTACTTCTTCGCATGATCGAAATTAGTCAAAGGATACGTTTGCAAGGTTTGCAATATCTACATTGAAAAACATTGAAACATTTCATATGCCCTCTTTAAGTATTCTATATAAAATTATATAAACAAGTTATTAACAGAAGTGAAAGCAAAGAAGGTTAATCAAAACTTATAAACTGAAGTTAGTTGCTACTGTAATCATATTTCATAAGCGCCTTCGGTCCTACAATACAAGAGCGGCATCATAACATTTCCTTTCTATTCTCAAACTTAAGCTGAACATTGGAAAATGTTAGTCCTTTAATTGTTTGCAACTTTGTTCCAGTAATTGGATATGAAAGCTGTTCTCAATACTTTACTGAAATCAATTACTTAGTTAGAATTATGTGAATGTGAATGTCTAACTAATACTTAAAATAAACGGTATAAAAATCCGCTATCACCGATTAGATATTGACAAATATGTACATGAGTCGATTAAATCCTATTCGATTAAAAGATCAAGTTCTGGCTTTGCTAGAATAAGATAAATGTATATGTATGTACGAGCAAATATAAATTAATGAGCTTAGTTACCATGAAATTGTACAACTCTTTTGCTTATACCTTCGTTGCTTACCGTCAAATTAATTGGTATTTATTTAATATGTAAATACCTATTTAAATATAATTTTGACAGTAAATAATCGTTAAGGTATAGACAAATTGATTTTGCAAAATTAAAGCACATTCTCATATCCATTTATTAAATGTTTTACCTCTGTTTTAAATTGAATAGAGAAAAAATATACAAATACATATATATTAACTTTATTGGCCATCTCTTTTAAAGGCTTTTTGAAGCATTGGACGCTGGAGGAACACTTTAATTCTTCGAATACAGGGCGTAGCACAAAATTACTTTGGGGTAATGTGGATTGTTTTTTAGCCAAATCAGTTTAGCCGTTCTTGAGTTATACGTACTTGTATTCTTGTTAATTCCGCTCTCTGCTTCTCTGGCAGTATTTATTAGTTCAGAAATTCAATATAAATTTAAATGAAGGGACAGATATAACCTTCCTTGTGCTAACGCATTTATATATATGTATTCTTGAAAATGTTCTCCACTCTTGTATTTGGAAACCTGCAACAAACGAAATTGAAACTGGTGAAGAATGGGTCATTTGCGTTGAGATAGATCGAGAACTAGTACTACTCTTAAGCAGATATTTCCTCAATAATTTGTAACTTGTTTGATTTTCTGCAGAGAAATCTTTATGTATATTTATATAAACAAACTAAAAGCGTTAATGTGTTTGTTAAATAAATAATAGCTAACTAAGCCTAAGGTTAATGAACCACGTTAATGAACCACGTTAATGAATCCTGGAATTATTTGTTTTCTTAACACCTCTACGTGCTTTTGACATCAAATAATTGGTTGTAAAAAGTGCCGTGTATGTATCATACGTTTCATAAGTATTATATAACATAAATGTCTGCTTTGAAATGTGATTGCACAAAAATTTTACAAAACTCTTTTTATAAACAATGAAAGGATACTTTATAATTACATTTAATTATAAGAAAATGCGTTGTTATTATATATATATATTTTTTTTTCTCATCGAACAAAGAAATACCTAAGTACAAAATACTCCAAAGTGTTTAATTTATTACAAGTAACTTTTAATTAAATGTATTAGTTACAAATGTTACAAATGATAAAAATATTATATAACTTTTTACAATTGCAATGTTTATTTTAGTTTCCTTTAAATAATATCTCAATTGAACCATTTTACAATTCATTTGGGTTCATATGGAAGATAAAAAAATTATTTACAGCTCCTGTTACTCTTATCAGAATTATAAAAATAACATAATAATTTAATAGAAGAGACAAAATCAACAACATTTTGCCGAAAAGAAACTAAATAACAATACTATTGAATATTTAATTAAATTTTAGAAGGTATTTTCGAATGTGTTTTTAGCATGACGCATTTGTACAGAATAAATTATATATACGGTATACTGAATATCGAAATCAAACATAATTCTTATGTAATTCTGCCAACTAAACTCTATCTGAATGTGTTGTCGAAAAAATTTGTAAATGAGAAGTTAGGAAGACAGTAATGAATATTAATAAATGATAATTTTTTAAGTGTGGAAACGCAAGCAATTTCATATGTTTCTTAGGTTTTATGGCTATTAGAGGTTGGCGCAGACATAAACTTAAGCCGCGAAATACCTTTTTACATTTATTCTATGAAGAAATATTTCATTATTCGTCTTTTCTTCTTTAAGTATTGCAATTATTCTAGTTTCAACGATTCAGCTTATATTCGATGTTTCCAGTATTTTCTCTATAGATACTCTTGGATTTTTGCTCAGAGATATAAATCCTTTATTTCAAATTGAATATAGAAAACCGAATTAAGTGGTAAATATTTTGGAATGAATACAGTTATCAGCAGAAATGTAGAGATATAACGCCTGCTGACGTTATGTATACTAACTTTAATAAACTATTCAACAGATTAAATACAATTCTCGTTCAGTGGAAAAGCTGCAAAGTTTTTGTATAATGAAATGTAGCCCTATGCCAGCTGCAATATGACTTAATAAGCATTATACATTTATATGTACATTAAGCTGATCTTTCATTGAAAAAGTTTAATACAATTTCCTATATTATACCCTGAATAGGGTATATTAAGTTTGCCACGATGTTTGTAAAACCCAAAAGCAAATGTCTGAGGCCTTATGAAGTATATACACTGCGCGTAATCAGGTCGCACCTACATGATTTTTTTGTTATTAACTTGCTGCTACTTTAGTGGTTTTGGTATTAATTTTGTCATCTTTGTGTGAACAATCACTGTTCCTTTTAGTCGAAAAGTGTGCTCTATTTGGGTCATCAGGTAAGCACATGTAATTAGACTTGCATTTATCTTCGGAGATTGAACACGTTTAACACCAAATTTAGTGTATTGCTTAAGAGCTCAATTATTGAATTATCAAAAAAAGTTGTCAGAAGTTGAAAATTTATATACAATTTCTTTCATAATAAGTCGAAGTACGGTCGGAATAATAAAGGTGGTAACAATGTGATTTCCGATATTAGCAAGAGAGCAATTTCGAGAAAAGCATTTAACTCTCATAAATCGATCGCCAAGGTTATTCAAAGGGTGCTAAAGAATTCTCTATATTTGAAACTATTAAAACAAAAGGAAACAACCACTTCTCCGAAAAGGCACACGATTATATTTTGCACCGGAGCAAATGGTCTTGTTTGTTTACTTTGCGCAACACGATAAAGTCTGAGATTAAAGGACAACACGAACACAATGCAGTGGGCGCTCACTCACCTCACTTTAATGTAATATAAAAGGTGTGGGGATGATTGGCTCGTAAAGTTTTCGAGTCTGGCCGACAGTATTTCACTAACGAGGAATTCGTTGAAGGTAAAAAATGCTTGATCATCAATTTCCTAAAATTATATTAGAAAATTGTACGAATCGGTACCAATCGGATCTTTGAGACCATTCTCAACAAGGCGGGTATTAAAATAATATAAAATTTTTTAAATTATTTAATACATAAGTTTAACAAGTAAGGAAGAGATAAGTTCGGATGTAACCGAACATTTCATACTCTTGCCACTTGCCACGGTCAAAGCTGGGAAATACCTTCAGGTGCATAAGTTTTGTTAGTTAAATGGTCTAGGGAAAGCTTTTATCCGATTATCCACTTTAGGCACAAATATGCACCGTTATTAGAAAAACACGATCTCTCAATTTTATTAAGATAAGTCTTATTGAAATGTGGGTTCTGCCACTACCATCGTTTAAATTTGACATTGGCTCCTATAAAGCTCGTTTTTGCCACCCTGGATGAAAAATTGAATGTATCTGACGCATTTAGTAATTGACTTATTGCTCCTTTAATTAAATTTACTTTCTTGTTAATGTTGGGTAGAACACATTTCTTTTGTACGATTTTGAAAATCAATAATGCATAAATCAGTTCATACCATACATAGACTTTCAATCAAAAATATTTTACAGCTGCGTTGAGTTCATCTTCTTTCATATCATGATAATGCGAATCATGATACAGAAAAATGAGAACGTTTCGTCTATGTCACTCACTGCGGCTAAAGTGTTTATTTTCAATTAAATTTCTCCCTTACTGCAATTTTTATCCACTTCTTCACATAACTAAAAAAAAGATCCCGGATAAGACGACAATTTCCGCTACTATCGTTAAACTACGGCACTTGGTAGCAAGGACTGCAATTTTTTAACAGACCCGATTTTTCATTGATATTTCGTTCGAGTGTTGCTGAAGACAATTACAATTATGCAAGTGGGTTTTCTCGTACTCTTATATAATTTGTATAAAAGAAACCAGAAATGGAGTTTTCATTTTTACATTTTGATACTCTTTCAACATGTTGCTACAGGGTACTTGTATAATAGTTTTGATCCCCTAACGGTTGTTTGTATCACCTAAAACTAATCGAGATATATAGTACATATATATATATATATATATATGTAAATGATTAGGATGAGAAGACGAGTTGAAATCTCGATGGCTGTCTATCTGTCCGTCCGTCTGTGCAGTAATAATTTATATATCTCGGTACACATATTTCTTGGCACCGTAAGATGGTTGGTATTGCAGATGGGCGTATCCGGACCATTGCCACGCCCACAAACCCAAACAATAAAAACCTATAATTCCATCTGATTTTTTCACTTTTCAGTATACAAATCAAGCACCAATGAATATGTCGGGATAAAACTTTGGACAAATAAAGTATGCAATTTCGCGTCTAAAAATTGTCAAAATCGGAACAAAACTGTTCAAGCCCCCACATACCGAATATGTGGACCCAAGTGGGTATGATTGACTTTTTGCCAGAAATATCGGTTAATCTGAGAGATATGTTATTGAAATTCGAGGAGAATGGTTCTTTGATAATAATAATCCTTGTGTCAAAAACGGGTTGAATACCTGAGCAAAGTAAAAAGTAAGTGCAATCCTGCCCCCAAAATACCCCATATACTGATTTCCGACTTTTCACCTGACTTTAAACGGTTTAGGTTGGTCAAAATGAGTGACATTATAATGAAATTAATGAACAAGCTTTCTTAAAAATTATGTGGTTTAGCGCTTAATATGGTTATAGAATTGGGTTAGACCTGGTCCAAACCTCTTATCCCTAATGAATTGAATTACGATTTTCTGGTATATTAAGTTTAGCATTTATCATTTGAAGATGACTTTAATATAATTTTAGTTGACATGAAGTAAAATCAGAGCATGTTAATAAATAGAGAAGGCGCAAATGTTAGCTATGCTAAACTGTAAACTTTTAAAAGGGAAAATGCGCAAATTCGAAAGTTCAATTACACCATATCAAAAAGGTACCTCATGATAATCGAATTCAACAAACTACACCACTCTAAGCAGATATTTAGATATTTTGTTATTGCTTAGAGTTACTTTTCAATTAAACTATTTACTTTACAGTTAAGTGCTATGTGTGAGCGGTGGCGTTAACTTGTATGTCCCTCAATATGCCTTTTGTAAAAAAATCAAACATAGGCGCAAGCGACACAAAAAATCGCAGACGCACCATCATCGACAAATAAGATTGGAGCAAGCTTGCGCCAGCGAATGTTAATGAATAGAGAAGGCGAAAATGTTAGCTGTGCTAAAATGTAAACCATTAAAAGGGAACATCGAAAATGCACAAATTCGAAAGTTCAATTTCACTACATAAAAAAGATACCTTCCCTCCTGATAATCGAACTCAACAAACTACACCACTTAAACAAGGAACCAAGTAAATTGTCACCACCTTATAAAGGAACAACTAATAAGTATATGTATGCGCAGATGTTCTTTGGCATGCGTGTTAGGGAAAATTAGAATAACAAAAAGAAATAATAGATTTTGAAGAACATTTATATAATGAGGAAAAACTGAAAATTAAATTAAAATAAATTTAATACAAAAGGTTTATGAAAATTAAAAAAGGAATAAAACTACAGCTATTGTCGTTTACTAGTTTCAAATAATCAATTTTTATGTGAATATTCCCTAAATTGTCTTTCCTCCATTCACATTTCTAAATATATTTGCATATATGTAAACATGTGTACATGTGTATGTATGTAAGTCACTCAATATGCCTTTTGTAAAAAAAATCAAACTCGCGCAAGCGCCAAAAGAAATTGCAGACGCACCATCAACGAACAATAAGATTCGAGCAAACTCGCACCATATTTTCTAAGTATTTCATATTACAACGACAACAAATTCATTTATAAGGAACGGGCGTATGCTACAAAACGAAGGCGATCGTTTATAAATATGTACGCGCTCTTTTTTCTGTGCGCCTGGTCAATCAAATTTGGTTTCATATGGAATTCCTACCGCAAATGCGCGAAATGAAATGAATGAAAGAATTTGAATGGCTTCAGTAAAATTGAAGAATCAGCAAAATTTCAATTTTACAATTTGTATCACTGAAAATCCTACTTACGCATTTCTATGTGGCCCACAAGCTGCTTCCTCACGATGATGCTAAAAATCAGAAATTGAAGGAATTTGTCTTACGCTCCCTTCAGAAAGGAGAATTGACAACATGGTCTATTAGCGATTTGGAATATTATTTTAATTTACTTCATATTATTCACTATATATGGCATTAAATTATAAAATTTAAATAAAATTGCCATTTATATGAAATCCTTTATTACTTTAATATATTCTAAGCACACTGCATATAGTACTTTTATATGTTTACTTAATATCATTATTTCATAGTTTTTCGATTTAGCCCATTTTACCTAATAAGAACGCTCTTATTAAAATGCAGTCCAAACGGTAGTCGTAGTATTTTAAAAGAGCATAAGTCAAATTCCAATAGCAAAGCACTGCAAAAAGGACAAACGAGACAACATAGCCGACCGACATTGTCGCAAAATTGTCGATTCAAAAAAAAATTTGTTAACTCCGCCACGATGCGCAAAATTCGGCGTCAATATGTATGCGAGCTCGTATGTATGTATGTTTGTCGGCAAAGTTGTCCTTTGGTTTTTTTCAACGTTTTGTCAGAACTAAATTTTTTTCCCGTCTCCGGCGCGAACTCGACGTTATTTCCATTGCGTGCCATCATGGGTTTCAACGTTATATTGCTTAATTTGTATAGAAAAATACTGATATCTTAGGGCTTAGTTACGCAATATTATAATATTTACGTAAAAATATAAATACACATAAATTCATACTTATTTAAACGTTTTTAAAATAAATTTGATTAATAAAAATATATCTGATGTAATTATGTGGCAGTGCACCCCAGACCCTCCTTGCTTGCGATCGTTCAACTTGCTTCTCGCAAAAAACAAACAGTGCAGACAAAAGTCATTGTTTGTGCGGGGCAAGAAGAAGAAAGCATCAGCGTACGTGTATATAAGAATGTATGTGTGATTATCACATTCTAAATACTCAAACATATTGCTGAAATATTCTAATTATTTCAGGGAGTAAAATTTGCTATTTAAGTTACTGAATTGCGATCAGCTAAAATGTCAAATAATAAAGTAAAATAAAAATAAAAATTAGGATTTATGAGTTTCAGTACCCGAACGTAAGCGTTTGTATTCGGAATGGCTTAACTCCTTCACGCTTACGACCTGAGCCACCGCAGAAAAGAAACCGCGGCCGCTTGGCCATCATCTTATTGTTACCCTTTGCCTATTATAATTATGATTTTTTAGTAATATACAAATCTAAATCAGCATGCGCATAATTCATTTAAGAACATTCTTTATGTCTATTTATAGCCTTTTCCCTGTTTCGATCATTGCGTGGTGTATTTCAAATGAGTCGAAGTTGTATTTTTCGATGTTCCCTCTTGTGAAAAGTTCAATTTAGTACATTTTCTCTCTGGAAGACCATTTATCGCAAAAAAATCGACCAAATAATGGAAATCGCCGAGTCCAAACATCGATTACGATTGTCTAGGACCTAAACATTGCACAAAAAACCGTTTGAAACCATTTGAAGAAGGCTGGATACGAAAAGAAATAATTAAAGCATTCAATTTCATGCAAAACTAATGGATTTATTTTTACTATACCTATAAGTATATATAATATAATAATTATTCTTACAAGTTCCTTAGCACTTAGTAACTTACCGAAGTCGTGATGAAGTCAATATTTACTACGACTCATTTATTTAATAAATTAATGAATTTTCTTTTCAAAATATACATACTTATGTATATGTAGTATAAGGTACATACAAATACATACATGCGTGTGCGTATATTTCAACGCACGCAATAAATCAAAGTACTTCAATTCAAGAATTTTAACATCAATCTTAAAATAATAATTAAAGTAAAACGCATTAATAAACAAGTAAGGAAGTGTTACTTTCGGCTTTAACCGAACATTTTATAGTCTTGCAACGTGCAAGGATTCCTCAAAGGCACTATTTGTGCAAAGTTTTATCCAAATATATTCATTGGTGCTAGATTTGTGTACTGGAAAGTGAAAGAATCACATGGAATTTAGTTAAATAGTTCGATTCCGCCCATTATATTGCCGAATGTATCTCTGGCACATTTGGTTGTTGATTTATCGCGCTTTAAGTAGATTTTAACAATTATGATCATCTACGAACTCGTCCTTACTTTTTTGCCAAAGAACACGTGCACCAAGTTTCATTATGTATCGCCATCTTGATCATTTATATGCACATAACCCTATATCTAACTCGATTATTTTTAAGTGATACAAACAACCGTTAGGTGAGCAAAACTATTATACTCTGTAGCAGCATGTTGCAAGAGTATAGATATTATTTTCTTTACTATTCCTGAATGTATATTTGTGTCAAGTACAATCATATAATAAACAAACTCAATCACGTAATAAACGGATCAGGATTGGGGTGCTTGCGTGTCATTAGCTCTAACTTGACTAATTTATACGGCTGACTAATACATATTTAGTATATATTAGTACACATTGTATGCACACGTACATTTATATAGTGCATGTGACTACACGAACCCATTTGCTGAAATACGATATAAAGTTATACACCCACCTCAGTATATAAAAGGTCCTTGTCGTCTATGTTTTCATACATACTTTATTTACATGTGTGTGTGTGGATGTAGGTATTTATACGGTCAACGCAATGGAAGTCGATGTTTGACGGCAAGTTCAAGGAAATATTGTTTGACCAAGGTTGTAAGTCAAGTTCACGCCTAAAATCTTACCCCAAATATATAAACGCTCAATTATTTACAACGAAGTCATACTCTTACTTCACAAATACATTATTATTTACATATGTGTCTGTTTTGATTTTGCAGAATTGGTAGCGCGGACACCTTGGAAATAGTGGCCTCGAAATCCACTGGCAGTGAACCCTCAACACCGGAGGACAACATAAACGTTGTGGTCAGGGTGCGACCGCTTAATGAGAAAGAAAAACGAGATAGATATGGCATGATTCTTCAGTTCCCTGGAAATGGACAAATTATTGTATGAGTTAATTACGCATATATATAATTATTTAATTATAGAAATTAATACGGATATATTAAATTATTATGCAGAAGCTAAATACTATACATTTATGTATAAACAAGTGTTTATTGAAATATATTTACAGATCGAAAGCAGTGAAAGAAACAACAAGAGGTCACGAAATCAAGAGAATGTTCATGTATTTACTTATAATGTTGTATTTGAACCCGGAGCGACTCAGGAGGATATTTTAGATTATTCAGGTATCAAACGCATCATCGACATGGCAATTGAAGGATTTAGCTGTACTGCGTTTTGTTATGGACAAACCGGATCCGGAAAAACTCATACGCTGACTGGTCCACCTGAGCTGGTAAGAAAATACGGGTTATAACTGAACTACAAATATATATAAACCATATACACGGTATGTGAACTACTTATCGGCTTAAACGATTTCGATAGAACCTGAGGAGAGCGTTAAAAGCGACGACGATCGCTGGTGATAGTGTTCGCTTCATTTTTCAGTAACCCTAATTTCGCAGCTTGCTCAACACTTCTAGCAAACTTAACGCCTTAGCCAGATCAAACCTAGAAACTCTAGCATCTAGGTCCCTATTTCATCCCATAAAGCCTGCATTTTTTATCGCACAAGGCTAAAAGGCGAGTTTCTGGCGACTGCGGCTGCGAAACTCCACATCGGCGTTGTACCATCGTGGAGCAAAACTTCGCATCAAGGTACTCAATATGATGTTAAACACTTTAAAAATACACAATAAGTGGGAGTGTGCTCCCCTTTTTAACGTGGCGAAGGAGAATCATATCTTTTGATATCTTTCCTTTTCTCAGTAGTGAAGAATATTTAGGTTATGTTACCCTCGCCTTACTACGGAAAGTACAAACCTGCAAAAAAATTATCAGATAATTAAATACCGCTCTTCGGACAAAAGACTCTCTCTTATTTCCCCTACTTTTTCTGTCTTTCTCTTTTCCTGTTTATTAAGATTAGGGAATTTTGAAAGGCGGGATACCAGAAATAAACCCGCTAAAAATAGCTAACAAAAGCAGTGCGAAACGAAATTTCAAGGAACGACACAAATGCAATACTTTTGAATAACGTGCAACTAAAGTTTTTTTGCTAATTTAATTTAAAACTCTAATCATAAAACCATGATATTGTATTATGACTTATATTGTTTCATCGTGACAGTTTTTTTTTTATATATAATTTTTTTATGTTATATGATGTTTTAAAAATTTAATAATATGAGTACACGTATTTAGGGATGTATATGCGTGATATAGGCCTACTCGAAAACCGAGTACCTAAAAATATTATCGAAATGCAAAATACCCAAAAGTTATTTTTAAAATACCCAATCCATTTTCTTTCGACAGTGGCATGATTGACAATTGTTAGAAAAAATATGGGGTTTGACTGCTCTCTCTCGAATCAAAGAGTTTCGTATCATGTCATCCTTGCAAGAATATCGAAAAGACTTCCCTACGATAGTCTGACAAACATTAAGCATTTAGCAAGCAACATATCTCACACGGTAAATCACAAAAAACACTTTCTGTGACTCTCTCCACGTTAGTGGTGAGTTCGAATTCAAAGCACTTATTGCCTTCTTACGCTCTTAAGATAAGCTCTATAGACAAACAAAGTAACCCTCGCCAATTTATATAAATTTGAGCTCGACATACAAACCATGTGTTCTGCATGCAATATACCTAATCTAATCTACTAATCATTTCTCTATATTCAGTGCAAACTAACACATCAAACACCCCTTTCCCATAGTCTGATCGAAACATTTTTTCAAGACGTCTCCTCAAATGTAGTCGATGACAATTCTTGATTGAACTTTCTAAAGACAGGGGTTAAATAACCTCTACAATAACAACAGCGCGTACCGAAGTGATCTATTCAGTGTCTGATGAGTAGAAGAGAAGTTATGATCAAGCTTTTTTCCCCACATATTAAAAAAAAAATAATAAATAAACGGTTTTGGTGGAGCCTTGATGTAAATTTTTTGTGGTGTATTCATCACTTGAAATAAATCCACGCGAAGATGAATGTTGATTTCATTCAATCATTAAGTGACTAAATTAACAATAGAAAAATTCCGATGACATTTGTTTCCATTGCATGCAGAAAATGGTTAATGATAGCAACACGCTGAATTGATTTCCCGATTTTTTCGCTGGGTTGAACATTTTTTATCTATACTGTCTTGTTACGAAAATAAAATCGCAACTATTTCCATTATTTTGATTACGACTGTCGTTGATTTTGACATACCTAAAACTACATATATAATTCCCTCAATGGAAATCTTTAGTCAATATACTCGTAGATATTTTGGAGGTTACTTCTTGAAGTTGAAGTATACCATTTTCATTCGCCCCATGATGTAAGAAAGCGTTGTAAATTTAACTTAAAACAGAACTCTGACTAAACTGCTTCTTTTGATTTTGAAGAATAAAGTTAGCAATAACATCTTTTCTGTTTTTTTTTGTCTTAGAATGGGTTCATGATGGAATTAATGCAAAAAACGAAATTTATGTACTCGTCCCCTGGAGTCCTGTCACTATTAATCTATTGCTGTTAATTGAACCGACTGCAGTGTATATAAATTTAACTTTAATTGTTCGCACTTTTTAAATTTTTTTTGGTTGATTAGCATATTATAATAAATTATTTACCTTTTAGTGCAGCAGATATAATTTTTGAAATTCTATGTGTTGTGGTTCCTCTTCACTTTTCAACAAAAAGTTATTTCTGCAATTATTATAACATGTTGAGGTCGCGAATAATTATATCAGTTATCTGTTTTTATTTCGAGTATATGTTAATATTCGTATAAATAAGAATCTTAATTATAGTGTTTTTTTGTTGTTACAGTTTCGCGGCAAACCGAATCCAAACGATCCCCGACATGGTCTAATCTTCCGGTCGTTTTTGTACCTCTTCCAGTTGATAAAAAATCGAAAGGACGTAAATCATGTATTGAAAGCATCTTTTCTTGAAATCTACAATGAACGAGTAAGTGCTCCTTAATCTTAAAGAATACATATCAGCCGTACATTTGTATGTAAACTTAACGTAGTATTTATATCCCAAAAAAATGTTTACATTAATAATACGTTTTTTAGCGATTAGATCGTAAAAGTTAAATTTCTTAAAGAAGAAAGTTTTATATGCATACGATTTCTGTGGTATATATTGTACGTATAATGATATATTTAATTGTTTATGATGCAAAATCATTTTTTTAAACTTTCGTAAAAAAAAACAATTTGATGGCATATGTAAACCTTTTTATAATCGTATGCCTTTTCCATTGGCAACCCGAGGCAAGGAATGTCTTAATTTCTTCCGTAGTATTCCAATGAAATACATGATTGCTCACAAAAAAAATTCACTTTAATGCCTCTGCTATAAAATCTCAAATCATAATTGCTAACTTTTAAGATTTAAAAGGCATTTTTTTTTAATCAATCAACATTTTGTTTAATAATAAACATACAAGACTAACACCTTTGAAAATGATAAAAAAAGAAAGAAATTCATAGTAGGTTAAAACTCATAGGAAAAACAAGTAAGGAAGTTCTAAAGGAAATTACTTCAGGTGTTGCCAAAATTATATATTAAAGGAAGTATTGATCTCTATTCCACCCATTTTTGACACAAAAACATGCTATGATCGATAGTTTAATTAATTAATTTTATTATATGAATTTCACTTATATATCTTACGCATTGACTGATATTTTCGGTAAGAAGTCAACTATAGGCACACTATGGGCTTGAACAGTTTTAGTTCGATTTAGACAATTTTTGGTCACAAGGTGGCATACTTTAAACGCATTATTCGTGAAAGGATTACCCCGAAACAATCATTGTTGCTTGATTTGCATAGTGGAAAGTGAAAGAATCAGATGAAATTTAAAATGTGGTTATATGGGAAATAGGAGTGGTTGTAATCCGATTTCGCCCATTCTCGCACTATAACATAGAAGTATGAGAAAAATGTTCCCATGATGATCCAACAATGATCCCATGATATGGGTTTTCACCTAAAAATGGGCGGTACCACACCCAGTGTCTCATTTTGAACGCGGTTCCTATTAAGTCATCTCATACCATTCCAGAGATAAAACTTCGCGCTTTTAGTAGTTTCTAATAGTACCGTTATATGGGGAGAAAAACATGATTGCTTACAAAACCTGGTTCCACCCATTTTCACACTGTCGATAGAGGTCCTAAAAACGCTTGCTTTCAGTGAATTTTGTTATTGTAGCTTTAGCGGCTTAGGAGATATGCTCATTAAATCTATTAGGGGTCGGGACCACGCCCACATTTTAAACTGCAGATGCCCTACCCTAATATTATGGAAATTTATTTATTTTTGATTAATGGCATTTTGTGGGCGTGGCAGTGGTCCGATTACGCCCATCTGCAATACTAAAAACTATTATACTCTGTAGCAACAGGTTGCGAGAGTATAAAAATGTAGCGAAAAGATTTAACTTCATTGTTCGATGAAATGGTGAATGGGTCACAATCAAATTAGGTATCATATTAACTTATTTTGGAGGTCATAGACTCACTGAATTTTATTACTATACTTTACTTCCTGTCAGCGAAAATTATACTAAAATCATTGCAGCCAGACGTTTCAACATCGTGAATATTAGTTATAAGGGGCCTAAGGCAAGTTTCATATTGGCCGATATCAACTGGAAGTTCGAAAATCTTTATATTAGGTATATGGGGACTAAGGGAAGTATTGATCCGATTATACCAATTTTGGATACAAGGATATATTATTATCAAAAAAACATTTTCCCTGAATTTGAATTATATATCTCACAGATTGACCGATATTTTCGGTAAAAAGTCAGTTATACGCATTGGGGTCCACATATTTGGCGTCTGAATTTTTAAAAAGATCCGATTTCGACAATTTTTGATTGTCAAAATACCTTGAGGGCAGTATTGGTGCAAAGTGTTATCCGGATACATCTTTTGGTTCTACATTTATATACAGGAAAGATGAATGAATTTTAAAATTTAGTTATATGGGTAGTAGACGTGGTTTTTGTCTGATTTTGACCATATTCTCACTGTAGGAATGTCAGAAGAATTTTACCTACCGAATTTGATTGAAATCGGTCGTGTAAGTCCCGAGATATGGATTTTCCCCTAAATGTTGGCGGCGCCACGCCCATTGTCCAAATTTTACACCGGCTCCTTTTGTTATTATCTGGGGTGTAAAATATGTCTCTGAAGAATTCAATTATTGATTTATCGCACTTTTATTACATTTTAACAAAACCGTTTTATAGGAAGAGGGCGGGGTTATAATCAGATTCCATCCATTTTCGCACTAACGGTAAGGGCTCTTTAAGGATTTGTTCTAAGTGAATTCAAGTATTGTCATTTAGAAGGTATGTACATTAAACCTTTTAGAGGGCGAAGCCACTCCAATTTTTTCAAAATTTGTTTTCCACAGGTGCCCCTCGCTACCGCAATCCCCTGTACCAAATTACAGATTTATGTCTTCATTTACCATATTGCAATCTATGTACTAAAGTTATAGATCTTTTCATTACCTACAACATTGCCATATAACGGTTTTCTATAAGACTCGTGGTTTTGCCGAAAATCGAGATAAACCATTTCTAACCCTTTAAAATTCAACCACGCCTCTTCCCTTCTTTTTTCCCGACCCCAGATCGCCTGTAAATTATTTTTGCTGTAACGTTTGTTTACTATGGGTTTCAAGTGTACTTTGTACGAATAATATGGTACGAAGCATCCCACGCCTTTTTTAACAATACAAGTATTTTTCGGTCAATGCTGCCAGTTTATATTAATAACATTTTTCACTTCTTAGTTTGAATGGTTCAAAACGCCTAGTTTAGCTTTTTTAATCATTTTTATTATTTAGCCACACATGTTGTTTTCACTTTTTTTGAGGATGGGTTTGAGTAAATTTGTTATTCAAATTACAGCATGGATATTTTTCTTTGTTTTTTTGCAGTGCCTTTCAATTTGTTGATTATTTTGTCACAGTGCCATCCAGTTTCAGTGTCCCTAAAAAAACGTTACAAACATACATATTAAGCTAATAAAAGCGTTATAAAGAGGGCCCTGCCATTTGCCATTTTTTGTGACGTTTTAGTTTTCGAAGTTGGCAATTATTTTTCAAACTGCTGCATTAGTTGGTGGTGACAGAAATTCCCGACAATATTAAAGTAGGTTTATCCTCCACTATTAAGTTTAGTTTAACCACTTTAATGATTAATTTTTGCCAAGAATCAGACTACTTCTTAGCTGACATATACTTGAGTTTCGACAGTGCAATTGTAGTGCGAATGGCGTTTACATTTTAGATAGTTAAAATTTGTGTATTTGAAAATGAATCCTTGAAGATAATATATATTATAAATCAAATAAAAATATTTTTTAATTTTTGTTTAAAATATAATACTAATTATTATTTTTTTGCTGAAACGATTGTGTCAAGTTATGATGATTTAGAGTGCATCTTTTCTCGGGAGTTTTGTATTTCGCAAAAAAGATTCAAGGGCAACCAAAACTTAATAATCACTTAATTTCTAACAGCGTTTGTATATAATATTTCCAACTGTCTACAAAAATTTCAATTCAATCAAAATTGTTGGGCCTAATTGTGAACCGATATATTTGGTATAAATTCAATCAATACTCATAGTTCATAGTAGCTGAGGTTTATTTTAATATCTTCTTAGACGGTTGAGTTACCAATTTGAAGATAAAATAATCTGATAGGATTCAAAATTGCTTTCTAAAGGAACTAGGCGTGGCTGTGATTCGATTGATGCCACTTTCAACTTGTGGTAAAATTTAAATCTTTCTCGTTTAGTTTTAGGTGCTCCAATAAACAGTTAAGTTATTAAAACTATTCACTGATTCCTTAGAAATAGTGTTGAATAAGTAACTGGATTTTAAAAATTTAGAAATAACGCACAACATTTTTCTATACATATTGTACATATATACATATGTACTTATACTTGTATGTGTGCAAGTCTGCATGGTTGTGTTTTCACTTTTTAATTTCCCGAATATTCCTTCGTAGTGCTCTTCTAATGTAAATATATATGCATATATGATGCAGATACCAAAGCTGCTTTTACCCACCACAGTTAGATTGCATATCGAAGTGACAAAGCGTGTATTCGCCAAAGTAAACACTGAATTTTAAATGTCATGCAAAATGAGTCAAATGGAATATGGTTTTACTGCGCTCCTTGCTATCGTAAATAAATCACTAGTGTCTCACGCAAATTGTCAATGTAAATACCGGATGACGCGGTGGTCAGTGACTGCACAAATTGTATTGCATTTATTGGTTACATGTGCACACACGCATGCTCGAAAGCTTGTATGTAAAAGTAGTTATTTAGCTTCTACCCAGCGGGTTAGTCTTTTAAAAGTGTTATTTTTCGCAAAAGACAACTTAGGTTCTTCGGTTTGTTGAAATAATTGTATGTAAATGTTGATTCCACTACATACCCCGCAAATATTCTTAATTTTACAGTACATATACCATATACATATGTATGTTAACTAAAGCAAATATATTAAGATAACATTTATACATTTATTCGCAATGGATTGGAGTTACGATTATTCAATACCAATAACATTTTATAAGGACAAGCTTCATAAGATAATGTATGGCTGCACCCAAACTGAGTTCTTTTTTACTCTTTTTAATGGTTGGAGTATTACATAAGACAAAGCACATACCGAGAAAGTGACAGTGATTTTTGAAAAAAGGATTTTGAAATCTTAAGTTGAGAGAACTGCTCTAATAAGCGTGGTCTTTAAAATGGCTTTAATTTTAAATAATGGTACATATGTATGTGTATATTTTGTCTAAAAAGGATGAATAACGCATACTTAGAGACTCTCACGAAGCGCTATATAAAAACCATTTATATTCCACTATATAAATCCATACGTTTTCGAAAATGTACATGCGAAAATTTGTACTGTTTTTATTTATTTTGTTTTATAGGTGATTGATTTATTGAATCCAGGATCAGCGAAAAAGTCGCTGGCAGTCCGTTGGTCGAAAAAATCCCGAGGCTTTTTTGTAGAGAACCTTTTCACTGTCGATTGCGAAGAGTTAGACGACCTGTTAGCAGTTCTGGAAGAAGGTAAGTTTAATAATAAAACGAAGGGCGTGGGGTACTAACTTTACAGATTTAACTAAAGTGTTTCCAACATATTGTATGCAGACCTTGCTCAACCTACTAAACGACGATAGGTTCAGGCATTTCCAATGCTGTCGTTTCAGTTTATTTTATACCGAAATATCGTTTGCTAAAAGAGATATATAATGTTTTATTAATCAAGAATATCTCGCTTTGCATATCAACAATAAATAATATGGGGACGCAGTACTGATATCATGGATATAGTGCTTTCCTTCAATAAAGCTGATATAGAGCATAAAGTCTAGTATAGTATACGGTACCAAAAAATTACAAAAACAAATTTTTACAGAGAAAAACTCTTGAGTTGCACAAAATGTGATAAGTCTAATGTTGGGCAGTACCCAAAGACAGTTCCTTCCTTATTTTTTTAATTACTTTGCTCAATTTGAAATAGCGTGCTTCCTTTGCATTATACTCATTGCTGGCACTAGGTATTACGGGAAATGTTGATTTTATAAGAATATTCACTATGCCGGAATAATTGACAATAACAGGGTTATACCAGTATACAGTAGCTTGCTTATTGTTATATATTGTAGAATGCAATGAGTATAGTAACATTTTTATTAGGCATGTTCTTCAATTCTAACTGTTACAGCCTATATTAAATGATTTTTTTCATGGCGGAATAAAATGAATTAGATATAAAGTTTTAATTAAAGCATTATTTTCTTTCAATGTCCACTATGTTAAGCATGGAATATAATATGGCATAGTTCCAATGTCTCATTGGCCATAGAATGGGTGGCCCGTCTTTCAAGTGCTCTTTCACTTAAATATGGCGGCCTATTACAAAACCAAAGATTCAAATGTACGTTGCAGGGCGATAATTTATGTTACCGGCGGTGTAGCATGTAGCGCCATCCTGCTGATACATACATATGTATGTATATCATAACTCAATTTGAGCCAAATAAATGGATTATTATATTAATATTTCACTGTGAATTTTGACGACTAATCAAATTCAAATAAATCATTGAGTCCATCACACGAAACATATACCAACAGTTGGATGACATTTTATTTGGATGCATTGATACTTCGTAAAACTAGGGGGGTTTTCATCTTGTTGTTCTGGCTGTAGTTTTTAAAAATTTTTACCATCGTGACAGTCTGTTCGCATATTAATCAAACTTGGTATAACTTTAAAATTAGGTAGAAAATAATAATTCAACGATTACCATCTCCATAATCACGCCCGTAAAGACGGCGTGAGGCCGTTGGATTTATAAACTAGTCGAGTCAATAACATAGCATAATTTGAATAGAGGCAATTACTGTTCTATACCTTTAAATCCAATAATATCTATTTTTTGACTACCCATCCTCTTAAAATTAGATAAACTGGGTACTTAGATACCATAAAGTTATTTGGTTCCTAAAATATACGAATTCGGTACATATCTATCAAATACAGTAGATACAAATAACCATACGAACACATGGTTGCTAATTTCATATTCGCAATGTGCCAATTTGAATTTTAATTTGGTTATTGATTTTTTTACCTATACATAGAAATCGGCTATCTTTATTAATGTCATAAATGGTCCCATCAGCATTTTAAAACGATTAAATACACACATACATATATCTACATACATACTTTAATAAAGTAATTACGCAATGAAGAAACATTCTATTCTTTAATTCTATCTTTATACTAAAACAAAGTTATTTTGTCCCCGAAAACTCACTTTAAGATCAATGCTATTGATCAATTTAATTACCTTAGCATTCGCAATTTTAACCAATAATAATTATCAGGGCAATATGGAGCACTATGATGCTGAGAGAAAGGTTTTAAGCCCGAGCTATATAACATTCGTTTGAATATATGTAGAACTTGAAGGTTATAAATAAAATAAAAACATGTAAATGTGTTGTGAAATTACTGAAAAGGCAGGCACTTTATTTTTTCTTTCTCCAGTTAACAGTATTTTCGACCGAATTAAATAGTATTAGTCTCACCCACAGCTAAGTATATTTGTATATGTATAAATAAGCACATATTTAAACATATAGTACCGCAACATATGCTAATTTCCCCATTTTAAAAATTAAAACAGTTTTGGTTCAAGTAAAATTATTTATTAAAATTATTATTAATTTTCATTTCTATTCATAATTTATTGATTGCTCTCAATTATACTACATGTGCTGAAAAGTCTTTGACCTAAATTTAATCTTGGATTCCAATCACTCCTATAAGGCACAGGGATGTTGATTATGAATAGTTGTAATTCAATATGAATCCGAGGAACTTCCGAACGATAATAAACCGACACGCATAGATCAGTACTTTAAAGTTACATATGATGGGGCAAAATGGTTGTAACACTTATTAAACAAGCAAAAAAAGTTAAACTTCGACTGTACAATTTATTCAATGGTTATGGCTCTGCCTTGAAAGATAATGTGTGCAAAATTTCGTGGGGATACCTTAACAAATTAAAAAGTTTTCCATACAAGGACTTGAGTTTGATCAGTCAGTTTGTATGATAGCTATATCCTATTTCCAACAAATTACAGCTTCTTGGGAAGAAAAAAACATGCATAATTTTGGATTGATATATCAAAAGGGAGAAAATAGTTTGCGTAGATACAGACGGACATAGCTAAATCGACTCAGCTCATCACGCTGATCATTTATATATACATATATTTTATAGGGTCTCCAACGTTTCATTCTGGGCGTTACAAACTTCATGGCAAACTTGATATACTCTAATCAGGGCATAAAAACAGGTGTTTTTATGCCCTTCCAACATGTTGCTACAGAGTCTAATAGTTTTGTAGTGTAATACAAAAAACTGTTAGGTGAACAAATATATATATATATGTATATACATATAAATGATCAAGATGACGAGACGAGTGCAAATCCGGATGTATGTCTGCCCTTCCGTCCGTCCGTCCGTCCGTCTGTGTAAGCTGTAACTTGAGCAAAAATTGAATTGAACAAAACGCAAATAATTAAAATTCTATAAATTGCCTAAGCTCCACAATAAGATACAAGATTGTTATTTGGTACAACGAATCGCATTAGAATCTGTGGTTTTTCAAATTTTGAAATACTAAAATGAAATAATACTTCCCTTAGCCCACATATACCTAATATAAAGATTTTCGAACTTCCAGTTAACATTATATCACAAAAATCGGCATATATGTAAATGGATCAAATCGAGAGAAAATCCAATAAAGTTTTGTGAATACCCGAAGCTATTACCCGAGCATTTGTCCTTGGAAGTTGCAAGAGTATTAAATGTTCGATTACACCCAAACATAGCTCTTCCTTACTTGTTATATATGTACATATATAGATGTTTGTACAATACATACATATACTCATATGTATAGACTAGTTTTACCCGTGGCTTCGTACTGAATCCCTTAAATAATAATCAAAAATCAAAATAATAATCAAAAATAAATAACCAAATACTTAGTCTTTACATTAATACTATACCGCAATGATCATCTTCGTGGTGGTGGTAACCAGAAAACCTTGACCAGTCTAAAGGCCTTAAAAATGCCTAACTTGTGTTCTATTCCAGGAGTAAGAAACAAAAAATCGAATTTCTTCCTTTCACCCTTTATCAAACATGTATTTGAGAGTTTTAACGTTCAATAGTTTATTAAAACAACGTTGTAAAATCGTACAAAGTTTATTAGATAATGTTTTGTTTTTGCTTTATTTTTAGGGATGAGAAATCGCGCTGTGGGATCCCATGCCATGAATGATCATTCATCCCGTTCGCATACAATGCTCACGGTGCATATTATTTCAGAGCAACAAACCGATGGTGGAGTTTTTATTTCAAAGCATGGAAAAATCAATTTTGTAGACCTGGCTGGTAGTGAACTCACCAAGAAAACGCTAAGTGAAGGCAAAACTCTGGAAGAAGCTAATAATATAAATAAAAGTTTGATGGTTTTAGGTACAATCACTCAATTTCAACTTTGCGGCAGACACTGATTTCTTTTATATACAGGTTATTGCATTGCGTCATTGAGCGACGGCAAAAAAAGATTTGGTCACATTCCCTACCGGGATAGCCAACTAACTAAATTACTCGCTGACAGTTTAGCTGGAAATGGTGTTACACTGATGATCGCTTGTGTATCTCCAGCGCAATATAATCACGCCGAAACCTTGAACACCTTACGTTATGCTTCAAGGGCCAAACGTATTCGTACGAAACCTGTCATTATGATGGATCCACGTGAGGCACTCATCCTTAGTCTAAAACGTGATATAAACGCTTTAGTAATGGAAAATGATCATCTCAAGTCCGCACTCAATTTGCACCATGAATCGCTCAAGACTCCGAATGAAAAACACCAGAATGGAGAATTATTAGAAATGCATCTTGAGCGTGTTGGCACAGGTGGCATGGCAGTACCAAAGGTTGATTTGGAACGTTTGGCAGAGCTGGATGGCAATGAACTAGCGGAACTAGTGAAATTATATATGCAAGAAAATGAGTCATTGAGACAGGAAAACAATCACCTATTTACAGTCCGCGAAACCATACTCAGGGACCAAGAAATCGTATGTCGAGAAAATGAACGATTGTTAAAAAAGCTTGAGGATGTTAATAAGTGAGTTCGCACTAAAGTTATATATGCTCATCACAAAACATTTATTGAAATATATACACACATGTCGACGTAGAAACTTACATACAAGTATATACTATTTCTATTCTGTGGCCGTGCTCATTGTTCTTCTTCTCCTCTCGTTTTAGATCGAGATTCGAGGTGTCGAACATTGAGCCGGACACATATTAGAGAGCCAAAATAGCAAAAGAATGACGAAAACGCACAAACAACTCTTTAACATACTCCTATACATACATACATACATATATACCCACAATCATACATTTTACATACTTTTCAAGGCCAAAATTGGAATATATCTACATTATTGCCCGTTTGTCCTCTAAGGATATTTGTGTTGTTGTGCAGATGTTGCATTATAAATATGGATGTGTTTGTATATTTTTTGAGCTATTTTTTAGTTTATAAGAAATAAACTAATTAAAAAAAAACATTTTGAAGTAATAATTACCTTCGTGTCAAAGATGAAATTACTGATTATACTACTCCTATCAAGGGTTTGTGTGCGCTCACCTCTAATACCCGCCCGTTCCGCACTAACAGCCGAATCTGGAAATGGCACAGCAGGATCCGAGATTTGGACAAATCCTCACGATGTACCTGTCAACCAGGTTAGAACCAATTTCAAAACTGTTTTAAATACATACTTATATACATATGTACATGTAACATATATATTCATATTAAAACTAATTTTCCTTAATAAAGCGCCCCGCTGAAATGGAAGGCAGGATATCGGAGAATAAAGATAAGCGCTCTGATGAGGACCAACGTATAATCGATCAACAACGCATTGCAAAAAATATTATGTTGATGGCCAGTTCATTTCCGAAAAGGCCTAATGAGATAAACAAAGATGGACACCAAACTGAAGAAAGGACAAACGACAAACCGAAAACATCCCAAGCAGATTATATGCCAGAGTAAGTTACTCGTGAAGTCCCCTTTTGCAGCAACCTAATTGATAATTTTCTGGAACCTTTTTCTTCTCGATTGCAGCATGCTTATATGAACAAATAAACACCTCAGTTAATGTCGTTATATTATATACGAGTATGTGATATAGATTTGGTGTAAGACACATCGTCTATTAAGTACAAAAAGAAAAGAATACCTGAAACTACTCAAAAGCTATATATGTACATATATATTACTAAATATCTAAATACTATCTCTACTATATACTGTATTTAAGTTGGAAAATGAGATCTGCTATAACGGAAAATTGATACATAGTACACATACGAAATACAAGCTTTATGCTTATAATTTCTGTATATTTACTGAGCTCTGGAGAAAGTATGCATCCTCTGGGTTTTGGAATTAAATTTTAATTTAAAGTGTAATTACAGTTGTTGCTTAAATTTGCAGACAATGATATTTTCAAACAGAAAACCAAATCTTAATATGTAAATATATTTCGAAATATTCAAATAAATGGAATTGTTTTTGTTGGAAGGTCATTACATCTATCATTACTTCGAGTATAATATACAATAGTATTCTAACTTTA
Organism: Bactrocera oleae; assembly: GCF_042242935.1. Lineage (NCBI taxonomy): Eukaryota > Metazoa > Arthropoda > Insecta > Diptera > Tephritidae > Bactrocera > Bactrocera oleae. The sequence goes on from NC_091538.1 coordinate 22,136,028, forward strand.
GTGAGTTGACGTCTATATCATATAATTTTCAATATAAACGGCCAGGTGACTTGAGTAAATAACAAGGACACTGTAAAGTTGTTGTGTCATTACCTGTGGTGAGAATCCGGAGCAATTCCTTAATTGGTACCACCAATATTATGTCGGGTACCTATAGAACTGAGTTGAGGCGATGAAGGATATTATAGTTACAGATACTGCAACTGTATGATCCTAAATTTTGGGCAGCTGTGAATGAACTTCTCACCTTATTTCCTTTTTTTCTTTCAAATATCTGACTCTCGCAATTTCCTCTCTTCTCCTAGTTTATTTTTTATTTTTTGGTTAAAAAACTATTTGTATTACAAACAAGTAAGGAAGGGCTAAGTTCGGATGTAACCGAACATTTTATACTCCCGCAAAGTCAAATGGTATACTCGTTTTAGATTTCTTTGTGGATCTTACCGCCTTATTCTATGTTGACCGATATTTTCGGTAAAAAGTCAACTATAGGCACCGGGGTCCACATATTTAGTACTTAGAGCTTGAACAGTTTTGGTTCAATTTAGATAATTTTTGGTCACAAGGTGACATACTCTAAACATATTATTCACGCAAAGTTTTACGCCGATATAATCATTGTTGCTTGATTTGCATACTGGAAAGTGAAAAAATCAGATGGAATTTAAAATGATGTTATATGGGAAATAGGCGTGGTTGTAATCCGATTTCGCCCATTTTCGTACTATAACATAGAAATATGAGAAGAATATTATTTACTGAATGCGGTTGAAATCGGTTAAGGAGATCCCAAGATATGGGTTTTCACCTAATTTTGAACGTGGTTCCTATAAAAATCATCTTATACCATCCCAGAGATAAAATGTCTCTGGCTTGTTTAGTGCTTGATTTATCGCGCTTTTAGTAGTTTTTAACAGTACCGTTATATGGGGAGAGGGCGAGGTTGTCACCCGATTTCACCCATTTTCACACCGTCGATATAGATGCTAAAAAAATTTGTTCCTAGTGAATTTTGTTATTATAGCTTCAGTGGTACAGGAGATATGCACATTAAACTTATTAGAGAACGGGACCACGCCCACTTAAAAAAAATTTTAACTGCAGATGCCCCTCCATAATGTGACTCTGTATACCAAATAAGAGTCTTGTTGTGTATCTTGTTGTGGAGCTTAGTTATGGCAATTTATTTGTTTTTGATGAATGGCGTTTTGTGGGCGTGGCAGAGGTCCGATTATGCCTATCTGCTTTACCAACCGTCTTACGGTACCAAGAAACATGTGTACCAAGTTTCAAAAAGATATCTCAATTTACAGCTTGCATAGACGGACGGACGGACAGACAATCACCCGGATTTCAACTCGTCTCTTCATCCTGATTATTTATATATGCATAACCCTATATCTAACTCGATTAGTTTTAGATGATACAAACAACTGTTTAGTGAACAAAACTATTACTCTGTAGCAACAAGCGAGAGTATAAAAAAAGACCTATATTGGGCAAAAGTTGGGAGATCAAGAAAAATAGGGTGCGTTCGAGATAACAATCACGACAGCAGCGTTGCAAATTTGTCAAGTATCACGTTGTGCGTGAATTTTTGGCAACACTTGCAACAGCATCACGTTCTACTGTCACTTTTTGCACGCAAATAATCGGCGACACTAAATTTTGTTTGCATATCAGCAGAGTGTCGGCAAATTCATAGTGGAGCTATTAATACTTTCATTGACCTTGGAGTCGAAGCACCACCCACCGCAGGCCGTGAGTTCGAATCAAGGATGACATGATACGATACTCTCTCATTTTTCTCTTATTCTCTTTCCCTGATTATGAAGATTTGGGAATTTTGAACAGATGATATCAAAAAAGGCGGAATGCCAGAAATAAACTCGCTTAAAATAGCTAACGTGCAACTAAAGTTTTCTTTTGCTAATTTAATTAAAAACATTAATCATAAAATCATTATATTTTATTATGACTTATATTGTTTCATTGTTATAGTTTTTTTATTCATATATTATTTTATTATGTTATATGATTTTTTTTTTTAATTTTATAAAATGAATACACGTATTTAAGGATGTATGCGTTATATAGGCTTCTCGGGATTTTGTTTTTTTATATTTTATAAAATGAATACACGTATTTAAGGATGTATGCGTTATATAGGCATCTCGGGAGCCGAGCACCTAAAAATAATATCGAAATGCAAAATACCCAATCCATTTTCTTTCGACAGTGACTTAATTGACAAATGTTATAAAAAATGTGGGTTTTGACATCTCTCTCTCGAATCAAAGAGTTTCGTATCACGTTATACTTGTTCGAGCCACGCAACTTCATTTTTGATAGTATAACAACTCTTACTTATTTATAATAGACCTTCACATACTAAACATATGTTCTGCACACAATGAGTACCCGCTTAAGAACTAATATGATCACAAAAAGCACTAGTACTGAGCAGTTTGTGAGTATAGTACCCAAGGATAATTGCACTTCAAAAATTTCACAATTTTTGATTCAATTAACCCGCTTAATTGAACGGCTTTATGAATTTACAAAAAAATCATATGTGCACTTTAAGTATTTATTTAGTTTTTAGTAGTGATATTTAAATATTTTTAAAATACACTTAAAAACAAAAAAACTTCATAGTATTGTATACTCATATATGCAGCACTTGCATTTACATATTTAAAGAACGTTGCTTACCTTTTTAAACTGTTATTTGAAGAAGTCTGTAATTTTTATGATATATAATGTTTTTTGAATATTGTTCAATCTACGTGAAATAAAATGCAATTCCATTTTCTCCAATTCACACAGAAACTTGTTTTCTGAATCAAAATATGTATTTCAAAACTTCGATAACTGACGATGGCTTTGGAGGATCATCTTCTCTCCTGCTTTTCAACATCAGCACTATTTAAAATTTTATATATTCACCAATACACATACGTATGTTTTCAATTTGTGATGTCAAAGATTATTTTTTTAACGAAAGCTTTATAGCATAAACACAATACGAGCGACGGCGAATATTCGTCGTACTCGGCGATCGAACACACGATTGTATAGGAAGATTAACACAATACGCGACGGCGACGAATTTCGCCCACAATGACGATTATTGAGATAGAGTGATTTTTAATTTTATCGCCGACCGCGGCGGCAAAAACGGCATCACCATATCAAAGAAAGATTATTTTCAGTAAAAATATTAAGGATTTTCAAAAAGAATGTCTGCGTTGGCAATATTAAGATTGTTTATGTTTGGTTTCGTCATTTATTGTGATATTTTTGAGCGGTGAATATCCACTAGCTGCGACGAAAATCGTCCGTATTGTGTTTTACACGGCGGCAACACTCGGCGAAAATCCGTACGACGGCATCGCGTATTGTGTTTATGTTATTATATGCAATTAACCGGGGAAAATTAAAGGTATATGTTTTTAATAACACATATTTTTAACCAATTATGCAGGGAAACCAATTTTCCGGGTTCAATAAAATGAGAAAATTTACACGTATTTTGTATGCAATATATTTTTTACCGATCTGGTGAAACTAATAAGCCGAAAAATTAATTCACCGAGGGATACTGTACAAAAATGATTACAATAAGCACTAGTACTAAGCAGTTTATCACTTCTAAAATAATCACAATAAATACTATTGTAGTACTAAGCAGTTTATGAGTGCTTCAGCGTCGTCTTCTGTCGCGTCATTGTATAGGCATGACGGCTCTTCGACTTTTCCCATTCTGTGGAAATACTTTTTGAAGCATGCGTGACCTGATAGCAGCTGTGGTATGAAGAAGTCCACTTCTCCGAATTTACGACTTGTCTATAAGTTTAGGTCTATTATAAGTCTGGCCGTTCATCCGCCACGACTCTCATGCTCCTGTATCCTCTATAGAGCTTTTCTTAAAATTCTTGTATGCTGTCGCTTGGTGTCAAGTAGCAGCTAATTACTGGGAAAAGGTTGCATTTGGTCCATTTGAAACCGTTGTGATTCCCTTTGCCTATAGTAATGATGTTACTTCACGGTGGTAGCAAGGTAGCAATTTAGTGACGGTTGAGCTGCTATCTTCTAACCAGGTTCCGCTCTCCTTATTTTTATATTGTTTGCTTATGATTAAATCGTCGCCATTCTCCATCACTATTTGCGAGAGTAGTGCGTCAGCAGGCTTGAATCTATGCATATTGGCCTTTAGAAAATTAATTTATTTTGATAGTTCCTATATACCATATATTTTGCGGAGCCCGGGATAAGGTCGACTTTTTTGTGTTTGGCCTCTTCGCAGAGGCAGCATGAGGGGGGTTTTGTACACATTGTGACCTAGTTGGTCGCATTTTATGCAGGTACCATGCCCTCTCCTTTCGAGCCCTTTGTAATCCCAAGTTAAGTGCTCTGCTCAAAGCAGTGGGAACACCTTTGGCGTTTTCTTAAAGTCGCAACCTGCAGTTAACCCAGTCAGCTTTTATACGTGCCTGTTGCATCCGTGCGTCAGCTTTATCCTGATGAAGCGTTATATACGCCCTTACCTGCTCTCTTATGTTAGATGTCGTTATGTTTATCAAATCTGGTCCTGTAACGCTCCTTTTACAGCCTCTGCGACTTCCTCTTTTGTTGTAAGTGAATCAAGGTCTCTAATCTCTATAGTAGCCTTTGCTTTAAGGTCTGCCACAGTCGCGGATTTTTGAAGGATGGTCTTGACTTCCTCACAGAAGTTGGCTTTTGTACTCTGTCCGTTCTCTAGCTCTAATATTAGCGCCAAATATTACGTCAGTTCGTCTGGCTGTGTTGCTCCGTTCTTAACGTCCATGCTGACATTCTTCTGTTTGGCCATCGCCATCTTCATTATTTGCACTATACCCTTGCACTTTTCTAGGGATTCTTCTTTTCCTGTCTCATTTAGATTATATACTCTTGTTTCGGTGAGTTTTAAGTGGACCGAGATTCTTCTGTGATGACAGCTGGGCTGCTCTACCCTTCTCCTTGTTTTGCAAATCCTGTTTATGTAGCCGGTGTTTCCCTTGAGACAGTCTTTTCTCCAGTTTTGTCCGGTTGTTTTGAAGTGGTAGAAGACGGTCCCGTATTTCTCGTATTGCCCACCTTGTGTTTTTCATGTTGTTCTTTCTGTTGGGATTTTTGTTGTTGTTACGGTGTGTTCATTTTGTTGCCGCTATCTCCGCACGTTGTAACAGTTGCCCTATATGAACCCCGTGGATATCTTTGCAAGCAGGGAGGTTGTGAGAGCCAGGTTCGGGCCGATACAAAAATTGGACAATGGGAGTGGCTCCGCCCACCTTTAAGTGAAAATCCATACCTCGGGATCTACTTGACCGATTTCAACCAAATTTGATAAGTAACATTATCCTATGCTACAGTGCAAAAATGGGCGACATTTTGTGATTTTTTAACTTTCCGGTGTACATATCGAGCACTAATGAATATATTGAAATGAAACTTTGCACGATTAGTGCCTTCAAGATATGCCATCTCAAATCTAAAAATTGTCAAAATCTGGGCATAACTGCTCAAGCCCCCATATACCGAAAATGTGGCCCCAGTATTCATGGTTGACTTTTTACCGAAAGTATCGTTCAATGTGTGAGACATATGATTGGAATTCGGAGAGAATTCTTTCCTAGTAATATTATGTCTGCATGTCAAAATTGGATAGAATCGGGTCAATACTTCTCTTGGCTCTCACACAACTAATAGAAATATTTTCGAACTTCCGGCTGACTTTATGCCGCATATGTCGGTCAATTTTTGAGTTATCGTAATAATAATTGTGGGGACGAAATGGATAAAATCGGGTGAAAACTTGCCTTAGCCCCCATATAACTAATATCAGAACTTTCAAACATCCGGTTGACTTTACTCCATATATTATATATTGGGTGATAATATGTGAGGTACCTTAATGAAACTCAGGGAGCATTTTATTCTGTTAACAGTATGTTGTATTGCCCAAAATAGATAAACCCTATCTCCCATATACCTAACGTAATTTTGGATATACTATAGTTTAATGCCGAAAATATGTGAATAACGGGCCTTACGACGAATATGTCGTTCAGTGTGTGAGTATAACTCACCAATGTCAAAATTAATGCAATCAGTCATCCCTTTATCAGCTCCCAATATAGCCTATATGAAAATTTCCAACCTTCCACCTGAAAAAATTAAAAGAACAAGTTTTCTTAAAAATTGTGGTTTACCGCTTAATATGAATGAAATTGGTCTAAACCTTATATGCCTAATGTAATGAATTGCGATCCTCTGGTCGACGTTATCACGTAAATTCAAAATCTTAAATTTTAGCTTCTTTAGTTGAGTTCATAGCGCATAGTTCTCATTTAAGGATGATTTTGATATAACTTTCGTTGACACGATTAATATATTAATAAAACTAAGTGAGTATGTTACATGACCTTCAATATAAGTTAAAAAGATAC